>NC_063214.1:104527177-105152177 GCF_020740725.1 Corvus hawaiiensis
TTTCAACACAGCTTGTTTAGTCTCTTGTTCTGCAATAAAATTGGAGTGCCACGTAGCAAACATGATATTCCATAAAGGAACTTTATAACAGCATCTTTAAAAATACACTGTGTAGTAGATCACACTGGGGGTCAACAGGCCCTCTAGAACAGTGAACCACTTTTAGTTTCTAAATATTTTTCTGAATATTTTCTTTCATTTCACAAGCTGAGTTCTAGTCGCACTGTCTTAGCTATGTGGTTTATTTATGTCATACTCCCCATAGTAATATCTGCAACTCTGGTATCGTATATCTTACCAGTATTTTATTAAGATTCCACAAGAGTGAGAAGGCCTGGAAGTATGTGTTGCTTAAAAACACATATGCCCAATCTTGTATTTTCCTACAGAAAGAGTAGTTTTCAGCTAAAGAGCAAAATTGTCAATGAGTCCTTTGTGAATATGCCTTCTTTTTCTGCCACAATTTTTTATGCTTTTGCTTTGCTAACTGAAGAAATAATTGAAATGTGATTTCTAACTGATCTCCCACAGTGACAGATTACTTTCAGTGTAGAAGAACAAAGGGAAATTTCCTGAAATATCAAACAAGAGAAGTTTTAGCTTATATTCTTGACTGGTTTCCAGATGGTTCTTTGCCATAATTGAGAGTATTTGAGGTCCACAAGTCTATATGGAAGGATTACATTCATACAAGGTTATGCTCCTAAACATTGCAGCTGAGTTCTGCATTCTGTTCATAATAAAATTTTTTAACCTAATTACCTTGGTCTAAGACTTATTTTTAGTTCTGGTATTAACTTAGGAAAAACTTAATCACTAAGTCATGTTGTTGCTTATCTATCCTGAACTTCTATTCATGATGCAAAAGAAAGAACTTGCAAAGTAAGAATTTTATTGACCCTTGCTCCTTTGGAAAAAGAAATGTCAAAGTCTTTCCATACTTCCCTGTAGTTTCTCACCTTGCATGTTCCTCTCAGAAGTTCCAAAGCATCACTGTGACAGAATGTATTTTACTGTCCTAAAACCCACCTCAGGCAGCAGTGGCACCAGTTCGTCAAAATCCCAGAGCTTGACTATTTGTCTTTGAAAATCAACCAGAAATTTGGGCTTCTGCAAGAAGCAGAAGGAGAAGTGATGTATAGCCTGTACTTAATGCCAGAAAACTTACACACCAGTGTGTCAAAGAGGTGATGAAAAAGGGAGCAGAAACTAGCAGCTTTATCTTCCACCCTTGTAAATATCACTGAAACCACCTTTTCTGTTGTTTTACCCAGGGTATCTTTTGCAATTCCACAAACGACCCATTCTAGAATCTGGCATGAGAAAAGAAGCCCCTTATGTGTGTGACTATCTTGGGTTTTGGTTTTGATGTGCACCTCAGCTGGATCTGAAAAGAGAGAGGGAAGAGTGAGGATGCTGGCATGGACTGTAGGTTGGCATGTTGACTCAGCCCAGCGATGGCTGGGAGAGGGACACACTGCACTTTGAAGGATAACTCAAAGTTTTGTAAAGATTGGACAAACATGTCCTAGAATAAGTTATTCACATAAAGAATAAATTATGAGACTACTTTAGTTGTCTAATACTTATCTTCAACCCTACATATCCTATTTTCTCACTTGTTCCAAGGAAGAAAAGGAATCATGTTACAAGCATGGGCAATGTTTCCTACGACATTTTTAAGGGCCAGGATCAATACTATAAGATACCCCTCAGACACAATTGCCTCATGCATTTAAGGAGTAATTCAAAGACAACAGATTCCCTCTTGGTACTGCTTCCTCCCAGAACTCTTCTTCAGCTTCCCATGGATGACTGTGAATGAAACCCTGCTTTGGTGTGAGATCCAGTCCCAGAAACTGCCTGGCAGAAATGCTAATTTTCTGGAGTACAAACATATTTGGGTTTGAATTTTCTTGAGACTGATGTAGCTGTATGTGTGCATATGCATGGGCTCTGAGGTGTGATGTGCACCCTCTCTGGCTCTATCCCGGGTCCCAGAAATCCTGACATCAGGGGGGCAGCTCTGCAAGTGACAGGGAAAGAGGAGCAACCACTTCTGCAAAGAGGAGCTGTGATGGAGCTCAGCTTTGCAGCAGCTAAGTCCTTCTGATGCTCTCCCCTTTGACCAGAGACTCTAATCCCAGAGTTGTTACATATATGTATAGTGTATACGTGTGTGTGTGTGTGTGTGTGTGTGTGTGTGTATATGCATATATACATATAGACACATCCAAAAAACCTTCTGCTTAAAAAAACAAACAAAACAAAACAAAACAAAACAAAAATAATTTTTAATGTCATGGATCACAGCAGGATCCTATAAACAACCCCAGTTTCAAATTTTTGTCAACAGGATACCAAAACCAATTAATAAATCTCACAGAAAGACTGTGGTTTAAGTATTGAAAGGAGAAGAAAAACCCTCAAGAAATGGCACTTCTAAAGCAAGCTAAATAACTAAGAGCACAAAAGAAACACATTTTCTCGAAAATCTCCTACAATTGTTAGGAACAAAAAAGTTAATTTACAATCTCAGTCTGGCACTGTTCTTAAAATTTTTTTTACATTAGTAATTTTACACACAGTGAGTGATTACTAATGTATCCTGAGAAAATATTTCATTCTCTTGGATAGGTCAGTTCTTCTTTTCAAAAAGAAAAATAAAAGCTCTCCTTTTCTAGTGTCTCATGGAAAGGCACTTCAAACTAGTGTGGATGATAAAAGGACTGGAGGAGCAACAAGGGAAAAGAGCAGATGCTCCAATTGCCCATTCTGTGGGCAGCTGGTCGGCAAGCCAACATTAAGAGGGAGAAGCTCAGAGAGCCAAAACCCAAATCCTTCCACAAGCAGCTCCCTCTTAACCAGGAGGAGCCAGGCTGACCCCAAGGAGTTCCAGGGGAGATGCCCTACCTTCTCTATGATCCTGCAGTGAGGGTGGGGGAATGGTGCTAGAAAAGGATAGTGTCAATGCCTCCACCTTGTCCAACTCTCCAATTTAGACTGTCTTTTCATGAGACAACCTGCTGCAGACTCACAAATGCTTTCTAATATTGTCTCCTTGGGAAAAATAAAGCTCACAGCTTTGGCCTCCAAGCTCAACCATGTTCTTACACCTACCTACACCGATTTTTCTGATTCTGCTGCAGGGCGAAGGGCTCAGACAGGACTTTAAGGCAAACTTGGCGTAACAGAGCCTAAGCCTCACTGGCAATCCTCTTAACTAGCTCTCTTTGTCTGGAGATAGGGTTGACATTTCACTGAGTGTAACCTTGAGAAGGATGACCAGAGACAGTGATTGAAGGACACAGGAAAGTCTCCAGACCCAAAGACCATGTAAATGAAAGATTAACTAATCAGGATAGCATGCAAAGAGCATTTAATACCTCATTGCCTTGTGAATTTATTAGGTTCTTTCCCTCTTATTTCCAAGTCTTCCTCTAAGTATCCTTAACTCTGATTTTTGTGATTTGTTATACACTGAATATTGTGCAGGGGGGGAAAAAGTCTAAAATTATATTAACTCCTGTTCAGAAATTCCTGATAATTAAAATAATTTATAACTTCTCTCTCCTTCTCTCCCTCTCCCTGTCTTGTCTCTCCCTGGAAATATATTGTTATGCCTACAGCAGAGCACAGTAGCTGTTGCACTGTAGTTATGCAATGCAACTGTTTTTCAGGGACAGAATTAGAAAATTTCTTGCAGTATAACTGAATGGAAAATGCATGTTTGCTGAAAGAAACATTACAAATGGGAGCATGAGATGAAGGGATTGAGTGCACCTTTGGCAAATTTTCAGATGACGGCAGCCTGAGTGATGCAGTTGGTGCTCCTGAAGGACAGGATTCATCCAGAAGGACCTGGACAGGCTCAAGAAGTGGACCCATGAGAATATCTTGAGTAAGGTGGTGCGGTGGTCGGGGGAGAGGTTGCCGCGTTGTCCCAAAAGCATCCCGGGCAGGGGATTGCTCCAGCGGTGCCGCTTAGCACACTAGCAGGCTAACTCTCACACCCATGCAGATGGACGCATGAAAGCACACACACTCAAGCTGGATAGCTCATGAGTTACCAGAGGCAAAGAATCAGGAGGTGTCTCTGTATAGAGTTCCATGGACGAAGGTTTATTCCAAGCACGCCATGAAAGTGTCCAGGGACAAAGAGCCCAGAACAATGCAGGTCCAGGGTTTTATATGGGAGCAGGGCGAGCACCAGAGACCAATGGTCTGAGCGTACATGGGCAGTACACAGGCAGGACTAGGGTAGGGGAGCCAATGGGGAAACTCTGGGGGAGTGGTCAGGGGCAAGGGCCAATGGGCCAACCAGACAGACCAAATCTGCACAGAACCACAAAGCCTGATGGGGGAGCCTTTCCTTCTCACCTTGAGTTGGGGTGATCTTAAACTTCAGAGCTGGCCCACCAATGGGCCTCTCCTGCTCCGGAGCTCTTTGGCCCCTCGCCTCCACCGCCGCTGGCTCAGCTGCCACAACACTTGAGGTTTAGTAAGACCAAGTACAAGGTGATGCATCTGGATCAGAGCAACCCTCAGTATCAATACAGGCTGGGGGATGAACAGATCAAGAGCAGCCCTGCTGAGAAGGACTTGGGGGTGCTGGTGGAGGAGAGTCTGGACATGACCCAGCCATGTGGACTTGTAGCTCAGAAAGCTAAACATGTCCTGTACTACATCCAAAGCAGCCTGGCCAGCAGGGCAATGGAGGGGATTCTGCCCCTCTGCTCTGCTCTGGTGAGATCCCACCCAGAGCACTGCATCCAGCTGTGGGGTCCTCAGCACAGGAGGGACATAGACCTGTTAGAGCAAGTCGACAGGAGGCCACTGAGATGACCAGAGGGATGGAGCACGTCTCCTATGAGGAAACGCTGAAAGAGTTGGGATTGTTCAGCCTGGAGAAGAGAAGGCTTTGGGGTGACCTGATTGTGGCCTCCCAGGACCTGAAGGGAGCCTACAAGAAAGATGGAGAGGGACTTTTTACAAGGGTGTGTAGTGGCAGGAAAAGGGGGAATGCCTTCAAACTGAAAGACAGTAGGTTTACATTAGATAATAGGAAGAAATCCTTTCTGTGCGGGTAGTGAGACACTGGAAGAGATTGCCCAGAGAAGCTGTGGATGCCTCATCACTGGAAGCGTTCAAGGACAGACTGGATGAAGCCCTGAGGAACTCGGTCTAGTGGAAGGTGTCCCTGCCCATGGCAGGGGTGTTGAGACTACTTGATCTGTAAGGCCTCTTCCAACTCAAGCCATTCTACTCTATGATTGGAAGATTGCAATCTGGGTTTGGTGTATTCAGTTCTTGAGGAAGAGTATTGTTGAGGCAGTTAGTTCTTCCTGAATCCTCACATTCCTCTGCCTGCTCATCATCACATACCTGCCCAGCCATCACAGGGATATAAGGATTTTACTTCCTATTTTTCGTAACACCTTTTATTGTTCTCCTCCCTTATTTCACTTTCACTTTGTATTTTACAGGGAACTTTTTCTGCACAGCAGACAAGATGACTCAACATTAATCTCACATATCGATATTCTCTTTAGTCATTATGTTTTGTTCTCATTTTAGATAACAAAATAGCTCATGCTAGCTATCCAGTATGAGATATTTTGTGTGCATATGCATTAAATAAAAGCACATTCAGGAAATGCTTCATTTCTACAGTGATGCTGAAGACACACACCTGTCTTGCTTATTCAGACACATTTCTTCATCTCATTCCAGTAAAACCATTGCGTTAGCTGCCGGCATTGCTTTGTCGTTTCTTCAAATAAACAGCTATCTCCTTCTGCATAAATTCATATTTAATCTTTTATTTTCTTAAGTACGGTAGTGGTTTTAGTAATTTTTCATTTGCATGGCTATGTGTCACAGTGTTGTGTAGGAATACCTATGCTAGAGAATTGCATTATGCTTCAGGTTTGTTCCTGCATGTGATCCAGCTGTTAGTGTAAATAAATTTTGAATTATCAGTGTAGAGGATTTCATAACATTTTCATCACTTAAGCTTGACCTTCAGGCCAATTTTTAACCTACTGTAGAGGATTTGAAGGCTTGTAACAGCTAATGCCAACACTTCCTACATGTTTTATTCATGTGACGGTGTTTGCCCTGAAGTAAATGACCAGAGTGCAATCTAATTTCCCCTTGGTCACTTTAATACAGACTATGAGCACACTGCTTGATCTGTACTACAGGATTAATACCTTATTTTAGTATGTGGAAAGTAGAATCAACAAGCTTTGAGTTCAAGTCAAGCCACAGGAGGACTAGAGAAAGAGTGCATCCTAAAAGCATGACTTTTGGAGAGGATTTTAGCAGTTTTGAGAAACTTTAGATTTTGATAGTAGACTGATATTGGCACATTAAGCACAAAGAGTGTCACCAGGAGAGGTCTTCAGCCTATGTGTAGATTAAATGCAATTTTCTCAAGTTTAAAAAAGTTGAAGGAATTACATTTTAATGGCGATGATTAATGGAGACAGTACCTAGAGGCGTTCCACCTACTTTACCCTGTTAGGGCTCATGTCCATCAGCATCTTTTCCATTACAACACCTTCTTAGTCTTGAAGGAAATTGGTGGAGGTTAGAACTGGGACTTTAGTGAGCCCTGTGGAAATATCTTCCCACAGAACTTGGGGCTGTCCTGCTCTCACCAACCTGACCATGTTGTCACTGTCCCCCAGTAACCTGACCTGGGTGTGAGCCTCCCTGCACGTACCTCTACAGCACCTTGATCTGAGTCAAAGTGCCTCAATTGCACTTCTCCACTTGAACTTTGCTCTGGAAAATCTCATGTTCAAATACATCCTTAACAAAGCAGACTTTAATTTTGACTCCACAAAATTGCTGCTGTATGCTTTCAAAAACTGCCAGAGCTGTGAGTGAATCCCTTCTGCATCTGATTTCCTCAGGCAGGTCATAGCCTCTGGAGAGGTTGTACAGAGTTCATCTGCTCTGGAAGAGCAGGATTTATCTTTCAATTACCAGAGGCAAATCCAGTCATGGCACTGAAACCTTTCTCAACACTTATAATCCCTAAAATCATAGTAGATAGAGGAAGTTATCATTGTTGTTACTAACATTATATGTCAAAGAGCAAACCAAAGAATGCACAAACTTCTAGTTACTCTTAGAAAGCTAAATGTTCTTGATCAGGGTCCAAACTTTAGAAAAGCTGACATGTATGTTTTCAAATAATTTAATAACCTCATAGACCTATTGCTGAGAGAAAATTAGATGCTTCCACAAAGGAAACTATATTTTCTTAAATATAGGAGGAAAAGGCAACTTGAAAGATTACATGTGAAGCTGGAAGTAGAAAACCAAGTCACATGCATTGCTAACATGTTCTGATGAGAGTTTCTGCAGCCAGTTCTTGTCTGCTAGTAGAGATGACTCTGGAAATAGGTCTTCAATCACATTAGTGACACTGGGGAAGACATTAGGTTTGATACAGAGCAGTTCTGTACACAGTGTTCCTCTTTAACAATCACAGGTTTAAGCTTTCTAAATCCAAAATTATCTCTTCACCTTTGCAGACCAGTCATGCACTACTACACTTGCTTTCAATTTATCACCCTTCTCCTCTCTCCAACACTACAAAATTGTAAAATAACTGGCCCCTGTTTCTTAGTTTATTATTCCATCTTCCTCTTAATTTTTTTTTTGCTGCCCAATTCAGACATTTTCCAGTCACATACCCTTAAAAAAACCCAACCAACCAAGAAACAGCCCCCCAAAACCAAACCAACCCAAAACCCAACCCAACAAAACTCGTCACCTTATTTGTTCTGCATGTGGCTTGATACAGTTATGTTTAATCGATGTATTTGGTTTGATGCCTAGGAAAGTTAGAGATTTTGACATTGACTCCTTGTCATCAGGCATTTTGATATATTGGAAAATATTTACTGAAGATAGGTTTTACATATTCTACAGTGATGTGGAAATCAAATACTTGCACATGATTTCCATGGACATAATTTTGCTGCAAGAACATGGGAGAGTTTTTCAGTCACCCTACTCCAGTTAGTGAGGCTGCAAGTAAGTGACAAACATGTTTATTCCTTTTCCAACAAGCTGGAATATTTCAAAATTTGTTTAGATATTTTTTAAAAGATGCAAGAGCATTAAAATATATGAACAATTCTATCAAAGTTTTAAAACATTATTTTTCTTTCTGTGTTAAACAGATACTGTCAAGATCAGAATGACAAGTATTCAATTTCCCATGCATTGCTGCTAACATTTCCATCCTTTTTTTGCAATGCCTTGAGGGAGCAATTCAAATCACAGGAACAGGGACAGCAAAGGGCAGCAAAGAAGTGTGCAACATTAATCTCAACTGAATCCTACTAAAGTCAATAGTAATTTCTCTGTAACTACAATGGCTTTAAATCAGGTCCTCAGGGGTAGCTTTATAAAGTAATGTAGGTGCCAGCATTTTTGTAGATCCCACCTGATACCTATCTGCATGTTTAGATAGATGAATGGTAGTGAAATTTTGCACTATCAGATATCCTTATGCCTCAAACAAGGTCAGATGTATCTGCTACTGCAGTCTGTGTTACAACTTTCTGAAGCTGTTGGGCACCACCACTTTACACAAAGTGATTATGAGAAGTCATTAAATTCTTCTCTGGAAGTCAGAAGGCCAATAGTACTCTTTAACCACCCATCACTATTTCTACATGAAAGGCAAAGGCAGCTCAGGAATTTCAAAGTACTTGGAAATAGAAATTTTGCTGAGCATGGTCCTGCACAGGCAGGTGTCTCTGCATGTGTGAGTGGGAGATGATGGTGAGAGGGAGAGCTGGGTAAAAAGCTTGTTGGAGAAGCAGCAAGGGTAGCATTGTGGGATGGGGAGAGAGCCAGAAAGAGTCTTTGCAGTTCCTGGCCAAGAGAACCCTTGTACCAAGAAAATAAAAATATTTACTGTGGCTGAGGCAACATTTGTTGTGGACAAGAAAACAATAACTTGTCCATTCTTATGAACAAAAGCTTGCAGAACAATCAGAGTAAGAAAAATGCTGGACTCAAACCTCAGGTTCTCCCATTATCTGGAGTAATCTACAAAACTTTAATCTTGGGCTAGCTGTTTGGATTAAGAATTGCATGCACTGTGCCAATGTAGTGTCTATTTGTCCCATCCATTCCTTTTCTAGCAGCTGCTGTGTCTTTATCTGTGGTACAGTTACGATACACTTCCTTACTTTTTTTCCGAATCACTTCGGAGATCAGCTATTGCTATTTCCTTTAAGTCATGGTGTTCTTTATTGAGTTAATCTGTCCAATTCCTAGATCTTTACTGAAGCATTTGCTTTCAAGGTCATTTAGACGCTTCTGCCTTCAGTGTGTTCCCAACATCTGCATTTGAACAGAGGACATGGAGGCATGTTCTTGGAGCCACACTTTGGTCTGTAGTATGGTCTTCTCTCATGGAAACTCCATGGCCATGTCCTGAATGCATAGGAGGAGAAAAGATTTGGGTACACACAATATCTGCACACCACTGAGTGAGGAACTCTGGAACTGCAGACAGATAGGGACGGTTGGTGCCCTCCAGCAGATGCCCAGATGTGGAAGAGAAAGGTATGTGGGACATTATGAAGCACACCTGGCTGTAGGGACAACCTGGGACACATATGGTCTAGACGATTGGTGATGAAAATTTGTTTAAGCTGCTGAAGGCCAGGTACTGCTTTGGTAATTGATGACATTCTTTGCTTCAGGTGTCTGCCCTTGCTGGGCATCTGCCTGTGAGATAGAGGTGAGTTGCCATTGTCAGCATGTCATTGTCTCCTACTGAGATACAGTGGGAGCAGTTGTTCAGTAGGCCCATTTTTGGAGGATATTTTATTGTTGATATCATTGTCTTTTTTTGTAGGGAGGGACAGTCCTTAAAGCTTTTGTCTATACTTGTAATTTAGAAGGCTAGAGCTGACAGTATCCTTTTAGTATTCTGGTACAGTATCTTGTGGTTTGCCATACTTGTTTCATATAATTTTAATTTTTTTTTATTGTAATAAAGTCAATGACTGACAGTGGGATTTTGCATGAGTGTGTGGCTGACAGGAGAGTTTCATCAGCCCATTTATGCAAGTTCCCATTTACTTTAACTGTTCAAGCAGAACCTTGGCATAAAACTTTGATGAGGTTCATGATTTTTGTTGGCATGCAATAGACCTTCAAGATGTTCCAAAGTGAATTGCACTGGCATCTGTCAAATGCTTCAATAAGCCCAGATAAATTTAAGACTCTAAATACTGTTTGAAATCTGTCTCTAATTGAACTAAGCTCCAAATTTCTGGATTTTAAACCTGCTGTCAGGTTTTTTCTTGATTTAAAACCTGACATATTTAAGGGCACATGATGACTGCACTACTTGGCCTATCACTTCTAGTTTCATCCCATAGCTCATGTTCATGAAACCCAGGATCACCTATAAATTGCAGATGTATGGGTCACATGAAATCAGAGGCATTTCCTGCTTTAGTCTGGCATATATTTTTCCCAACCCGAATTATGAGTAGTTAGCAATATAGGGAAGACAAGCTCAGAAATATTATTTAAAGGCATCTTATTTTGTAGCAGAATTTGCAATACTAAACCAAAACCCAGAAAAAAATGCAGAACTAAGTCCAAGATAAAAATATCCTACACTCCTTTTTATTTTCTGCTTAGCTAAAGCACTGCTGCTGAGACACTCCTGTTGCCATAAACATGCCCCTCACTTAAAGCAATCCTTAAACCCATTTTCATCCGACCGTAGCTCATGTTCAAACCTGTCTGATTACATCAGCAACACACAATATTTTTAATAGTATCTCAATACTATCCTGGGCCCATGGAAGGCAGATAAGTGCTAAGACTCCTCCCTCAGAATGCAAACACAGTGGAACTGCTTTGAGATTCTGCTTCAGTGTGACTTCCCTAATGTTTTCTGAACTGAAAATATATGGGAGTGAGCCTGGTTACTATAGCAGCTAAGTATTTGGTTAAGTATTCAGAATTTCTCTCTGCACAGCAGGTTTATGAACCTTGCTTAGTAAGAGAGAAGATGTTGAAAATAAAAATTTGAATGAGTGAAAACATTTTGTTGTGATGATTTTGAAATTAAACATTTTAATTTTCATCTTAAAAATGTCTGTACAGAATGGGAAAGTAAACAACTCCCAAACTGCTGTTACCATTCCCGTAAATATGTCATATTAGACTACTTAATGCAAAGGGGAGAAGTAGCTGTTCAGGAACAATTCAGAATATCCTGTACCTTTTGCTTCTGAGAGCTGAGTGTTGACATATCCATCTACAGAGGAGGGAACTGCATTCCGGTCCCCACAACTCAACTCTCTCATCGGCTCTGTTACTGACTTCAAATGCTGTGGCTGGAGTGAAATAAGGGGAAGTGAACCTTTTTCAGTCTTTGCCAAGTAGCAAGTTTGAATCAGCCAGAACACCTTTTTTGGTGAAAAAAAACAACTGCTGAATAGTTAAGTCTGCCCTTCTGCATGAAAATTTGAATAACTTGATGTATGTTAATGATTTTTTTTAGGCAACTGTCATTCTTCTTTTAGGAAAAATAAAAGTGTACCTCCCGCAAAGAACAGCACAACTCACTCTTTGCCATCCACACAGAGGCTGAGTCGCCAACTATGACAAACCACCTGAAGAGGGATTTGCACAGAACAACACTTCCTCCTTGAGACAGCTCTGCAACTGTCGGACAGGAACGATGCAGTAGCCAGAAAAAAAAGAAAAGTCTACTGCCACACTACTTTCCTAAAATGCAGTCAAAGTGCACCAAGTGCGTAGAAGCAAAGAGACAAAAACATGTCACTGCAGAGATTCTTGCTCCTTGATAGCCTTGGAGAGGAGTTCATCACAGAGGTGGTCTGTCAGCTGAGGCGATGTGCGTCCCTGCACAAGATTGCTTTCATTCAAAATCTGAGATGCCAGAGGTGCATTTGAGAGTGGGGAGAGATTGTTTTGGATCTCTTTGCTGAATTTGGTGCTTACATTACATCTGCAGTTTAAATGCCCACTCATTATCTTGCTCCCTTGGAAAAGTAAATTTACATACGTGGAAAATACTTTCAAGTCTTTGAGCCCAAAGAGTGATCCTTTAAATCGCCTGAGATTCCTCTGATCTAGAGAAAGATTAGAAGTATTAATATGGTTTGAAATACTACTCAGTTCTTCTATCTGTTAATAGAAAGAGCTGCAATTTATGTTACAAAACTCTCCAAACAAAGTTCTGTTCTCTACCTCTTTAACAATATTTAAATACTTGAATTTATTATGTTTATTATGCTGAATATGGGGTGTGATCTGATGAAGTCTGTCACTCAGACTTTTTAAACTTTTGATTTCAGTCTGGACGAAACCAATGTTCGTTCAGAATGTATCCCAGCATTTCAGGTGTTCCTAGTCATGGTGTGAACAACTATCACAGAATAATTTCACTCTGTTTCCACCAGAGCAGGTAACATGATGTGGAAGTCCCTTGGTAGTTACAGTTGCAGAAGGTTTTGCACTTTCTTAAACAGGATTTGGGGCTAGTCCTAACAAGCTATTTCTGACTGATGTCCAGTTCAGCTAAATGAAATACCATGTCCTTGTAAGCAAAGGAATAAGGTAAAGCTTAAAATATTCCACTGGAGACAATACCTTAATTACTGCTCTGCTTCATCAAATTATGTCCAGCAGATAGACATCATTCCTCAGATTAGGCATGCTACATGCGGCTAAACAGTTTTAGGGCAAAAAGCCCCTAATATTCCCATTTCTTGTCACAGGCTGTATCTGCAACAGCATATTTCTTTAGATACAGAGTGACTAAAATTGAAAGCAACTCTCCCCCTTGTCTGACTGGCTGTGCTTTGGTTCATCATGTGGAATGGTCTTGAAACGCATCCTCTGGTTTCCTCTTAGCTGAAACAAAGCTGGAAGACATTATGCAGAAGCACAGCTAATGGCCATTCATTCAGTCTAAGGACCAGACTATGACACCTCTCTAAAATAAATCACCCTGAAAAGCATATAATGTGGACAGTGAGCCCTCACCACCAAATTTTTCTTGTTGTATCAGACTATGTGCCAAAGTCACCAATCAGTCAGCATAAGCTATGTTAAATACTGCCCACAAAACCAGTCCGGGATCATATTTGTTCCTTTAATGCCATTTCTTTAATCTTGGGAGAGAAAAACTTATTAAACCCATAAACAACCAGAATCCATGATATTTATAAAGTAGCTATCAGTTTTTCTTGTGACCTTTTCATAAATGCATGCTTTGTATAATTAAAAATTATCTAGAATGTGATTATTAGCGCTATAGGACAAAATTATCATATTACTGGTTTTATTAATGGGCCATTAATCCAGCTGTTCTCTCTTGAGAAATCTGTTTTTCCCTTGAAATAAAATGTCTGCATCCAAGACTATCTGTTCTGCTTGCTCTTCGTGATCCTCATGGACCAGAAATCTTTTATTACCCCAGAAAAAGACCATGCACATTAGAAGCAGAAATCATCCGTTTCTTCATAGTCTTTCAGTGAAGTTTGAAGGTTTTAACAATAAGTGGAAATAAATGATAATGCAGTCATTTTGATATTTGCCTATATTCATACCCAAGAATTTTCTGATGACATCTTTCAGAAGTTCACAAATCTTAAAGAATAACCTTAATCATAATGTGTCAGGTCATTCCTATCTCATTCTTTTTTTTTTCCTTCAACTTAACAGAATTAGGGAAATTACATCTCAGTAATGCTGCACAAAGTACCAGGGTTTTTCATCTTTCATTGCGGCACTAGGACTGAATGTCAGCAGTGCTGCTCCCACTACCAGGAGCTTGCTCTGACTATTCTATTTACAGAATATTTATATTCTATTTATTGCTCTTACAGAACCTTATGAGCAAGAACTGCTACTAAAGCAATCCTCATGGGAAAAAAATTTGATTCAGGAGATGGGGCTTCTGCAGGTCTCACTTATTGAACCATTCTTTCTTCTTAAGCATCTTTACCAGAGCATCTCTCCATCTGCTCTCCGCAGAAACCAAATGTTACCTTTGCTTAACTATTTAAAGAGCATTCATAGATGAGATTTAAATATACTGTTTAATACAGAATCTCTTCATTCAAGCAGGCATTATCTGAGGTGGTATAATGCTCATTTTGTATGCAAGCCCTGTATGGGTAACACTTCCATCCAAACACTTGCTGGACTTGCAAAACCTTTAACAAATTAAACACTTGAATTATTACCAGCCCTTCCCCAACTGTTGTTTCTGCCATCTGGATTCATAGCTTGCCCCAGTGAACTGTTGCACAACTTACATTTAATTATTTCAGGAAAGGAACAGCTTTTGAAAAATTCTTGCAGAGTTTGACCTTTCTGGATGAAGTTATCTTTAGATTTTGAGAAAAAAATTAGGCTGATAGTATCTAAACCTCGCACAGTCTTTTCTTCTCTAGTATTTCAAAATGGCTAAATCTTCCATTATATGTTTGAAGACCTATCTGAACATCACTCAGAAACTGTTTCCCTAAAATAGTCAGCCTTTTTTTTCCTGTCATAAACTTTATAAAACAACCTAACTTTATTATTTTTCAAAATGTTAATAATCTCACAGAAATTAATTTGCAAGGTGTCACCTTGAGGACAAGATAAGACTGGTCTGTTAGACTGACTTGGTGAAAACATGACTATTTGACCCTTTCATGCACTTGCTAGGACAAAAGTGTGGACTATTTATTTTAACTGCTCTCAGACCCAAGAGTACCTGACCTAGAAAAACACTGGATTTGAGCTTCAAAAGCCTCACATTCATTAACTCAGATCAGTTAATAAGCTTTGGGGAAATTACCTGATTGAATTTCTCTATGAATTACAATAGTCAGGCTGTGAATGGCAACACATTCAATCTATGTGATTTCAAATATTTAAATCTGTCTATCAAACAGTATATAGGATTTTACTTTTAGTTTTGCAGTACAAAAAAATTAAAAATCTAGAACTGTTTGAGCTAAGCCACAATAGGCAGGAGTCACATCTCAGCTGCCATTTACTGAAAATGTCCCTTCGCTGAAGGTTTTTAGCTTGTGTTGGAATGTATTTTCTACATGTAGAGACAACCATCTAAGCAGTAATCCTCCTGAGGTATCAGTGTTCTAAGGAAACTACTTTAAAGTTTTATGGGTCAACAGATAGATATGGGAAAGATGTATTTTTAAAGAACTTCCACAACCTAACACATCTTGGTATATCCCATATTAAACAGGTGACAATCCCCACTGAAGGATACTTCCTATGCTAGGTGTGAGCAGCAACCAAGTGAAAGCATTTGCCTTAGCACCCTTCAGTCCATTTACTCGTGTGAAGCTGATTGAGCAGAATTTTGGCCTTATCATGGCTGCTGATGCTTCTCCTGGAGATTCCTGGCTCACTTCACTGATAAGGCTTAACAGGATTTCAGAGATTGATGCAGGATGTGCTGTTGAAATAGGATGTCCTTTGTACTTTGAGCTGAGCTTTGGCATGCTCAGAGAGCCAGTCAATCTGCAGGGCTTGAAAAGACGTGTAGTGGAAAGGCAAATGGACAAAATTATGACTTCATCAGATGTACACAGCCTGCTACTCCTTTATACCACAGGCAACAACAACCACCTGAACAGCCCTGGGAAGTCCTACAGGGCAGTGTATCGCACATGGAGGAGATAACAATCCACATGCAGTTGATCTGAGCAGTGCCGGTCTGTGCTGAGCCCTGCTGTACTGCAGACAACTTGGCTTTGAGGACTGTGCCTCATCCCTTACCATACAATTATTGCAGCCAGCTTGTCAAACCAAAGAGCCCATGGCAGCACCTCTTTGTCACCAGCCATGATGCCAAAAGAACGTTCCTGACTTCATCTTGAAGTTAAGCAGCATGTTTTCCTACAAATGCTCTTTTTTTTTCCCACAGTAAATATGACGAATAGAGTTGCTTTGCTTCTAAGAAAATCCTATAAAAATTCTGAAGATACTGCTGGTGGACCTCACCATGGGAAGTCTGTCATGGCATGGCCAGAGGTCTATCATTGGGAGTTCCCAGCATCAGAGAGGGCATAAGATACAGTAACTTGCTATCCCTTTTGTGGGATATTAATAACATGGGTAACTTTCCTGATACTGCTTTTGCCTTTCTTTCTAGGATCAAAAAACCCCAGCACCTCCTTGTGCCAAACAGACACTGTCTGAGCTGGTCTGCACAGATTCATGGGATTTCTTACTTACTGTTTCTTAGCATTAATTTGACAGAAATCACAAAGCATTTTCTGGGATGACCTCTATACCTTCTGTTCCTGCACAGCAAAGGATCTGGCTGTGTGTCCATGGCCACAGAAAATACTCCTGATGACACAGGTATTGTGTAGGACACCCAAGAGGCAGTGCTGATTGACCAGAAAGCACCAAGCTTCACCCATCTTCAATCTGGCCTGGAGGGAAGCAGAGGATCCTGCTGTGCCCAGAGGGAAGGTTCTGGGGCCCAGGTGCAGCTGGGTACAACATGTCCAGGCAAAAGAAAAGCAATGCCTTCCTGCATGTTTGGGACAACACAGACAGATGCTGCTTACAAGATATGCAGAGAAAGGCATACCCTTAAAGTTTAAAGAAATTTCTGCTTTTAAGAGTGTTTACTGCTTAGGTGTAAGACATTTTTTGCCTCATTCTAAGTGACCCAGGACTACTTTCGAGGTCTCTCTACCCTTTGCCTTCATCATTTGTGCAATGTAGATAGTGAGAATTGCTTTGCAAATCATTTTACATCTGTAAAGTGCTTTGAGATAGTGAGATGAAAGACACAGGGAGCCTCCTCTTGCCAAGAGGAGATCTGTCAGGATCTCCCATAACAGTGCCCATTTAATATTCAAGCAACTCAGATATTGCTGTTGAACATGTCAGGTGATTATGACTTTCTCACACTGGCTGCAAGCAATTATTGGGATCATTTTCCCAGATTTTCTCTCCCTGCAGGCTTTGGTATTCAGCCAGACCAGTTTTTGTCTGTCTCTCTTCCCTTAGTGAAACTATCATAGACACTGGCTTACTGATACCCAGGCACAAAAATAGTTACTTACTTCCAGACCACTTGAGGGGAATCCTCCAAGGCACCTGGGCATTTAAACCCCAAAAGACAATGATCTCTAAGGCTACAGCCTAACTTATGTAAGTATATATATTTACATAAATATCTACCTATGGGAGATAATTCACTGTCTTCAGCCAGGTTTCTCTTACTGGGGATGGGACAGAGAAAGGCAGCTTAGGCTGGAGTTCAACTCAGGCAGCACATTGAGAGGAGGCGTCCTTATGCCAAGCAGTAGGAGATGTGCCTTGTGAGACAGGCATTCTGCAATCCTGTCCACCTCCTGCCATTTATGCATCTAACCAATCTGAGCAGATGTTGATGTGTTTATGTCCACTGAGCTGAATACAACAGGACTGATCCTTCTCCTCATGCCAGTTGCAAAATCGATGAAAAGTTTCTTTTTCTTCTTTTCTGATTAGAGGGTTGGATTATTGTTAGTGAATTGCAGTTAATCACTTCTGAGTGATTTTTTTTTCATAATTAGTTCTTGGTCTTTTGTCTCTACTCAGAACCTGTTGCAAATCCTATGACTTGTGGATTTGTCCTTGAGTTAACAGTTGTGTCTAGCAGAGTGGAAGAGACACTCAGAGGTTTTATTCAGATTCATGCTGAAATCTGAGTGCAGCTTGCCTCACAGAGGAACAAATTATTGCCCTGACTATCAGGGAGGGAAGGAAGCAAAACAGCAGAAAAGCCTTGCACACACCCTACTGTCAGGGTGGTCCTGGAGTATTTAATACAGTTTTTTGGATGCGAGGTATTTAAACATCTGGAGGTTGGACAGTTGTATCTTTGTATCTTTTATAAACTTTTTTTACAAACATCAGAGTGAGATGCATCCTTGCTGATAGACTCACTAATGATACAGCCATTTTCAGAGTGAGTGCTATGAAAATAACTTCATAACATCAAACATAATCATAAGCAATATCATTTCCCAAATGCCACCAAAATTGAAACTGGAACAAGTTTCAAGCATCTAAGCATCTGAGCACTTTCTTTCTCTAAATGGTTGTCCAGGACAAGAAAAACAAAAGGAACTGGTAAGCCTCTCTGAGGCTGGAGGGAATAAATTATGTAGCATTAATTATTAACAAGGCTACAGGATTTGTATGTAAAATAAATAAAATTTATTTATACTTTTATTTATAATATTTATTATGGGAATTTCAAAGTCATGCTTATCTTATTTATTATAATAAAGAATGGAGAATAATATTTTAAACGATCAGTGAAGTTTCTAGACATGTCCATTGTGAACTCTATTTTTAAGACATATGAGAGCAATAGACATAAAAGTTCCCATACATAATAAAAGCTTGGGACTGGAGTTTATTGTATGTTTATTGTATGTTTATATATGTATGTGCATAAGTATTTAAGCTACTAAGCAGAAAGCATGGAGTTGTGTGGGCACCATGCTCAGATAATTTCCTCTCCTTTGTACTTTTGCTCTTGAATAGGTCACCAGCTTTGTGATCTTTTCTGGCATAACTTTGTGATCTTTTCTGGCACAACCCATCATGTGGCTGTGTCCTACTTGGTCATCTTTTGTCAATAGAATTTATATTCCTATACCAGGTAAGTACAGAAATTACTCTTATGAAAGTCATTGTGATTTCCAGTTAGTCCAGAGAAGATGCTAGAAAAACACAGATCATTTCTGTTTACATGCTGGCCCCTCTGGGTCAGTTGATCAGTAGATGGCTGCTTCCAGTTTTGCCATGGCTATACACAGATAATTTTTTATGTCAGAGAGATAAAGAGAATGATTATTTTCATTTTTTAAAACATGACAATGCTGCCAAGAATTTGAGAAATCAGAGGCTAAGTTTTGTCTTCCTTAACACAGATTTCTATTCAGGATAGCTTTGTGTGTCATTGGAATCAATCTCACAAGTTCTGACTGGAAAATCATTGTTCTTCTAGAAAAAAAAGTTTTATAAAAATGTATGCTTTTAAGTATTATAGAAGCTGGGATTGCCTTATGAAGTCTCCCAGGTAATCCTGTACTGATGAAAAACAAGAACTTTCCAATACTTCTTAAGAGTATATTTGTTTGAACAACTGTCATTTTAATGAAATACTAAGGGCTGCCAAGAATCCTATTCTATGGATTTTTTCATCTTTGTTCTAGACTATTATAAAGTAACAAAAGTCTGATCAGTCTTTCAGAGAGATTTCTAGCATTTTCATCTACCACAAAAAATACAACCTTTTCCTGTTAAGTAGTCTCTCTTCTCTGTGCTGTTGGTATTTATTTAGAGAGGTATCTAATTTCTCTACAAAAGCAATGAAAATCCAGATGAACTTCACAATCCTTCCTGTGCACAGTCCCTCCATGAATTCAAATTCAATTGCTAACCTCTCTTTTCAAATATTTTTCTTTTTTAATAGCAAAACCAAGGTATATTAATGTCATAGAAAAAAAAAACCAGTCCTTGAATGTGTGTATTTATGTCCTGAAATTTTTAAAGCTAGTTCTAAATACCTATTAACAGAAAAATAAAAGTCTCTTTTTTTTTTTTTTTTTTAAGGAAACCTGAACACTTCAGTCACAAGTCTGTTATTAATTTTACTTTGGTATTTCCAGAATTCTGTCTGATTCCAAGTATCCAAATGCTACCACTAACCATTGCAACGAACAATTCCTTCGTCATTCTTGGCTGTAGTATACATCACCTCAAAGGAGTATACATGGAGATGTAATTGAACTGAAACTCTCAGACAACTGCAAGAAAAAGCTTTTAGAAGATTCTTTTCAGGGCCTGAAAAAGTGGATGAAAATGAATCTACATGGGAACCACTAACCAAAGGCAATTGAAATGCCTTGTGATTTATGCAAGAAAATGGTGGAAACTGAAGATGAATCTTTTGCTAGATTTGCAAATCCTAGGGAATTGCTGGCTGATGAAAACCATTTCTGTAAAGTACCAGCTGGGTTTCCATTTCCTTCAACTGCTCTGTATTTGAGAAATAATTGCACATTTTCCATGAGCAACATTTCTTCCAGCACTTACACAGTGACAGAACTATTTGAAGGAGAATCAGCTCTACAATAATCCCTGAACAAAAGAAACCAAAAACCTCAATGTCCCCCCAAACAAACAAAACCCTCTAAGATCCCAACCCTTTCCTCATGGAGCATTACTCCTTCCACACCTTACAACCACAGGACCAGCTGTCCCCTGGGCAGTGCAGGGTCTGGTGTGGAGGTCGGGATGAGGGTGCTGCTGCCCAAACCCTGTCCTTTTCTTGCTGATACCCAGGACACAGCTGACATAGAAGCCTCCCTCCAACTACACCTACCAGCTGGCTTTATGTCTAAAACCTGTTATTCTTGGATTCAGCTACTCAACAAAAGATAATGGCTTGGGGTGAGCTTTTATTCTGGGTTATTTATAGCTTCTTGACTCATCTTTTAATCACAGAAGAAAAATGCACACTCCGGAGTATGAACATGTCTAACTCCTCCTGCAACCTGCTTCCCTCCAGTAACTGTAGTGAAGAGGTTTGATGTTCAAGGACTTTATGATGAACAGCTTAAGTCCTTCAGAAATCTGAAAAATCTTCCCAACTGCAATTTTGAAGCCTTATTTATCACCCAAATTAATCTCAGTCTTTCACTAAGTAGAATTTCTTTGTCCGGCAGCAGAATACCACCCCTTATTACAGGGTAGTGACAGCAGTGCTATTAGTAGGAAATCAGTCAAAACCTAATACAGGCCTGGAGTAAATAATATGCCCTTGCCAGAAGATAAGTCCAGCAATGATATATATTTGCTAAAACTTCAGTGCAACATCTTTGATAAACCATTCAAAGTTCAAACAATGCTTTTCTTCACTAACAAACAGAGATTTGAAGGTGTTTAGAGGATATCATGTTTGAATTTGTCTTTTAATAGCATTAACCAAACTGAATGGTACCAGTTTTATCTTCCAACCCAATCTGAACTATTTCTACAGTCATATAGTGGACTTAGTTTCATTATGCTTTTCATGAATCACCTACTTTAGGGGCACTGGACCTTAGTGAAAAAAAGCATTTATTGTGGCAGGGATACACAAGTTGAGTTTTCTATATCTCTCTTTTTTTAAGACCTTAAAAAAAACAAAACAGGATTTAAGATTTAAGGAGGTCTACCTCAACCATATGCACATGAATAAGGAGGTACCAAGAGGACAAAATGATGGTGGAAACTCTCACACTCTTTTTGGAAATCAAATGTGGATGTGTCTCCGAAGTGCTAGACAGTAACGTCCCTGCACTTACAGAAAAGGAAGAATTGGTCAAGGATGTGAAGGTCAGGGGCAACCTTGGTTGCTGTGACCATGAAATAGTGAAGATCAGGATCCTGAGTGGAGTACCCTGCAAAAAGCAGGGCTGCAACCTTTGTCTTCAAAAGAAAAATCCAAGGGTGAAATGGTTTGCCCAGAGAGGCTGCAGAGTCTGCATCCTTGGAGACGTTCAAAACCGACTGGACACAATCCTGAGACACCTCCCATAGCTGATACTGTTTTAAGCAAAGGGGATTTACTACCTGACCTCTGCAGTTCCTTTCAGCCTCAGCTACTCATCAGATGCCCTGGTATTTTACACTCACAGAGACTATTATAGTCAATAGCTCTCCACAAAAGCTGGAGTTTGATGGAAATCACCTCAGCTACTTGTGGAAAGATGAAGATAAAAATCATGTAGATCAATTAAGAGATCTTTGTAGTCTGGTGTATTTTGATATATGCCACAAAGAACTTCATAATATTCCCCATCACAAATTTCTTGATTGTCCACAGCATTTATCCAAACTATTCATAAACAACAATAAACTACTGTGCTTTTTGATTGGAAAGCACAGACTTAAACCCTCCAATGAGGCAAAGACTAAAGAAGTTTGGAAGAATCAGAATCTATAAAGCTTTGGCCTGATTTTATGAGAAGTGTGATCATATTTTATAACCTGGAGTTTCCATTCATAAATGTTAGAGTGATGATTTTTGAAGAAAAAATGTTATGGATTTAAACAGCTTAAATAGTTATGATCTCACTTGCCAGGGGAATTGCTAAATGCTTTTTGTCTTTGCTAGCATTCAATTAATTTATTCTTCCTCTTTCATTGTTCATTTTGAAAAAATTTTTTACAGTTCAAATCATTCATTGTCCCCCAAAGCACTCAACCACCTGCTCATCTTTCAGTACATATTCCTGTCTTATGGAAACTGGATTTATACTTTCTCTTATTTAATTCCCCAAAGGCACAAAAGCAGTGGTGGAAGTCCAGAGTTTTCATGGTTCATATCACCAGCTAAATATAATTTATTTAAAGTGATTGAAACAGAGCTATTTAATAATAGACAAGAAACACAGAGGAAGCACATAAGGAGGCACTTAGGGGCTTCCTCAACAGACATGGGTTTGCTCCTTAGAATATTGTGTTAGAGGAATACAACTTTTCTCTTAAGGGAGACATTCTGTCTTTCCCAAAGGTATTAGTATTCATAAAAATAATCTTTTTTATTTTTCCTTTCTTGATGATAGCCTTATGGACTTCAAAGATTAATTCAAGAAAAAAAAATCTTTTCCATATAAAATCAACTTTTTTGTGCCTGTCTTCCTTGAACCTAGTGAAAAATCTGCCTGCAATTGCAATGGCACAAGTAGATTGGCTGGGACACATTTATGGGTATGTGCTTTTGGAGACTATTTAAATCAAATAATGCATATAAGACAGGCTGATGCTAAACTATTACACTTCCATGGGGGATTTAGTTTTGTGCTAATTAGAATAATTATCTCATCAATCTCTTTTTCACAAACAGAAAATGTTCTCTTGTGGCATTGTAAAGGCTTATGTTGGCTATGTTATCTTCTATACAGTCAGAAACAAGTTTCCTAAAAGCTTCAGACCCTCATGTTTGGGAGCATGACCATCTCCACTGAGTATAAGGGAAGCCTGATAATCTGGGCAGCTACCCTTGATCTTAAAACCAGGGAGTGAATATTCCTGCTGCCACCTCACTTCCTCCCTCAGGTCTTTTGTCTTGGGGTGACTTTATGATGTGTTTCCCATATCGCTGCCCTATGCCCTGAAATTAATTTTTGTGCCTTTTTATGCCTCTAAACTGAGCCTGAGAGGGGGAAGGAAAAACTGAGCAAAACTTTTTCAAAGCAGTTTGCAGCTTGTTCAAGGTCACACAGAGATAGAGACTTTTTTTTCCCAGCTGCGGCGGGGGAGGGAGGAAGCACCCGGCTTGCGGCTCCCGGGTCAGTTTCTGGCCAGTTGCTCAGTTTCTTTTTCTCCGGAGAGAGACTCAGAGTTGAACTTTTTTTTTCCTTCCCTGGAATTTCAGATTTTCTCCCTTTTCTACTGGACTGCTTCAATATCAGAGCACATCGGGAGGACTTTCCATTGAGCAGCTCCGAGGAGACCAAAAGGAGGACTCTAACACTTTCCCAGTTTTTTTCTCCACAGCGAGAGATTTTATTATTTAGCATTATTTTCCTTTCCCTGTGTGTTTTTTAAATAAATAGTTTTTATCTCTTTCACGTTCCTTTGAGGAAAATTTATTTTTTCCCAGTCCTGGTGGGGGAGGGGTGGTGACCTGCCTTCTCTCAGAGATGTATTTCTACATCATGGCCAAACCAGCACATCCTTGAATTATCTAAGTGTTGTCCTTTCATCTCCATCATCTGTGGTTCATTCCCAAACTAGGCATAAGGAAAGAGATTTTCAGTTTCCTACTTTCCAAAGGCTTCCTCAAAAAATGTAAACCAGCCCACACAGAGAAAATTACATTAAGACTGGAAAGGAATTTTGAGTGATTTAGGAATGATTAAATAAGGCATTAAATCCACTTTTTCAATCTTTCCACCTACTGGAAAGAAAACCATGCAACTGGAACTGAGGAATCTATAAAACACTTCGAAAATTTGTAAGAGAATTAATAAAGTGCTTTCCCTGCTATTTTCCTCCTTGTAGTTTAAGCAGTGCAGAATCAGCCTTCTACCTTGCAAAAACACCCCCTGAATTATTAAATAATTATTCCCCCCAAAAATGTAGCATTTGTAAAATCCTGAATCTGGTATAAAAAGTAACTCATTTATCATTTAACTTAATTTTAAATCCGGTTTTTACAAAACTTCTAGTAAAAAAAAAGATGAATGATTTTTAAACAAAATTTCTGTTTGATACCAGAATGTGAAATAATCTAATTTTGAAAATTTCAGATGTATCACATGTACAACATCAAGGCTTTTTCTAAATATTGCCAGTAAAAGGACTTGTCAAAACTGCAGCATTTTCACTATCTATTTTCACCATCCATTTAAATTTTAACAAAAAGCCCATTTCAACAAAGAAATTAACTCTTCCAGATTCAGGGAGTTTCCAAAAGTAGTTTCATATTTTATTTTAATTTCCTTGCTATTAAAGAGCTGGCAAAAGTAGGCCAAGTATTACTATTTACATACTCTTTCTATATTTAATTCTGGTGATACTCAATGAAAGCTTGAGAAATCAGAAACTTTCTGACTAATGTTTGCTGGGAGGTGTCACTACTGGTAGCTGGGAGGAAGAGAAAATTCCCCAGCAGTCATGGATGCATTTGCAATCTGCGAAGAAATCTCATGTTCAGTTTTTTTCCATGCTGATGTTTAGAGTAAAATGAGTTAAAACTAACATGATTGTGCATATTTGTTTAACTATTGATCAAAATGGCCATTGGATTGGGGGTCCTTGAACAGGATTAGCTCCATGACATCATTAGTTACAGTAGGCTAAGCATGAGTAACATGTTTCTCTCAAAGTATTTTGTCCCCTTTCCAGTGGGGATGTTGTCCTTCTGATAGACTTTCTGAAGCAAGACATTTCACAGAATCCATGCTCCTGTGATTGGCAGAAAGTTCTTGTCGTGATTGATTCTATTCATTTCCTATTTTTAATTATGGTTATAGGGCAGTTCAATAATGCATGTTACCTAATGTCATCTTGTGACACTAAAAAATGTAAAATCTATTTCTATAAGCATTGCTGGTAGCAACTGTAATGAAACAAGTAATAGAAAGATCTAGGCAGATGAAGCCATTTTCTGGACGCACCTGTACTGTCATGTTAGCCTACAAAACCAGAACAGTGCTGTGTATTCTACTGGTACTGTGCCATAACTTGTAGTCTTCTTATAAACATTTCTGCTAAAAAGCCAAACAGACTTTTATGTTTGCTTTTTATGACAGCAGCTTGGGAAAAGTTAGGATTTGAAGCCTGCAGAAAGTGTTTTCACATACAAAACTGTGTGTTCATGATTTCTGATCCACAGTGATAATATACTTCTATTTCCAGGTAAAGGTCCTCTTCCTATGTTGCATTTACTGTCTTACCATACTTTTAGAGACAGTGAGATTTACAAGGACATAACTTTTGGTCCAGACAACTTACGATGTAATTTTCACATGTAAAAAAACCCCAGAATACCAATTTAGCAAATATAACTACTTCTGACTTGCCTTCCTTGTGTTTTACTTGCCCCAGAAGCAGAGTTTCAGCCTCTTTGAAAGATTATTTTAACTACCTGTCTGCTTTGTGCATTCCCCATCACTCCCTCAGCCACTCAGAGGAACAAAAAGGTGTTATATTTAAGGGTATCAAAGACCAGAAATACTCCACAACTACATAGACTTCCAGGGTTTAAGATCTCAACATAAACCCTTTATCGGTGGCAAAAGTGTGTAAAACAAATCAATACCTTATAAAAATAATTTCCCTCAAATATATTAGCAACTGATAGCATTACTTTTACTTATGTTTTAATGTGACAGCCATCAGAACAAATCGTAAAATCAGTCAGGGGAAATTCCCCCTAAAAATGGCATAACAGCTGACTAATTTCCTCACAGCATGGGCCTAGAAGTACACAGCTAGAAATAGTATAAGGAAACCAAATTAGAAGGTGGAGGTTAAGCCTTGAAGATTTTGAAAATGCCAAAATTAGAAACGGCTTTACAGTTTCAGCTTTGCTTGTTGTACCAGGCAGCATCGCTTCTGAGCCACACAGTGATGTTTTTCTTCCTCACCTCCTAGGCTCAACCACCCCCTCACCAAACCCCATCACACCCCCAGGCACAGGGGCCTTTCCCACCTCCAGCCTCACCTGCTCTGCATATCTGCCCTTTTGGTGGGCAGGTCACACTCTGCAGCTCTGGCCTTCTTCCGTGAGAAGGAAAAAAGGCACATTTGGCCAGAGGCAGGTAACCACGAGTGCCTCCAGCACAGATCCAGAAGCTGCTCAAAACCTGCAGCTTTGCACCCAGTTACTGATCCTGAGCAGGATGTTTGTGAGCAGGGGCTCATGCAGCTGACCAGGTGTGTGGACACCACCTGCAGAAGGAACCTCTGTGGCCTCATGGCAGCTCTGCAGCCAGGGAAGGGGCAGAAAAGGCTGTGGCCAAAGACAAACCACTCTCTACTGGAACAGGACACTTCTTTAGGGGCTATAATATGGAGAAAGTCAGCAACTGGCCTCAGGGGGATTCATCTGACAAGCTTCAAATCCCTGCCAAAAGGTAGAGTGGTGACAGAGATTCTCAGCTAAAAGACTTTGCACCACATACCAGCTTTAACCCGAATCTGGGGTATGAATAGATTTGCCTGCGACTTTTTAAGTTCACAGACACGAAGCTGTGAACCCAGTGCCTCTAAAATGCCAGCCAGAGCCCTGTCACTTGGAGCAATTGTGGAAAACTGGAAAGAAACCTGTACAGAGGAGAGCTCCTGGCAGTGCTAATGGAATGCTGCTGCTTGCAGCTGGAGGGCACATTTCTTGTGCCAAGACAATGATGTCCCTCTGAACACGAGCAATTCCTTTCTTCCTTGTAAATCACTGCCAGGCTTAACAACCAGACCCTGCAAAATCACTGCTGCTAGAGATGAGAAAGGCAGTGGGACAAGAAAAGGTTCTCTTAAGAGCGAGAGCACACAAGCAGTTTGGCCACCAGAGGACATGAACGCGGAAAGCACATGATGGTCACGATTGCCATCTAATGGCCATGAATCAGGAAACAGAGACAAGGGAGAGATGATACAACTAATGAAGAGGAGGGGTGAAGAGGGAAGGGACTCACATTAGGAGTGCAGGTTTGGGGCTGAGCCCTACTAACTGCTCCTGTTTCTAACTGGAAATTCAATTTGTGGGATTCGCATCAGGAAATGGCAAAAACTGTTCAGATCTGACACTGAATGTTCTATTGCAAATAGTGTGGACAGCCAAGCTGTACTTATCATACAGTCACATGCTCTTTACTGCAGGAAATGTTGCAAAATATCTGTACACTTTTGGCTGTTCTTTAGAAAGTAAGAAGTACAGAGGGAAAAAAAGTTCCCGTTTATCCATTTATAAAGATACTGCAGACAATGCACATCCTTGGTTAAAAAGTATTAACTGCTCACCAGAATCTTTATTTCTTTCTCAAGACCTTTCCAGAGTGCCACAAGATAGAGGAAGAGTTTTCACCTGCAGAGTGCAGTGTTTCCCTAAAAATACGGCAGCATAAATTATCATTGGCATTGTAAAAGGTACTCTCCCACTCTGTGCAAAAGCTGGTTTTTTTACTGAAGACAACTTGAAAAAAACAATTACATTTTCTGAAAGAAGGTGCACTTAATGATCATGCTAATCAGGGAAATTATGCTGTAAGGTTCAAATATGCACAGCTGTAACAATCTAATTACAGTGACACTTTCTGGCAGCAAATCTATGTTTAACAAAGTGCATAAGTATTACATTTAGCATGTGAATAGACAGTGAGACTAACCATGTGCTTAAAATCAAGCAAATTATTTAGCTCTTTTGTAGATCACATCATACTTAATATGCAGATTACTCCCAGGATGACTTCCCTTTAAAAAAAAATCTATTATTTGTTTTAAAAAAAAAATTCTAACTATTTTGAAACATGCACCTACTTCCCTGGAGGAGTTTGTTTTCACTTATTTGCCCAGAGCATCATCATATTGCCACTCTAGTTTTCCCAGACAAATTGTGCTGAGATTAATCCTTTTTCGATTTTTAAGAAACATTGGAGGGAGGAAAATGGCTAAAAATTTTCTTTTGAAAAGAAATGTTAATTTCTTTAATTCTTTAATTCTTCATTAATTATGGTGTCTGTTCAACAAACACAGTATAGTTCAAATATGCAGCCAAAAACCTCTGCAGTAATCCTTCAGGCAAATGGAATGAGTAAATACAGTCGAGGAAATTGAAGAAAACCACAATCGTCCTCAACCACTGCAATGCATTCCACATCCACTTAACCTGTCAAGTTGTAATTTAGCAAGAATACTGCTTGGACCAAATGTCTTTTTGCACCTTGCTAAAGCACATATAACCACCCTGCTTAAGAAGTTAAGACACGAATAGTATCAGCTGCACTCACCAAAAGCTCAACCATCTTATTTCTGGCAGCACTTCACCCATTTCAGAGTGGGACTGCATTTCCCTGATGTATTGAGTAGGGGGTGCACTTCCCTTAATTTTAATGAGTAAATTGGGCTCAGGTTATAGTCAACAATGAGGAACAGATACTTCCACAGAGGCTTTATCTGAGTGCTGTAGACACCTTAGGGTATTTGGCCTTTGGAGGTGTACATTTCCCTCTACGGCTGCACAGAGGGAGCCTGGAGTGACTAACTTTGGATGACTAACTATTTAAACAGCTGGCTTGAAGAAAATAAATCCCAACCATATCTTTAAGAGCACTTTCCCTCCCCTCCCTCCCCCCCCCCCCCCCCCCCCCGCAGGAACTACGTGGCTTAGTATGCATGACATTCCTAAAAGGGAAAGGGGGGAAGCAGGGAGGGGACTCCAAGGAGGGAAGAGAAAGAAAGAAAAAAAGTTCTTTTGCACTCTGTACTCTCCTTTCAGTTTCTTTCTTAAAACGGATGTGGGAAGCCATTAAATGTCAGCTCAGCCAGCCTGGCTCAAAGCTCAGTGTGACAAGGTCATGCAGAGGTGGTGAATGAATGTACAATGAATTCAGCAGAGCACTGCTGGCTGCTGCAATTCTGAAGGGGTCATGCAAGCAGGGAAAATGAAGAGAAGCAAGAATTTTTGCATAGAAATGGAAAGAAATAAAAGTATATGTGCTTTGTATTTCATACCTTGGTATTTTTTTGTTTATCGTTATTTTTAAGCATCACTGAACTTTCAAATCTGGTCTACTATTATTGTTAGAAAACTAAGCAAGCAAGAGCAGTTGTGCTGGCAACTCTATAAACAGCGACAGACATGCTAGAAATTTTTCTGTGGGCAGAGGAAGAATCTGGCAGGTATGCAAAGAAAAAGAAAACGGCACAGTTAGGAATGTGTGAGAAGGCTTGGAGAAGAACAGGAATCAGGCAAAGAGTGCCATCCATGAGAAGAGATAAGCTGTGCTTTGTTTTGTTTTATTTTATTTTGCACTAAAGTACACATGTATATGCACATGAATGTGCACATATACACTCATAAAACTGCATGGTATGATAATGGTTTATTATATGGAAACTTTTGGCTTTTCATTACTTTTGTGACCTCTGTAGTAAACTAAGACTCACCTTTTTTTTCCTCATGGAACTGCAAGATATAAAGGAACTCCTTTCAATAGAAGTAGATACCCATTGATCCTGCAACAATTAGACAAAATGTTAAAGAACACAACAATATGCTTTTTTTTTTTAAAACATGAAGTTCTAAAGTTCACAGCACCTTACACGGCATCAGCTAATATTCAAACTGGTGTGAGTGGACTGAGTCAAAATGATGCACTCCATATCCTGCCCTGGGAATCACTTTCTGTCTTCACAAGACAAAATTAAAGATTTAACTACTGTTTTCCAACCTATTAATCTAATTTTTTTCCTGCAACAGGATCTGCCTGGATGACACACGAGGCAGGTGTGCTAATTTTAAATGCAACTTCCCTCAGGATGTGGAGCCTTTCAAGGATCTCAATAGCAGCAGGCTGTCAGCCTGAGAGAGCAATTTCCCCTTACAGCTGGATTTAAAAAGTACAGGAATGTTTAGGCATTTGCCTTCATATTCTATCAGGACATAGGGTTTAAGTATTTTGTAATGGAACAACTCATTTCCTCGTTGTTTCAAACACTGCTGCCAAATACACAGGGGAAAGTGTATTATCCTATGAGAGGCTGTGAATAAGATTCAAAATATGGATTAGGGAATAAAACATGTAGGCATCTGCCTTGATTAACTATTGGCATCTGTTAATAAGATGTAAGTTTCTGCTTGTTCTTTTAACCATATGAAAATTATATAATAATTATATTATGAAGCAACCAGGTTTATGTACTGGAGCATTTTGGGCTGGGACAGGCACCACAGAAAGCCTTTCCTCAAAAAAAAGAGGGATGGAACTTGGTTTGACCTTTGGACCTCAGCTGTGCAACTTCTCTCCTGGTCTCAGTGATCCTTGCACGTGCTGCGATTTCAATCTCCATCCAAACGGAAAGGAGAAGCCAGTCCTTTAACCCAATTCAGAAAGCTGCTTGTGCCTAAAATCATGGTCATTGCACCAACACGGACTTGTCCTCTGTCTTCACTGAAGATCTTGGTGGTGTCAGGGTGATGGTGCAGTGGGAGACAAGCACCTTGATGCAACCAGCTGCTGTAAATGGAGTGAGAAGTGACCGGGGCTGCAGTCACAGAGCTGTAAGGGCTCTCAGAGTGGGGGCTGGGTATGGCTGTGCACTGGGCTCAGATGTGCTGCCAACCAGCAGGAATTATAGAGTCATAGATTCACACTGGAAAAAACCTCTATGATCATCCAGTCCAACCATTAACCCAGTCCAACCATAAACAGCCAAATCCACCACTAAACTGTGTCCCTAAAGTACCATAGCTACATGTCCTTTAAATATCTCCAGGAATGATGACTCAATCACTTCCCTGGGCAGCCTGTTACAGTGCTCGATTACCCATTTGGTGAGGAATTGTTTCTTATTATCCAATCTAAACTTGCCATGGGGAGACTTGTTGCTTGTGACTTGGGAGAAGAAACCAACCCCCACCTGGCTGCAACCTCCTTCCAGGTGGTTGTAGAGAGTGATGAAGTACCTCCTCAACAAACAATCCCAGCTCCCTCAGCTGCTCCTCATAAGACCCGTGCTCCAGACTCTTCACCAGCTTTGTTGCCCTTCTCTGGACATGCTCTGGCACCTCAATATCTTCCTTGTAGTGAAGGGCCATAAGGCTTTATTTATTCCAGACCTTAGCAACCCAGACACTCCACTTCTGTGAGTGCTGTGGGTTTAGGCTTGGTTGGGCTCAGAGATGAGATGTGACAGAAAATTTTTTTCAAAAAAAAGGAAAACTTAAAGAATCGAACAGAGCATTGAAAGGCTGCATGGAAAATCCTGTGGGATAGCAGAGGTGTCTCTCCTGGCTCTAAATGCATAAAGTTCTACTGTTCATCCACCTTTTTTCATGTCAAAAGGAGAATCATGCTTATAATTCTTCAACAGCAGAATTATCAATATTTTGGATGCTGCTATCCCTCCAGAATGTCTGCAAAGGGCCAAGCATAAAACATAGAGAAGCATTTCCATCCAAGGTTTCTTTACATTAAGATATAAATTTTGGCTCTTTATTCCACAAGAAAGACTTCAATTAACATCATTCTGACCAGTGTGGGAGGAGGATACTCAGGCAGGGGATCAGCATTAGCTCCATTGATTTCTATTCGTAAATTGCAACCCTTTCCCCTCAGTAATATGGCACAGAGTGGCCCAGGCTTACACCCTAAGTTTAGGAATCCTTAGTGAGCCCAGTGATTTGCCTGGAAAATATAGGAACAGACAAGAGTCTTAAGACCCCCATAAAACCTATTTCTTGCGTGGAACCTCCTCACTCAGTCAAGAGATCCCAGGTTATCAGACCTACTTAATGTTGACTTTAAAGGGAATTAAGTACCCAAATATCTCTGAGAATCTGGGTAATTCATTGGTTACTAAAGCTCTCGCCTAATACTAGCTATCTAAAAGTTAAGTGACTATTTTGAGGTAGTCCTTCTACACTCTCCTATGGTCAATGGGATGGCAGTGAGAGGAAACTGGAGAGTGATTCATTTCCTCAATCCTATCCTTGGATTGGCTGAATCATCTAAGACTCTTGCACTGATTGTGGAAAGAGTCTGGGCTACAGCTGCAGACTGACTTTAGGCAGGGTGACTCGAATCCTCTTCGATGCTTTCTGCAGCAGTCAGGGTAACCAGGGAGTGTCCATTTTTTCTGTAAGTGAGACTAAGTTTTCCAAGTCACTTCCATTTTTTTTTTTAAAAAGACTGTGTCTGTCAGGCTGCTAATAAAAATCCCCCTCTCAAAACACCTCTCACCTTGGTAGAGGACTGATTGCTGATTCTTACTCTTAGTGGACGTTTTTTAGGGGTTTCCCATCCTGGCTGTATTTCCTCAGTTTGGTTACAAGAACAGGAGCAGTCTCACGGGCCCTAAGGGAGTCAGGATATTTTACATTTATTGCTTTCCCATTATCCAAAGAAAGAAATTGGATTGGCTTGAGTCCTTCTTGGAAGTTCTTTATCATGATCTTATCTTCTGGGTATTTAATTTTTTTTCTGGGGCTTGTAGTTAGTCTGTTATGTATTATGATATGTGTTCCTGTATTCCACCATTTAAAAATGGGTGTAGACTGTGACCTTTACACCTTTTCAGAGATCTCACTTGTCTCTTCTACATTCTTTGAAGAACCCCCTAACTCATTACTTTGATTTGCTCCATAAGTATTTGTCAAATTTCATCAGAATGATTCAGCTTGAATACATTTATCTCAACCTCACTGCCTAACTCAATCTTTCCTTAGCTTGAATGCCACTCCTGTCTTCATCTGTCTAAACTAGTGTGATCAAGTCCTTACAGAGTTTACCTTTTGGCACCCAAAGGTGTAAGGTATTTTCTCATTTCCCTTAAAATTTCATAGGGAGGCTTAGGTTTTAGCCACTCATTTGCTGAGAAGTTTTTATTTCATGATTGTGGATACTTAATATGTCTCACCCCATATTAAGGCAGATGGGCATCACCAACTAGATGAGGGAGTGGTAGGGAACAAGATCTTCTGAGACAAATCCTAGGATGTACAGCAATTACCTGGGGAATGGGAGATCCTGTGGTTTCAAGCCTTGCCCCCTCTTGTCCTATGCCAAGTGGTTTCAAGCCATGCCCCTTGCACTCATGCTTGTGCAATGTTTTCAGCCCACCATGGTCTGAGTGAGAGATGAGGTTCAAGATGCTCTCCTAGTATGTTAAAATTTTAATGCCATAGGGTCTGAGTAGCTCCATCTACCTGGAGGCTGCCCCATCTTTGACGCCAGAGTGCAAAGAGCAGGCACTGGCATGTGCTGCAGCTCTGCTCCGCAAAGGGCCAGGTGACATCACAAGGGGAGGACAGAAGGGCTCAGCATCCCCCTGAGTACCTGTGGAAGGCACCACCTGTGGGAAATGCCTCTGGTCCCTCTGTAGTCAAATCCAGGAAACACAATTACAAGCAGACTACATCTTCCCCTGCAGCTTCCTGAGCTCCCACTGTAGGCGTCAGGACAAGTGTGGTAGCAACATTAAGGCAGATTTGGCTGTTTCCCCTGCTCTCCAGGCTGCATACTGAAATGTTCAGTGAAGCATTGCCTATGTTGGGCATCTGGATTACGGCAGGCTGGATTTCATCCATGTAATGTTGATGATGTATTTGTAAAATCTCAGAGGAATACTGATACTGTGCAACCACATGATTGCTTTAATACATCATTTGAGAAGTGGCAGATTTATATAAAGTATTTAAAATGCTGAATGAAAATTTATCCCAAATTCCCATTTATATATACAAAGTCATTTTGCAGTGTATCTTGAAATCTTGCCCAAAAAAAACTTGGATCAAAACTTTGTGTCAGAAAATAATTAATCAGTTCTCTGAGGGAGGCTGATCAGTCTCACTTTTTACTTCATTCTTTCCCCATTACCAAATCCCTCCTTAATCTTTCATTCCTTTCCTTTGCCCATTAATTGAAAACAGTAGCTTTCTCTCCCCAAGACAATTTTGACTAGAAGTATCAAAATTAAGTCTCTGATGTCCCATCTCAGCTGATACTGCACATCCTCAGCCCTCCTTATAGTCTGAGGATAGTAGTGAGTGGCTGCCAAATTTTCCTATTTTGGCACCAAAGCACAGGACAAAGACAAATGCTAATGGAATACTAATTTAGATAATATCCATAGCATATCTTAGGTGGTGCAAAAGAAGTAATGGACTCTTCTAAGATTTTAAATTCAAGGTGACTTACTATGGATGTTGAGGGCAGATGGGGAGGGGAGGGGAGGGAAGGGGAAGCTTTGACAGCCTGCAGCAAGAAAGACCACTTGCTGCCATTTTCCATCTCATTAAGAAGCTCTGCTCTGCTCTGTTACAATCTAAAAAGGGAAATAGTACACAGGAGCCAATGAGTAATACAAAAGCAATCAATAAGTCTGAAAACTTCATCAAGACATTAAATGAATGATTAGTTTGCTCTCATCTGGGACAACTGCCTAAGCATTCAGTAGCAGTAATATCACTCTAGATAAGCAAGGTGGCACCATGGGTGTGACTGAACCGTGGTCACCATGCTTTGCTCTGTTCTCTGCCTAGCAAACAGAGAGGCAGTCTCGAAAGCCATGACAAATATCCATCTCAAGGGCACCTGGTTGGGCTGCACATGGTTACTTTCAAAAGAAGACAATAAAAAGCGTGCTGATGAAGATTTTTAATAAAGGTAATGAATGACACATACAGGAAGAAGAATAACTGGAGGTATCTGTTTATCACTTGCCCTCATGTAGCAAAAGCGGATCTCCAGTGAGAGTGGAATACCATGCATCTGCTGTCAGTGAAAAGATTTCTCATACAACTAAAAATTAACTATGTGAATTTCCACTGGGTATCAAGAAGAGTTTGGTAAAGCTCATGAAAAGTGCTATGAAACAAATGCACAGTTAGGGTCTGCCTCATGCCTCACTCCAAAGCACACTGGGGTTCTCACATCAGTAATGCTTGTGGAAGCATCCATATCGCAGTCTTTGCATGGATCCTTGTGACTCTGACATATTGATCACTTACTGTACTCAGACCTGAATATTTACCTCCAGCCTATTTTTCCTGCTGTTTCTAATCTATGGCACTATTTTTTCCTCACTATCTGAGTTTAGAGTCCCCATAAAAGACGTTTGCCATAGGTTTTTTTTAAATAAAGCAGTCGCCTATTCTTGTTTGTTCTCTGTTCTACTAGGCCTTGCATTTTAATGTCTTAGGAAGCATCATCCTAATATTTTCCAGAAGCAATATTAACATCATAGAATATTTTCTGAGCATATGTTAAAACTCCAATTACAGTTCAGCTAATGAAGCCATACAAATGTTCAATTAAATAAAACATATGCAGTGCAATCTACCCACCAAAGTACTTGCCCAGCATTTGACTGTAATGAGATTACAGGATTCCTATCAGATCTGCTTCTTCAAAGCTTTTGGGGTGACTTACTGACTTAGAATATTGCAAATTAAATTGAAACAAGTGAGTTCTCTTCTCTCTGACTGCAGGTTGTTCATCACTGGGTCCCTCATTCTTACCAAGAACAGGAAACTGAAAAGCCTCAGCATTTCCTCTTGACTGACTCCCTTCATACTTCTTGCTTGTCCTCAGGAAGGAAAAACACCATAAATTGTAGGGTTTCTTCTTTGCCCTCGTTGATACTAACTTTAAAAAATAGGCAAAACTAGTCTTTAAAATCTTTGTTTCATCTTCAAAATAAATTGTCTTATTTTCCAAGTACAGTGCAAACAGCAGCTATTGGCAAAGTCAGCAAATCCAAAGCAAGTTATTAATGGAGCACATAACCATGGAGTTGGAAGCCCATATACTGTAGATGGATGGGAATGCTGAAGCAATTGTGCCCAGTGATATGGACTGAAGAAAGATGTTTGAACAAACACCAACAGACTCTTTTCTTTCTTGTTGCATTAGTTGAGACAGACAACTAAGTACCATCCTCCTGCTATTAACAGAGTTGCATTCCTATTTTTCTGACAATGTTGTATTACTCTGGGAGAGGAGATATAACTTCAGATTCCTCATATTAATGCATTTTAGAAAAGAAGCATACTAACTAATTATTAGCAGTATTCCCTTAATGGTCAGAGCCTTCCTTATGGCAGTGTGTTGGAGTTGCAAACACAGAACAAAATGATGGGTTTAGACTCACTGCAGGAATTGGAACAGTCATTCTGCTCAACAGCAAGTGATAAATGCAGTACTTGCTATAACTCTGCCCAAGCATCAGCAGGAGAGAGTCTCTTTAGACCACTGTAAATCATTACTCACTCAGCAATGAAATCACCCCATATCTACGGAGTCCTAGTCCCTCACTGTTTTGAAGAATTTGAAGCAAATTTGAGATTTTTCAACTTCATAGCAAAGACGGTGATAGTAGTAAGCTGCATGTGAACATTAAGTTTGTGCATGAACCCACTGCAGGGCTATGTTTCAATTCAGTATCATCTTTTAATGGGTGAAAATGTGTGGCTGGGTGGATGCTCCTGGGATCCAGGTGGGCAAGTTGAGCAAACTGTGGGCTGTGCAGTATATGCTGTTACCCTCAGTGTTAAGGAGGGATGGGATGCTACAGGATGATAAAGCTTTTCAGGAAATCCATTTTGGCTGAGGAGCCTGAATATGTATGATATATTGTATTTTGTACTATACATATTATTTATTTAAGAGGATGTATTCAGGCATATTATATTTTATACATGCATATATATATTTGCTGTAGGTACATATACATATATATATTATCATTATACGTACATATAAGGATTATCATCACCACAATCTCTGGCCACATTTTCACAGAAATGGTAGAAATAAACATATTTTTGAGGAGTCAGGGTTCTGGTGTGTGTTAGTCATAATCTGACCAAACATTAAGGAATTCTGAAGTGATGCAATTTCTAGATCTTCGATAAACTTAGCCAAGAGCAAAGCACTGGGTGCTCAAAGTATCTTATGTGCCTGTTTAAGGACACATATTGATCTTTTCTGCTGAAGCTGACTTTTAGTATCTAAAGCCTGCATTTCCCTGAATACTGATGTTCAGTCGGTGCAAACCCATGGCAATTCCCAGTAACATTTATACAATTTATACGTACACAATTGCATTCCCTCCAAATAACCAATGTTAGGACTAAGCAGTGGCAGGACTACCACCAGCAGATGCAGTGTATTGTGGGAAAATGATCCCTTATGGAACTTGAGAGTGCGTCTCAATGAACAGAGTTAACATATATGCTCCGTGTGTATTGCAGAGAGAGAAATGAAACTTTCCATCGAGTACACGTCTCCGTCCAGATGTCCTGATCAGGCACGGCTTGATTTTAGACCGGGATTCTTGGAATATTTTGGCTCTTATGACAAGCATTGCGGACGTGTAGCATTTAAAGTGTGTGTCGATACAAACCACAGCCCACTGGTGGCAGCACTTCGTTACGAGTGGACAAATGCTGCTTGAGCAGCAGGGGTCTGCGCACAAACACTTCATTTGTGGGCAGAGACAGCCAACCCTCACATCTAGTTCAATCTACAGGGACACTCCTCTTTCTTCATGAAACCATAATGCAGGTTTCATGAAGACCACTGCTGTGAAATAAAACTTAAATTAAAAGTGAGGGAGACCAATCGTCTGAATACCTCGAGGCTATGCATAGAAGTTGAGACGTGCTCCCTTTGGAACGTTTGGAACCATCCCCAATTTCCCGTCCATTCTGTATAAGGCACAATGAGTAACTGTAATAAATGGAAATTGGACCCTTATTAATATCAGCAGCAAAAACCTCAAAAAACTGGAACCTACCTATTTTTATTCCTTCTCCTTCTGTGTGATATCTTGCATTCAGGGGCAAAGGAGCTGTACACCTATCTGCATAAATGAGCTCTGCCTGCCTGCCTGCCTCCAGTGACATATTTTGGAAATAATCCACTACATCAATACGTATTAGTGTTACTGTTGTTGTTTTTCCTAAGCATGTGGGCAGTAACTTCCTACCAACCTTAAAACATGCCAGGGAATGCTTTTGTTTCTGTTAGACATAAACAAACTTGTATCTATGATAATGAGCATGATGTGAAACTTGAGATGCCACAGACCCTGTTACCACCAGAAGCTGTGAGTAAAGCTGAGGGTTCCCCTTCTTGCAAGGCAAAATGGACACTGCTCCATCTGTTCCCACCACTACTTTTTCTGCCATCAACCATGTCTGTGGGTGCATGCATCTGACACTTGAAATACAAGCTTTATCAATTTTTAATCTCTAGCACTGGTCCATACCTTTCTGTGTGGAATAACCTGAACTCTCCTATGGGCAAAGTGGTGCATTCCTGAGCCCCCTGCCAGCCTGTCTTAATGGCCCCAAAAGCAAAACTAGTCCAGGTGAGATTGTTTGAAAAAGTGAGATAGTGATACAGCCTGAGAAAATCCTAAATACTGACCAAGGACAGGGTCCTTTCCAAACCCACACAACCTGCATGTGTAGCTTTGCTTCAACAGATGTCTCTGCCAGTCTGCACCTCTGTTTACACTTACACATTGTAATTCCCCTTCAACTTAAAAGAAAAATGTGAGAGAAAAAGACCTGTAAGTTGCAGGAACTATGTGGGTGCCAAGGACACACAGTTGTCAGCTGATAAGAGAGCTGTGAGATGAGAGATGCTGTGAGAGCTGTGCCTTTCATCCTCAAGAAGGTTAATCCCCCCAATACACACACATAAAGACTCCTAGTCCATGCCACCTGTGGAATACACCGGAGACAACTAAAATCCATGGTTGTGGCAGTTACAAGAAGCACTTCTTCTCCCTTGCTTTTTACAATCTGGCAGTATAAAGAAAGCATCACATCAAGAAAGCTTCAATGACTGGATGTGCTTTATTTCAACAGCTTCATCCCTCATTCCTTACCCTCATGTAAGATTGAATGTCAAGGACATAAGCAAGGTTTTGAGCAGACCTCCTAGCTATTTTTGTATCTTGTTCGGTGGCAAACTTAGTTTCTTCTATTTTCTTCTATTTTTTTCTACCTTTTCTCTTAAATTAAGTTAAGAAGGGAGTATTGTTGAAAAATAAATAGCTAGATAGATAAACCCATATGTAAGCTTCAAAAAACCTCACCTGCCTACAACCTCACAAGAGACAAAAGATTGTTGCACTTGTATGGGTTTGGGGAGCCAAAAACACGAAGAAGCTAGATAGCTTAATATGCCTAAGATGGTTTTAAAACAAATGTCTCAGATATGGCTAGCAGAATTCAGCACAAGCGGTAAAATCCACCCAAGAAAATCAACATAAAGCAATAAACCTGGGGTGAGTTCCAAGTTGCCACTAGTTTAAAGCCAGCTCAGAGATAACTGAGATATATACAGAGCACATAGCACAGGTGTGGCCTCAAGGGTAGTTTTCCAAGCTAAATAAATTAGTCCTACTGTATGCTCATGCATAGTGACTTACGCTACTCTTCTGTGGCATGCCAATAAGAATGTCATAAGAATGTTGGCTTTGGAGGGAGGGAACCCCACTTTGGAATGACACAATTCACCTAATTAATGATGCTGGGTACATTTTGTTGCTCTGAAACTCATCCATGAGCATAGTATGCAACGTCGGTATCCCGGGGATGGTCTCTGACAAGTATTTCCCTATTTCTGTGCTGTTTCTTAAGAGCAAGTGGACTGCAATCCTCACAGGACTGCCAAAGCCCATACAATAGCCTAGGCAGCTTGACGCTATTAGTCATTGTTTCATTCTGAGTGTTTACTTCGGTCGTTCCTTTTTCAATGGAATGCTGATAAGAATAGCTGCCTTGTCTTTTGTACATATGGATGTCTTTGTATGTTGAATAGACACCACAGTATTTTGAATGGCTATCTAGCTTTACCTTTGCATTGAAAGAAACATTCAATTATGTCATAAAAATCAAGTCTTTTCATTTGCCTGAGATTTCTGTTTGCAATGTCTATTGACACCCATGCACATGCCATAAAATTAGCACTTTTCCATAGGAGAAACCTAGCATTGCAGGAACAAGGGGTTGCTGAGTTGCACTAGGAGAAATGATTCATCATGCTTTTGTGATGCATAATGCTGATGTTGTCACTTACATGCTTTCAAAATTATTAATTTTACTCATATCAATGAGAGAAAAGTTGCTGCAAAATTCAGAAAGTGATGGCAAGCACTTGTGAAACTTTGGCACAGAGATGCTTTTCTTCAGGCAGGAGATATGCTAGGGTATTGTTTTCAATTCTCTCAGGTAACTTTGCAACTCAATCACTGTTTCTAGAGGTAGCTTTCAAACACAGTGTCTGCATACAGATTCATAGAATAATTGAGGTAGGAAAAGACCTGTAAGATCATGAAATCCAGTCATTAACCCATCACTGCCAAATCCACTGCTAAACCATGTCCCCACGTGCCCTGTGAGAAAAACACAAGACAAATAACTGGAAGTTTGGTGGTTCCCTACAAACTCACAGATATCTTTCTGAAAGTTTGAGACATATATCTCTTGCTTCTTTCTCCATTTATTAGACATTTCAGAGCATGATGACAATAAATTCTGAAAAGCCAGAAATGACAGCTGAAGGCCTCCTCATCTTGTTTGCTTTGTTATTGATGGTATGCAGGCAGCCTTCCACTTGCAGTTTTGAATAGCCTGGTTTCCAAACTGTTGTGTAGCTGCAGCTTTCTGTGCACATTAAATAAAGGCTCAGTACTCTCCACTTATTGTTTACAGGTATAGGCAAGGCGGGGAAAACAGAGTCAGGCAGATTTGTGTGGGAGAGGAGCATCTGCTACCGGAGGGTATTTAGCTTCCTGTGCAGCAATCTGAGCTTCCCAGCCTGACTTCTCTTCTCGCACTACTTTCTGAAAGTCATGACCTGTTGCAAAGTTCCCTTTTGTCAAGCACAGTAAAAAAGGAAATGCCACTTCTTGTAAAGCCAATTAGCACCAGAATCTGTCCAGCTAGGACAAGAATTTCACAATCCCACTTCTGAAATTAAGTGGAGGGGGAGATGGGAAGGTTCTCCTTTTAAAAACATTGCTCCATGAATCAATTACCCTTTTTTAATTTTAATTGTCGGTAGCACTTAGTGGAATGTGGCACACCACAAATATTGTGCTCTGGTGTTTGAACAACTGAACACCCAAGCCCTGATGTCACTGTCAACACCCTGCTGCTGCTGGCAGGGAGGCAGTACAGCAAGCGACTGCCCAAAGGGATTGTCTCTTCACTTACACTCTCGGGCTCACTGCCAGCTCCTGTTTCCTCTAGCAGTATATGGAGTGAGAGAAAGCATCCTCTCTCAGAGAGTCAAGCATGTGAAAAGAAGATTTCACATGTGAAACTGAGACCTAGAAAACAATCACTTGGCTTCTCTTTCTTTAATTTATTTCCCATATGACGGAGAAATTTGCATGGAGAGTTTATTTTTAACTTACTAGTCATTTTATGTGCCTGGAATCCCATTATGAATAATATGTTGAGATGGGAATTAACCTTGGGTGCTTTATCACATAGATGTTGCATGGTCCTTTACTTTTTTTTCTTTTTTAATAAATTAATAAACTCTATGGCAGAATTAGCATTAGGTTAGAAGATTTGTGCTCCTGATCATGTTTCAAAACATTGTTTGAATAGAGTTCAAGGAAAAGTCCACTGAAGTCATTTGAGATACAGACACTTCCACTGACAGCTGCTAATATCTGATTAAGCCCCTGCTGCATGGCCTTGAGCAAGTCTCTTATCACATTTAAGCAAACAGGATCAGTACATACTTACCTGGAAAAGAAGTGTTCATGTTTTTCATAAGGCTTCAAACTTGATCATACAAATGAGATGCAAGAACTATGGTTTACCACTTACTACCGTTCCTGCAACATGAATTTCATAGAAGGCAAGAAAGAACTTGCTTCCTTGCTCTAGTTCAACCCTCAAAGGTGTTAGCTGAAAACTACGTTAGCAAGGGTCCAATTTCCTTCTTGCAAACGGAATCAGCAATGTGCTGAAAAGTGCTTCCTTTAACATGCAAATGACTGAGAGAGTGTATGTCTAGCAGGGTACTACAACACCAAATATTTGTTGACTTTTTCAACTGATTTGTTGAATTTTTTTTAAAATAATCACAGGAAGAAACTGCTGACACAAAACGCAATAAAGCAATAAAAAATATAAAATTATCAGCTCATTAATAGCCAAACTAAGAATTCTTAAGCAAGCTATCCTTTACAACTCATGGCCTAGGACATTTATTGAGGATGTCAGCTCTGTCCCGTCTAAGTGTGCTTTGTTATCCTCAGAAGTTACTTGATATGGGACAGTTTTGCAAGAACATGTATCTTCCTTGCATTCTCCAAATAATAATAAACAGAAGCAAACATAAAAGGACAAGAAGATGTGCAATTTCTGTAGCTATGCCACTAATGCAAACTGTTATAGAGAGGATTTACTTCTACAGAAATTAGAAATTATTCTAAAGAATATCTATATTACATTTACTCTCACTTAAAAATCAGAAAAATCGTTGGCAAAACTGAAAAGCCTGGGGCTGTAACATCATTGGGGACGCTTATGAACTGATCATCAGGGAAATTTCACAATTCCTAGTCATGAGGTTCAATGTCCTAAAGCATCAAGCAATAAAAGGCCATAAACTCGTTTTACAGAACTTGCTCAAAAGCTAGCAGAATTAGCTGGTATCCAACACAGAAGATCCCTTAAAAGCTAGCAGAATTAGCTGGTATCCAACACAGAAGATCCCTTGGGAACATTTTTAATTTCATTATTATGAAAATCTGTAAATATCACCAAATTATATATTCCTGGTAATTTATTTCCTGAGAGATTCTTTTGGTCTTCAGTCTTGCACAATTCCTGGCTCACACCATGTTCATCTCAGTTTTGGCAGTGCTCATGAACAGCGGGAGGAAACTAGACTTTATACACCACATCTCCAAATGCAAAGGAACTCAGCTTTAGAAGACTGTGAGCTGACTGGAAATCCTGGTTCACCATAGAAAGTATTGTTGGGATTGCCATGGGGACAAGATTTTACCTCCTTGAAAATACAGCTCTGGGAATGCTATGAAAAATAGCCAGCCAAGGGGGAGAGGACAGCCATGAAACAGAGAAAGCAGCATCCCCAGGGAATTTACTGAAATGTATTTACAGTTCTCCTTGCATGTATTAATACTGTTTGTGACTCAGTGCTTTTAATTCACCAGAAATCCCCCTTGCATTGAATACCCTGCTGGAGGGCAAGGAGCAGGGAGCAATATGCTCCATGGTTTCCATTCAGGTACCCCAGAAGGAGCAGAAATTAAGTGAATTCCCACACGCCTGCTCCTGCACCCCCTCACACCTCGAAAGCGAGCGTGCCTTTGCTCCCGTGCAGGGCTGCTGCCAAACAAAGGCGCAGAGATTTCCCCGTCTCCCTGTCAGTCAGCCACACGCACACGCACACATACTCCCCCCGGCGTCTCTCGGCTCTTTCACGTGAATAATTCAGTATATTTCCCAATGCCGTATTTGCAGAAACAGGAATCACGCGTCCCATACACTCCTTGCTTGTGCCCCCTCCCCTGCAGCAGCTGCCCACCAAGCCAGATGATGCCGCGGTTGGGACCGACTGCAGCTCGGGGCTGCCTGTTTGAATCCCCCGGGCCGGGGGAGCCGCTGAGCACATCTGGAGCAGCGCAGCGCGGGCAGGCAGCACCCCTGAGCCAGACGAAGGCCCCCACAGCCCCGTCCTCGGCGCCAGCCCTGGTCCCAGCCCTCCTCCCCTCCGGGCACAGGCAGACAGGGCCGGGCGGGCGGTGCCAGGCCGGGGCCGCCCCGCTGCTCGGGAGCGGGGCTGGGAGGCAGGGCCCGGCGGCATCTGGCCAGAGCCATTGTCTGCTGGCCGGGCACCAAAGCCTGGCCTGGGGGCGTTGTGGGGTGGTTCCCTTCTTCCACTGCAGCACAGTTGCAGGAGCAGCAGCAATGGGATTTTCCTCTCCCTGCATCGGGATGCAAAGGCAGCGGGTGATTGGGGAGGGGGCTGGGGGACGCGCCGGCGGCGGCTCCCGCAGCTCTGAAGGGACGAGGGTTTTGGCTTTTCCTTCTAAATGCCGACATTTGAGTAACGTTATCAGCGAGATGATATTGCTCGACCAGGAAAGCATCAAACAGGGATGTAGACCACAACCACCGCCCGGCTCCAGCCAAGCACAGCCCTCCGCCACCGCGGGAGGCGGCCGGCGCCTGCTCCTGCCCTGGCCCCGGTCCCTGCCTCTGCCTCGCTCTCGGTCCCCGGCCCGGCCCGGGCAAGCAGCAGCCCCGGGGCGGAGGCCCGGGAGCCAGGGGCAGTGAACGGCCCCCCGGCCCGTCCTGGGGCTGCCTCCCGACGGCCGGTGCCGAGGCAGGGACCGAGGACACCGCGGCGATGCTCAGCTACGAGCCGAGCTGAAAGCTGTGCGTGTGCCTGCGTGTGTGTGTGTAGCTTTGTGTGCGTGTACGCGTGTGCGCGGGGAGGAGGAGGAGGGCTGGACGATGAAGGGAGGGAAAGGAAGCCAGGGGGGAAAGGAGAAGAGAGAGAAAAAAACGCGGAGAGCGGTAAAAAAATGGTGACATCACCGTCATTTGCATAGGCGCGGGGATAAAACCGCCCCGCCAGCGAGCGCCCTTTATACTGGCGTGCGGAGCGGCGGCAGCAGCGAGCGGCCGGACCGAGCATCACCGCGCGGCGACACCGGTGGGTCCCGCCGCGCCCCCCAGACACCCCCCGGGCCCCTCAGCACGGGCAGCATGAACCCGGCACCCCTGCCGGGGGGGCCCGCGGGCAGGGCAGGGCGCGGGGGCTTTTGTCCGGGGGGGTGGGAGGGAAGCAAGGAGGTAGAGAGGGGGCTATTGTCCGCGTGGGGGTATTGTCTGAGGGCGCGCTGCTGCAGGGCGGCGGCGTGCCAGGCGCAAGGCGGCTTTGTTGCCGTCCCAGGGCTATATTTTTAAATTATCTTTCCCGTAACGAGTTAAAAACGCGGTCAGCGCCGGGCGCGTCCCTTCTATTGTACTCCTAGTGGGAGCTGCCCCCGGTGGAGGCTGGCGGCGAACCGCAAAGCCTGGGATGCTGGATTAAACAGACACTTCTAAAAATCACAATTCTTTTTAAATATGTCGGGGGTGAAGCGTTTTACTTGGAACGAGCTTGAGCGGGTCCCCGCGTTGGGTGCGGCGGGCGCGGCCCCGCAGGGGCGGCGGGGGGGCCGGGAGCCCTCGCCGGGGGTAACGGGCTCTCCCCCTCCGTGCGCAGAGTCACCTGCCAACATGTCCGACAAACCAGACATGGCTGAGATCGAGAAATTTGACAAGTCCAAATTGAAGAAGACAGAGACGCAAGAGAAAAACCCGCTGCCTTCAAAAGAAAGTGAGTGCGGGCAGGCGGCAGGGAAGAGCAAGGGAGGGAGGGAAGCAGGCAGGCGGGGAAGGAGGGAGACGGGCTGGGAGGGAGGAAAGGATGAAGGGAGGGAGGGAGGCGGGAGGAGACAAAGAGGGGCGGCAGGCGGGAGCCGGGGGTGCGGCGGGTGCGGGGTGGAGGGAGGATACACGGCTATGTCTGTGCCAGACAGCGAAAACCTGAACCCGCTGCCCAGCAGCGCTTAATTTACAATTATTTACACAGTGTTTTGATCTGTGGCTAAAAATATACTTTTATTTTAGCAATTTATAGCAATTGTCATGTGGATGCATTTCAGGTTCTCGATCTTCATTTTGTTTTCTCTCCTTTTGTTTTTTTCCGCTTTTTTAGCAATTGAACAGGAGAAGCAAGCGGGTGAATCGTAATGAAATCTGCCCTTCCAAATTATGCACTGTACATTCCACAAGCATTGCCTTCTTATTTTACTTCTTTTAGCTGTTTAACTTTGTAAGATGCAAAGAGGTTGGATAAAGTTTAAAATGACTGTACTGCCCCTTTCACATCAAAAGAATAGAGAGAACTACTGACACTGAATGAAGGCGCTGCCTTTCCCTCTGCCTGTCTGGCTTTGGTCCTGGTGGCATGAAAGAGCTTGCATGTTGATGAAAGAAGAACTTGGGTGGGACTACAGTAAACTAGAGTAACACACGAATAAATGCAAAGCTGTACCAAGGTCCTGCGAGCTGTAAAATGCAGTTAATCGAGTGCCATTTTTTTTTTTTTTTGTTCAAATGATTTTAATTATTGGAATGCACAATTTTTTTAATATGCAAATAAAATGTTTTAAAACCTGGATGGTATTTATGTCCTCTATTTGGAGAACTGTATCAATGGATAAGAAGCATAAAAGCCGGTACTGAGACACAGGATACTATAAAACCTTCGGAGATGCCTCAAACATCAGTCACCATTCTAATCATTTTTCAATATGTGTGCTCACCAATAGATTAACTTGTGATCCTTGAAGCTAGTTTTTAGATTTCAGTAAAAAATTGCATATCTTATAATTTGTCACCATGTGAGTATATCTCTTTAAATATTTCTTTAATGTAGAGATTGATAAAGGCAAGAAAGTCCGGCTGCATTTATTGCTTTGCCCCACCCATAACATAGCTCTTTTATTAAGAACCATTCTGTACTACTGCAGAGATTCGGACTCGGTTGTATTAACCCATAATTAGTTTGTTTAATAATTAAGGCTTGTTATTCTCATACGGTATTTGAAGGAAGCTGTAACTTGAATTTTAAGTCCACGATTGAACATAAGCTTTTTAGTTTTGCAAAGCATTTAGTGGTTGGTGTCCCATGGAAATAAAAATAATTTTGCTACAATGTTGCTCATGTTATGAACAACATCTTTTTATAGTTCCTTGATTCCAAGAACTAGTTTCAAAATTTAAAAAGCTACAGTCTCCTTAAAAATTCAAAATTAACCATCTGAGGACAAAAACGTTGTGGTAACTTACAGAGATCATAGTAAGTCTGACATGCAAATAGCCACACTCCACATTGCTGGTTTATGGCAGTTCTTTAGGCCTCGGACAGTTTTTGGTTATTTTTCTTCAAATGACTGCGGGTAAAACCTGTGATCCAGGGAGATCAGTAGGAGTTGACTTTAGTAGTCATGAATTTCATCAGAGTGGAGTGAGTAATGAACATTCTGGGAAAAAAAATGCTGTCAACCTGTAGGAGGGTGGTGAGCGTGCTTCTGCAGTGCGTTAGTTTTATCTTATGGATTTGAGGCTGCATTAATTTCAGCCAGTTCCTATAAAGCAAAATTAGTCCCTATGGGGCAGCTTGAGTTTTGCTGAGCCTGCTGATGCAATGGGGGTCATGTAGATTTGGGGTTTCACCCTATCACTGTTCCCTAGAAGCATCTGACTGCAATAGGAAGCTGTCCTTGGTTTTACAGCATTGAGGGCAGTGGGGCTCCTTGGAGATTTGGTGGATGTCTGTGCTTCTGGAGAAGGTGGGAGCCAGAGGGCCATGCTTGTGGGCGCAGTGCCCAGCCCCCCAGCAATGGAAAACTTGCAGAATTGAGTGTTTGATACAAATCTCTGTTCAGGCTTGAGATTTTTTGATGCAGTCCATGGGAAGATTTGGGAAATCCTGGTGTCATATAAGGGCCTTCACAGTAATTTAAGGTGATGAGCTCAGGAAGGAAATGAGCCATTTCTTGTGCTTGTTTAAGCTCTGATTTTATTCCCCATATATAATGGGAAAGATGGGAAACTTACAGCTGAGTTTCTGAAAAGTCAATTAATCAACTCCCAGCTACTGATCTTAATCAGGTAACATGGGATGTGACACAGCTCGGTGCAGAAGCACACAGTGTGAGCTGCACGTGCGCAGATGAGTGGAGGCAAGCTTAGTGCGGATTAATCTATGGGGAAAAAACCAGCAAGGTATTTCTGAGGGAGGCAAAGCATGAGGTATACACAGCTCTGCGTAAGTCAGTGAAAGTGCCTGCTGTAATACAGCATAGTTCAGCAAAAATGTAATGAGTTATAAGGCCTATGACTTCAGAACTGCAAGTCCAAAGTGCTGGTCAAAGGGTACCACCAAGTGCAACATGAGGTGGTGAGGCTCAGCTCTGTTTTCAGTAGATGAGGCAATGACCTACTACCACTCTTACAGCTCTGTTTCTGCCATCGAGGACTGAACAAAATTACAAAATCAACTGTGAAGTAACCTTCCAGGTCAAATTCAGGAATCATTGACTGGAGTCTATCATCGCCTGCTTTGCTCCTTGTTCAGCTCTTTGCCTACATTCAAAGAAAATTGTGGCAGGCCTTTGCCATGCTTTGCATAGGCAGTACTGAGGTGGTCACATATGACACCTATTTCACTGAGATGCAATTGATGGTGTGAAACATGAAGGCTTGGATGAATTGACTGTAATACTCCGGACTGTATCTGCACTGGTTTTTTGGGTGTTGCTAATAAAATTAGCCTCTTCAGCTGGCAGTCTAGAAACTTTCATCAGCCACAAATTAACTAGAAAAAAATACAGCCCAAAACCTGGTTATGAAAAAGGGTCATTAGAAAGAGAAACATATGGGTTTTGATCTCACACTCTGAAGGCACAGTCTGCCAGCCCTATGAGACTTACGGTGTCTGGTGTTGCTGCCTCCCCGCCCCCAGCCGAGAGGCAGGTCCGCCGAGGTGATGTGATGAGAAGCTCTGCCCTCCAGTACTGAAGCAAATTCTTCCTTTCTTAGTTTTTCTCAGAAGATTTTCTCTCCTTTTCATGCATGCCCCCAGATATCATTAACTATACATATATTGGACAGAAAGCATATGCTAACCATATCCAAAATAGATCATTGTGGTATTAATTTCAGAAATGTGGAGACTTCAATGTAAGCATTTTGGTCTTCTAGGCTATTTTTGTGCAATGTTGAATGTGTGATAAAATACCACTTCCCTTAGTAACCCTTTACTTCCCTAGAAACAGTGTAGAAATGAGCAGTTCCTATTGTGTATTTTGATCATGTATGGCTGCCACATACTGCTGCTGCACAGCAGAATTTTATTAATAAGGAACCGCGCGCTACTCCAAGCATCATATAAAGCCCAGTGAGCACATGATACAGTGTTTGGTGCAATAGTTCCACTGGGCTGATACTAAAAGGGGTGTGAAGAAATAAAAAATGTAGCTCTTGCTTATTTGTTGATATACAGTAGGATGACTATGCAAAGCAACCTATGTCAGGCTTGTCCCTCTGTGAGGTGCCCCGATGCGCCAGCTTTGTGCAGTTTCAACTCAAACAGGCAAGGCAACCAAATTCTAATAAAATGGGCTATTTTGTTAGTTCAGAGAAAAGGAATTGCAGACAACATTTATCCATTATTTGTATGCTGTCTGGCAGATTCATTTGCTAGTGTCCCTGTCATATGGTGGTTTTTAAAAAAAACACTCTGCGCTTTACCATACACCTGTTTCAAAATTCTGTGGCTTAATGACAGAAGTCTATTTTTCTCTCTGTTTTCAGCTGAAGTTAATGACCTGAATTCCATGGGTCATTTTTACTGCTTTTACTGGTTTTTAAAAATGTGAAAACCCTCTCCGACTTCCTCTTCTTCCTGCTTAGAAGGCAAGGAAAAACAAAATGGAACATAGTGGGCTCTCAGAGATGCTTGATTTGCCTCTGGTTAATGAGCTTTTAGCATATTGGGAGCAGAGCAAAGATGATTTTTTCTCTTGTTTCTACAGTCATGAGAATTACAACATTGCTTTTTTTCCTTGTAATCAAAAACTGGAGTTCTCAGGAGATTTTTCAGTCTCACGGAGCTTGGGCTTTATGAGAACTGTCAGGCACAAGATCTATGCAATGTAATGAGAATTGGCAACTGGGAGGTTCTGCAACCACTGCTCCCTCACAGTAAGGGGATGCAAATGGCAAAATAGCGTCAAATATAGGCCTATAGCCTTAGTTTCAGGCCATAATATGCAAAGAATGGCATAGTGAGATGAGTAAATATATATATATATATATTTAATTTACAATTTCTGTGACCTCAGGTTTTTTGATAGCTCTAGATTTATTTTTTGTCTAACACAGATTTTCCTTTCAGCAATATTTTGGAATTGAGTGAGTGGATTTACTCCAATTTAAATATATTTCCAGCTTTTGAATAGTCCCCAAATATTCACCACATGTCCAATCAAAGCATTGTCTTGAAAAAAAATTCATCATTATATTGACCAAAGGCTTCTCAGTGATGAAGAAAATTTTCCCCGCTATTGTAACTGTTATCATTTTATCTTTGGCATGTGGTCATGGGCTTGAAATTTGGGCCTGGAAAAAATCTCATGTGATTTTGTAGACATTCCAACTTCCATGAACAGACATTTGCAGTGCTCTTTGTTTGCATTATGGTAGAATATTGAGTACACTTACAATACTTAGAGATATGTTTGGAAATGGAAAGAAAATCCCCAATAATCAAAACAACTCTCCCCAACAAACACCAAACCAAGAAGAGAAATGAATTTGCGGGTTCTACAATATCTGCCATGAACAATTTCATTATTCCCAGCATCTTCTAGGGTGTGAAATTACAGCAGTAACATTCAGGTCTCTAAAATAAGTCAAATGAACTCACTGGAATCTACTCTATAGACCAAAAGTATGGAATTCAGGCTCTCAGATGGTTCAAATCTTACCTAATGTATTTTACAATTTCCAGAGCCATTACTTTATGTTTTATTTTTTATAATGGTGCTTCCTTTCCATCTGACATATAACTATATATGATAGGATTTGTATTAGTCAGGTATAACATTTTTAAATGTTTTGAAATGGATAAATAATTCTTCAACCATGGCTTGAAGTTTTGGAATTTGTCTTTAAAGCCCTCTGCTCAGCTAGATTTTGATGTAAGATAATGTAGAGAATTTTGGAGTTACATAATGATCAGAAAAATCATTCACTGGATTCGTTTTCATGCACTCACCTGCTCTATATCATGTGGCCTGTACAACAGAAGGATATTCTTCAACCTTCTGCCTAAACTGGGCACTACCTCTGAGAAATGCCACTGATCCCCTGTGCAGTGTGAATAAAAAAGTCCATTCTTTGCATTGCACCTTTTTTTAATGTTTAATGTGAGAACCAGTGGTGGGGAAAAAGAGGCAATTGCAGAGTGACATCCTCAGAGAGAAAAGTGGACATGGCCCCGAGCATCCACACTGCCAAAGTGGAAACCATCTTCAGCATGCTGAGCACCCTCCAGGCTCACAGCAAGTTTATTTACACCATTTTGGGTTCTTGTGAAGGGGGACTTGTCGGCAGGTCACTGTGTCATCCTGTGGTGTGCACTGCTGGCAGTATCACAGGGTGGGCCCCAGGGCACTCCCCAGGGCAGCAGAGCCTTTCAGAGCAGAAACACAAAATGCTTGAGCCCTACTAGTACTATGCTGGAATGCAGACCAGCCATAACCTTATGGTCCAGGCTCAGTGATGGCTTTAGGGCTGCTTTGCATCCAAAGAATGGGGCAAACAGCTCATATGTAAATCCATTACCTAAAGAAATTAATTACTAGATTAAGGATACTACAATCTGTATGAAGGCTTTTGCCGGTGGGGAGCCTGATGCCTACCTCTTCAAAAAATATTGTCCTTATATTACACCAAAGGCTAGAAGGTCCCATAAAAAGTTATCATAGCGAGCATAATAAAATTACTTTCATGAGAAAGCAATAAAAGATGAGCTTTATACAAATATTCCTATTCCCTAGCAGTAGCAAACAAAACATTACAAGAAATTAAGTGGGCTGGTGAAGGCATCAATGATTTTGCTCCCACTGTATTGCTTCAGAATGAATTAGGAACAAGAAATCTCCTAGCAGCTGAGCTATACCCCATGTATATGGGCATGTTACAGCAGGACAGATGGATCCCAGACAATCTCATCTCCATAGCTCGCAACTACAAAAGCAGCTGATGCTTGGATCATGCAAGGAACATTGCTCCTGGGAAGAACTTCACGTTTCTTTAATTTTTTTATCATTTTTTTAGCAACTTTAATTACCACTCAGACACAAAAAATTCTGCTGCCTGCTTTACTCATGGTAGCTGACTTGCCAGCATTAAGTGGAGGGGGAAGGGGAGGCTCTGAAAATTAATGAGGCGGTAGATGACACTTCTCAGCACAAGGAGTTAGAATGATGCCAAGAGGAATACACAGGTGAAATTCTGGGAGACATGCACCCTTTTACAGGGGTCCATAGGATATACATATCCATACATGTCTGCCTCCCTGGTGCTTTGCTTGTAAAGTCATCCCTGCTGTGCGTGGGAGGTGTGGGTTACACTGAGAAATGCCAAAGTCGCTCTTGAAGTCCTTGCTGCATTTTAAAGGTTAAAACTAGGAACAGATTGGCATTCTCTAAAGGTCTTTAAATGGAAGAGCTGTTTAATCACATGCATTGCAGCACGAGGAGAGCACTGTCTCTTCTATATGATTCTCAGCTGGAATTTGTGAGCTGATAGGCACAGAGTTTGTTTTCAGCAAAGGCAATGCTGTGACATCTACAGTTTACTCTCTCCAAGATCATAAAAAAATAGAAAATAGTGTTTTGAAACCAGGAATGGTTTCACACAGTTTCCAGTTTGGTAGCCTAGAAGACTGCTAAATGCACATTTTGGGTTAATGGTAATGGAGCAGTTGAATGCTCACACCTTTCAGTGAAATTTCCCTCCTTGCTGAGGCAAAGTCCCTATGAAATGCCAAGGTGCTGAGCAGGTGTGGTTGCCTTCATTTCAGTGAGTTTTCTGGATATGAGGCTATTTTTCATTCGAGTGTCTAATTAAGGGTAATAACATAATTTTAGTCCCTTGCAGCTCTCCCCAGTTTATGATATTGGCTTGTGTGGGGCCTCATAACCCGGACTCTGTTGCAATGAGCACTTCTCAGAGGGAATGGGAGTATCCCCCCTCTTTGCACGACGTATGAAGTGCAATCATACCTCAAGGATTTCTCTTCTTACTGTCTCCTTTCACATATTCTATTTTTTCAGGGAATCCTGCCCTAAATTTGTTCTCCTCCATCTACATAAGCACCCTAATAATACCACTGTTACGTGCCCAAGAAGTTTGGTCTTCTCGTTGGTCCTCACTGATCAAACCCAAACTGTGGGTGTAGCACCCCTGTCAGCAACTACTCCCTGTTTCAGATCGTATGTCTGACTCCACTACATGGTCTAATAGTCTGTCAGATTGCTTGGTGTCTCCAAATTGCTCACGCTCAGCAGGAGACTTCTGCCAACTTTTTGACAGTGGAACTCCATCAAGTACCTTTTGCCTGAGATGGTTGTGCCTTTAAAATAGCCCCAGCAAAAGCTTCGCTCTTTCCTTTCCCCTCGATATGGAGTGACCAAAACTGGTCCTCAGGGCTGATCCAGCAGAGGAAACCGCAGCATGCCAGCAAACTGGAAGGGTTAGGTGCTGTGTAGGCTGCCCATCAGGAAGAAAGAGCTCCTCTGGAACCTTTGTACAGTCCTTCCCCTTCTTTGTCTTGGCTTCAGAACAATAAGTTTTAGGGGGTTGTAACGAGCTTGTTTATTTCTAGTGCTAAATTTCTAGACTCAGCCTCTTTCACACTGCTAGCCAGCAGTGGGAAGGTTAAAAATGCAGTCAGTTACCAGTGGCAACATAGCAGTGTTGTAAATGCTGCCCACACATCTTCAGATCTACTGACATTTGAAACATCTAGGTCTTTTTTGTTAGCTATGCCAGTGTAATTATGTCTTGGTATAGCTTTTTTTCCTACGTGTCATCCTTCAGGAGTGCTCAGATAAGTATATTGAAGGATATAAATGGAAGGAGAAAGAAAGAAGGAGGCTGAAGTTACAAAGAAAGAAAGGAAGCCATTGCGAATAGTTCACTGGGGTGTTTGAAAAAGCAGTATCACATATTAATAGTTGCAATTTAATAGCAGATTACTGATCCCTTGAAATTATTTGAGATTGTTGCCTGTGAGCTGCAGGACAGGCTGTGCCAGTGAAATCAATTACATTTCATATCAGTACTGTGTGCTTATCTTGCACAGCAGGGATGTGGAGGTGCTGTACATCCTTCTAGTCAGCAGTGCCGTAAGCTAAACCGGCTGGATGCAGTGGTACTGGCATATATGCTAAGGCAAACGTGTGAAATCTCCATGTGAAGACCAGTGAGTCATTGCTGCTTCTCTTTCGAGTCAGCAGGGAGAGGAGACAGCTTTGCTGTTGGTCAGGATTCAGCTCGATGCAAAACTGGCCTGATTGAATGTGAGAACCTTTTGTTTATAACGCACACACACACACACACACAAATAAATGAAATTTCCAAATGGATTGTGTTTCCACATGCTGAGAGAAAGAGGCATTTTTGCCTGTTTGGTCAAGGTCTTTTTGCCCTGAACACCTCCTTGCTCAGTTTCCAAAACCACTGCTGTTTCTGCAGGACTTTGTGAGATTCCAACCCAGTACAGGTGACAAAATGGAGTCACAGGTGATGGGAAGAGCAGTCACGACTTCAGGTGGAAGCAGCAAGTCTCAGCTAGAGCCTGGCCCTTGGCAACTTTCTTCTGCACAGAGCTTTAGAAGAGGGCAGGGGGAGAAGGACATCCCCTCATGCCCAGGTCTGGCAAATGACCTTGAAAAGTCTGTCAGTTTTGTTACTTGCTGCTGGCCCAGAGACAGCAAGGATGGGACTACCCAGAGCACTGGTTCTCCTGGAACAGAACATCTCACTCATCATCCTTCACACAGAACAGTATCCAAGTATGCATGCAGAATTAAAGGCAGATAGGAAACTGGAGTATCATGCAGTAGTTAACATGTTTTAAAATTCCTTTTCATTAATATTTTTACAGAAGTAATATAGCTTAGATCAGTGCTGTATTATGGGCATCTTAATCACATGTGTCTTCAGGCATGGTATCTTTCTAAAATGTTATTGTTCTTAAAAGAAAATGGGCCACCAGAGAGAACAAAGTAATAAAAGCCTATGATTATGAAGCAATCACTAGCAGTTTACACCCTTGTCCACTCCTGTGTGGAGGACTGTTTATGGGGTGGGCATGCTCCAGGCTGAGAAAAGGTAGCAGTAACCGGCGGGACTAATCACAGGAATAAACACCACACCAGTGAACAAAGATTTGGCAGTTCTTCTCTGTGCAGATAAATTAATTAATTATGTGATCAAGGCCTGTGCTTTGGTCTTTGCCAATGTGAATTATTTATAACACCATGCTGAATTTCAGCCATATACTCTAAATTCTTTCTACAGATGTAATGAAGTCTGAGAAATTATCCTTTGTGATATGAATGTTAGTGGGCCCTTATAGATTGCTTCTTCCATAGATGCAGAATATAGATTTTTGATCTGGTAATGGGCTGTCTTCAGCCACTATTCTTGCAGTTGATAGTAAGGCCATTATTACAAATCCAGCACAATTTATCCACAGTTTATTGCTTGCCTAGAAGGGGCATATCACACGCAGACTTTCCTTCCTAATATGCAATATGGTATTTCCAGCGAGGTAGTCAAACATACCTTTGCTCTTACGAACATTCAAACAGTACAGTACTCGATAGATAAAGGATCCTTTGCAGGATCCCATTTATTAGTGTACACTGTGCACTTAAAGCAAATTATATATAGAGGCAAAAACTGTCTATTAATTTGCATATAGCACTCTTGGTAGTATTTTAAGAATTACTATGTATTTGACCCAGCTGACAAATATTTTTTATGTTAAAACATGCTTCAGTTTTATCTCAACAAGAAGATAGGCAGCTAGCTACTTCAGACATCTCTGTTCACATTACAAGGGAACTTCTCTGCTAGTTTTGGTCTTTCAAACTGCACAAAAGTTAGAACACCAAACCAGCCTAACAGAGTTGATGTGGGTTCCCTTATAACAAGAACCTGTTACTGCACTCTTTTTTTTTGCAGGTTATATTTCAAATACTCAGCTGGACTGAGAGTGTGGATGGCTCTGTAAATTGAGCTTGGAGGAACTGGAAATTTATATCCACACTGAATTTTGACACATCATTTACTGCCTGATATTACTAGGTTTGGTTAGGAAAAGAAAGGTGCTTACACAGACAGACTTTTCTACAAGCAGAAGGAAAACAATGTTCATCTGGTGGGAATAACCACCATCCACACTCCTCATCGCCCTCGCTGTCTCTCAAAGTTGAGGAAGCTGGTCCTTGCTCAAGAGCAGTCCTTTTTTCTTCCTCATCCCTCAGCAACCCACAACACATTCACCAAAATAAGGATGCAGCCTGAGGCTGCACTATCACTGCTTAGAGAAGTATTTAATTTTTAGTTCAAGGTTTGTCTGGAGCTAGACAAAAGTTAGGAACTCAACAGACACATAAGGTTCCACCTTTTATTTCCTCTAGGTCCTACTGTGATCATTCTTTGCTTTTCAGAAAACTGCATGCATTATCCCTTAAGACAATGACAATTTTTTGAACAACCCTGCACTTTTAACTCAGTCAGTAGCTAAATTGGCAAGAATATGCATTACCACCTTCAGAAACTAGGTATGAATATATGAGGATTAAATGAAAATTAAATGATGTAGGTTTATTATTATGATATTTTTTATGCCTTTCTCCGTTGTGACCAGTGATTTTGTTTCACAGTAGGAAGTAATATTTCAGCAACAAATTAATAGGGCTGGAAATGAATAACTGTCGTTTTTCAGTGCTATCTTACAAGCCTCTAATTTCACCTCAATTTTCTAACTTATCCGCTTCTGGGTCTTCTGGTTAGTTTACCCTAATGATAAACATTCAATCATTTTAGACCAATAGTGGAGCTTGTACCATACAAATGTACACCTTTCTTATGCAGTATTCTCTGAATTATTTTCTTGGTATCATTTCAACAGGTGCAAATACTAGCTGGAATTTTATCATTTATAAGATAAAATTTGGGACAGGGCAGTGCCTTGTTTCCTCTTAAGAAAACTGCAATTCGTGGGTGTTATTTGGTTGATTATGACTTTAGAGTTCAAGGTCGAAGCATAGAAGCTTAGTCCACTTTAGGCAAAGCAATCTTAGTAAAAACATTATAAAATATGTCTCTCATAAATCCTCCCTGAAATGAACCAAATATCAAGGGCTGTTACTGACATTACTTCTTGTTTTCTTGGTCTTCTTCCAGTAACGTAAAAGAACATTAAAATGTGTGACTGGCTGATCTCCCATACAAAAGGATCTAACTGATAGTTTTATTTGGTTTTTTCCCCTAGATCACGTGCAATTGTTTTAGCAGGGGTATTTCATATGTTGAATGAGTGCTGTATTTAGGAGCACATGTATGTAATCTCCACAGAGTATTAGAAGTTCTGAGTATGGAATACCTAGTTATGTGAAGTATTTACAGGGTAAGATATAGCCTTATAGACCCAACGTAACATTTGCCTAGCCTTACTAGCCTAGCCTTTATGAATATAGTTTTCCTCCTACTTTGTCTTTCACTTCTTGAGTTTATTCCCATATGTTTCCTCATTTACAGTGTTTCACACTCTGCTCCTTTGTGTTAGTCTGCAAGGACAGACTCCAGTGCTCAAAGTGAAGGATCCCAGAACATCCACGCAAACAGGGCAGGGCACCGTAGCGCACATTTCATAATTAAGAAATGTGCTTACAGTGTTAACAGCATCAGCAACTGGTATTTCTTAAAAAAAAAATAAATTAATTACACTGAAAAATAAATTACATTGCCACTTCTCTTGTTTAGACTACAAACTGCCCTGAGTACTTGGACTATTTTCTACAATACATTTATGTCATATATTTTGGAAATCAATTAGTATGCACAGGTGGGGACAGATCTGCAAAAGCATCCAGTTCATTTGGACATATGTATGCATTAAAGCCCTCTCTTTTGGTAGTAGCTCCAGTTGTTCTGTAAAGTCATCCTTAAAGGACTGGGCCCTTAAAAATTTGGCTTGGGACAAATTTTAAAGAGCAGACCCTATGGAGTCTACCACACTCTTTCAGGTGCAGTGTGATCTGTAGGTATTACGGTAGCTTAGGAAATAAACATCACCTCACCTCTTTTGGTAGGTTATTCAGTATAGGCTTTTTTTCAGTGTGTAGCTAGGTCAATTTTTGTCTATTCATGAGATGCTCAGCTCATTTTTTTATTACTGGGCATTCTCAGATCCCTTCTACTTTTGCCCTTTGTTCACAGTTAGCAAAACTCCCAGTTGCTCTATGACATCATTGTGTTACTTCTGACAAAAACTAGCCCACGTTAGTCCCATTTTTGGTGAGTTTTAACATGAAACTTTCCTATCAGTTTTGTTCTCATTAGCTGAAGCAACAGATAGGTATCTCCATAGTAGCTAGGAATTGGTTCTGTCAGGTGTGGGAAGGAAGCAGGGTGAGAAGGACTGGGGCCCTCCAGCAGTAACACAAGCTGGAAATACTGTGAAGCCGATGTGCCTGCAGTGCTGCTGCATTTTTCCATGTCAGCTGAGTGGGAGTTTCCACTTTCCTCCTCAGTTTGTTCTCTGAAGGTGCTAAACAGTCAGCAAGGATTTTGTGTTTTGGCTATTGTTAAGATGAAGAATCTGGGATTCTAGTCTTGCATAAATAATGAGTATACTTATGTAAGGATACATATAAGAAACGACAGAGAAGGGAGAGCGGCTGCTTCTTCAGCCCATATTGTTCCTATATGCTACCTGCTGGGTTCTTTGTTAGATGTAATGTCCTGCTCTGCAATAGCTGAAAGAGAGGCTAAGTATGACAGATTTATTCTCAACCTCCCACCAAGACAGTAATTCCGGTTTCAGCAGCTTTTTGTTCCCTTGCCTTTAGACTGTTCCTTCCTAGGTTTACCATACCCCTCCCTTCTCTCGATGAAGGGCTCCACTCCACAGGGAAGGAGAGGGGGCCGCCTTTGGGAAGGAGCGTAGCTGACTCCAGCGCGGTTGGGAGTGCTTTGCACCTTCTCTGGGCTGCTAAGCATGTAATTTGCACCCTCTGAGAAGCGGCTTCTCCTCGAGTCCCACTCCCACGCAGCCAGCGAGACTCGGTGACACGCGGTGACCGCCTGAGTGGGGAGCACAGGACTCGGCTGACTCAGAGTACTCATCTCCCTGCCAGGGGGCAAAGCGAGAGGTGCGAGCTACAGGAGGTGGAATTCACAACTGCGCCACTCACGATAAAAGCAAACTGAGCCTGCCATAAGGCAAGCAGATGGATGTGGTGCCCTTTGCTTCTTTCCAGCTACAAAAGTAATTCTTTTTTCTTGAGTCATGCCTTGCAATGGTACAATTATTTTTGGACAACCACCAGGGCAGCACTGATATGACGGTCGTTTCTGTGGTACAACTTGTGGCAGAAGTAAGAAACAGTGTGTTTAGACCCTTTGCTTTTTATTTTTAGCTGTTTTTTCCAGCTCAATTTAAAATTTTCTTATTGTCTAGTAAGACAGTGCATGACTCTTGAGTGCTCAAACTGAAACACATTAATAGACTCTGAACCTTGATGAGCACCACAAAGATTGTCTGTCAAAGATAACTGCGTAAGTCTGTGGGACACTCCAAAGGTACTTTTTTTCCGGTACCTCTGTCCAGACACCTGGGTATATTTCATAGACATTGCTGCCTACAGTTGTGTACTTCAAAACCAATTACTTTTCTTGGTGTATTATTCAAGTAGTAAACTGATATGGAGCTCATCAATATTGATGTGATGATGATTTTTGCATTACTTTTATGTACTGATTGTATTATTATGTGTTTCTTGTGTAGTGTTTTTACAAATGGGACCCTAGGATGCATCTTGAGTGACACCATTGGAGTGGCTGGGTGAAGTCCCAGCACTTAATTTAGTTGAGGTCAGGGGACTAATTCTTAGGCAGAGTGGTGAGTACAGAGCTGAGGCTCTCCATACAGTTAACAGTGAGAAACATTTTCCTTTAAAAGACAGACACCAGTCTAAGTGTTTCCATTACTGTAGGCTCTATATAACTGCTGCCATCACTCCCATCCTCCTGTACTCACCTCCATATGGGCTACTGCTTGCATCCTTACCTTCAAATGAAGTTTACTGCTTTGTAAGTGGCCAGTGACATTTCTCTGCTTCTGTGGTCTCATGTGATGGGGATTTCACTCCAGAACAAGCCATTACGAGATGTTATGTATTGTGGTGACTTTCATCCTTTGAGGGAACTTATTTGCCTGATAGCTGATGACAGAAAATTTGCTTGTCTTTCTAAGATCTCCAGCAAATAGGAGACAGTACAAGAGGCTCTGGTGCTGATTTTCAGGACACTTGAGCAGGATTATAAAGCTGTATTTTCCCCTCTTCCCCTTGACACTAGCCATTGTGACATATGGTCAGCATTTGACATGGCCGCAGCTGAGCAGCTCCCCATTTAGATCTGGGCTGCATCTGCCTCCAGAGACACAGATGGAATGTGAGCCGCCATCTGTCTAATGCTAAACGCAGAGACAGCCCAGGGACTGTGCCCTTATACGACTTTTTCTTTTATTTCCTTTAAATAAATAGATTAATCGTTCTTGATCTTACAACTTTGAAAACAATGGAGGGTTAGAAACTACAGCTGGAAAAATGTTTTGGGGGGCTTCTAAGTACAATAAGGTCATTGACATATGGGAGCAAGTCCAGTGGAGAACAACTAGGGACTGGAGCATAAGATGTAAGAGGAAAGACTGCAAGAGCATCTGGATTTGTGCAGGTTGAAGCAAACCCAGCTTTAATGGGAAATTATAGAGAAGATACAACCAGTCTTTCCACCTACGAGTTGCAAATTCTATATATTAGAAAAAAACCTTATGATAATCAGGATAGTCAACACTGGAAGCAGAGGGAACCTCTATCACCAGAGATCCTCAAAGGGCTCTGAGCATCCAAATGCAAGCTTGGCTCTGCTTTGAGTGAAGTGTAGGAGCAGATGACCAGCAGACCTCCTTTGCAAACTAAAGGATTTGATAGTAATTTAGCACGCGGCATGAAGGCAAGAAACTAGCAGCTGCATGCTAGGGGTTAGCATAAGCACAGGGCAGCTGAAGCCATGCATAATTTATATCATATGATCATCATGGCATGAACTATTTCCCTGCTCTTTAACCAAGTGTGATACTAGACTAGCAGTATCAGATCATATCAGTGCTGCAGGGGTTCTTGTAATGCATTACTTGGTTGTGGCTTGCCAGTCTTTCCTTTTCTCCAAGCAGTGAGATGAATATTGGCGATGTGGTGACTACTTTGGCATTATTTACACCAGGCAGGCAATACTCAGTCACATAACAACTGCAGCTGTGTTCATATCTTGTTATGTGTGACTTTACCCTCCTGCAGTGACTATGGGTACACCAGCCTCAAAAAACTGAGCAGTTCTTCAACTTTCAGCATTTAAAAGCTTGTGAAAATATTAAGGCAAACACGTGTTACTTGCATTTCAACCTTCTTACCCAATGTATTAGCATCATTTTTTGCCTGTGCAGTCCCATGATGACCATCAATTCACTGCCAGTGGCAGGGACTTCCTTCTGACTCTGATGTTTGAAACAGAGAAGATCCACCGAAGACCTCACATACCCAAGAAACTAAAGACACCCTTTCCTGCCTGAGGCTGCAAACCCAAGCCTGTACCCATATCAGCCAGTGCCCATGACCTATTTCTTTCTGCAAATATTCTTGTCCCAGAACCCAGAATGCTGTGAGCTTGTGGAGTCGCTTGCCATTTGATCGTAATTTAAGAGACATTTGCCTGGAGTTTACTCTCTCTCTCTCTCATGACCTCTCAAAACTCTTTCCAGCCCTGTTTTCCAGAGTTATGCAGAATAAAACATAAACCAAAAATACTAGTTCAGCCAGGCTAATGTTTAAGGATTAGGTTTAAGAGTTCACATATAAGAAGGACATGAAATAATGGAGAGGCCATGGAGAGGGAACTTTGGACATGCTGGGAGAAAAACACATATAATCTGTTCATTATAAATGCTAGAAGCCTGTATTGACTCTATAAGCAGTCAGACATCTGGAGAACTACATATGTTGCAAAGAATATTGAAATCCTCACTGAAAACCAAAATTTTTTGCTGTCAAGATGGAAGACGTTATTTTATTGCACAAGGCAATGACAAATAAATTCACAACCCTTGACCTCGGAGTCTAATAAAACACTAGAGCTGACGCAGTATCAGACAATATATAAAAAATGATAAAAAAGATAAACAGGAAAGGGGCATGGCTTCATAAAGGCATGAGTCATGGGCAATTTAAGGGACCCTGGAGTAGTTTCTGCCAGTTTCATCAGGCACATCATTCAGCAACACCTTAAACCCAGCCACTGCTTCTGGCCAACTGGTTCAAGAGCTCTTCTGTTGGATGGGAGTCAAGCAGACAAGGAAGAAACTCATCCCACTGGCTGTATTTAGGGACATGAGTCAGGCTTTTCTTGTCTGGAAGAACTTCTACTTCATCCCGTTTGTTGCAAGGGTGAGGGGTTGACATCTGGCTGGGCAAGCAGCTGTGTGAGTGTGGCGGGGAGCAGCAGCATTGCTTTCAAGCTCAATCAGAGGCTAAGGGATAGGTGCTCAGTGAATGTCATAGCTTCTACCCAGCAAAGTTTTCCCTCCCACCATCCACCCATGTCAGTTTGACCCCTGAGCCTGTGGGTGTAGGCTTGGGCCACTAAGGCACTGTCCCAGACAGGGCGCTGCCATTGAATCACCAGCTGCTCCACAGCGTGACCATCAGTCCACCAAGCAGTAAACTGAGCAATATTTGATACGATAAAGTGAAAGCAAAAGACAACACAAATAACACATGGCTGTACCTGGTGCTCCCAGATCTCCTTATTCTTTTATCCCACAGGAAAAACTCCATGGGTGCTTTGGTCAGGACCAGGCTTTGAGCCACCCCTTAGGTGACAGTAGGACTGGGAGGTGCCACTAACACTGAAAAGTCTTTGCTTTTAATCTTTTGTCCCTGAAAGTGCTGCTGCTCATCTTTTAGGTGCTTATGGGATGCAAACAAAGGTTGATGGTTAACCTTAGCTGTCTAATGCTCATGGTAGCAACTGCCAGTGACATTTGTCAAGAGTTTTGTTCTCAAGCACAGGGAGCACTGAAGTGTGACAGGAAGCAAGGAGAAAATGTGTGCAAAGGCAGGAAAAGGAAGGGAAACCGGGCATGAATTTAAAAGGTTGGGACTATTCTGGGCTAGGTGGAAGGCCGGACTGAGCCACAGAGTGGCAAAGGTGAGGTGGCATATGATCTCAGATGAGATATAGAGGGTAATGCTACAGGCAGCAGTACTATTAGCTACTAGGAGTATTAATTAGTATAGTAACTACAGGCAGCACTCAGGCTGTCCTGTCCCTTCCATCAGCTGTGTACTTCTCCCCGGGATGAGGGTGCCACAGAGGTTTGTGAGGAGATGGGGCTGGGAATCTTTTCATCCTGTTACAATGTTTGGGATTTCAGAGCAGGATAACAGACAGCTGGAAGTAGACGAAAGAGCCAGCTCCAAAGTGACTGGAAACTCCTAGATTCAGTACAGGAGTGACATTTCTCTGTTGACTGCTATTAGGAAAAACGAAAAATTCAACATTTTTTCAGGATAAAGAGTTTGTTAGAAAATATTGTCCTTATTTAAGATCAGGAGCAATCAGAGAAAGATCTCTCCTCTGGTCCTTCTCACTCCAGGCACTTGGAGAAGACAATCTTTACACCTTCTTCCTGGAGGCACACCTTTGGTCTCTAGCAACAGCTTGGGCAGGGCTCTGGAGCTCTGCACGTGGCCTCTGAGGAAGCCCATGAGCATCTGCAGAGGTGGAGAACTACCAACCTTGCTCTAAGAATAAGCTGCAGTCACAGACTAATGATATATCCCTGTTGAATCTCAGGGAATGGGATGAATCCCAGGGAAATCAATAAGCTTTAATTTCCCAGAAGCTGTTAATTTAAAAGCTAAGGCAGATGAGGCTAAAAGCTTTTCAGTGCAGAGAATGATAAATGCAATCCGTTGTTGCTGCTGCTGCTATTATTACTATTATTGAAGAATGGCTCTTTCTTCATTATAATTGCCTTTGAAATGTTTCCCTGGCGGAAGCTGGATCTACTGCTTTCCCAGAGAGGGGAATTTTTCTGACCCTCTGTGTTGTGGTGTACCAGTGCAATGCATGGCATGGAGCCCCTGCCCTGCCAAACAGCAATCAAGGGAGAATGTTTCTCTGGGAAGCATGGCTGCTCTCACCATATCTGCTCATGTGCCTGGGAGGGAGCACCACCAGCCTGTGACAAGGGCATAACCAGTCCTATAGATGAGAATTCCTTCAGAATTTTGAAATGAGAAATGCAGCACGCACACCTCCCCAAGCCTCCATCCTGTGAGAGGAAAAAACCAAAGTGCCCTAACATGTGTGGGGCACTGTCCTAAGGAAAGTGATGGATTTCATCTTGCTGCAGGCTTCCTGCTGCAGTTGTAGGGCTGTGCAAAGGGAGGCATCACACAGCCCAGCACAAGGCAGCTGAGCAAAAAAGCCATATGTCTTGGGCACATTGCTATTGGATCGTTCTCACTGCTTGCTTGTCCTTCTGCTAGGCTAAGGTGTGTTGAAAGCAAACCCACTGATTTCCTGTAAATGCGGTCATGCTGGCATTGTGTTTTGCTGGAGGCATTGCTTGTGGGGCAGGAGGCATTTATGGGGGACAGGAGGTGTATGGGCACCCACCCAGGACAAGAGAGACATCCCCTCCTGAGCAGCCTGTGGGACATTACCTAGCAGCCCCTCAGGCACCCTTCAGCCTTACTTAGATCCCTACAATTCAGTCTGAGGCTTGTTGTGGCTTACACCACTTGCTCAGTGGTGCCAGCCAAACCTGCACCAAGTTTTCAACTCTGAGTGCACTTACTGAGCCCTTTTACACCCAAAGACAGATGTAGTGGAGGTACTTGCACAACCTTCCCATGCACCAGTAGTGAGTGACGGCACTTGGGACCTGGGGTGTTCATAAGCATTCATGGGTGCTGCCTACACCAAGAAAGACACTCACATGCACACTGCTCCCAAGATGGGAGTCCAATAGGAATTCTTTGAGACACTGCCCTTTTATGAGACAGAAAAAAAGTGCCATAAGTAAATGCTTTGATAGCATGTAAAACTAATGTCCAGCTAGTAGCACACATTCCAACAGCGCTTACTTGAAAATAACTGCATTTTCATTTAATTTTCATGTAGAGTGCTAAAACAACAGTTTTTTTAAGCACTCCTTTTGCTCGGTGGTAGCTGCTTTCATTCTCCATGCTTAATCTCTTTCATATCCTAGCTGTTTTTTTATCAGTTGTGGTATAACTTCACTTAGCCAGAGAAATGCAAGGTGCTTTGGTCCTTCCGCCACTTTGCTTAGTAAGTGCCCTGAGAGCATTTGCTGAAGCTTGCACTGCATTTTAGCCAGTTTCAGCTCAACTGCAGAATCCTACTTTGTCAGATAAAACTGTTGAGACAAGTCTGAGACGGCTCAGCCTTTCGTTTTCAAACAATATAACATATAAGCATATGCATTTTCCTTTACCAAAGAGAAAAAATAGGGCAGGAAGGCAAAAGAGATGCTTGAAATATTTTCCTGAGCTACACAATGATGAGTGCTTCCGTGTTTGGTGCAATCTCTTTCTCTGGCCAAACATGGTAAGGAAGTGACTGTGCTCCCCACAGTACACGCTTGCAAATATTTCCTTTCAGCAGCAGGAGGAAGCGAGAGATGGCTGCATGTCTTTGCTGCTGTGAGCTTGAGTTCAGAGAAAGCCAGCAGACTGCAGAGGCACTGTATCAAATAAAGGAGGAAGTGATTAAAAATTATTTATTTCAAATATACATGCAGATCACTGACTTGTTCTTTGTTTATCCCAAATGTGATAATAAAAACAAGATCAAGGTTAGGATTTCCATAAATCCATAAGCCCAGAGCAAGCAAAGGGGTCTTACCATCCCACCCTAACCCAAGGCAGGGATTCAATCACCTAGGACTGATGACAACCCCTTTCTGGCTTCTAGACTTTCCCTCCACTCCTGATCACAGGAACACAGCACCTAAAACTTGCATAGAACCACATCCGTCCCCGTTTCTTGCCTGGGGCTCAGCAGCTGCTCTGACCCTTTACACTGAGGCTGCACTGTCAACCCACAACCAGCATTTCACCAAGGGAACTGCGTTAGAGCACGTTATCACTGCAATATGCCCTGGTGTGTTTCTCACCGTGTTCTAGGAGTGGTGTGGAGAGGAGGAGGGTGCTCATTGCTGTGGCTTTGCCCTTCTCCTCTCTATGGCTTCTGCTGCCTGTGGCCACCTTCCCAGAGCTCAGCTTCATGCCTCTGAATTTGGCAACCTGAATTGTAACTTCAAATGTGCTAATCTGTGAATTGGGTCCTCTCCCTTTTGTCAAATAGTGGTATGTAATTTTACTCCATGGCATGAAAAGCCTTGCATTCACTCATTTTCACTACATTCACTCAATTTCTGGTGAAGCCTGCCCTGAGTAGAGCTCTGGAGCCTCAGCAGATCACAAGCATTGCAGAGAAGATGGCTCTGGCTCTGGGTCTGGCTCCTGGCTGCAAGCACACCCAGGGACCTGGCGAGGTGATGCTGAGCTGGCAAAGGCAGCCAGGGAGTCCTACATCTAGAAGTGACGTGTTAAAGTCTCCATTTGCTTGAATAAAGGTCAGCTGTCTCTGAAAACTCTGGGCAGGTTTCCTTGTCTCTAAGTGTATTAAGTTAAAGTCCTCTCTGCATCAGGTCACCAAAGGCACCGTCTTTTACTAGTCACAGAAGAGAGGTCTGTAAAAGTAGGGGAGGATAAAAAATATCAGGAGCAGTAGACTTTGTTTTGCTTTAAAAAGCACTGTCTTGAAGTGGCACAATGTGAAAATAATAAAAGAACTGAAAGAGAAGAAGGCTGGTAAGGGAAACCTGTGGACTACTTGACAAGAGGAAGGTTGGGGTCTGTTGATTTGGACCCTGTATTTCAGCTGGGCTCTGCTCAGAGCCACCCTGTCTGTCAGGGAAAAGCCTTAAGCAATGTTTCTGAAAGATAGGGAGAGATATCTTTAGGCACAAGGAAAGGAATACACACAAAAGTCAGCTCCCTATTTCTATCCCATATTCAGAGCTGCCAAGCTTCATACGCAACTATAAATCTATTGCTTTCTAACCATAAAACTGCCTTTTTAGGTTTTAATAGGAAATTATCTGAGAATTTCACTGAATGGCATTTTCAGATTATTTAAGAAAAGGCTGTTGATTGTAGACCTCCATAAGTGGTTTGGTAAATAAATACAAAACTGAACAAAAAGATGATTTGATGTTTCCAGTGACAATTTGGTGGCAATTTTCAGAGATACAATAGTTCTGCATGCAAAATATATTTCTTTTTAGATCATGGCTGGCAGGAATCAGATATCCTACTTTCTTTTTTTCCCCTGCAAATTCATCCAAGAAATTTTGTGGTTTAGTATTAATAATGCTGTATCAGAAAAACTCATTGACTACAGCTTTTTGCTCCCATTAATAACACCTTCTGGAGGTAGTTCCTGATAATTGCACAATATGTTGTAAACAAGATCACTGCCCCAATATTTTTTAAAGGTAATTTATGACTGTAATATCCTGTGAAGATTAGCTGTTTCAAAATTCTCACACAGTTTACAAACACAATTTATTTCCAAGTCTTACAAACAGAGTAAGAAATAGACGATGGGAGAAATTGCAATAAATATCTGCTATACAATTTCCAAGGTGTTATTTAACTTGTAAGTTGCAGTCAGTAGCTGCACAATAGCAGAAAAATATTTTTGCCAAAGTTAAACTTTTAAAAAATATACTGCATACAGTATTTTCTATCTATTTTTAAAAATTATTTGCATATTATTTACTGTTGCCATTATGCATTTCAGAATGCATTATTCTTATTATTATTCTTTATGTTATTGAGTAGAGGGAGCTCAGCTTCAGTCATTTTAGAGTGCACCAGAAAACAAGAAAAAATTACATTTATACATCCTAAATTTGCATCTTCTGATTTTTAATTTAAAAGATTTCAAACAATTAACTGTCCAACAGCCTCACCCTAGAACACAAGAGGAGGTCTTGCCTTCATTATTACTTCTGTCAAAAGCAAAAACTTGTGTTTTTAAACCCAGAAGAGTATTTTACTGAACCCTTCTTTACTAGGCTTTCTGTGAATAACTTAATGGGCCTTGAGCATTGCTGAAATTGTAATTTCAACTACTTATGTAATGAGGGGAGAGGGTTTCACACAGGAATTAGAGTGGGGAGCAGGTGAACATGTCATGGGGAGCCAGGATGAGCGAAGCTATCAGTGATGTTCTTCGGGAATGCGCTTGGAAACCAATGCATGCCAATTCTTCCATTTTTCACCTGGGTACAAGAACTTGGTCTAAGCTTAAGACATTTGTCAGTAATGTGAAATGGCACAGGGTCGCTAATGCTGAAAAGGATGGAACATCATTCATCAGGGAGGACCAGAGAACCCATCAGAGCAGCAGAAAGGGTGAATTACAGAAGCACAAAGCATGGACAGAAGCCATGAGCATGGACTCATAAGAAACTTAACTTATTAAACATAACCTGCCAACTTCCTTCTTAATGAGTAACCCAGTTTTGGGAAGATATGTGAGGGGATTTCTACCTCTGTCTTTAGCCTGAGAAGCTGGACACAGTTAGGGATGAGAAGGTGGGTGAGCACTGCTTGCAGCACCTTTGGCATGCCTTGCTGATTTGCTCAAGGTTAGAATAATTACCTGAACTGGGGTCATAAACCAGTTCTACCCATCAATTCAGGAGGGACTTCTGGGAGAGGAAAAATGCAGAGTTTGAAGAAATAGAGGTGAGAATCCTCACCTGGCACGTTATAAACTCACTGACAAAGCACCCAGAGTAGTAAAACTGGAGCTTGATTTCTCATTTTCTCGTTAAACCTATAGGACTGCCCCTTGCATTTGAATGGGGATGCTGAAAAGGCTTTTGTGGCTTGTGGAAAAGGCAATGATCAAGCTGGATAACAGTATAACACCTTTCCTACCCACTGCCTGTGACTATGGGGTATTGGTCAGCCTCAGGCAGCATTGAGCTCTGTGTGCCTGGTCCCCTGGAAGAGCTACCGTGGTTGGGACACTTTGTGCTTGGGTTTTGTGAAAGCAGCTGGGGACCCTCACGTTGCTCAGGAAGAATTGGGTGAGGGTGTGTTGGCTTGGTGCAACCTTGGTGATACATCCTGCCTGCTCGTCTGTAAGTGATTAAAGCATTGAAACAGAGGCCAGTCTCTTGACAAATGATGACTTACACTTTCTAGAGCTCCAGGGTTTTTCTCAAAGGTATCACAAGAACTGAACTGGCCCCATCCTGTGTAGTTTATAAGATGAGCTCACACAGGGTAATTGCCAACTTATAGACAATGATGCAAAATAGCAGGAGAAGCACTCAAGCCATCAGCCCTTTTCAGGGCATTTACACTTCAGAACAGATCAGAGAGAGAGGTTTTGCTATATTAACAGACTGGGAAAGAACTAGATTTTTTTTTTGTTATAAACACAAAAGGATGATGAGAGCCATTGCCAGCTTGAAGAACTAATGTTTATAGAATTGAACTGCGAACCAATGTACCTTAGGAGCTGAGACCTGAGCTGTTGCTCTGGATCACCCTGTTAACCAGCTTGTTCACCATGCTGCTTGCTCTTTCTCTACCTCTCTCTTCTTTCAGAAGAGAATTCGGTGCCTCTCTAGGCAGGATATTTCATAAGGAAAAAGAAAAAGGCCTTAAAACATAGTCCATTCCTTGGTGAGGTGTGTCTTACCTTACATATGTCTAGCAGAATAGCTAGGTGACTGAAATATATTATTAAGAATAATTGCTGGTGATGAGCAATTGCAGACTACCTTTTAAAATGTACCCTTGTATGGAAGCAATAATGGCTACAAAAATATGGAAAAAATAATGATTCATAGATTTTTTTAATGAATGCACTCAGTACCACAGTACAATGCATACCTATGTAATAAAAATGGTATTTTACACTAAAAATTTTGTCTTTTTTGAACCTGCAAAATATCATGCTGTATTTCAACAACCATTTACAATAAATATCACACTGACTCTGTAAGAGTCATTTATATGCTAATGTAAGCTTGTGTTTAATTCATTCTACTTCAGCTTAGATTAAAAAGATTATTTTTATCAGAATCACAAGCAGACAAACTCATAAGAATATTAAAAAAAATTCACAATTGCCAAGAGGAAAACAAAAAAGATAAATGCATAAGAAAGAGTATTTTGGAGTGACTTGCTGAAACTGAACTGCTGTGGATAAGTGGATTCAACTTCTGGATCTGCCCATTGTGCCTGTTATTTTTTAAATTTTCCTATTTCAGATGCTTATATCTGCTAAAAAATTAATTTATCCATAAAGCTTACTGTGGAGTTGAAATTTTGTGGGCAAGCACTTATCTCAGGAAATATCCATTGCTTTTTAATCCAATCCAGCTGCATTTTGTAGTGCTAATATTTTCGGTGAAGTTTGCTAACTTTGTTTTAAACAGTGCCTTCAAAGAAGAAGCATTTTAACGTGGAAAAGTGTAAGAATCTCGATGACCTGATGTTTTTCAGTGCTGTGCTTAAATTTAGTTACTGGACTAATGATTTCAGGTATTGTTCCTTCATACTTGCTGGGAGAAAGAAGTCTTGATATATTTCAGTTCTTTAGACACAAGCAATGATAATGTGCAAAACTGGAGTCAAGTCTGAGAGTGGATTTGAAAAAAACCATGGGTGTCTGTGCACAGCACCATTTTACTTCACAGTGAGATTTTAATAAAATGTTCTGAATCATTTAGTGCTAGTGTGGAAAATTTTTGATTGATAAATTTCAAGGTTCAAGTTTTGTAACAGTGTCTGCAGACTCTGAATGCCTGATTTGCAAGATTTTCAAATAGCCCAATTTTTACTGCATTACCTGTTCTGTAAATCAACATTCTTCTGGGCAAGATGGAATAGCTCAGTGCATTTTTTTCTGACGAGGATGAGGAGAAGCTCACACAAGCCCTCTTTCTATGCATGTGTGGAGTTCAGGGAGTGATCTTCACTTTGGGGCAGGGACAGGCAGCCAAGGCAGTGCCATTTTCAATTGGAACAGCTGTTTGCAAAATGAACGTCGGTTCTTAGACTTGTGTGTGTTCTGCAACATGTAATATAAAGGCTACAAAATCTGAGGCAATGCACATAAGGGGTATGCAATGCAATGGCTTTGATTTTGTCAATCAAATCCTCAGGCTGTAGGTATTTTTATACTGGAAGTTGAAGAAAAGTCACAATTTACAATTTATATTGCTGCCTTCCTTTTCTGACCATTTCATAGCAGCCCAGCACCAATGCTTGTTTACCCAGGATGGATGGAGATTGAAGAAGGCTGAGGGAGGCTGACCCATCTGGGTCACTGTGGTGTTTTCGTCCTCTGAAGTTTGTCCGTCACTGCTCACTCCTTTGCAAGTTTTTCTGCAGTCTGTACCTGACCTACAGAGGCAAAGAAAGGGTCACTGGATCAGCAGCTCAGGGCTAATAATAGCTGCTGACTAACCTTGAGAGGCTGTGGTATACACCTACCCTATATCACTGTGCTGTGCATCCTGCCTGAGGAGCCAGGCAGCCTGAAAATCAGCAGCCCCTGCCCCTGACAGCCAGATAATCCTGGAGCTGCAGAGGTTGCTTTGCAGTCAGAGGCCCTAAGGGCTGGTGCAGCTGGAGCAGCTACAGGGCCCTGAAACAAAAGCTGAGCACTTGGAAATACATGGCGGGCACTGGGAGGTTGTCTGCAACCTACCAGCTGTCTGTATAGTGGGCTCAAGTATTAATTACCTCAGAGCACTAAGGATAAAGTAAGAATGTTCAGATATGATGTTTTCCCCAACTTTTTTCTCCAAATGATGGAAAAGTGCTGTACCTCTCTGCTAAAGAGGGTGCTGAGCACAGAGTGGTGAATGAAGGCAGACATGCTGCTCTGGCACCATGTGTGGCTACTGCCTGCCCTGCTGGACTCCCTTTCCTTGCTCACAGCCCCGGCCAGGAGCTGCAACCATCACTTTTGCAGCCAACAGCAGTGGTACTTGGCTGCAATATACCTGGGAACAAGCTTTCTCATCCATTCTCCTGGATTTATGCAATAACCCTTTTACATCTCTGCCTGTGCAGACAGTCAGCCTTAAAGGAGAGAAAAGAAATCCAGCTCATGGAGGTAACTGGATTTGATTCTCTTTGTGCAGCTGGAGAAATTCTCACACAATAAACTCCCCAGCTGGCAAAAAAAATGTTGGACTGTATCATATTAATCTGTGTGAAGGCTGTAAGCAGCCACATCTTCACAAAGACTTTCCTCTGTATCCACAAATAAGAGGAGGGAAGAACAGACCCCAAGAACTGCTCTGAATTTTGACCCAGGAAATGCTTAAGCAGCTGTCTAATTTTAACTGCTCAGATAATCCTGTGCTTAAACTTGCTGTTCGTGTTGTCTGACTGTGGTCAAAAGGTCCCTGGAACTCTTGATGAATGAGGGCTAAGCATATTGAGGGAGCTGAATACAATAGGTTGGATCCTGCTTACCTAGTGCACTCATGTCATTCCATTAATGGTTTGACTGCTCATATAATTAAAATGAATAGGATCTGACCCAGGCATTGCACTTAGTTGGAAATAACCCCTTTTATGGTTTTTGAGAGCAATTTCACAGACTGCTTGTATTCGTTTGGCCTCTAAACAGATGGACTGCCTCCAAGCCTTATCAAATTCTGATTAAATTGTTGTGTGGGAGTGAACAGGTACATATTAAATAGGCTGTGAGATTACCTTCCATCCTGATGGCACACTGTACATAATTAGAAAAAGAGAAATGAGGCTGGAGGAACACAACACAGAGCTCTGGCAGGAGCTCAGATGGAACTAGAAGAGTACCTAATGCAGTCTGCAGACCTTTGACCAGAAACTTCAGTCTCCACTAAGGATTGATTAAACTGCATCTTTTATTTTCCTTCTGCCTGTTTCTCATGCAAATTCTGCATGCAGAAGAACTGAGCAGGGGTTGAGTCCTTAATGTGGCCCAAGCAGCAATGAGGAAAAAAAATTGCTTTAAATAAATGCAACAGCTGTAAGAGGATTTTGAGCTGGAGGATAAGGAAGTTCTGAAATCTTAGAATAGGAAGGAACGCCTGTGTTTTACTTGCTGATGATGGTTGTGCTTCCTGTTGCGACCCCACTGCAGTGTTTCATAACACCTTGGGAACTGCTCAGTTTAACACTGTAATGAGGAACAGGGATTCCCAGTTCCTGCATGCTATCTGCCAGAATTCAAGGTCTCTTTGTCTGGTGATGACAAAAATTGCAATAGGAACTGAAGAAAAAAAGGCAAAATTCCCCATCAGCTGAAGAAAATTGCCAGTTTTGTACTTCCAGAGCAAGGTCTCATGTACCTCAGTGCAGGTCCTGAGTACCCCTCATGTGGTTCCTGAATGGAAATGGCTACACTAATTTTCAAAAGGCTTTGTTAAAAGTCATCTGCACAGCCAGGCTCTGAGCTGCACTGGCTGTCAGACCAGAAAATCAAGGACAGGATGGCAGGCTGCTGATGGGAAGGCAGCTCTGAACTGTCCCGCAGGCTGACATCATCTTGTGCCATCTCCTCATGGGTTGCTCTGCCAGTGCAAAACAGGTGGACTCTGGCACACTGTATTCCTGTTTCCAGTTCCTCTAATAGGTGACCTTTACTGTGCACTTGAGCTGTGGTGAGGGGAGGTGTGGGAGGGATAGGAAAGAGAAAAAAGGAAGTTTTTGGATAAAGAACCTTTACAGATATACACCATGGCTATACATGTGCACACAAATACAAAATATTGGTTAAATTCCTTTTGAACTCATTGATCAACTTTCCAAACATAAATAGATAGCTAATTCCGCCTAGGCTTTTATACTAACTGGGCAGGAGGAAGGGACTCCAGTCTAATGACATGCAGCTCTGCAAGAGGCATATGAGTAGGAACATAATATTTGCACTTTGATAAGGCATAATAACTTACTGCAGTTTAAACTCACAGCATTTTAAAGTAAATCTAGTTAGGCTGTGTTCGCTAGCAATACACCCACACAACAAATACTATGGTAAGTGGCAATGACATAAAATCTGGAAAGGCAGCTGTGAAGTAAAATAAAATATCTGTAGGGCCAGGCAGCACATAAGTCATACGAAAAGTTTTGAATCATCTTATCGCTGGACGCACATCTTGGATGGCTGTACTTTGTCCTACAACACCAGTGAGACAAAGAGCATACATAGAAAAGTTGCAAGCTGGTGTCCACTGAGGAGATAATAAGAGATGTCCAAAGAAACTGAGAAGAATTTGATGGAATAAAAAAATTTTAGAGCACAGCTTGTGATGTTTACCAATGTATTTGCTCTGCTGAAAAGCTGTATTTGAACAGAGAAATGCTGCTTGTCTTGTGTACCTGAATTCCTAAGCAGAACAGAATAAACTTTTATTTTCACAGCACAGTAATTTCATAACAGGTCACGGTCTCCAACATTTATCAGATCTTAGCTCTTCCCTTCGCTCTTTTTTTCTCTTATTCTCTTTCACCTTGTTTTGTTTGTTTTGTTTAGAGAATGTGAATTTTGTTCCGTGACTAAAACAAAGCCATTCTTAGATGAGATTTACCTGTCTGTATCTAACAGACTTTTTCTGGTCAAAGTTATACTAAAATTAGTCCTCTGCAGTAAGTGTTCAATTTGCAGGAAAAGTATATTTTTCCACAGACTGCCAATATCATTTCATCAGAAGAAATCCTGACCTTCTCCAGTTTATATGCTGTGAAAAATCATTATGAAACTGCATGGAAGACGGAAACCATTCACTGAATGGGTTTTGGCAACATGTGGTATACAGATTTCCCAGAGCTACTCCATCCATCCACTTTTTCCTGACCTGGATGGACAAGCTGTCATGATCAAGACCTCCAGCAAAATTGCCAGCCCCTGCCAGGGGTTGGGCAGTTATGGGTTTTTGCACAGCAGGGAATCTTTCCATGCTGAAACTGAAGCAGTATTTTATCCCTTCTTGGAGACTCTAGATGGATCCCAGCTAGTGGGAGGGGCAGGGTCGTGTGGCGCAAGAACAACAAACATGTCTCGTGGCTAAGCTCAGGTGCAGAACACCCCACCTCTCTTCTGCTGTGCTGTAGCCATCTTAATGTCACCAGTGTGTAGATAACATGCTTCAGTGGTATCAACTGCTTTTAAAGCCACTCTATCTAAGGCAAAAAAGCACTGAGGTTATAAAATTTACTGCTTTGCATGGACAAACAAAAGCAGGAAATGTAGGCTTTTGACCTCATTTATATCTTCCATGCAAACTTACTAGATTAACTAGAAATTTTAAAAGAAATAGTCTAAACATGGATAAGAAATCAAGGTGGAAACTACTTTCATTTCAGGTGAAGATTTGAAAGCAGACAGCATGATCACTTGATGTATCTCAAGAGCAGAGCCACAAGTAGGTTTTTGCCTACTAGGCCAAAAGGAACTCAGAAATCTGCCTTTTTCAGTAAAAATTTGGGCATGTTAGCTGCATCTATTCTAAGTTTGCAGGGGAAACTTTAATGTAAGAATTTTGAGTCTGAGAACCAGGGCTTGACTGGGAAAGTGCAACTACATAAACTCTCATTCACCTCATTTAGCCTTTAAACCTTTCTAGTAATGGAAAAGGTAGAGAAAGAGAAATTTAAACAAGATGAAAATTCAGAGAGCAGAGTTTAGAAATGGTGTAAGAATATGAAGAGGAAAATTATTAGAGATTTTCTGTGATGATAAAAGTCCAATGAGGAGCTAGAAAGGAAGGATAGAGATGGTGGAATGTGAAAATAGTCCTACTGTACCTACATGATCTTGGACAGTAAAATTCCTTCAAAGAGGAAAGATAATATCTTGGTTTATCTCAGCTTCTTTACAAATTGAGTATGAGTTGTTTTACAGTGATTCAGTTCCTGGCACAGACTGAGAGAAGTTAAAAATTAATGATTTATAAGTTTGGTGCTTATGGCGGAGAGTACAGCCAAGGTCAGCCCTGTTGCTGTACCAAAGGACCAAGCATCACCACCTGGATTTATCCTAGCACTGGCTCACAGCAGCAGAAGGGTCTGGGAAGCCCTACAAGCCTTGCCCCACGCAGACAGATGCATTCCACCTCGAAGAGGAGCAGCACTTAGAGAGACAGGGACACTCTCCAGCTGGATCATAATGCTTTGATTTAGTTCTTCACTTGCATCTTCTTCAGTTAGGGCTTCTGTGATAGCTTAGCTGTGATTGAAGCTGTGGGAGGTGATCTGCTCAGGTGAACGAGAGCACAGACGACATCTGTGCTTCCCCAACGCAAATGTTACCAGGTAAATGGCATCTAAAGATGGTATGGGCTGGTTGAAAGCTGGCTTAGATGCTGCAATCCTGCACTGCAGTCTGCAGTCAACCCACCATTTAATGCTGAATCCGTCCATAAAATGTTTCCAAATGCTTCCCAGCTGGGCAGTGTGTAAGAGGCATTGTCCCCAGAACAAATATACCAACAAGCCTGTACAGCTGCTTGACAGACTGGGGCTGCTCTGCAGTTTTCTGCTAACTCAGGTGGTTTTCTTAAAGGGATTACCTCTAATGTCTGCAACAAAGGACCAGTCAGCATCTTCTACAAAAGATACAGCATAGTCTCAATCAAAACTACTGAAAACCCAAAGTAGCTTTGAAATATTACAGGTTCAACATTTTCTTCTCCATGTATATTAAATGGGTGTGATATAACTTTTAGAAAACCTGAGAGTGGGGTTGCACATATACAGTTAAAAGAAAGAAAAAACAAACAAACAAAAAACCCCACCAAAACAAAAAAAAGAGAAACAATGAAGTAGATGCTTCCTGGCAAAGACCAGCAGAAGGATGTAGCTGCCAAAAGAAGAAGTTGTCTTTGATTAACCTTTACATGCAGTGTGCACTTGTGATTCTTTTCATTTGGGTCTCATTGCAGAAAATGCATGAGTTTAATGTGATTGCTTTAAAATATTTTATTTCTAACAGCCTCCAAATATAAATCTGCATATTCAGGACATCTGAATGCTGGTTGTCTTCCTGTCCTTCCCATAAGTACCTCATGGAGGCTGTTTTCTCCAGCATGAGGTGCAGCGTGTTCTGGTCTGCAGATGGGGCAGCACTGCCTCTCCTCCCTCCAACAGCTTTGCTTTGGCAGCCGTATCTCACATGCCCACTCACAGTAACAAATGAGCTTGTATGAGGATGGAAGTGTGAGACCTGTGTGATGGGAAGGGATTTACAATGCCTGGCTGTCAACGTGATTGCCAATGTCAAAGAGAAGAGAGAAGAGAGGAGAGAGGAGAGAGGAGAGAGGAGAGAGAGAAGAGATGAGAGAGAGAGAGGAGAGAAGAGCACTCTTTTCTTCTCTCTCCTTCATCCCATCTTCATCACCTTCACCATCTTTCCCAGACCATTAATCTCTTGCTCCACTCAGAAAGAATGCTTCCTCAGCCAGGTGCTTGTGGCTCTGGAGCAAGTCTGGCAGTGGGAGCAGGAATGGGCAGGGTGCCCTGCCCGCAACAAGCCCTGGGCCAGCATAGGACAGCAATAGAGTCTCTGTTGCACCCACACCAGGGTCTAGCTACATACCCAGGGTGGTATCTGGGGACGCAACATTTTAAGGTAGCTGCCTAGTCTGAACTAGCCATTTCAGCTTCTTCTCTGGTCAATATGTGGAGTCTAAGGGAGGTGTCTAAGGTGGGAGGGGTGGCCCTTCCTCTGGAGTTGTCTGCATATCTACAATTAAGTGACCTTAGACAATCAACTCTGACTAGATATCCAGCTTTTAGATAACTAGAGCTGCATAATAGAAATACCTCTCGAGGGCATAGAGATGAATGGAGGATAAATAATTCAGATGAGTGGATCATAAATAATTTACCCCTTGAGAACTCAAGGTCTATCAGCTCTTTCCACAAAGAGTTTTGGGGCATTTTATTATTTTTTTCTCAATAGACATGTTATTGTACCCTTCTCCTCTAGGTGTCTGAATAAAGTACATAATTTCCTGATATTATCATCTAGTGGAGCTATTCCTGTGCTAAATAGGTGGAGGCTTGTATTTTGGGGCTAGAGGCTTTGTAGACAATTCCCACGGACCATTCATTGTATGTGTCATTGCACAAACCCTGAATGACGTTTCTCAGCATGTGATGAGTTCACAGCATATCTGTCCCCATCTTAGCAACCAGGGCTGTGAGGATATTAAAAGTGCTGAGTGGAGTGCTAGAGCCCAAACTCTGGCTAGAGCAGCAGGAGGTTTTTTGGAGCACAAGTGACAAGGCACTTCAGGATTTTTGTTACAGAAAGGGCTGTGGTTGCAGCTGGCTCCTGCAATGAAATGCTGACCATTTTCAGAAACACTGTAACTAACTGTACTAAGCCTGGAAGATTTAACTGGAAGATTTGTCTGGCAGGCTGCTAACTGATAGAACAGTGAATTTGTATTCCAATCCTTGATTACTGATTAGGCTTGGATGGCAACCTGTTCAACCAGGTTAGCAGCAAGGCACTTCTAGGCATGCTCAGCATTGCACCTCTAGGAGTAGAGGAATTTAAACCAGTAAGTATAAGGAAAAAAATTCCCCAAGAGTCAGAGCTAGTGGTTTGGGGTTTGGGGTTTTTGTTTTGGTTTTATTTTGCAGTTTAGTTTTGGATGTAGGTCCCTATGTCCTCCCTAAATCCTTGATGTGTTTCTTCAGAAATGGTCATTGGCCAGTAAAGCATTTTGTCCTGACAGTTGTATTAAAAATTGTATTAAATATGTATCAGAATTGGGATCTGAAACTCACTTGTATGAGTTTCTCCTCTTAGCTGGGAGCAACTGAACTGAGATGCAGTATGTCTCCAACCAGAGTATTTCCCAGAAGGATGAAATAATCATGATATTAAGCCAGAACTGAGGCTGTATGAGACTGAGGCCTGATGTCCTACTTTTGTCTGCCAAGCAGAATCCTTTCCTTTTACAGCCCCTGTAATGCATGTGGTTAAAAGGCCTTTTTTTATAGCACCTGTTGTTACAGACAGGGGGGAACTACTGATTGAGGCCCAAAGCTACAGTGCTAGGACTCTAGCACTGGTGTGCATCATGCAGCCAAACTGCATTATTTGTCATGAGTGTGTTTCTGGGAAGTGCAGAACTGTTAGTGGTATGGTGGACAGAAAAGTCATTTTATCAAAAGATTTAGTGTTACAGAGAGGAATGCATGCAGGGACTAAGAAAAATGCACAGTGTAAATGCAAAGGGCAGTATACATTTTGGAGGATGGAAAGGCAGGAACAGGACCATTAACAAGAGGAGATGCTGTCTTTTCAGAACAGATAGCCAATATGAAAGACCTTGATGGCTTCATCTGAGACTGAAGCACCAATACAAGTCTTTTAGTGTGGTGTCTCTTGAGACCTCTTTTTGAACACTTAAATTTTCTTTGCATCATCATGCCTGAGATACATTAGGGTTTATTGAATGTGCAGGATGTTGGCACACGGTGATGACAGTGGCCAGCAGAGCAGGTCATTAAGTGACTGGCGGTGCATCTCCAAAACAAGGGATGGCAAAGTGGCAGAGAACTGGGCATTACTGCCCTGGAATTAAATGATATACAAGAAAGATTATGTTCTTCTGATGAGTATAATGACTCAGTGAAATGAAAACAGATGAAAGGTTGGTCAGTTCTTACCATGCCAGTTGTTTCTTCATTGCTTTCAGAGCACAATACCAGCATATTTAATTGTGTGATTGTGTGCAAACAGTAAGCATGCTCTGCAGTTTGTGTCAGCAGAGCCCATGAGAAGTCAGATCTCCACAAGGAATATCTATGCATGTGCGTGTGTGTATTCCTCGAGAGAGGAATGATCCCCATCAATTGCTGCAGGCAGGTTTGTGGACAGGGATCTGCAGGCAATGGGGGGATTAGCTCACTGGCATCTCCTCACCTTGACAATAGAATTTAGCCTGGAACAACTTCTTGGATGTAATCTGTTTACAAAGAGAAAAGACAGATGCTTTATTTATATAAATATTCTTGCAAGTGAAATGTGCCCTCGAGGAATCTCTCTAGTGATGTCAAGATGCTCACATGCCTTGCTTCTACAGAGGTGGTGAAAAAGGAGTAGAAAAAGCCAAAGCAATTGGGAGCCTTCCCCCTCACACCACTGTAATTACTGCACAGAAAGCATTACGTGTTTGTCTATTCTCTCTAAAGCACTGCTTCATGGCAGTCTTCACATGAGCAGTGAATTTCCATAAGTGAGTGGTGACCTACATTCAAGGCAGAAACCTTGCTGCTTGCTTTTGGGAGTGTGCCCTGGCTGCCTTCCAGATCAAGCCTGAGATTCTCAGCATTTCATTTCCTGGCTCATCCCCATCGGGTTTTCTGGGGACTGGGTTCACTGCAGAACATCTGCATGGAAAGGTCACTGCAAAAAGAAGGGTTGGAATGAATTTTTGTGGTAGCCTTAAATATTACTCTGACAGAAGTTATAAAAATATAGCCTATCATGAACACAAATCAATGGGCAGTTAAGAATGCAGCAGCCTGGTTAAAATCTGGGCTTGTAAAAATCAAGACTGTGATTCAATCATAAAGTATTTTTTTCAAACTTTGTCAAAGTCTTACCATGAAATGAGTTCCTGAATTAAAAGTTTAGGCTTTGCCATTGATGCTTTGTCCTTCTGTGTATCCTATCACTGACAGGAGAAGCTACCAGCCTGTGAAGCAGTGTAAGAATATTGAATAGTGTAACAAAAGTGGCATCACAATCGTTTTGTGTGGACAAAACAAGAGTGTGTAAACTGAGTGCATGATTAATTTTTTAATGTGTTACACCAGCAAACTGGTTTTGAACTTCCTATTTCTGGTTTGGGTTTTATTCTGCAAGTAAAGCAGTTTTTTGAAGGGCTGTGGAGAGCTGTGGTAGGAGCATATGAATCACTGACATCTTTCAAAAGAAAGCTCTGCTCTAAGTGTGGCTGTCCCAGTGGTGAGGTGGCATGGAGACCAGACAGACCAAAAGCAAAGCAGAAATTAATTTAGTTGAATCTCCTCAGAGATAACCATTTCTAGAGAAATTTAGACCAGCTGTTCCTCTGGATTCACACAGTGCAGCTAGACAAATACTTCAGAATAGGCAGCACTGTCCTCACTAACAACCTCTACAGATATGAGGGTAAGTGAATATGAGGATGTGTTGCTTGGGCTCCAGAAGAGAGTTCCCTCTTCCAAGTTATCTCTCACTAGTGTGAAAACGTGCAAGGGTTAAGGGAACACATTCCTGTCTGCTCCAGCCTATCACACTACATAACCACATAAAGAGAAAGGTGAACAAATAAAAAGATCAAGTCAAACTATCCACAAAGAAAATCTCTCCAAACTTACAGCCCAAATACTGAAAATTCTGAAAATCCTGAAAATCTGGCAAACCAAGGGGAACTTTTCTTGGCTAGTGAACAAATAGGAAAAATATGGGAATGAGTCATTAGGGTCAGGGCTAGTTCAGACTTCAGATCAACTGGAGTTTGTTTCAGGCAACTTGCTTTTTTCTGTGACACAGACAGAGGAAAGGCTGATGAGGCAGAATGAAAAAAACAAATGACCGTGACTCCACAAGGATCCTCTTCCCCAGTAAGCTGGCTAATTGCTGGGAGGCTGCTGACTGTGTGGAAAGGCTATGCTATGTTTTTTTTCAGTTTCTTAACTTCAGCCAACTGCAGTAACCATACCTGGAGCTACTTTGGCATAAAAATGGATCAGAAGTGATAACAGCAGTGATGGAAAGTTTTGAGATTCTGCATGTTTTGACCTCAGGCTATTTCTCTTAGCCAGGAGGTATTTCCCACCTTATTTTGCAGTAACCTTGCTTTCCAGAGTGCCTCATTTAGGATGGCTCTGCCTGACCAAGGGGAGTTAGACCAGGACTACTGTTCTGTGGCGGCTGGCACAGCAGTGTCCTTAGCTGCAGTCATGAGAGAGACCTCTGCTCTGGGCTTGGGCCAGGGAATGGTACAGGGCCTGAGTGCCTTATGGCTGAGAAATGCTGACCCAGTGTGACTGGGGCTGGTGCTCAGCGTCCCTTCAAAACACCCCCTCTTTCACTTCCATTTCTGCTTTTTTGCCTGCAATGCACCACTGTGTTTTACTTATTTCTCTGTCTTGTGCTGTCTGCTTCTCATTTTCTTTCTTCTCCCTCAACTCTTTTCTCCACTTGTTCTCCCTTCCCATTCTTGTTTTGTGTGTGTTTCCCCTCTGGTCTTCTTCAAAAATTGCTGCTACACCTTCCATGATCAACACTCAGTGATCCTCACCCTTCTGGAGCACTGAACAATGTTAGGAGCTCAACTGCCACAACAAACCTGGTGGATGAACTTAATCCTGTATATTTTTCTGTGCTACAGAAAAATTGCTGTTCTGTGCATGAAGATCTAAAGCTTGCCAGCTGTGCATTACCTGGAGGAATGTAGCAGCCAAACCTACACCATACTAACACTAGCTTCTGGGTCCAATACTAACACAAACTGCCAGGTCCAAAGCTAACACTTTGCTGAATCAGGATTTTAATTTGCAAAAATAAACAAAACTGCAAAACTGTATTGTTCAATGAAGAATTCAGTGTTCTCATTTTTCATGAAAAAGCATGGGAAACTAAGAAACAACACTCTGCCACCAGGCACAGCATGAATAAAGATAAAGACGAATAATACTGGGTGACTTTCTTTACCTAATTGCGTGGGGAAATCACCTAAAGCAAATTCGGATGCTAAAAATGTTTGCAAGGATAAAAATATCAAGCAATTTTTAGTTAAAAAAAATATGCCAATACTCTGAAACTTTATTTTTTCCTCAGTGCTTAAAAGAGAGTCTGCTGGGGTTCCATCTCTCCCCCTGGTAATGTGAGAGTAAAAGCTTTTCTGAAAAAAACCAACATGTACTTGTGTCCTCTTTCACCATTCAAGAAATGCTTCTCCTTCTAAAGCAAAAGAGCAGCTTTTACTGATTGCTGTAAATTCAGAATTCATGCTTTGGTATCAGCAATCCACGCATCGCCATAATTAAACCTTCTGTCCTTCCTATCCAGCTTGCTGGACTGAAACACAATTCTAACATTGGCATCCCTTCACCACACTTGCATAAACTGCAAAAATACCCACTAAACTGAGAGCAGGCATTATATATCATTAATAAATATAGACCACACTAGGACATCAATAGAAAACTCATCTGGGAATATTCCTTATAATAACCCTTCCTTGTATCCACTCTGGCTTTTTAAAGAAAAAGAGAAAAATCTAGTTGCCACCTTGATTTCTTTTGGGTTGTGGTTCTTTTTAATCAAACCCAAAAACCCACTCAGAGTAAGGGAATATGAGACAGACCAATTCTTCTCAAAGTGGGGAGTGTAGAATAAATTTCAGATGGATGAGGGAAAATACATCTCACCTTTGTTTCCATTCTTTCTTCCCTGGTCTTTGGGACCCCTTTCCTCTTTGATGGCCATAGGATGAAGTGCCAGAAAGAGGGCATGAGGAAAGCTCAGGTTTTGTGTAGTACCCCCCTGTCAGGTGGCATGGCAAGCTGAGATGGGGGCCACAGAAGCTGTATCTGCCTACCAGTGCAGAAGCAGCCCCACGGAGACTTGCCCAGGGGAGGAAGCAGCTGATGGGATCAGGTGAGAGTGCAGAGAGCTCCTGCCAGCAGCAGGGATGCATGGCACAGTGGCCAGGGCACCAGGCTGAGCTGGAGTCAGCCTCACTTTGAAAAAGCTGGTGATGGAAGAAGTTTAAAATGTTATCTTTAATACAGATTTGATTGTTACTTGGGAACATTGCATATTTTTATCCCATTAGTTAATCAGTTTAAATGGATTGTACAATCTGAAGGAAACAAAGAGGCTGGCAAGACTGCATGGTGCAAATCCATATTACTTCTGAAACGGGGATTCACTCTTCCTCCTTTTCTCTCCTCCCCTTTGCCAGCACTCTGACAGCAGGGTGCTAAGATAATGCCTTTGCTTGGTATGGTGAACGTTCCACTTGTTCCATTCTGTGGAGAAGCAAGGCACCCAGATGCAGGGAGTCCACTATTCTCAGCAGTGGCATGCGTGCACCAAGTCAGCAGGCCTGCAAAACTCTACCCATGTAAAAAATTACAATCTTGTTCTGAACAGTCTCTCTTCTTGGGTCCACAGACGGTGTATTACAGAGAGAATTAGTATGTATTTCTTAGTATTTGTGTATTCTCAATAATTCAGTAACTACCCAGTTTGTTTAAGGAGATTGGAGTTCTAGGCTTTTTCAAAAAACCAAAAGGAATGGTATCTTTTCAACCACTTTCTTGCCTACTCCTTAATGCAACTCAGTAACCTGGCTTAAACACTGTGATAATGATTTAATTGCCTACACACTCACTACCTGTCAGTGCTGCTTTAAAAAACCACATCCTTCTTGGGTTTCCTGGATCTATGTCTGTGAGTAGCCTAAGTCATGGCCTCAGAAAAAGAAAGGGAAGGTTGTATTTTTCTTTTATAAAAGACGTATTATGTTAGGAGTTGGACAAATCTCAGGGACTCAAGCAGCCAAGGATATGTGAGAGCAGCAGTGCAGGCTCTTGCCACTAACACTGTTTGCTTGGATCCTGCTTCTCAGACAGAATTGCAATTTCGTGTGTGTCTGACTGACGTGTACAACATCTGACATGCAAAGCCAGGATTTGTGCATGCACATCCCCGTTGCATGAGAAAATGTAAAATTTACTGAGACATAAGATTTGCACCATGTGCAACGATTGAATTTCTGCACTATGATAATGAAAGATAGACTAGAAAGATAAAACTACTGTCGAGAGTAGTTTGGAAGATTTCAGAGCAAGAAATTTGGTGCCTAAGGATTTAAGAATCAGTATTGTACACAAAAAGCTGACAAATGTGTGTGGGTGGGAAGGAAGGTCAGCCTGTTCCTTATGCAAAATCATGATCAATAAGAGCAGAGTGATGGCTAGGGTGAGAGAAGGGGGTTATATTGCAAAGAACTGGGATAAGTGAGACAGCAATAGCTGCAGCCATTATAAATCAGTTCAGATCTTAATCATCACTGTATACCACAAGGGCTGGGGATGAAAGAGGCTGTTTATCTCTTGTTTCTCCCTCCCAAACTGTCACCAGCTGCCCTACCCTTCTGCTTTAGAGGCACAACCCCTGCAGCCTCCTCTTCCTTTATCAGATTTCACCATGGACTGCCTTCTTCCTGGCATACCATTTTGTCTACATCCCACTACTTGCACCCTAGTGTGACTACACAACCAAGTGCTGCACATCTTCCCTACCAGAGCCTCATCTGGTCTAGGCCCCTCAGATTTTGAGTGCATTCACTACAGAGTCCACTGCTCTCTAGTAGCAGGTTCTAGTGCAGCTCTTTAAATGCACCTTTAAAAACATCCTTTGCTCTGCTGCCTACAAAAATCTGAACTACAACAAGGAAGTGATACCTTCAGCTTGCTGTGCTGTTGCAGTGTTTCTTTACTCTCTTACTTGATCATCCATGTCCATCTTCTTCACACCTGCTACCTAATGGGACCAAGAAAAGCCTTTAGTAAGCTCTCTGGTTGGACTCATGCATAGCAGAAACCACAGATGAAGTTGCTGGGCACTACATCCATTAAACCTGTAATAAGAAGAAATATAAAATACAATATCAAGAAACATTTGGGCTGAAATATCTTGACTGATCTGTTGAAATAAGCAGAGTCTCAGCTGTTTTGTCTCTTCACAGTTGACTCAGAACATGTTGCTCAGGTCCCATATGCACCGGTAAAAATTTAAAGTATGCAAGTATGACCCATGTTGTAGGTTAGCATTTATTCAGGAATCAGTGAATACACTCTTTAAATTTCTCCTGTGATAATCAAATAATGACAGGTCAGAGACTGGGAAAGCATTCAGGGGAAAGAGTTTAGACTCTTGGCCCAGATTGCTTGTTTCCTTCCCAGTCTGTAGAGTTGTTTTCTTCCTTTCACAGAAACAGTTTCTGTTCTGTGTCATGCAGCTATACATCTTCCTGGGGTGTGACATGTGCATGTTCAAAACCTCCTGGTGACAGTAAAAAACTCAAGAGAGCCTGTTCCCATCAGCCAGCTGGACATCATCATGCAGGTACTGTGGGGGTAATGCCTGGTGCATTTTCCGTGGTGAGTTTTTGCTCTCCCGCTTGCAAAAGATTTGCAAAATCTCCTCTACTGGAAGCAGTGTCATGTTTGCAAATGAGAAATCCTCCTCTCCCCTTTTCTCATCTATTATCAGTGATCGCTGGTGTCAACAAAGCAAAAGAAACCCCAGAGAATAAAAAGCACTGAAAATACTGCTTTAGACCACGGAAGTATTTCGCAGTTCTTGACTGTCGAGTTCACAGCCAGGACACAATCTGTATTTGTGGCCAGCCCTCATCACTTCCTCAGCAGCTCCCCAGACACTCCGGGCATGCTGGGACACATGGGGGACAAGCTCACGCCATGCAGGGCTCTGCAGAGGTGCTCAGGAAGCACCAGGAGCAGGCTGGAGGGTTAGCACCTACATGCTCCTACACTGGAGATCCTGGGTGGACTTTTCCAGGGATTTCGACAAGGTAGGGGCTGGAGACCACAGCTAGCAGGCGGAGAAGGAGGTGCTGAGAACTGGAGGCAGAGCAGGCAGCTGCCCTCAAAAGATAGAAGCAGTAATGCTAGTGAGTGGAGCTTGCTGAAGGATGTCTTATCTCCTGTGTCAGGAACTGACTGTGATTCCAACAGCAGTTTTGATGAAGGCTGATCAGTTACTTCCAGCAAAGCCCTGGTTTTGGCTCTGCAGCTAACTCAGCTGATGTCTGTAACAGAGCAGATATGCCACAAAGACACAATGGCACAGAGCAGACAATGCCATAAAGAGGGTGCCACAAGTGCTGGAATGGGAAACCAGAGCTCCTTCTCTTTGTCTTTAGGTACACTGGCCTCAGTGTAACTCAGTTAATACATGGAACTGCATGGAGCTGGTGCACTTGGACCCTTGTATCCCTCCACAATGCTTTTCTGGATGACCACTATGCCAGGGGTGGGAGACACAGAGGGGAAAGATCCCAGGATAAACAGTAAATTTAGGGTTGTCCAAACGCTACAAGGCAACATGGAAACTAAGTTCTCAGAACACCTCCCATTAGCTTTCTCCAGCCTGCTTGAGGAAAGCAGTAATACTCCTGCAAGAAGCGGTGTCAGAAATGCTGTTCTCTACTGGAACTGGAGATGACTGCAAACCTACAATGACCTCGCTTACAATCCTTTTCAAAGTATTTCTTTCTGGAACTCCTTGTCAGCCATTTAAATGCCCACTCCCTGGGTTGATTTAGTGAGGTGTTCAGCCAGTCCTCCTGGGACTAAAGCAGTCTTAACAGTGTTTTGCATTCAAGCCAATATCCCTTCTTCTACCATCATCACCCCAGGATTACTTCACAGCCAGCCAAAGACAAAAGCCTGCTACAAAAGTGATGACAGCCATTTCCTAGGCTAACATGTCCCAGGGGCTTCTCAGCTGGGCACCAGACTGCCTGTGGAGTGAGGAGTGAAGGGGCTTTCTCCCATAGGGTAACGTAGAGCCTGTGGCATCCCAGAGAATGTTTCTGCTGCCGAAATACAGGGTGGGGCTGGAGGTTTCAGTGGCTACAATGCTGAGAGAGCAGTGGTCTTGGCTGACTACTCCTCTCTTCAGGAGCAATTAGTCAGCACCACCAAGAGTGTGCCTAACCCTGCATGCACTGCCAAGGATCCATTCGAGAAGGGATGAAATGTATCTGACAACATCACTGCAGCTGTGAGTGTGCTACACTTCTGTGTGGAGAGCCCTCTTGCTAAGTACCAGTAGGAGAGTAATTTACTTGCTGCTGCTACGTCAAAAAATATCATCTGTGCTGTGGCCCCTGCAAATTCATCCTCAGCACTTTCCTTCTGCTTTGCTCTCAGATAATATTTTCCCAGCGCAAGAGACCTTGCTTCATTCCCTCTATTCCACAGAAATAAAACATAAACAAAAACATGATATAAACATGTGGGTCTCCTGTGAAAAGCTCCATTAGCCAGTGCTCCTGCTCAGGGCTGGGTGAATCACCCTGAGCAGGGATGTTTCTAAGCACACACCGTACGCGCTTTAGAGCAAAATAGGAAATACCTGTGCTTCAGGCTTATAACAGTTGTGCTTGAATCAAAGCAGATGATTCGTAGCCAGGGTCAGGTTCATAAGAAAGGGCGAGGTTGCTAGAAAATCAAAATGACAAGGCTTCCTGTTTTTAGAAATAGATTTCAACAATGATTATTGCTGCCTCAGAGAAGGAAATGGATGCCTGCTAGCTGAAAAGTACCTCACTATATCTCCTTGCATTCACGTGCCAAAAAGTCACAAACAACAAGTGAATTGTGCTGGAAATGAACAGAGGCTTCCTTTTGGAGTTTTCATCTACAGTAAAATTACTACACACTTGCAAAATTAAGGCTGCTCTGTTTTTATTGTTATGCAAACTTTTGGCTTTCTCCTAGGCAACGCAGAGTGCCCTTAAGAACCAGAAGTGCTCAATGTCTTATGACTTTATTTTCCTTATATACACAATGATTAAAACAAAAGACAGCTGTTAATTTCAGGAAAAAGGCCACCACGCAATAAATCTTCTGTGCTGCACCATAATAACACTCCTCTTCAGACAGACACAGTTGAGCATAAGAGCTGTCTACGTTTGGTACTACTTACCATAGGAAGGTATCCTTTTATTTCCAAATATATGGGAAATTTGGCTGCACATCACAGAGCTGCTGATCATGATACATACAGGAAGTGAAATCTCATTTTTTCTTCTTAAGTGACACTTCACCAAAGGCATGAAGTGCTTTCTGCGTTGTAGAAGCATACAATCATGGAATGCTTTGGGCTAGAAGGGACCATAAAGATCATTTAGTTGCAACCCCCCTACCAGGAGCAGGGGCGTCGCTTGCTAGACCAAGTTGCTCAACACTCCATCTAATCTGGCCTGGAACATTTCCTGAAATAAGTACCCACTGATTATTTTTCACCAATGTCATCATGTGCTTTTGTGGTACAGGTGACAGATTTCATGTTTGCTGCGAATTACATTAAGTCAGTCGACCAAAAGGGTCTGAATCACCTCTTTGCCACAAAGGCTCACCTCATCAGAGCTAAGAGGAGCTAAGAAGGCAAAGCATGAGTATCTTCCTGGTTATGCATCCCAGAAACCATTGTACTGTACTCCAGAGGGGAAGGTGAAAAGCAAGCTTGCATATCATCAGCTCCTCTTCTCCCTGGCTGTGATGAACATATGGTTTGATTCCGTGCCCAAGGAGCATTGGAGATGGGGCCTTTCCCACAGCCAGGCTGTCCTTCCTGAGGCCTTACTCTGTACTACATGTTTCATTTTGAAGGGTAGTTATAAAACTGAGTGGTCACCTGTCTTTGGAATAAAGTTGGGTTTCATTTAGTCTGTCCTGGTTCTGACCAGAGCAGGGTAATTATTCATAATGAATTAGAACAGTTATAATGAAATCATCTTGTTTCAGAATAAGACACCCACCATGGGACATGTTCTTCCACCAGAAGCTGTAGAAGTATCTCTTGAGTCAGTGTCTCCCATTATGAAGAGCATTTCCTGTTTGTATCTTCAAGACTCAGGGTCACTTGAACACCCAAAGCACCATCAAGTGTCCCCCCAGCTGCAGCAGAGCACGCGCCCTCACAGGGCCATAGCACCACAGAAACAGATCCAAAAGACAAGCTGATGAGCTGCTGCTAAATGATGAGGCCTGGATATACACACTGAGGCAGAAGCATGCAGATTTTCATTGCAATGCTTTGATACAGATTCTAAAATGTTCAGATACAAAGGGGATCCTGCCTGGATGCATTAGCTCCTCAACAAAGCAATCTCTGCTTTTATTTTGAATCACTCTGAACCATGCAGTAGCACAGAATTCATGTAGGTAAAAAACACTGAGTCAGCCTGCTTGGTTTAATAATTTCTCAGGCTCTGCAGCTAAGCTCCATTAACATCTCTGTGGATTTTGAGGGAGATAAGATTTTATGTGCCAGGTGTTGTAGAGGATTTAGTGATCCTCTTGATTTCAACAGTGACACAGAAGGTGGTACAAACAGCTCTTTTTTGAGTCCCTCCTACTCGTCTCTGGTTTTGGAGGCTGAATATAAATTCAGTGTCACCTTGAATCTATTTTTTTCAGGGTTTTTGTTGTACAAGTAAGTAGATAATTGGACACAAAGAAGGTACAAAGAAAGTGATTTGCACAGATTTGATGTTTTAGAAACAAGAGTACTTATGAAATGGTGTGTGAATTCAGGGTCATGGTTCATCTTCTGGAATCAATTCTGAAGTTCAGATTTGGAGCCAGGTGCACTTTTCACACCATTTGCTAGGTTTAGCACATGGGAAATATAGTAATCGATAAAACATTTAAGAAAATATAACAAGAAATCCCAAAAGGTTTTTTTCAGGTTTTTTTTCTCCTAGAAAAATGTCTTCAAATTGGGAGAACTCAGATTGGCTTACGAAAAGTTTCTCTGCATTTAGAACCTATTCAAAATAAAATCTTGTTTAAGGATGAAAAAGTATGGCTGGAATATTTGCTGCTATTGTAGAAGTTCTGGGATTATGAAGTGGACCATTTCAAGACAATATATTTCTTGTTGGAAATGGATGTGTGGCCAGATGTCCTAAGGACTGTGAGAACTATTAAGGTAGTTTAAAGCAACCTTTGCCTATTCAAATCCCACAAGGAATTCAGCAACTCTTTATGAGCATGCTTATAGTGCTAAGTGAAAGCGAAGCAGGAAGAACACACAAGACTGCACCCTCATCATTTGCCATGTCCCATTGCTAACTCACCTCCTAACCCTGACTGGGGCCATTCCAACAAAAGAAATTTCTTCTGTAGTGGAACACGAGACTTGGCTTGGTGTTGAAAGACAAGTGTCTTTATGACTTCCTTTATGCAGCATCTCAACCAACTTGCAAGACTCATCCAGTTGCATGTAGCCTAGGCATATTTAAACAAAGAAACAAAAAAAGATTAATTTAGAACAGTTAAAACTATCAATAAAACTGTAGTTCCATCATACATGGAGCTGGTCTCCTTAGCTGAGTACCATTCAGCTGGTCCATGGTACAGAGAACTGATCTGGTAGAAACACCAGATTACTTTGGAGAAGGTGACCTCCATAAGGACTGGATGCCCTTGATATATTTTCTCCAACCTCAACTATTTTGTGATTTAAATGTCTGTGAATATCTCTTTGTCCCACAAAACTTTATGCCTCATGGTATATGCTTGTCCATGCTACTCTAATTCTGCCCTGACAATTTCTTTCTCACAGTTGGAACAGCATGAACATAGAACCAAAAGAATGAGGTAAACACCTTGCTGGGAACTACACCTTATCGAGCACAAGTGCTGTTTTATGCCCAGACTATGTCCAAATCACACCTGACTGCTGGTATATATTTCTGATATTGTTCATCACAGGATCACGTTCAACAGTCCAATGGGAGCTGTAACTTTTCCTGGCAAAGTCAGTCAAGGCCCCAAAACAAAGCAGCCAGAATGCTTGTTCTCATAAAATACCTCTGTTTTTCAGCTGTGAGCCCATAAACTGGATTTTCTGCTGTGCTCAGCACTGAATTTAACTAAAACTGACAGTCTTCTCATTGCTGCCACTTTCTGGACATTGGACTTCAATAACCTATAGTGGTGTTCTGGTAAGGTGGACTGAGGGCTGTTATTTTCAAGACACAAGATTGTTTCTTCTAAACTTGTGGCCATGAATAGACACATGCACGCACCAGGAGGCCAAGCCTCACTGAAGAGAGAATAACACCAAAAGACATTCATATAATCATCAGTCTGCATGAGTTTTTAATAGACCATGACCCTTGTTTAGAAAAAGAAAAGAAGCCCTTCTGCAGGCCAAGCATATATCTAAATACACACCAGAAACACAAGAAGTTTGGGTTTGGAGCAGAGCACATTTGCTTCACAAAGAATCCTGAAAGCCCTTGGGACAAGGTGAAGTGAGATTACATTTCTTAATAGTCTTCTTCAATATAACTGAAGAGAGATGTTTTTACTGCATGCAATGTAAACACTTCAGAAAAAAACCCAACATCGGGCTAAAGTGTGCATTGCAGGCTGGGGCTAAAACCTGCTTAAACATTGGGATTCACTTCACCTGGGATTTCCTAAAGATCCTGAACAGTAATAATGCCAATGTATTTCTGATCATGTGTATCAGCTTGCTAAGAAGGTGTTTCCATGAGTTAATGCTTTGAAACCCCAAGCAAAATTTGTAGTTACTGCCTGGTTGTCACCTAGATGCTGGTTCTCTAGAATTAGGCAGGACAAAATAACTCCCAGGTGACCCAGAACAAGCATGAAGAATGTCAGGAGAAAATATTACCCTGGGATTTTGGAATAGTTGTACTGAAGGCAGTTGCACAACCAATGGTATAAATCGTATTTAGCACCGGCCAGCTGGAATGAGCCTAGCTTGCCATGCACACTCTGCATTGTGAGAAGAATGGCAGGTGATTAACATTCACTACATCCCTTCTTTTTGTATTCTGAGTTATTTTGTCATAATATTCTTATGTAATTTTACACAATAAAATAATTTTACAACGATAAAAGTTGTTTTGTGGGTTTGTTGGTCATTTTGGCTTACACGTAAACGATCTTTTACAAAAGCTACTTCCCTCCCCTGCACAGGCTGGTTGTTTAAGCTCACAGTTTGGTTTTACTTCTGAGTAATTGTTAGTTCAGGATATTAACCATTTTATAGGAAGAACACGCAGAGATTTCTCAGTCGTTATGAAGAGTGTGTTATGTGCGTGATGTAGCCCAGACTCAGCAGCAGGGATAGTCACAACTTCAGTTAGGTGGAAAATAACTTAGATTTCTAATAAATAGGAGTGAAATGACCACCTATCTAGCCCAAGCTATTTTTGGTCTAAGCAATAAATGAACAAGCAACTCCCCTTCTCACAAAAAAAAAAAAAAAAAACCAACCAACCAAACAAAAACCCCCAACCTAAAGTAAAGGAAGAAGAAAGATGTCTGAGGAGGTGTCCACCAAGATTCCTGATGGACTGTTCTTGTGTGGACAAAAATATACCTGGGAAACCAGGTATGTTTGAAAGCAAGGCCAAAATGAAGAGGAGCCCCTTGCAAAGGGCAGTCTGAAATCCCAGAAGGGAACTGCCTTCATTTGTGACAGATGACAAGCTAAGTTTAGAATTAGAAAGTTTACTTGAAAAGCAAGTAAGACTCCTCCAAGTCATTAGCTAATTTGGATTAGGGAGAGAAATACTTTAAACTCCTGTCCTAGACACCAGCTGCAAGCCCCCACTAGGAGAAATTCAACAAATTTTCTTGCTCCAAGAAGCAGTGCCAATGCATGAATCACAGTATTTGGACTATAAATTAAGCATAAATTGCTCATTTGACATATGGCAAACAGAACATCATTTATGATCTTAGAGTGCCCAGCAATAGATTCTCATCCAAAATTCCTGCAAATCCTGAAGTTACTAGAGCTGTAAAATTATTTACCTCAAAAGGAATTAGTGGCAGTGGAACTGATTTTCAAGTAATAAGAATTTAGTGTTTCTTCTTAGTTTTGATTTTGTTATGGATATTTGTCTTTTAAAAAGTATTTCATGTGCAGATTATTTTGCAGTAAAAGCAAAACTCCCGAGCACTAACCAGGCTCTGAACTGAAGAGCAGTTTGATTTCTCTTCTGCTTTTTAGCAGCCACTGGGATTGCTTTTACTTTTTTTCAAGTGGCAAAGTTGAGCAACTGTTGCAGGGTATTCATTCCCAGCAAGCAACCTGCTTTTAAAATTCAAGCAAACATGAGTCTCCCCCAGTGTCTGTGAATTCCAGACATCCAGCTGGGTACTGCTGATAATGAAAAGGAACTGACAGCTATGTCCCAGCTGTTCCAACAGAGTTAACTTCTCTGTTTCATTAAGAGAAAACCAGCCCCAAGTCTTGCCAGTATCCCAAAGCAGAGCAGGTTGATTGGACATTAGAAATGGGATATGGCATGGGTGAAAGAAGAACTGTAAGTGGTAAATTAAGAGAACTTGCACTTTTATGAGTAAAAAAAAGCAATAAGCTTTTCGATGTTGAGTGAAGTATGAAGCAATTCATCAATTTCACATGCAATATATTTCCTTTCCACTTGCATCCCTGCCTGCTGTACTCTTCTGAGCCAAAATACCAACACTGGGGCTGGATGCACCCAGGGCGTGAGGAGAGGATGATTTCTGCCGACACAGAGCGATACCTCTCCAGCAGCGCCAGGCTCCAGCAGCAATGTGTATCCATGGGTGTCACTCTGAGCATGTACAAATGTGGTTCTTTGTTCCATCAGCTGCTCTGCATGTGACAGGGGCTGTTTCGGAAACAGGAGTTGGAGCTCCCCTGAGGATGAATGAATATATACTTACTTAGTAAGATATCCTCATATTGAAAGTCCAGCTTTTCAGCCACAAGGAGTTAAAATTGACATGGCCTTTCCAAAAGCGTTAGCAATTTTGAGGTTGTGTTCCTGTCCCCTCCCTCCAGTTTTAGTGAGTAGTACATGCCAGCCCTGATGTCCCTCAGTGCTTTTCATTTACCTCTGCATGGAAACAGCAGTGGTTTGGTATGGTGTGTGGTGCTGCCTGCTTTCCTCCTTGCCAACTGATTGCTGCTCTTAAGGCACACAGTGCAAACCTGCTGATCATAACCTTCCTGCACCAGCTGTCCTTATGAGTCAAGAGATTACTGCTGGGGCTGCAGCATCCCTCAAAGATATTTGCAGCCTCAGTTTGCTATGCTGAAAAATTTTTCTATGTGAATTAAGTCTTAATTTTTGAAGCTTCTAAAAAGACCCTTTTTTTTGCATTTTCTCTCTTGTCTATGACCCCAGCAAAGACATTTTTGCATGGCCTGATTGCTTCTGTTTCCTAATAATTATTTGGTAATTACCTGTTGCTGGTGAATGTTTGCTAATAATCAGCACAGTGGTAACTAGGAGAACACTTCCTCCCTGTAAGAAGCATGTAAGATATTTGTAGTAACCATGGAATAACATCTAGTGTATAGAAACTTTTTGAATTAAATACTAATGCAAGTTAGGCATGGTTTTAAATGATCTGCTTTTTAAGAAGCAACTCAGCATACCTGCAATCAGAAAAAAATATTTTAGACCAAACACTGAAATTTTCCATGTCGAATTTGGTAAATGTTATCTTTCCTTGGCAAATAACATTGTTTCCAGTTGTCTCTACTGCTTTAATGTTATTCTACTTTGATACCTGCCATTAGCATGTCCAGATGAATTAAGCAAATCAATCCAATGGCACAGTATGTTCTAGAGAGAACAGGTGACACTATGGGATGTTTCCACAGAAAAAACACACCACTGACAGGCATAGAGAAATCTGGGGAAAACTGGCCAGGAGCCAGGGAATGTGGTTATATGGCCAGCTCTCCTTCCTACAGATGCTGATGGCTGCACCATAACCCATGATTAGTCAATGTGAGCTGCTCCTGTGAGGTGTGTAGTGCAGTCTTGTCTCTTGTCTCTTGTCTCTTGTCTCTTGTCTCTTGTGTCTTGAAGCACAGAAGGAGAAAGGAGGTGCAGTGGGCATTTAGAGCAGGAGATCCACCCTCTGAGCATCAGTTTAGCCTATGTACACACTTGCCTACACAAAAATGCTGTTTTGCAATTCTGCCTCACCATTGCAGATGCCTGGTTCCTGTAGGGCAGAGGGAGGAAGTAGGATTTACTGACTGTGTCTCAAAAACATGGTTAATTTTTTAGCATTTTGTCTTTAATACCCAATGGTGCCCATTGATATCAGAGTGCTGCATTCCCTTTTGTTATATACACACTAACATAGGATTGAAGAAAACATCTCTGTGTTCCAGGCCTGTGTTTTTTTCACCTCCCCATAATCATTTCAAGCACCATATAATCTGTGGTACAGAAGTACATCTCCTTAGGTGCAGGGTGCTATACTCAACATGAGCAGGCTGCCCAGTGAAGGGGTTGAGACACCATTGCTGGAGGTATTTAAAAGATGTAGATGTGTTTAGGGACATGGTTTAGCAGTGGACTTGGCAATGTAACCTTCATAGCTGGACTCAATGATCTTAAAGGTCTTATCCAACCTAAATGATTCCATGACCCTATGATTCTAGATTCTGCATAGACATGCACACGTATATGCTGCCACTGCTGATATAGTCCTTTCAGATCTTTGAGCCTAAATTAAGATTGCAGCTTTCATGTCTTTTGCTGATTTATTAATCATAATCTCATTTATCTTATTGTTCTTTCCCTTGCCTTACCAGTGCACCAGAGCTGAGGAGCAGATTTGTGCCACAGAACATTTCCCAGGCAGCAGTGGCATGGTGACTGGAGGAGCACAGATGAATAAAGGAAGCTACACTCCAGCACAAAGATCTGTGCCTACCGTCGAACCAGTACCTACTTTCATTGAAGATATTCTACAATACATCAAGGTGCAGACACAACGTGAGTGAGGAGGAAAAGAAACAAAGCATCACTATGCTGGGTTTGGATCTCTGGTACAGTCAGGACCAGTGTGGAAATATTTGGACATAGGTTACCAAAACGTTTCACCAAAAGACAGAGGAGAGCACTGCTAGGATCTCGGGTTAGTGTGGTGTGAGGACTAGAGATGAAAGCTGTGGGGCTGGCAGGACTGACCCCAAGCAAGGCTTAGAGGAGGATCTCTTTCCCCACAACTCGTTGTCTCCTATTCCCCATCAGCAGTATTGTGCCTTTGAACTAAAATACAATATACATTGGAATTTCAAAATGGGAAGAGCAGTGGGATCCTACAAGGATCCCCTCACCCTTTCTAACAAATCCACCTCTGATTCATCAGTATTGAAAGTAACCCACAGGAGGAAAGGAAAAGTGAGATGATAGGCAATGCTAATCATCTGCCTGAGGATGCTTTACACAAATAGGGTCAAGGTCACACTGGAAAAATAGTTCTTAGATATGGCCTCTGTTGAAACAGCAAGGTTTATAACCTTAGAGAATATTTAATGTATTCCTCAAGCAGATGAAATAGACACAAATCCACACACTGTTCAGATAAACCTTTTGTGCAAACAATAACTCCTATTCGGAATGTTATTTTGAATACAATTATTTATTTACAAAAATATCTACAGTGTTAGTGAATTCTGCAAAGATCCTGTTGAACTAAAATCTACTTGTACATTTGTTAATGGATAGCAAAATAAAAGTGGTTTTAGACACTGCCTCAATTAATGAGCTGTCTAATTTCCAGTATTCAAATACCATATTGCTACATTCACCAAATGCATTGAGAGGGTAATAAAAGTGATTAATGAGCTATAGCAAGTGACTTATTAGAAGGAACTAAATATATCAGTCTTGTTGACTCTGAGGGAGCACCTGCAAATATTTATACAGGAAACTGTGAGTTCTTAATTCTGATGTACTGCTGAATAAAGGTTGTACCCACCAAACAGTGTCATAGAGGCTGACAAGGTGTCTTCTGGATCACCACACTGGTACAAATGAATGATGATAGTGGTGCCAGACTTCAGTAGGGATAAAGAAGTTATTAGCCTGGTGCTGGTTCAGGGTAAAGAAGGGGGAAAAACCCAGAAGTTTAATGGCAGAAAAAGTGTTCTTAAAGGCACCATCTACGAAGATTCCCCTAGCTGAAGGAAAATTCCTGTCTTTGGGGTAAATAAAACAACTAGAAGGTCTGTTGTCTGAACTGGCCTGTGATGGCAAGAAGATGGTGAAAACTGCCTAATATTTGTTGATATCCTCTAGCTCTAACACTTTTATGATTCCAGAGCTTTGCTGTGACATACAACAGTCAAGGTTACTTGATACAGGCATGGAAAACTTCAGCTTCCAAATGATGCAAAAGTTCTTTACAAGAGGCTATACATTTTTTATGGCTCATCTCTGTGGTTCATCACCCTTCCCTGGACTATCAAGAGCCTGCAAAATGAAGGCTGAATTCAAACTTTTGAAAAATATCTAGGTCACTATCTAGCAAGTTGTAGTGGTTTGGTCCAAAATACTCATTACTGTTTACCTTCTGTGAGATAAGAATTAGGAGAAATGCAAAGCAGGCACAAAACTTGAAAGAATATAACGAAGTTTATTAACAGACCTGAAAGAGGAAAAAAATTATACCACACCTTTAGAACACTTCTCCTCCCCCCACCTTTCTCCCTTCTCCCAGTGACAATGTAAAAAGACAACCCTTGAGATGTTCAGTCTGTTACCACTTCCATAATAACCTTGTTCAGTCCATTTAGGAAGAGGAGTCTCTCTTGTCCATGCTATGAAAACATTATCACAACAAGACAGCCGCCCGGGTTGGTTCTCTGCTCGCATGCGAGGCCCCTCCCCGACTTAGAGCTTTTCCCACAACTGCTTTCGAGGGTCCACTCTTGAAGTTTTTTGGGGTACAATTTTAAGGTTGAGCCGTTCAGAAACAAAAGTTCTCTTCACCCATCTCTGGCAGCATTTCATCTCTAAGAACAGAGGCCCTTCTCCTTCCCTGGGAGCAAAGGGTCCTCATCATCTTCATCTCTGGGACTATCTCTGGGAGCATCTCTAGGAACTGAGGTTTTCTCCTTTCCATTTGGAGCAAAAGTCCTCATCGCTTCCATCTCTCCCTGTTCAAACTTCTCATGAAATTACAGCTGCATCAGCATCTGCCTGTCTCAGCGCAGGTGCCTTTGCTCACAAGTACAATTTGAACACTCCACCCCCCATGCCTTCATGAAATTACAACGGGTACTCTGATACATCATAGCTTTACAACTGAATTTCAGCTTTAAGCATCTCCTCTTTCTCTTCCCTCAGGTTTTCAGCTCTTCATAGCACTAAAAGGGTTAATCTCACCCGGGCCTTACAGCTGGAATGTGGCTCATCACTGTTGGTCACATGACCTCTGCCGGACAGCAGTGCAGCTTTAGCTGAATCTCGGCCACAGTGGAAAGGGGGTAGCTGAGCCGCTCCGGCTGCCCACAGCAGGGCTGTGGGGGGGTTCTGTGGGTGGAACAGGGCCCATCGGCTTCAGGATGGCCATGGCCATCCTGCATCACAGAGGCGGTCACAACTTTAAGTGGCTTAAAGAATTGTCCATATTCAAACTGGCCAGCTGATAGGTTCTATCAGGTCACAGAGGAAGCTGTAAGCACCTCTTTGCAAGAACATCACTTTCGGGACTATGCTTGCTAACCCATGACACAAGTGCAAAAAGGAGCTTCTGAAGAGAAGCATAGTAAACTTTCTGTGTCAAGAATTTAAGCTACAATGATAATGCAGATAAATGTAGACATGCCTGGAGATGGGAGGGTGAAAAAGGAAGAACTCATTCACTCTCTCTTATGTTCTCCGCTCTGAATTTTATATTTCCATGGATTCAGGTTTTCTAGATGTGTAGAAGCCTCCTCCCCAGTTCTCACAAGACGTGTTATTGCCTATTCCAGATCTACAGGCTGTGATGTCTCCTTCCTTCCTGTTCATTTTCAGCTGAAACAGGAAAGCAGGAAGAAGTATGTGGCTGGCACTCAGAGGAGCAAAGGAAAACACTTTTATATTGTGCCCACAGCTTCTAATTAAGACTCCAACAAGATCTTTCTGCACAGGGACCGAGATTACCTCGTACAAAACTGAGAGGGTGGGATGTGGGGAATAATGAATCCTAAAACACACAAAACTGTATTCATGAAATCAGTTTGGGTTACTGGGAGGCCAGGGAGCTTTATGGAAATGAGGCAACCAGTAAAAAAACGTCTAAAGACTCCAGGAACAATGGGCTCCACTTTCACAATCCTGTCTGGGAGGCAAAAACCAAGCACAAGGCCTTGGTGCCCGTGGCTCCTGCATCTCCCTTGTGGCTGGTGCAGCAGCTGGCCCTGCACAACAGGAGATCTCTCCTTCGAGCATCTGACCCAGAGAGGCAATTTCTGCATGACTGAGTGTGTACACTGCTGGGGCTCTGGCAGTCTTTTTTTGTTTGCTTGTTTGTTTGGGGTGGGGTGGGGTTTTTGGTTTTTTTGGGTTTTGTGGTATCACCACCCCAAATGGCTTTTGACTGCCAGGATAGATAATTTCTGCCCTCCCTACCTGCCCCCCTTGTCTTTTTACAATCTCATATTGTTGTGGACAGTTACCAGGGTTTGCCTTGTCATTGTTTCACCAAATGTAATGTTAACACATATTTTGTGCTCTGCAGTTTTCTATCCATGCCTTTCACTCTTCACTCCACTTCTTGGTTTTTTTCTTCAGATTTTTCTCTGTTTTGTCTGAGTACTTTTCATATGGAAGCATTTAAAACTGTATGTAATAATATGTTACCTACCATAGCAATTGTAATTTGAATTGTGAGAGTAGGAAACTGTTAAATACTTCGACATTAAATCTATTGTAGAGTATCTTAAAATATGCTCTAGAAAACATTTTGGACTACCTTGAAGCAGTAGATCCAAAATGCATTTCCCAGTTGTCAGGTAGAAATGAACATAGCTAGCAGGTCCCACCCAAATTTTAGAATGGGGCCTGGATAAACATGATTTTGGTCCTGCTTATGCTCTGTGTACCTTGCTTCCCATGGAAAGCAGCCCAGTGCTTTCCCACAGATCTCCCAGTGAGGCGAAGCAAGGGGGCAGGACTGAAGGGCAGAGGGGCTTGTGGGGAGCCTCGCTCATGAAGGGCTCACGGGCTTAGTGTGAACTGAAAGGGGAAAGGAAGATAAAGGGAAGAAGACAAGGTTACAGCAACATGTCTCTGGGTGGTACAATGTCTGTGGGTGGTAGAACTTTAGAGCCCAAGCTAAATTTCTCTCATTAACATGGTGTGACTGGCTATTGTCAAAAAGCTTAACTTTGTAGTGACTGCTGGCAAAATATTTGGGAGTGTGGTGAAGAAGAGGAAAATGCTTAACTTACAATCTAGCACTGCAAAGCAGAGCAGAGTGTGATTTGATGCACTGTATAACAAGTGGATGAACTATAGTATACGACAATGCCTCAAAAAAAAGTCTTAGAAAAAGAGATGTAAAATACAACACAGTTACCTGACTTATCCTCGTCTTATTTAGTCATGACCAGGACCAGGCATGTTTAAAACCTGAAAGGCAAGCCTTATTTAAGGAAAGAAAACAAGTGCAATTTCAGTTGTGCAACTGCACAGTTGTATATTGAGGCTATCCTCAGTGTTCTCTCCTGGCTTCATGACAGGGATAAAAGCAGAAACAGGAGATGGATGTAGCAATTTCTAGCTTCCCCTCTTGCAGTGAATTCAAACTTTTGACAGGATGGAAGTGTAGAGGAGTCCAAGGCAATTGTACCTCCTGGAATCCCTTGATTCCGAGTACTGCATTTCGTTTGCAGATTTTCTTGTCAGCTATGCATGTACTAAACTTCAATCCTGTCCTGTGTTCTCCTCCATCCTGCATGCATTGTATACAGAAAACTGACTGTTGCTTGGAAAAGGATGACAGTGGTGAAATAATGCTTCAGTTCTTCCCCCGTTTCTCAGGTTTTTCAGTTCCCTTCTAACAATATGGAAACATTATTTTTACAGTCTTTATTGGAAAATCCAGAAGGGAATTTTGCCAAGTTCTTCCACTACTGGAAACTAGAATTTTGGTTCAAATCCAAAACTGAATACAATTTTGTGAAGTCAGCCTGGGCCCCCAGAGACTTGGTTCCTCCTGCTACAAACACAAAATAAAAAGTTGTGACCTAGCTGCAACCAAGATCTCACACATGTTCCTACATGACTTAAATAATACAGCTTATCATAGTTTGTGCTAATGCCTAACCTCTTTGCAACCAAACACCTTGGATAAAATCTTGAAGTGAATAAAAAACAGGATGTAGCCATTGCCTGGCTAACCAATATAATCAGATTTATTATTCCAGTAGTTTTATGAAAATCTGTGTCCCATAGACTTTTGTCCTCTAGCTGATTTACATCAAGTGATGTTCAAGCGCTGATCAAGTGTTGGCTTTGTGAGAGGTTTTCACAGCTTCATCTTCTATGTATTCGCTCTGGTGTGGTAGGGCCCGACTTTATAAGCTCTGACTTCAGCCTTCCCCTCTGTTGCACCATGGCCTTTCTCCTACACTGACGAAGAACATTCTCCTCCCAGCCACTGGCTTTCATGAAACAGTTTTTGTTGACACCTCTGCCCCCTTTCAGATTTTGTTGGCACCTGTGAATGGGCTCAGATCTCGAACAGTCAGGCAGAGGCAGACAGAGGACACACAGACAATGTGGTTGCACAAGTGTTATTTCCTTTGGAAACCAGACAGAACAAGAAATTGTCTCAAAGAGAAATATCTCTCAAAATTGAAATTCTCTCAAAAAAATACGCATCTTACAAGCCTATTTTTACTCTTTGGCTATTTGAATCCACGGTGTCCAATCTGAATAAAATATATCAGAAATCCTGCTTATACTGTGCTGTTTTGCTGGTGGGGACCTTGTGCAAAACTTCCATTTAGAAAAGAGTACTGTAAGTGTATCTTTGTGAGAACTAAGTATCAGTGGGCGTTAACCCATGCTTTGCTAGTGAAGCTTTGTTCAGTAACACTGATAAACACAGATTGGAGACAGGCTCCATGCTATCTTTACAAGACAAATTATTTTGATGCCTTCCTCATTTAATAGTCACAGAGGATCATAGGATGGGTGTTGATATATCCATAATAATATTATCTCACGTATTAAATCCTTGCTAACCAAACTGTGAAGTCAAGCATTATTATTTCAGATGTATCCTGACTACTAAAAATGTTGGTAAATCTGTCTTGAGACTAATGGCCTTTCTTCCAAACAAGTGAAACCTACCTATGCCTACTTTGCCCTAAAACAAACAAACAACCAACCCCCCCCACCAAAAAATAAAAGAAAAAAAAATTCTTCCCAATGATACCAATTTCTGTTTCTTTACTTGGTTGCCTTGCATTTTTGCCAGATGAACTTCTTTGACATTAGTGTTCCTGTGAAGCTAATAAAATCCTTCTATTAATCCCTATTTTTCTCTTAAGTATTTCCATCTCTAAATCATGCATACCTTTATTGAAAACCTAAAATTATGCAGCCAATTCTGTTAGCAGACCACCAAGAGCATGCTCTTTACTCGTGAAAAGAGCTGGGGAACATGCTGTGTCAGCAACCCTGTGTAAACAATCTCTGTTATTTTATACAGCATCTTTTTTTCTGCTCTGGTAATAACAATGTGAGTTTTGTTTGTGGCTGTGGCAGGATTTTGCTTGGTTATGGCTTTTTTTTAAGTCACAGCACTTCATAACAATCTCCAACTCTGCATTTTAGTTCCTAGCACTTTCATCAAAACCTCCAGAGAGTGTGCTGGAAGTGTTTTTCCCCACTAGCTTTTTTTTTGATTAGAAATTCATGCTTTCAAACTGAAAATCACCTCTGTTCACCAGAGGAAAGAAATAAGTTATAGCCAGGTTCGTTTAACAGTTCCTTCTCACAAGAAAAGGTCAAACATTTTGTGAAGAAGGGACTAAGGCTGGAGTTGCCCTCCATGGCATTCCTGGTCAATGCCGAGGCTTTGCTAAGAGCTGGCCTGCACAGGATGCCACTACTGCCATTTCCAGAGATGCTGGGGACTCAAGGGCATGCTCTGCTATAAAGCACAGCTCCTCTCAAGCTCTTATTTTCTCATTAAAACCTTTGGTCATGAAAGGAACCCAAAAGGGCTCCCAGAGCAAAGCGACATGGCCACAGGGCCATGCAATGTCTATCCAAGGGTGCCTTCCAGAGCCCTGGTGATACCTCAAGCACTGGGACATATTTAGCCCAATCTTCTCTGCAGAAATGTCGCCTGTTTTGACTGGTGCAAAATGTTTGCTTTTTTGCTTCCTTTGTTCTTTAGGATCTCTTTAGTGAGAAGATCTGTTTTTCTTCCCCAAGTGGCCATCCCTAACTCTTATGCTCCAGGCTGTGAGGCAATGAGACTGACCCAGCTTCTCTCTTAGCACCTCTGTGAAGGACATGCGTTGCAATAATTCAGTCCTTGTGCCCAAACACTTCAAACATTTCTTATTCTGTTTTGAACCCATGTCTATCAAATGAATTCTTCTAAAAAAAGATAAACAGTCCAATACATTTCAAATACAGCTACTGTTTCTTGCCTCTCCTCCATGTATTTTTGCTGCCTCAGTAATGCTGAGCTCACATAACACCTTAGTGAGGACAGAGTGACACTGTCCTGAGTTTCACTTGTTTACGCCTGGCCCTCTGTGGCTTTTCCTTCAATGTCACTGTCACAAGGATGACATAATCGTGGACCAACATCCAGCTCAGAAGGAGGAAGAATTTAACTTGGTTTTACACTGATAAGCCAGGCATCCTCTGATGCAATGTAATCCACCAGCTCCAGGCAGAACCCCTTAGGGGTGACACTGCTGTCCTTGCCTCAGCCATACAGATCCATATACAAAACTTCATCAGCAAATGAGGTCCCAGAGTTTTCATGCAGTGTTGGTGTAAGCCGGGTCTCCTGCCAGTCCCTCCAGTTCACCATCTCAGCTCTCCAGTTTTCAGCCTTTTATGAGCATCTCTTCCAGCTCTCTGGTTGAGGATGAATTTCTCACAGGTGTGGAGCACACCACTGGTGTCCGTGGCACAGCCTTGAACAGTCCCAGTGGAGCTTTTTACCAACAGGTCCAAATGGCTGTCAGAGTCACAAACAAGGAAATGAAGGAAAAGCAAAGGGACCTGGCTGATTCAAGAGTGAATCCTTCATTCACCCCACACTGCTGCCTTCCCTGCAGGCACGTCTAGGGTAAGAATGAACCAGAAGTTTCTGATTCATTGCAAAATCTCTCAATTAGCTGATACTGAGGGATTTGCCTTCACCCCAGTGCTATGCTAACCTCCAGGCAAAAGGTGCTCTGATCCCAATTTCTCCTTGTTCTGCTCACGCCACATTTTTTCCTGTTAGCCAAACAACTGAGTGAGGCAAACAGGCTTATTAGTGATAATGTTTTCTATGTTTTCTGAGAAGCTGGCATTACCTGCTTCAGCCTGTTGTGTGTGGGAGGGACCTGCTGATCCTGCTGTGAATAACCACCACTGGTTTTGTGTAGGTGAGCAGAGTGCTGAAAAGCTAATGATGATGAGAAATGTGCCTCCCACCCCAAAGAAAAGGCACAATCTCTGGCATCATTTACATAGCTACCTTCAGAGCTGATCTTGACTGGATCTGTGTTCAGTTTTTTAAGTGGCAGCACCAGAAATGCATTTACATAAGCAGAGCATCCAGAATATGCTATCCAAGAATTGCCATATCTGACAAACCATTAAATGGATATTTTTTTTTAATGGGAAAGTGCATGCGTATACAGTTCATTAGAGTTTGGGGGACAATTTGCCTCAGAAGTCCCATAAAGAAAAAAAGCAGAGCTCTCTACCATGAACTTTATGTCCTATTATATTGTTGAACCATCTTGTTGCATGAAAATTCAATTTATGGTTTCCACATAATTTATTTTCCATTTAAATGGCTTTTTAATTACTCTCTAGGCAGTTAGCAAAATCAAATATAATTTATGGCAGTTTTAGTAACAAATCCATTGTTCATTTTCTTACAGGGCTGAACATACCACCAAGGCAATGTTGAAGTAGCTTTTATTCAGACAGCTCTGATGTTTTCTAAACAAAATGTGTGCCAGGTCCACAGCCTGAGAGGGAGAATGTATCTTTGTTTTAGGAACGATTCACACACAAATACATAAAATGCCCTCCCAGAACAAACAAAAGGTGCTAGCAAGGCTTTTGGAGAGACTGCACAGCACAATAGCACAGCAACTGGTATTTTCATTCAGCAGTGTTGGCTTTTACTCTGAAGAGAAACTGCCACAGTGCACCAGACGTGAATAAAAATCATCATGAGTAAATAGCAGGCTATTTATTTGGAGGTCATACTTCCCTACCATCATTCAGCCCAATGAAGTTACATGTAAGTTAAATAAATTAAATACATTTCTCATTTGTAGTTTAATGCCTGACTCCACAGTCCCTGATGCCATGCAATCATGTAATGAAAGACAGATGCTGCTTTAAAGATCTTGCAGCTGAAACAAACTACGCACAGAAATGGAAGATGTAATAGAGATGCTGAGTTATCAGATCTTATTAATTTAATGTTTGGGTTCAGAGCCATGCCAGCAAAATTTTACCTGAAGTGCTGCAATTAGAAAAACAATCACCAGGGCCCCATGTAGAAACAGTGGAGAGGGATAGTCCTTGCAGAGGGGGACACAGAGCTCAGCTCAGCACTGAACAAAGAAGATGTGAATCCAGCCCTGGGTGCTGAGCACAGCAGCAGGATTAGCGCCCACCGAGTCTGGCAGGAGATGGAGCAAGCCTTGATCCCGGCCTGGTTTCTGCACAGGCTTGTGTCATTTCCACTCTCCCTGAAGCACCACCTGTGCTGCTGTCCACCACCAGCCATGTGTGATCTCCACCAAAGTTCCTGCTGGGAACTGGATCCTCATGCACCTGAGTGCAAGAAAGACCAACACACATCAGCTTCCCAAGAGATTTTATATGGCTTTTTTCTGCTTAGCACTAAAGAGTCACTGTGTGCCCTTAGTGCTGTATTTGGTTGATGTTCCATGTCTTTATATTTTCCTTTATCTGTTGCTTTTGGTTGATCCTATGAAAGTTTTCCGAATCATAAATGCACCGCTCAATGCTTCTGTTTTGTCCCCCATGGAACAATTTTTATCTAAAACTCCATTATACTATATTTAATAAGAAAAGAACTGTGTACATATCATAGCACCATAGCCAGCCCACAAGGCTTTTATCTTGAATAACATCCTGAGTTCCCATTTTTCCAGTGGTCTTTTTGATTAAACCAAGAAGTAACAGCAGACAAAAACATTGCTGCTTTGTGACATTTTCTGTAAACCAGGTAACATTCAGATATTTTGTTGAAAGATATGCTATTCATCAAAATTATGGTTTATAGGAAGACAGAAACTATTCTTAGAATTTAACAGATCTTGTGATTTCTACAGGTAGAAAATGAGAACTAAGAAAAAGGAAAAAAATACTATTCTCAGTACTTTTTGAAACAACATTTGGAGTAACAGATTAGCTTATTTGTAGTAATAAGCTAATAATAAAGAGGGTTTAAATACTGAAAATTGAATTTAGCATTTACTTTTTTAGATCAAATAAAATATTTGGTTTCTACCAAGCACAACTTAAAAAACTCACTTTTTTAAAAATAAAAAACTATGCAATTTAAAAAGTGTACTTTAGATATAATGTGATTCAGCCATCAGAGTGAAAAATGCACCGCTCTGGTCCTAGTTTGGGCATCAACAGCTGATCTAGCCTCATGAATAATTGCAGGAAAACTTGGCTTCTACACCCTGGTGTTATAGAAGTGCTATTGGCAATTCAGTGTCAGAAGTATTTCAGTACAGACTACTCTGTGTGGAACTGCCAAAATACTGCACAGAAGACATACAGTGATTGGTAAAACTATAGAAAGCTGCCACTTATTCCAACCCAAACCTCAGAAGACTTTGCAGTGGATGTCTCAGATGGGTACAAGCAGATTGGGTGTTGCTAATTAGCTGTGTCCTTTAGATCTCAGAGGAGCTTGGCTGCAGTTGGAAATGGAACCGAGCAGTGAAATCATCAACAACACAAAATGGAGGATGGGGTAAAAAAGAATTAAAGCTGCTCCACAGACATGATAATGCCAACTGCAGAGATTTTACACCAGAGTTGAGGCACCTGGTGCTGACTGCAGTGGGGGACTGGGTACCAGCTAAGGCAGGTGACTCTTGTATTGCAGTCCACCACTTCCTCAAGCCTGTGGCAAAGTCTTGGTGTGAGAACCCTCCTGTTTGTCAGACAAGCTTTGCCCAAAAAATAATCACTGTGACATCTGTGACTCCCCAGTGACAAAAGGACAAGTCAAAGAGCCTGGCATGATCTGAATTCCACAAATTGTCGTTTTTTTCCTCCCTGCTGTAAAGAATGGGGGGAAGGATGATGGTATTGGGTCTGGAGGAAATCCTACAGGCCAGTAGTCTGAGAGCCACCAGCAGGCTATGATCCAGCTGTTGAACCGAACCTCTTGGACACCAAATCCAAAGAGGATCCACAGGGAAAAGACTTCCTGAAGCCAAGCACAGGTTGATTTGGGGAGTAACGTTGCACCTTGGAGATAATTTGACACTGCTACAGGGTGCAGAAAACCAAGGTTCAAATCCCTGCACCATCTTTGATTCACACAACTACATCCCAAAGTGCTCTATCTGAAATGAGTGCATGCAGCTGCCTTGTTTTCTCTTTCTGGAGATATTCTCTTGTGAGTTAACAATTGCATATGAAGGAAAAAAAAGTGTCTCCAGCCTGCTATGAGCCAACACATCACTGCAATTGGGGTGCAGCTATTTACGTCCCTCACTCAGATTTCCATCAGGGACAGTGAGCTCTGGAGGTGTGCTGAGTCTCTGGCATCTTGACTTTGTGCCATTGGCCATCTCAGATGGGTAAGTCCCAACCCTTCTTATTTACCAAGGAATCACTGGGCCTGACAAGATACTCCTAGTCTTGTTGGAGTGGACACAAATTTCTGAGTTAGCGTAGTAGTTTATGATGGAAAGCATTTGCAATTTTAAAAAAACCCAATAAGCCAAAACCTGACAAGGTCTAGGTATGCTGCATGTGTGTATTTGATTATGTGAAAATTATGTGTGGTTGTTTTTATTTTAAAAAGAACAGATCAAAAGTGTGTAGCATATATCATGAAGATTTTATTTCCAATGAATTCAACAGGAATTTCTTAATTAATTTAACCAAAAGCAATGGTGAACCATCAGCCCTTCTTTTTACTTATTCTGACACTTTACATTGTTTAATTCTTACAATCAAAGTTACTTATTCCTACCATAGAAAGAAAATCATGGAGGGCTTCATTTAGACTCAACTCTGTATTAGCAGCTCAAATAACTTCAACTTTATGAACATGTCAGTCATCTGTTAGAGTTCTATAACATCTGCTCTAGCTATTTGCTCCATTTGGGGTAACCAAGACAAAGTGGTAATTTTTAAAGAACCTCCAGGACTTGGAGGTAGTTTTTAAAAAGGTGTTAGGCTGACAGGCTTTCCCACATTTAAAAACATAAAACAAATCAAAAAACAGTCTCACAAATTGCATCAGGGCGAGCCATGCAATCCCACTGGGTATAGTTCTCCAACACACCCAAATACTGCACTGAGAGAAGTGCATCCCCCTTCTCCCTACCTGGGGTCATTGCCTCCATTGGGTAGGTTTTGGAGGGAGCCCTCAGACCATACAGGGAACTGAGATTGGTCACAAGGTAATTTTTCATTTATCTTTTAGGGTTTGTTATATCTTTTACTACTTTTTAAATAGCTCCTGAGAGGGAAGAAGGCCTAGCTATGTATAAATAAAAGTACACAGAGTGAATCAGCAAAATGAGGAGTTTTTTCTACAGAATTAGCTCAGTTTTAAGTAGCAGGCACATTTGGTTTTGTTCTTGCATTAATTTGCCATGGCTCTGCAGGAACCTGGAATTTGACACGTACAGGAATAATCCTATCCTGACAGATCTGACATAATAAACCACCACATTTTTGTGGTATTGCAAAATATGTAAATAATTTTCAGAGTCTGCTTTAGTCATATTTTTTTAATGATGAAATGTTGATGAATACTCATAACATAAACTGAGTTTGGAGTTCAAACATCTACACAAAAATTCAACAGTCTCCACATATTTTAGAGAACACAGAGGACAAGACTGAGAATGCACAGGGAAATATTGCCATCAGCACTCATGGATCCTGTTGCTCACCACTAGTCAAGAGACTGCTGACTAAAAAGCCATTTCACTTTCTTCTTTCCAGCTGGAGACAAAAAGCCTGGCAGCATGTTGGAAGGGTCTTGCAAACAGCAGCCTGAGGAAGAGCCTGATACAGCAAGTAACACAAAATGTGCTTGCAGTTGTAGTTCCCACTTAGCTGAATTAGGAACCAATTTATTTTCTGGGTGCATCAATGCATCCAAAGCTCAGCTGCTCTGACATTCATCAGCTGTACTCTACTCAAAGCCCAGTTGCAATTATCTGCAAACAGAAAATGACAGGCATTCTGAGAGCATCCCCAGCATCAGAGAGGGTTGATATGACCCAGACTGGCTGGGAAAAGGATGGTGATAGCACGACTGGGGAGGCCAGTGCTCTCCCAGGCTGTATCTGATCTTGTGCTCAGCACTGTGCCTCACAGCCCTGACTCCCCAGGCAGACAGAAAGGGGGGCTTGTTGAAGAGCAGTGCCATTCCCAGCTGCCCAGACTTCTCCTGAATGCTGGCAGAAAAATTAGTGAAGGTTGTGCATTCCAAGGGGCAGCTGCGATGCAACAGCATTCCTGAGAAGTGCAGCCAGGCACTGCAGTTTCCATGTAACCCTGCAGGGAAGACAGCAGTCATCATGCATGCCACCCAGTACTTTGGTGTCTCCACCTTGTCCAGCCTTTAAAGCAGGTCTTAGAGCATTCTATTCCAATGGTTACTTTCCATTTGCTTATGCTTGCAACCATTTATCAGCTCCTTAACCTTTCCATATTTTTCCCTTCTTTCTGCCTTTTTTTTTCTGCTAATTATGCTTTCAGAGCTACTGCTTACCTCCCGTGAAGGTATTTGAAACTGTGCTATGTATTTGACAAAAAGCTACCTGCCTGCCTCTACGGTGTGTGCTCTGTGACTATTAAAGACAGGAGAAAAAAATTGAAGACTGCACAAGGAGCTTCAGTGTCCAAATCATCGTGGCAAGCAGGCAGGAAGTCCCTCCCAGTGGCATGCCGCAGGCTGTCCCACAGAGATTGCACAAGGCCTTTAGAAATCAGAAATAGCATCATGTGCTTCCTGTGCACATTTGAAACTGAAGAGGCACTTTGCTACCCTTAGCTCCTCCCCGGAGCTCTGGCAGGGGCTCAGCCAGCACAGCTTTCAAGAGGGGTTGGCTACACCTCTGCAATTCCCCCTGCCACACCCACCTTTCTTCAGTACATAAATACACTTGGGGCGCTTTCTGGCCCTTCTACCAGGAAGATTTTTACACTGTTTGAGCAATTAAATATTTAGACAATTGAACTGTTTCACTTGGAAAACTGGACCTGATATGCTGTGTCAGCATCAGATAAAGACCCAGAGATCTTCTTGTATTAGGCTTTTTATTTTTCCTTCAGTACTTCTAACACAAAACTGTACAATTTAAGATGAAAAGACTCCTCCTTCATTGTTTCAGTTTTAGGTTCTTCATTGTTCAACTTCAGTTCCAGTACCTGTTATGATGGAAACAAAGATACCTTTGCAATTTCTGAAGGCTGATGAAGGCTGGATTTGGGTGGGAAGTATGCAATTACTGTCTGCAGTCTGCAGAATCAGTGGCAGAAAAGTGAGGCCATGCATACAGGTATTGGCTACTTAGCTCCTCAGTCTGTAATTCAGAAGGAGCTGGCTTTCAGATATAAACCTACTTTCTCAGGTGTTCTGCACTTTTAAGTAGAGAATCCAAATCCCCTGTGCTCTTAGATAATTACATTCGTGGACATTTGTATCTAGTGTGGCAGTGGAAGATGAGTCTGTTTGAAAATCTGTCCGCAGTGATAGGACTAGGCACTGTAAGAAGAAAGATCTAACAGAAAAAGAGTTTCAAATACTACTTGAGAAAACCTTTCTTTAAAATGGTGTTTTCCGGGAGGAATCCCAAATTCATAGTTTTCTATTATTTGTCAGAAAACCCCAAAGCCCAAATTATTTGTCAACACGAACCCCAACTGCTTTTCAAATAAAAATTTAGCAACATTAAGCACATATGTGTACTAAAAGCATACGTAGCAACATGCAAAAACTGTTATGTGCTGTTCCAGTCTGTTTCATTACTTTTCTTCCCTGGATAAATACCATTCCCACAACTTAAAAAAAAAAAAAAGAAAAGAAAAGAAAAAGAGGAAAGAAAAAACTGCAGACTCCCTAAACCATCTCTTCGTAGCTGCTCTAATCTCTGCTATCAAGACTCATTTTTAACCCTCAGTAAGCAGCCAAGCATGACAATTAGAAAGTAATGCATTAAGAAAGGCTCTTTTGAAAGTGCCCATCCCCAGGCAGTACTTCCCTGTCTTAGAGAGATTATGGCAATTATATATATTTTATATATATATATATATACACACATATATATATACATTATATATATACATATATTATACATTATATATGGCAATTATATATAATACAGACTATTGGCTGGCAGCAGAGGGTGAGGCAAGTGGGAGTATTCCTAATCCTTAGCCCTTTCTTTGGCCAGTGTGGAACAGGAGGAAAGGTAGATTTTGTTTCCTTAGGATCCCACTGGATAACAGTAAGGAAAGAACAGCCAAATCATGAATGTGTGGACTGGGAAATGCAGTCTTGGTGGATCTAAAGAGGTTTCAGACTACTCCCCAGAGCTGACTCTGAATTTCATTTTGAGACTGAAGAGTTGATTCTGGTAAATTGCAGTGACTCTCTTTTCAAATGCTGGACAGGAGCCTTTCAGAGAGCTGTGGTGCATGGCTGCATAATCTCCCTGGCTGGTGCTCCTAAAGCAACTATATGTGTTTGGTTGTTGCAAGAAAACCCACACAGGTTTCCTGTTGCTCATGGTTCAAGATAAAGGTTGCACACAGCATGAGCTCAGTTCTTTACAGCAGTTGATTTCTAGTATGACTACAGTGAAGGACCTACAATTAACTTAATTTCAACCAGTTTAAAACTTCTCAGAATAATTAAAGCTATTTGGCACAAAAAGCATCATCCCACCTCCTAAAAAAAAGGAAAAAAACCCAGAAGAGCACAAGATGTGGGTACCTATGGTGGCTAGCACAGCCTCACTAAAATTATGAATATGGCTATGCCTCAGTTCAGAGCAAAGGCTGGTAGCTAGCAGCCACAAAAAGAGAATGTCATTGCAGCATAGTAATCTTTCCACTGAGGTGGATTGCATCCCCTGCACTATCGTCTCATAATGGCTTCTCTTCAGTTTGTTCCCCCTGGAAACAAGAGGTGCCTGAGGCATAACAGGGAGAAGCAGTCAATGTGTGCCAGTAGAGCAGTAGGCACCCTGCCTGCCCTGGGTGTGGATGGACAGGGGCAGCCCCTAAGCAAACTACCACAGAGGAGTGGCTCTGGCAGGGCAGAGACACTGTGGGCTGCGGACAAGTGGGACATGACCTGCACAGGGACCTGCACACACGTGTTCACCCTCACGGGGTCTGCACTGCAGCTCTGATGTTCACCTGTGTGAGCTCGTGCCCAGAGCTGATGTCAAGGAAGTTGCTCAGATACAAACGGTTTTGGAGATAAGAATCACCTTGTTTTCCCTCATATGAAGTCCCACTGGGATGCTGCTATCATGGCTTTGAGGTTTGTGTTTGTCAATGCTTCAGGCAGGCACTTCAGAGAAATGTACTGGTACCTAGAGTTTCAGTATCTCCCCTCCTCTGACAGACCAGGCGCCCTTCAAAAAAGGCAGGAAGGAGCTGGCACTGCTTCCAAAAAGTGCTGTTCTAAGGAGCTGAAGGAGGCAACTGTCCTTGATGAGGCTACAGCACCCTGTCACCGTTCTCAAGCAGAAAGCCGGAAGCAAGGCTGGGAGTGGATCACTTTAAATTTGTGTCAACACAAACTTCTCTGCATGATGAGACAGGAAAAAAATACTAGTTTACAGAGTCTGAGAGTTAAACATATCCTGAACTGCTGGTGTAAGGGAAGTGAGACTGAGCATCTGTGTGAAGCATTATCTACCTCTGCTAAAAAAGCAGCATTTACTCATCCATTTCTTCAAGCCTTGATCCCAGAACCCCCAAAACTGAGAGAAGTGTCACTTGAACCCATTACCAAATGAAGGCAGCACTACTCAGAGAAACATGGAACGTTGAGCTCTGTGTGGGTGGAAAGCAACCACATTCACTTAGACACTGCTATGCACTAGTGATATGTAATAGGTCTGCAGTGGTTTTAACCTCTATGGCATTAAGCACTCAAGTTAGACCCAGAGTTTTCCTTGGGCTCTTGATGCTTAATTTCACCAACAGCATCCTTCATGGGATAGTGAGAGAATGCATACACTCCAGTGTCTTTCTTTTAAATGTTTAAATCTTTGAAACAAAGTCCAGAAACTCTTGCTCAGCTTCCTCATAGCATAGAGGCTGTTAAATTTCACAGACACTTTGCTCTATCCTTGTGAAATTCTCCAAGTGCTTCATCTGGCTCCCTCACTCCAGAAGTGTCCTAGTCCTGATCAGACTGAGAAACAGGACACATACCAGTTCCCTAAGCCCATTTTAGAGTCAAAGTATTCCTCCTCTTTCCTCCCTTGAGGAAGCCAGGTCAGCCAGGTTACCTTGGACATGTCTGATGCTTAGCAGCAGGATCCTTATGGAACTCAAATGCTTCATTAATATAAAACATTTATACAGCTTTTGTTATAACTTCATGTTCTCTCCCTGTGCCCAGGGATAACTTCTGCCTGCTTTTCCTAGACATTTCCCATTCTCCTCACTGTGGCATATATTGAGGGATTTCTGATTTTATCAAGAATTTCTTCTTGATAAAACCAGAGTTCAGCTACATCTGCCCCAAGTACCTGGGCACCTTCAAAGTAAGCCCAGCCTTTCAATAAGGACTGCCAGAGGGCTGCAATGGATGTCCACAATCTGATGCACATAAGTGGCAGACTCACTGTGGTCTGCACCTGAGACATCCATGACAGCCTTTTCTCATATCCAGTTTGCTCCTTAGCCTGAGGGAATTCCCACTCTCCATTTTTCAAATCCCATGTTATTCAGGTTGGAACCTGCTGATAACTCCTGCTGATAAATCAAGATCACTGCAGAGACTGAAATGCAGAGGGTGTGACACAGATAAAGTGGAGGAACTGAACTCAGTCTACCTCATACAACAACCAACCAACCAAACCTTTAGTTATTTAAAATACATTGTGGATGAGACACCACCACACTCTAATTTGCTCTCGAGGCTTCATGTGAAGATGTGAGAGTAGCAGCTTCTTGGGCAACTCATGCAGTCTGGTCCTTTTGACTCACTGTCCACCTCTCCTGTAGCAAGAACAGGCAATTTACATAAATTTACATAAACAAACAAACAGCTCACCTCCAGATGTAGTAGTTTAGATGCTTGTTAAAAGTGGCATTGAAGTAAGTTTTTGTTTGTTGGTTACACCTGAAAAAAAATGGTATAGGAGAGAGAGCTACTGAGAGCTATTCTGCTTGTCCCTGGTCCCTCCTGCCAGTTCTGGTGTGGGTTCCAGACCTTGCAGGGTGAGTCAGTTCAGCTGTCTGAGCTGGAAAGGATCATATGTGCAAAACAGGAGTCAGGGAGACAGAAAATATTTTTCATTAGCTCAGCTGCTACATCCTCTCATCCTCTCTCCAGTCAATTGCTATGTCCAGTTTGGAATGGAGGGAAAGGCCAAGAAGCAGGGCCATTTGGAAGGTCTCCTATTTAGCTGAGGTGTAATACAAAACCACATCCTTAGGGGTCCACAGCTGTTTGCACAGTATTCTCCTATTATAATCTTCAGTTTCTCATGTGACCTACTTGTAAGAGGTCGTGGTTCAGCTGAGTCCCTGCAGCAGGAGACATTTTTCAGTAGGAGGAGGGTGGGTGTTCAGAGAAACAGTGTTTGATGTGCACTTCCACTCTCTGCAGAGGAGAGTGATCAGCTTGAGTTTTTTAAAATAAACACGAAGGTACATGCCTGATATATCTCTTACAAGGTAGAGGCCAAACCCATCAGGTTCCTGGGGGTTCCATGTCCCCCCTGCAGTGCTGCACAGAGGCGCAGGAAACACAGGCCTATATCCTAGGGCTGCAACTTAAGTGGAGAACACAGAAAAATACTCCATCCAGAAGAAAATCTGAGGAAAAAAAAAGGCTCTATAAGCCTTCTTGGAGACTTCCTGCTAAATGCAGCCAAATAACAGAGATAATAAAGTTGTCAATGTAGCCTGTTTCCTGATTAACCCATTCTACTCTCTGCAGACAAGTGCAAGTGCAGGTTCTTTTGTTCTCCAAATGCCATTTTAGTAGCTGGAATTTATTTTGTACCACAACAGAATTTTCTTTGTAAGGAGTGAATATAAATTGGCTTTTTAGCACTGGTAGGCACACTTTGTGCAAGTGTGTTTTATTTATATATATTTCAAAGTTAACTGTGCCTGCCATGAGCTCTGACACAAATAGATTTCCCAAATGTTAAGGGTAATCCAAAGTCACTAATCACTGGCAAACCCTGGCTATAATGGTACCTGATTTAAAGCCCTTTAAGGTCAATAGAAAGAATTCCAGTGTCCTTCAATTGCACCCATAAAACACACATTCATGTCTGTACAAGTTACATAACAACAGGGATGACAGAACAGGGTGAAGATGGATGCCAGACTTCTCCCATAAAAGGTTGTCAAAATATTGCTGCTTTTGCTTTCAAACCACAAGTTCATCAGGTTCTCTAGGTTTGTATGTTTCTGCATTCATCTTTGCTCTCAATGATTGAGAGCTGCTATTTGTTTGGCTCAACTTTCCCCCATACACAGTATTCTATGTGTTTTATAAAGCCATACAAATATAGGTAATGAAAGTGTCCAGCTGCACAAGGTTGCTTGAATTCTAAGGAAAACTGTTGGAAAGCAGGAACAAAATAACAAAAGCTTGAGGAGCCCCTTCTTCTGCATCCCTGCTCTATCCTCGTGGGTTCTAACTGCTAAAACCAAATTGGCTGAAACTAGAATTTTCCATCTGGTATGAAAATTCACTTTGTCTCTACAACCAAGCAGAAACCAGTTCTCTGCCTGCTAGTGTTCCCCTAAGCAAGTGCCTCATCCCTTGCCCTGAGGGAATGGGTTCCCTCATTCTGAAAGACCTAATTTGACTGAGGTGAATCTCTGGTATCAGGAAAGTGGAGGAACAAACTCTCAAGTGAGAAAATATTGCCAAGACCTGATTCAAAATGCGTGCAAGAACAAGAAGGCAATTGACATGTCTTTGACAAGTTCGTTCATATTGCATCAGCACATCCAAGCCTTACATATCCTCTCTGAATTCTGTTTTCTAGTGATACTTCTGCACCAGTACCACTGAACCCTTCTTTTATTTTCCTCAGATGGCACTTTTTCATTTGTATAATTATCAGGATTCTGGATCCCAAGAGAAAAATGGAAAAATATAGCCCAGATAACCAGGCAGAGTGAGTGAACACAAGTGCCATGTGTCACCCACGCTCCTCCATACATCAGAACCAGCAAGGGAATCTATGCATCAGCCTTTCACAAGCAGCACTACATATCTTCCTTCTTCAGCTACCAGACTTCAGCTCAAAGAGAGCAAAAAACAAACTTTTGAACATGAAGCTAACAGAGCTCAGCTGCCATCTTCTAAGACACTCTAAAGTTAACCCCCAATCCTTCTATTCTAACTGCAAACCACCTCTACAGGCAACTATGATGCAATTTAGAAAGGAACTCCCCATATTTGGCATAACACTTGCTTCATTCCAGAAACCTTAAATCACATTGACTAATCACAGACATAGTTTTCATGTGAGTATTAACTCTTTTCCTCCATATTTGCTGATTCCCATCCTTGAAAAGAGAAAGGGAGACCCAGCTGGGAATTTCAGATTTTTGTCTGATTCATTCGTTCACATAACTTCTCCTAAACAAACATTTTCATCCTAGAAGTGAAAAGCAATGTGTGCATTTCTGCTTTATGGAAATTGTATTCATTGCATTAATAAAAGTCCCAGCTACGAAAATGGGTAAGGTAGCTGGCAAATAAGTGCTTGTATATAAATTGTTAAAGCAAATTGATAGAAAAACTGTAACACCATGGCTCTGGTTTTGCTGCTTCTCTTTATCAGCATTATTAAGCCATTGTCCTGCAAGGTATTTGTCTATAGTTACACAGACAGATAGATCTATGTTTTAATGTAAATTTTAATGTACATTAAATTTTAATGTAAAATGTAAGAAGGGAAGGAGCTGCCAGAAAGAAAGAAAGACAAACAAATGATCATTCACTTCTGATGTCTACTGAGGAAACAAAGACAAGAATAAATCCTTTCTTGCTCATTTTCTTCTTTTTAGATACAGAACTTCAAAGAATCACCCAGTTTGCAGAGATAAGTCTGTCTTTAAAAGCAAGTAATAGCCTGTAATCAAGAATATGCAGGTTATTAGTCAGGTTGCTACTAAGCTTGAGGAATGAATTAACTCTGTTGCCAAATATGGGCAGACTTTTTTCCCCAGTCTGATTTAACTGGTGGGAAACATTACATTGAACACACCCTTACTGTTTCAAGGGAAGCTTGAAATTTGTAATATGCCCTGAGTCTGGTCACAGGAGTAAAGAAAAATCTTGAAGACAGTGTGTTACTGCCTATTACCGGGCTTGAAGGTTTGTTATGATACTGAATTCTCCTCGCTGCTTTCTAAGCAGGTCTGCCAGAAAAGGCAACCCTCGTTTTTCCAGAGGAATTGATGATATGGGCCAAGAAGCTGTAGGATTTAGGCTGTGCTTTCCCTCAGCTGGTTCCTGACGTTCACCTGAGGAGCACACCACTGTAACAGGCTGTGCAGTTTGGGGTGTTCTTCTGCATCCAGACAGTGGGGTCGGATTGTCCACTGTACCCCTCTGCTCCCACACAAGCCATTTGCCCCTCAGCAATGGAGCCTACCTGCCAGGAGACCGGCACATCCATGCACCTGACATTTTCAGGGAAGCAGCTGCTGCAAGCCTTTCCCTTTTCCTCTTTTCCCATTTCTATGTCCTGATTCCCAGACCTTTTAAGAAAATCCCCTCCATTTCCCATAACATACATTTGTTTTCAGTCAGCAAGTAATGACCAGGAAGCTAATGAGCAACAGCCATTTATTGTTTCAGCTACCTCAGTGCTTTATTTCTTTGTTTCCCAGACAAGGAGCCTGCTGTTCTTCGGTCCTCATTTCCTTTCCAAAATGGCTCTTACAGTTCCTCCTCACCTTCTCAAGCACCTATTCTCCCTCCACACCCAGGACAGCATCAAGCCTGACAGCCCTGACCAGTAGCTGTTCTCTCTTGCCAACTCATTCCAAAAAAACCCGTCCCGCCAGCTTGGGGCCAAGGTCTCATTGGTGCTTCCATCTAGGTTTCCTATCATTCCTGCATGCCCCAGCCTGCTCTATGTTCCCCTTTTGCTATGGCAGTGTGTCTGCCCAGGAAGACCACCACCTGTTTATAGCCATTTGCTCTCTCGGTTTGCAGCTCAGTGGATGTCAGCTGGATGTATTCCTGGTGTTTCTCCTAACATGCTCTATGGAGACACATGGGCTAGAAATAAGTGTCCACACACGCCAGCTGCATGAACAGAGGAGTGCTGCAGTCAGCCCCTTCCTTCACTGACAGAGCTGGAGAAGGGTCTGAACCAGAAGTCTTATGAGGACTTTTTGATGGAGTTGGGGGTATTTAGCCTATAGAAGAGGAGGCCGAGGTCCCTGAGGGAAGACTTTATTGCTCTCTACAACTACCTGAAAAGAGGCAGTAGCAAGGTGGGTGTTGCTCTCTTCTCCCAGTTAAGAAGGGATGGGACAAGCAGAAATGGCCTCAAGTTGCAACAGGGAAGGTTTAGATTAGATATTAAGAAAAATTTCTTTACTGGAGGATGGTCAGGCATTGGAACAGGCTCTGAAGGGAAGTAGTGGAATCACCTTCCCTGTAAGTATTCAAAAAATTTGTGGATGGGGCACTTGGGGACATGATTTAGTGGAGGACTTGGTAGTGCTGCATTAACATTTCTAAGACATCTTTTCTAACCTTACTGAACCTATGATTCTATGATTTCTGACCCTGAGGAGGAATGGTGGTGGGAGGGGCAGGGTTGGATTTGGGGTTTCCAGGCCAAGGGTGTTGAGTCTTCAGATTGCCCTCCTTTCCAGGAAGAGAGCATGAATGACATTGAAATGTGTCAGCTCCACCAAGCCTTGCTGTGGAGAGCAGTGCTGCTCCTGGAGGAAAGCCTCTTTGCTTCCATGCACAAGCAAGCACTAGGTCAGCAGCTGGCAGTGGTGGATGAGGTGGGGGACAGGATAACATACAACAGGAAAGCAAGTTTAAAAACAAAAGGAAGGGGAAGTGCTGGAGCAAAACGTCCGATTTCCATGAGCTTAACTGTTTAGTCCCTCCAATGTATCACAGTTTCAAAACAGTAACAGTCTCTTGGTGCCATGACAGGAGCCAAAATCAGTATTTAATATGTGTAACTATTTGCACAGCAGGGGCAGGCCTTGTTCCTCTATGTACTGAGCAAACACAGAGGGGCACACTGCCTGCTCCAAGGAGGTTATGTGATGGCTATAGAAGGAGGCGAAGAGAAAAACACACATGCACAAGGGCAGGTCAGCAACAATGGCATTACCTGTGCTTCAAACAGTGGGAAGGACTGCAGGCTCCTGCTTGGTGGTGTGCTCTGCCACAAGGTCAGCAGCACAATGAAATAATCTCAAGTCCTTCACAAACTGTGATAGCTGTGATCCCTATCACCATAAAGCTGTTCTACCCAGCAAACCAGCCAGACCAGGACACACTGTCTCTTTCCTCTCTCTAGCAATGACAAGTGATCCTTCCCGACTGAGCAGGGGCTTTCCCACTGGGAAGCCTGTGCAGTAACATGTGGCTATGTGAGACTTATTTTTACAAGACAGATGGAGCCTTCAGTTCTCATGTATTTTTCAATATCTCATCATTGTTTATGTGAGTAACTAAGTGATCCTTTAAATTGAGGTCCTTTTATTTCAGGGACAGACACTGCCAGAAGAAATAATATTTGGTATTTCATGGGCAGTAACATGATCTTGAAATGGGGACAGCTCAATCACTCTTGTGTTTTACTAAGGTCATATTTAACTGTCTTCAACTAATACCTCTTCTATTTTTTAAGGTAGGGGTTATTCTGATGTAGGAAACACATTTTTTAATAGTGAAGGAGATCAGCTGGAACAAATGGAGAATGGTGGATTCTCTCTCTGATCCTCAAACTACAAAAGGTACACTCTGGCCAAAAGTACTCTGAGGCTCAAAGCAGTAGAAACAGGAACATTATAGTGGCCTATTAAATGGAGGAAGCCAGAGAAGATCAAGCTTCTGTGACTTTCTCCTCTGTAGCTCCCCTGTATGTTCTGTATACATGTCTCTTTGTCTTGGTGTAGGTAGAATCACAGAAACAAAGACTATTTGGGTTGGAAGGGACCTTATATATCATCTAGTTCCAATGCCACTGCCATGGGCAGGGACACCTTCTGCTAGACCAGATTGCTCAGAGGTCCATCCAGCCTGACCTTAAACACTTTCAGATACGGGGTATCCACAACTTCTCTGGACAACCGTGACTTCTAGGTAAATCCTCCCCTTTTGCATCTTCAAGAGTTTAGATTTAGAAGACCCACAAATATCTGGAGATAGAAAATCAAAAGATGTGATATACAGTGCTTGCTGAAGATGTATTTATGAAACGCATCCCCAGAGAAAAAGCCATAAGAAAAGCTATTTACTGACAGGTGTCTAGGAAAGACTATCCAATAAATAACTTTATCTGTAATATGATTCTATAATTATGCCATCCTTTACACGGATATGAAGTGACAATTTAAAAAGTGGCAATTACTGTGAATGTGTCTACTCAGGGCTTGGGAAGAGCTAAACTGGATGATAGTTGCTCAGGAGAAAAAATGTGGGTGGCAAACGTGAGTACCACTGTGTCTGGGCAGGCAGTAATATTTCCTTATGCACTCAGTTATCTGAAATTTTCAGTATTTCAGAAATTTTAAACTTCTGAACTGCTTCATCTTATCAATGAAAGTATTGTCTTAAGAAGCATTCACATAAGATAAAGCAGCATAAAATTAATCTAAAATCAGTTTGATAAACTTTAATAGATGACTTCAAATCTACAAGTATCTTGCAACATATTTGATTGCCATGAAGGATATATTTATGCTTTTATTAAAATACAGCTTGGCTTTGCTTGGTCACAAATATGAAGAGTTGACTCATGACGTTTATAATGGGTAGTTATAAATCAGCCTCTATTTCCTCAACAATAAACTTGTCTTTATGCTTGACATGGTGAATGGCTTACACATTTTAGAATCACCCATTGTGCCACAGATAGTCAGTGGGAAGCTTTATTTAGTTTTTTTCAATTTTCAGTTTTGTTTTCAGAAAAGTTCAGTTTAATTCAGAAGATTTTGCTCAGGAAATTTAATTTCAAGTCTCATCAATTTCAACATTTCCTTTCATATAATTTAGATACACAAGAACAAGCACTTCTATTTTGCTTTGGGATGGAATTCCTTAAGGCCAACAGTTGCCAAATAACACCTATGAGAAGATCTTATTGTTAGGGAAACAAAGCATGGTCAAACTGTTTTCCATGGGAAAATAAGAGCATCAAGTTCCAAAACCCCGAGATCATAAGGAAATGGACCCCAACAGAGAAATCCAGTTCAACCCTCAGGTGACCTGAAATGGAGCTCATGTCAATTAAACAGACCAAAATTAAATACACAGATATTTTGAAATCAAAATGTTTCAGAATATTTTCCCTCCTGTACATGTTTTTTTTTTTGTTCTGAAAGACAGAAAATAGCAAATTCAATACTTGTATTAACTGGAGAAAGAATTTTAGAATAAAAGTCCTATTGCTCTCAAGGCTCTTAGTTACTCAGAGGGGCATTACATGGCAAATATTTTTTTGGATGCCAGTCTGAGTTCTTCAAGGATCCTTCTAATGCAGTTTGAAAATTAAAAAGACAGTATATAGCCAGGGATAGATTTAAGAGATAACACTGCAGAGCAAATAAGGCCCCAAACTGTCAAACCTGGCAGACAGAAAGAATGTGCTAGAAAAACAAATTATAGTAATGAACACCCTTCTGCAAACTGCTGTGAAAGAGACAGAACCCATTCTAATCCCTCAACACTAAGGAAAACAAATGGTTTGTATTTACATTTGATTACATGGAAAAGTGAATTTATTTAAATAATAATCATCTGGTCAAATTTCTAAATAGAAAAGATGGAAAAGATCCTAAATTCCTAGTGCATGTCTGCTTGGCATTTGCAGGCAGTCATGAGCTGGTCCTGCTCAGCACAGCCTGTCGATCCTAAATTAACACACCCTGCAGGGAGTCAGTATCTGTGTTGCCAGGTGCTGAGCATCTCCCTCACCTGCCTACGTGGCTTTAGCTCACTCCGTGTGAGCACAGGCCTACCCTTAAATTGTCTGGAAAAGGCTCAGGTGCTCTGCGTGCCTGTTACATGCTCAGGCTCCTGTTGTCATCCAGACAGTGCAGTCCAAGGGGTCAGAGTCACACCTATGCCCTGAATCCCTCTTTAGCCAGCTCCACTGGCTGAGCTGATCAGGGCTCAGGTCTGCGGCCTGAATATCAGTATTCAGTGTGATTAGGCAGTCAATGGTAAACAAATATGGTTTTGGCCCTGCCAGACACTGATATGCAGGCAAATAATCAGGGCCCAGCTCTTCACTGCCTGCAGCAGGAGCTTGTACACCAGGTTCACAGCACCTACATTACAGCCAAGTGAATGCAGGTGTCTGAACCTCGTTCTGAGGCTGCCAGTCTAGGAAAATATCTGGAGCTATTCATGTGAGTAACATGTTCTAGATGTGTTCATGTGAATAAAAATTGCCCAAATCAAGTGAATACAGAAGCGGTGGGAGCTCCAGTAGAACTACTGTGGGGTTGCACCCACATGCATGGAATCAGGATCCTGTTTAAGAAGTAGATTAGGTTTAATAACACCTTTCTGGGGATCAAATTGTATTAAACTAATGACAGAAAAATCTGAGCTGAATCACCAAGAGTCATTTCTTTTATCCCTCCTCTACCTGTAGCCACTGAAAGCCCAAATTCTTTCTCACATGTCCCTCTTGAGGCACAGTCCCACTGAAGTGGAAGGAGATATTAATATGATTGATGGTGGCCGAAGCCTGGCAGCAGAAAACCATGATGCAGAATTGTCCCAGTCAAAACGCCACTTTTGCGAAGGAGTGAGTGGAATATCAGGGTTTTCTTGCTGGGTTTGTGGATATCAGGGTTTTCTTGTTGTGGTTTTCTGATCACAAAGCCAAAATTTGATTAACTCGAAAATCTATCTGGTTTTAGGACTAGATCAAAGACTTAAGTGCCCAAATTAAGGACTGCAACAGCTAATCATGAAGAAACATAAATAGACTTAAGACATGAAGGCAAAAATTAACAAATAGTTCCAAAACAAAGGAAATGCCTTCATATCCATTGTTTGCTTTTTGAGGCAAAACCATTGCTTTTCTTTAGTTATTACTGAGACACAGGGGCACCTGTCAGAAAAGATGTGCATTCAATACTTCAAGCAAATTGTGTGGGTCCTCCCTGCACAGTGTTGCAACTGTCCCTTCTCACACAGCTTATTTTTTCATTCTTCCCTAGTCCTTTTTCCTTTTTAGCCAATTCAGTGTGGTGAGAGTTTGTGCATGACTCACTTCATTTTATCAAGGTCACATTACTGCAGGGAACAAAAGTAAAGAGGGGAGACAGGTCACCAAGCAGAAGAAGGGGTAGGCAGACTAGTTCAAAAAGCATTTGCACCTCAGGGTTAATACTTCTTGAAAAAAACCCATGAAATTCAGTAGTTTCCCCTTCCTCTTCTCTATTCCTTTTCCAGCCATGACCTTACAAATAACACGGTGTTACTCTCAACTTGAATCTTCTCAAAATTTTGCCTTTAGTCAATGTCTTGTATGATGCTTAGACTCCCATCCTAAAACTGTATTGTGAACCACTTAAGAGATCTGATTCAGCCCAAATGAGGAGAGGAGAGGAGAGGAGAGGAGAGGAGAGGAGAGGAGAGGAGAGGAGAGGAGAGGAGAGGAGAGGAGAGGAGAGGAGAGGAGAGGAGAGGAGAGGAGAGGAGAGGAGAGGAGAGGAGAGGAGAGGAGAGGAGAGAAGAGAAGAGAAGAGAAGAGAAGAGAAGAGAAGAGAAGAGAAGAGAAGAGAAGAGAAGAGAAGAGAAGAGAAGAGAAGAGAAGAGAAGAGAAGAGAAGAGAAGAGAGAAGAGGTGTTTGGTGAATAAGCTCCCTTGACCATGCATTTAGTCAAGGACCAAAGAGATAGTGCAAGGCTTTGGATGTGCAACCAAGTATGGGAAGAGAGGTGCAGAAATCCTACATCAGATTGGCTGCCACCTGAGATGAATGGGACAATTTGCTCATGGAAATGTCTTTATCTCTTCAATAAATACAAAAAGAATCTGTACAACTGTCTTAGGCTGGACACCTACCTGCCAAACATCTTGAATTAGGTAAAATGAATCCTTCCCCTTGAAGCTACTTGTGTTATTGTGGTTAGTGCTGAGGTCTGGATCCAGATTCCTTACAGACACACCAGTGGGAGCAGAGGGAGCTCTTGTGTCCTACTGGGACTTTGTCTCTCTTCCCTGTTCCAGTTAAAAATCCTGTGCACAAACTAATCATGGAGTAACACCTGGCCCATTGCACAGTTAATTAACTTAGAAAGTACTGGGACTATTTACAGTTCTTGACAGACTCAGATCCTTGGCAGAGAATTGTACAGACTCAGGGAAATACTTCCTGCTCTGCCTTATTTTCAAGCATTGGCACAAGGGGTTTTTTGCCAGCAGAAATCAGTCCGTGTTTGAACACTCTGAGCAGTTCTACTAGTAGAGCTCCAGCTAATTACTTTGAGGCCCCAGCTCATGTTCCTCAAATTAAAAACAAGCATCAATGCCCTGGGCTGTATAAAGGTCCGCAACTGAAGCCACAGCTCACCTGGTGGCAGGGGTTCCTAATACCCACAGAGTCCTATAAAACCATATCTACTATCCTCAGTTTTACACCTGCTTCTGGTGCACTGAACAATCCCTTCCTTGGTTTGTCTCTCAGCTGGATTGCTTTGTGCTGGCTTGGGCACAGACACTCTTAAAAATGCAATCCTTTGACTTCCAACAAAACCAATTTAGATGCAATGGTTTTCTGTTAGAACAAGGTTTAGGCAGATCTAAATATTTCATACCTGTTTGGCTGTCAGGTATTGTGATGAGAACTGGTTTAAATCATCAGGAATCCTTCCTGTTACAGTTTCATGTTTAGCTTTGGACAAAGGAATTAGGATTCCTTGAACATACAGTCACTTCCCACTGTGTTCTTGCAGCACAGATGTTTTGTCCAGCTGCACGCTCATATGGCTGCTGGCATTGATTATTTGGAATGAGTTTTGTTCTAGTGTAATAATTATACAGCACAGTGGGCCCACCTTTCCTTATTCATTTCATAGACCTGTCCATTTTTGAAGGCTGTATTTCCCACCACTCAAGAGAAATGCAGGTGCTTGAATAAAAGCTTGTTTCTGCTCTACCACCAGGATGAGATGAGGGTATGTAGATTTCATACTTTAGACTTCCAAGATTCTCTGAACTCCTCATTATGTCCAGCACCTATTTCTACTGCAAAAACTGTTGAGAAGATTTGCTATTTGAGGTTATATACTCTGCCACTTTGCCATTTCTTTTGTTCACCAGAATAACATTAACAGCAGTAAACAAAAATCAGTGGAGGACTGTGTTCTTGCATTGGACCCAGGGAGGGATGGAAAGACAATGTGATGGGTTGACAATGGTGCAGACATGATTATTCTTCCTTGCACTGGTGAGGTAAAACAGGCAGGTGAGTTCTGCACTGTTGCTCGCCTGAACAGCTGGGATATCAGCAGCCCATAGCAGAAGAGGTGAAAATCATTGAGGCAAGAAAAATACACTTCTTGTGGCATCCCTTGCCTCTTAACTTTGCTGGGTAGAGTCCTGCATCCAAGTGATCCGTGGAAGAGGCATGTGTGGAAGGGCAGCTAAATCCCAAATTAATTGCCAATGGCAATTAGAAGATGGCATCTTCTATGGACAATGCAAAGGGGCTGTATTAACTAGGACAAGTAAGGAGAGCGGTAGCAGTGTTTGGTTAATGGTTGGACTTGATAGTCTTTGAGGTCTTTTCCAACCCAAGTGATTCTACAATTCTGAATGCTTTGTGGCTTCCTGACATCTTAGCAGGATTGCAGGGCCAGAATCTCCTTGAATATCCAGGGCAAATATTGCTTGCTCTGATCAGCTGTTGGCTAAGGCACTGTGGGGTGCTTTGTTATACAAGTTGTAAAAGAAGTCAGCAGCAGTGGCTGCTGCTATAATTTGAATCAATCTTAGAACCAGACGATGGAGGAAAAGATATCCCCAAATGTTTATATGACAAACAACATTTTGCCAGGGACATTTCTACAGTTTGGCTCCCTCCACTCCTGCATTGCTCCTCAGTATTCATCAGATTCAGCTGCAGTCTGTAGCATTTTGTTATGGGAGTAAGTTGACTGCTGCACACCAGCAACAACTGATGGCTGTTCCCTCTGCAAGCTGCTGAAAGAGGTGTCAAATGGGGTAACAGCTCCTTCAGCATCTGGATGGCATGGGTGGTGTGACAAGGCAAGTCCTAAATCTTCTTCCTTTTACATCCAGACATTGCTGAGGGAAATGCCAGAGCAAAGTCTGTTTCTCTCTGTATTCACAGATATGTTTTGTCATAAAAGGGCTCAAGGTTTTGAGGTCCTGGTCTTTGGCCATGTGACACACCAAAGCTAGTGTGTACTTTGCCAGTACAATGTTTTCCTCATCCGTTTACAAGGCAGGAGACACAAGCTTTTTAACGATATTTTGCTTACAATGAAAATCCACTTTCTCCTAGTTTTTTCTTCTCCTAGTTTTTTCTATTCCTTCTGTTGAAAAACCTTTACAGCTATAATGGGTATTCTGTTTAGTATGAGGTGTCCTATGAATAAACGTGCAGTTAATGATGTTCATTTCAGTTCTTTTCACCATGTAGACAAAGTATATATTATTCAAAAAGCAAGTCAGCTTTCATTATGGTGACATGAATAAAAACACAAGGGAACACACTGCTCTACCAAACCCCAGAACCTAGGCAGCCAGTTCTGTGGAAGGTTTTTGTTTCAGATTTTAAAGGACTAAATATTTCAACTAAACCTCCGGCTGGAGTTTGTATATTTACATAAATTCTTTTTTTTTTCCCTTGGAGCCTGACCCTGTTTCCTGAGGCTTGAGTGAGGGACTGGCTTGCTTTTTCTAGCTTTTGAAAGGCTTGTATTTGTAGTCCTGCTTTTTTGTTAAATGTAAATCAGAGACCCTTAAAGTCAGTTTACACCACTTCCACTTGACAGAAGATTACTACTTAAAGACCCTTTGCTCCATCGTTAGAAATAAGCATTCTTTAAATTACACATTTTTCATTAACAAATCACTTGCATAATGCTAATGCTCCCCACTCAGATTCCTATCTATCATACGGCTTTGAGACTGCAGCATGCTGAGGTCTTCTTGCTGTATTATTTATGTCTCTCACACATGAATAATAACTCTGCTGACATAAATTCATCTAATGGAGGCAACTTTATGCTCAGTAAATATTGTGAATGCATGCTGAGTATCACACACAGTAAGAATCTCCTCGTGTACCTCCCACCGAAGGAGAGGAACTCTCTTCTGCATGGAAATCACTTTAAGTCTGGCTCGGGTTTCAACCTGTCACTATGTGCACTCAAGTGAGTGCAAGCCCTGTCCTGACACAAATTGGAAATGAAAGATGTTGACAAAAATTTCAGCTATGTGAGTAATGATTTATGACTGGTTTTGCCCAGGCACCTCAACAATGTTCATGAATAAAGCATTGAGGTTTATGGTAGCAAGTAATTCATTAGAAAGACAATTTCAACTTGATTAGAGATTCCTGAGAAAGAAACAGGAAAGGCCAGAACATTTTATGAATCAACATGCACTTCAGTTCCCCTTCTTTAAATACCTGTGGCAACATGTAAAATTTAGGTCACATCCTTAACCGTAGGCACCTGCTGGTGGCATGTTGCCAATCCACAGCACCGTTGTCAGTGTAAGAGTTTATACCATGACCACATCTGAGGGTCCCATTTTTGCATTGGAACCCAACATGATGTGTGAATATGAAACACGATAATCCTGTAAACTTCATTAATTTTCCTTGTTCTGGACTGTCTTACATAGAGAATCTTTTGTTAAATGATAGTATGATAGAGAAAAGAAGGCCTGTTGTTAGCAGATGCTACATGATACCAAAAAGGTCTTGTAACTATTCCTAAGATATCACTCTACTTTTGAAAAGAAAAACAAAATTTCTCTTGCCTTCAGAAAATGAAATGCAATTTTTAAAAATTATTAATATGCATCCATGTGCACTCTTGAAAATATGGTTTGTCCCAGCCTAAGAGCCAAGTGCATGCTCTTAAATCTTAGCATTTCTGTAGCTAGCATCTGCAATGCCAAACACCAAAAGCCCCACCCTGCAGGATAATTGTCCCCCCAGACACCCTTTCATTCCAGACATACCCATTCAGATGCTGCTTTCACAGCTTTTTAATCAAATTAGCCCTTACAATCTTCCTTTCACATCACCATCCCATCTTTCGAGCACAAGAAAGCCAATTTTACACTGCAATTGTCCTCTCATTTCTGAGCATCACATCAGCCCCATTTTCACTCTAAAAAGCTAAATCCCTTTTCCAGACTGCCATGAAGCTGAGAGAACTTTATATAACCTGCGTTGAGGAGGGAAAAGAAGCGGCAATTACAGCAAAACACTTCTGCTTCGCCCTCTGTTTCCACCTTTTTTTGACCCAGTTTGTAAGTGCAAGAAGGCTTTAAAGAACAGTGGCAGTTGTAAGGAAACTAAATACTCTGCAAGTGATCCTGCAGTTCACCTTTAGGAGATGTAGACCAGTATTTGAAAGGAGACCTATGAGTTTTGGTGCTTGAAGCCATTTTTGCTCACTTTGAGTCCTGTTTACAAGAAAAGGGCTCCGAAAACTTTCTACCACTAAAATCAGTGAGGATCTCTTTACAACCTTCTGGCATTTTCATGTGGTGAATAAGGTCCAAACTGGTACAGTGATCCTTGTTCCCAGCTTTGCCACTTTGTCCTTTGTGAAACAACCCTGAACAGTTTGTTTGTATAATGTGAGCATAAAATGTGGCATGGTGTAACTGCAGGCTTGCACACTAGTGGCCAGTGACTTAATCAGAAACTGGGAACACTAATACTGTGATATATTCCTGCCAAGATGCGGTCTGAAAAACACAGATAAGAGAAATCATATGTGATGGATATGCAAAGAATTTTTTTAGCAATAATAAGCACATAAAAGCTCTCCAACTGGTGCTCTAACAAGGAAAGAGTTGATGAGAAGTGCTAATAGCGGTGAAGGAGTGGAGTCAGTGAGAGCCTCATCTGCAAAATAAATTAGAGGAGCAGAATAAGTGTCTGTTTTAAGCAGTTTCCAGATCATCTGGGAGTTTGAAAACCTTGACTAAATGGCTTTACTGACATTGGCAGTGTATCATCTGCTTAATACCAACTCTAGTCCTTTGTATTTTAGCAAGTGCAGTTCATAACATAAGAGAGCAGTGTAAGAGTTTGTACTGTGACCACATCTGAGAGTCCCATTTTTGCATTTTGGCTACCTGGAGTCTGCATGGTCATGCTGCCAACAGCAACGTACTGGCTTTAGACAGCTGGTGTATGAGATCAGCTGTAGGGTGCAGAGGGGCTGCACGACCATAAGGAATTGGAGCAGGCATGTGAAGGACACAGCCATTCCCTCCTGTCTCGGGATGCTCCCTGACCAGCCATGTCCCATGGCTTCCCAGTAGCCTCAACAAGACTGTTCACAGTGATAAGTAAGTGTGAATCTTATATTTCAAACCTATTGCAAAACGTTTGAGTGAACTGTACCATTTTCTCAAGAAGTTACTGAAGCATACCTCTTGGTGTATGAGCAGCTCAAGCTATCTGCCCATGCATGCAATCCCAGGCTCTGCATCTTCTCAATGCTTTTCCAGTGACCACAGACTGGGCTTCACCAGGATTACTGTAGGTTAATACAACTACGTCATGTTCATCCAAGCCAGCTGTCACATCAGCTCTCCGTTTTCATACAAACAGCCAACAATAGCTATTTCCACTTGCAGTGCTCACCAGCTAAATCAGATTTTCCTTGTATATTTAAACACTGAGGTCATTTTGTTGACAGTAGCTGAAGGAAGAAGCAAACTCTGAATTCTAAAGAAACCTTTTCCTTCACACAAAAGGCATCCTTTTGTTTATGCAGTTCACATTTAAGGCATCTCTAACATATTATCAAATCTGTGATTCCTCTTCTGGCATGAGTGACCTATCTCAAGTTGTAAGCTGCCTCTTTCACTGCATCCCACATGAGACAGCATTAATTTAAAATCTCACCTTTCTGCAAATGCACTCAATCATTTCTATGCATCTGTATAATTTCTACTAATTCAAAGTCTATCACTGGAAAGTCAAATGATTTCTTACTAGAGAAATATTAATGCTCTGTTACAACAATGCTGATTGCATTACTGATACTGGAGCTGTGCATAAAGCAAGTATTGTCTGTTTTTTGCCAACCTAAGCATGGTAAAGAATAGACCAGATTCAGTTCAAGCAGAACTATACTAGTAGTCCTGTCAATGATCTGTCTGACCACCGCTAAACTTAATCATAAGCATGCTGCTCAATTAGGTGGATGTCTCTTAATGTCTTCTGGCAAAAATGTTCCACTTGGTATAAATAATTAAATGCCAAACAAGGATTTGAGTCTAACTATTCTGTCTCCCAAGTGAGTGCCTTCCCAAACTAATCTTGCTATTTTTCTTGTGCAGTGCTATAGAATTTAATTATTTATGCCAAGCGGAACAGTTTAGCCAGAGGAGATGGCAATAGCGTGCCTGTCTACGCCCCCTCTACAGCTTGAGAGTTCCCATGGGCCCTTTGGAACATGAAGTCTATACATTCCCATTCCTGCTTCTGTGTGGGGAAGGTACGGGAAGAGTGTTCACTCTGCATGTGTGGGCTTCCCCAGTGCTGCTGGGTTTAAGGTTTATCGCATTCCTTTTATTCTATTCCAAATTTCTCCACTGGGTCCCAGAGGCAAAGCAGCCAAGGTTTATTACTCCCACTTGCGCTCCAGTGCAGGCTTTTGGCAAGGATGGGTATATACATGTGTGGAGGCAGCAGCACAGGTATCTCGGTGGTTTCATGAATGGAAACACAAACCCTGAGAGAACTGACTTGCTTCCTTGTAATCTGCAGCCAAGCAGTGATGCAGGGATGTAAGACATACGTCAGACATTTGAATCATCCTGGGGATCTGGCCCCTGACTACTAACAACGCTCCTCAGATGCTGACTCCAGTGTGTATTTTCAACACTGTCTCTATATCATGAGTAACTACCAGAGCTCATTTGGGATGTTGAAGGAATTGCATTTTGCTTGACAGGTGAAGAAAGAGGAATGTGCCCCCTTCTCAAGTATCACTGATCTCACTTACCTAACCTGTTATATACAAATATTATCAATAATATTGTACTATATCAGTCTTGGTGCAATAGAACAAAAGTGAATAAAGCAGAACCAGAGGACAGCAGCTGGCTATGTAGAGATGTGCAGTAGCAGCATTTTCTGTTTCAATTTAGGTTATATGAACAATAAGTTTATTTTTTAATTTTCTTTGTTCCCTTGGTAGAGGAAGAGATAAAAAGACAGTAGATGAAATTACCTCAGTCCTTTAATAAACTGGTGTCTTTTTTAACATGAACATTTTTGTGACAGTTTACGAAAAGTCTCAGTACAGGGCATTTTGGCACTTTGGTGTTAAAAGACATAGGAAAAAACCAGGGGATTTTTGTTGTGGTTTTGGTTTTGATGGGATGTTTTTTTGTTATTGTTATTAATTTTGGGGAGATTTTTTTTCTGTTTTCCTCTTCTCTTTATATTTCCTTTGCCTTTGCCTGCTTGGTTCCTGCTAATCTGAATCTATCTAATGAAAATGTTACCAATACATAACATCTCAACATGCCCTCTCGTAAAAACACCAAACCTGTCAAGTAGAAATCTATAGGGCCAGATTGCAATCCATCCTGTAAGTTCATTATATTGTGAAGGAGGGAGGGAGAGATGGAGGGACCTTTCTCAGGCTAATCCTCCTTCCCTTATCTTCCTACAAAGGGAAAACAAGGAGTATCTGGTCTGTGTGGACCTGGCACAGCGGCAGGGTTGCAGCCCAACATAAGCAGGTGTCTGGCACGACTCCCTGGCTCCTGCGCATGCTAAGGGATGGGGGAGCCATCAAGCCATTGACCTTTACAGGCTCTTTTTCAGAAACACTCCTCAAAGATCTGACAAATCCAGTGAGTAAGTACCTCTTGGTGTTCGGCCAGAGGCTGAGACTCTCTGTGCTCATGCCCCAGGGCCATGCTGGTCACCACAGGAGGCCACAAGCTCTGTGTAGTGCATCCCCCATTTTGCATGGACAGGATGTGCTACAACAGCCTTAAAGTTCCCACCTGCCCTTTTTGTGTGTGGCTTGGCACCCTGCCTTGGATGTCCCTCCTACAGTGGCAGGAAGCACACATGGTCCATGGGAGTGGGCCAGGTAGGGAATAGCATGGTTGTCCTGCTCTGTGCTGACAGCAAGGGGCTTGTGCTGAAGACAGTCTGAGCTCAGCCAGCACATTGCAAACCTTGCTCACAGGCTGCACCGGAATGTGACTATGCCAGTAGATGAGGGGCAAGCTGAAATCTGTGCCCCTACTCACTATACAATATAGATGCAGTCATGGTACCTCTATATAAATAACATTTAAATAATACAAAGCCAAAGAGCCTCAGCTTGCAGATTTCTTGCAGATCCTCTTTTCATGTAGCAAAGCACAGAGGCAGCAGCTTCTGCAAATCACTGTGAATAACAGTCTGGAGAAGCAGCCCACACTTCCTCCATACCAGAAACAAGAATGAGCCTAACACTGAGATTATTTTCTCTTTCCCACCATTCATTACTAATTTTTGGCTATAGGCAAAGATTTGAAAGACAGTAGCATGTCAGCCTTCTTGCTTGCACTGCCCTTCTATGGTGCACATCAGAAGACATGTCGTTATTTCTTGCAAGGCAATACACCCATTGCAAGCCTGGTTCATGCTCCCTGGAGTATCTATAAGGTGGGAAATGCAATTAATTCTAGAAGGAATCCTTCCCGTTGGCAGGCAGCCAGAGATAGCAGAGCTGTAATAGCTTTTGGGCAGCCACAGCACAGAAATTACAGCCATTCACCAAGGACACTCCCCCTGAGCTTCTGCTCCCTTGAAGTAATTGCAAATAATATCACTTGGATTCAGATAGCTGGAGGGGAAACTCAGGCACCGATGAGGCATGAAACAGCCTGGCCTGGGAGCTAAAATAATCCTGTGTAAAAATTCACAGCTGCCCATTGTTAAAAATAAAAACAAGACCATATCCCCCTCTGCTTTCCGTCAATGAATTTCCTTTTGTTCCCCTTCCCCCACAGCCTTTCCTCCCCTTCCTGCACGGCTGCCTATGCCCTGCCGACACCATTCCTCACCTTGCAGCACCTGGAGGCAGAGTGACATCAGCGTGAGGGCAAAGGGTGGCCCCAGCCTGCCCGCTGAGCCCCAGCGTGCTGGTGCCTCACTGGTGGCAGGGAAGGTGGCCCCACATACACACAGCCCCTGCAGTGCTCTCATCACCTGCAGTTTTGGCTCCTCTGAGCACACACCGTGCCAGCACAGGGCATCCCCAGCTGGGGGCATGTCACCTGCTCAGATGGGAGCTGCATGGCTGCAGAGAGGTGCTGCAGAAACAGCCACTACCTCTGGCTAGGCAATGCAGGATCTCTGCTCAACAGGTTGGCTGGTGTGACTTCCACAGACAGCATGGGACTTGGCAGGAGAAAAACCCCAAGCTTCTACTGATCTCCCACCTTCCCATATCTGAAAGGCCTCATCAGAAGAAAGAGATTCAAAACCTTCATATATTTGTTTCAGTATTCTGAACTGAACATTGTGGCTCAAATATATGGTGAGAAGCACTCAGGATGGAGGAGATGCAACAAAATATGGCAAGAATTACAGTTAATAATGCAAATTCATTGATAGACTAGATTCTGATCCTTTTCTCACATTAAATAATGGCTCACTGCCATGGAGTAGGATGCAACGCCTCTTGAAAAGAAGAATACTATAAGAAATCCATGGTATGACATACAAAAGCAAAAGTCACATAATGGCACCCTGGAAAAATATCCTTGCTAAGAGTACGAGGCCATTCTGAAGGAGGAAAGCTGGCAGAGTCTTATCTCCCCAGAATATCTGCCTGTCTTTTAGTTCATATTACAGTAGCCCTAAGGGTAGCCAGACCAAAATTAGAGTTTCACTGCCTTTCTTTGGCAGATGTGCACAGTAACCTTGTCTTGGGGCCTTTATGATCCAAACTGACAGAAGACATGCAGAAGACGGGAGCAGATGATCCTAATTTCTGTATAAGGAAACTCTAAATCAGTTCTTCTGTACAAGGAATCTCTAAACCAGTTGGGATGTCCTCAGACTTGTGGAGTCCTGTCTCCTAGCTCCGCCACCTCCTTAACTGATGATTTTTTTCTATGGAAATATATCACTACATCTAGTAACACCTAGCACTTCTGTAGCCTCCTCTATGACAAGGTCACAAAATAGCTCCCAAAGGAAGGGAATCACCAAACACTACATGGTCAGCTGGAGTACAGACATCTAAGCCTGAGCTAGGTCACAGCCAGCAGAAAAACAGTTAATGCCATCAGGGGAACACTGGCTGTACAGTGGGATTCACCTCATTGCCCAACAACTCATGAGACAATGGAACTAAAATGTGGAATATCCCCTGTAGCTGCAGGCAGCCCTGCTCACCCCAGCACCGGTGCAGACTTGCTGGGCAAGGTAAGGAGAAGGTACAGTGCCCCAAGGGAAACACTTTGTCCCATGCTTTCTGGGTCTGGCCCAAAGCAGAAAGCAAGGGGAAAGTTATTTCAGTATGACAGGTTTTGGTCAAACTACCTCCTTGGCTGCTTAGCAGAGCACATTGTTGCACCTCCCATCCCTGGAACTTCTGAAGCCACCAGGCATCCCATGCATTCATTCCCTGCCTCCACCTCTGCTCTTGCGATGCAATGATACAAAGGCAAAGAAAAAATGTGGTTAAAAGAGCTTATTTGGCATAAGTAAGAAATCACAGGAGACTGTATGTTACCCAGTTGGAGTGGGTAACTTCATAATGAATTTTTATCTATACTGTTGTGGTGCAAATTCCCTATCTAGTGGACTGCCTGAGAGATGCTGCTCTGCCTCCCTACCCACAAAACCAGGTGCTGACCTGCTGCCCCATGCTTTGAGCATCTCCCTTACCGCAGAAAGTAAAGCCTTCCTTTACACCACTCATCTGTTCAGTGGCAGATGGAATTCACGAGATGATGCATGGGCACATGCTATGCACATGCTACACATACATCATTGAATACACATGCCCCACACAGCAAACCTAAACCCAAAGCTTATCATGTCATGAAGAGTAAATAGTTCTTGTTAGATATATGGCATGCACATTTTTCTGCTTCTCATTCTTCACTATACTCAGATAGGGCAAAGTGACTTTCAGTGAGCTCAAGTTTGGCTTTACAACTTGTGTTTTGCATTCTTTGAGTTCAGTCATCCAGTCCTAACTGCCCCCTTCCTTCCCCTCACTAAGTGCCAGCTTGTCTATGCTATCCCCTGACTAAGGCTTCCCACTTGCTTCTGCAATCCTTGCTTCTGATCATCCAACACCTGGTTTTGTGCTGCTTGTGGTAACTTTCCACTCTTAAACCACACACAAAACCTGGAAAAACTGGTTTCTGTAAACTTTAGGTAACCCTTTGTGCCAAGCCTATTTCTAACTCAGTAGTGGAACATGATGGTTTAATGGTCAGGATTGTTCCCAGCAGAGAAGTTAAAGACCATTTATGGAGGAGAGGAGAGAGGGGAATTCAGACTCAGTTACATTTGGCTGCAAACTTCCTATAAAATTTGTGTTAAGATTCATGTCATACGTTTATAGGGAGCTATTTCCAAGGAAGCACACCAAGTGTGTTAGCATGTCATTGTGAGTTAGAAAGCTTTTATTCGGCTGGAGATTGAGTGGTTCCAAAGATCTGTGACTGATGGCTCATCACAAGCTTGAGCATTGAATCATTATTAATACTGTTATCAGGAAAAATTTTTCACTCACGGGAGAGTGGCTGGAATAAGTCTGCATAAATTATGTGTGGAATGGTGTCAGTGTAGATTGAATCTTGCTGTAGTTTAACACTTGTAAGCCACTATTTCTACTTAGTAGAAACACAAAGTCTGAGTCAACGCTAAAAATCCAACAGAATTGTTACAGTTTTTACAGTAGATATGTTTGTCCTGGTCAGAGACCCTTCATTTATCACAGTCTGCATTTTTGTACAGGCGAGTTGAGCTCCCTCAGCTCTCGACTGTGACAAAGCAGCCTCACATAGATGAGTCCTTCTGCTCGTAGGAAGCCAAAGACTCATAAGGAAACACAGCTAGAAGATCACAGGATGTTGGTAAAGGGATGTCTGTGTGGGATGTAAGTAAACTACAAAGAGCTACAAACACACTGAAATCAAGACAGGAAGCATCTGTGGGGGTCACTGAGGAGCCATGGAGAACTCAATCCATTTCATATTTTCTGAGTCATGAAATTTTTTAATGCAATTCAGGGCTAGTTTTTCACTAAAAATATTTTACTTATTTTTCATTTTATTCTTCTGTCATCGGTACTTCTCCTGGTCAAATTAGATCCTGTGTCAAACGAACTGTCTTCAAAGCTAAGGAAAAAAAGAAAAAGCAATTAGAATCTAAAGGGTACCCTCTTAAATGCTTGAAATCTGAGTGCTTGCAATCTCTTGAGGGGCAAACGGCCTGTTGAGGAGAAAGACTTCAGATTCATGGAGGGAGTGTGATTTGGAGGAAGTCTAGCAGCTATGCAAATAAACCTCTGTGAAGTTCTCCAAGAGGTTTCAAATTGAACACAAAAATAAGTGAAACCATACATTCCTTTACCCCTTCAGTTTTTTACCTTTAGATCTTTAACCTTTCTAGTTTAAACTTTTTCAGCAGGTTACACCTTTATATTGATTTTCTTGCCTGTTCTATCCCATTCTAATCAAGCTGTGAGAACAGTCATGGCAAGCACCAGCAGAGCCCACCGCCCACCACCCATCCTCTCAGCTGTGAGTGAAAACCGTTCTGAAGAAGTGAATAAAGACTGCAATAAACAGTAAATCCCTAGTAACCTGTACAAGAAATTCGGAGAAGGCAGCAGAAAATGTGTTGCACAGAATAAACCTAAGCTCATGTCAATATGACCAAGTGCATTTTTTCCATTTCTCACTTCCATGATTCTGTAGCACATGAGATCACCTTCCTTTTTATAAATGATAGAAACTTCTGTCTGGGGTATTGTTTCCACAAGGTCCAAAGACTGCATGTTTCTCAGCACTGATCTTAAGTTAACCTTGCTCTGCAAATGTATCCTAAATTTGTTCAGCTTCTCCCATTTTTGATTCTGCTATTAGAACTATGCAAGAAATGGATTTTTTCCCTTGGCTATAGCACAATAGACACGATTTAACGAAGACGTTAAACCAGCAGGACTGTGCATATGGGAAAAAATAGGCTAAAAGGTCAATGAATAATGATGGATCCTGTCAGAAGACCTCTTAAAAGAAGAGAAGCTATCAAGCAAGGTCAGAAAGCATAAGTTTTCCCTCAAAAGAAAGGACTTTTTTTAAAAAAGGCAGTTAGAAATCAACAGCAGTGGTACAGAAACAACAGTAGCATCTATAAGGGAAGTAACATTGTTCTGTGTCAGTGACACCCACCCAACTTGATAAAAGTTTCATTCAAACAACAGTCTCTTTTATTAAGACCTGCAGAACAAAAGGTATGCATAAGGCAGCCTAAAGTGTTTTTGCTACGAGTATACGGAAAAAGAGGCAGGATCTTTCGCTTGGCTTGTTCCAGTGGGATTGAGAGTTGTATATCTCAACTAGGTGGGAGGAAGGTGATCAAATACATTGATTAGCTGGTATTTATACAGGATATCTGTATCAAGAAGTGTAAGGCGTCATAGACACAGAGTGCAGACACCGAGTTCAGGACATAGCAGAAGAGCAACAACTCAGATCTGGTTAAAGCTTAGCATGATCAAAAGCACTTTGTAAACTAAGGGTGGTAATATTCAAAGTCTGGAAATTAAAATCAGCCAAATAAAGCTGGTGCTGAGTAACACACTGTTCCTGTAAGCTAATAATTTTGGTTTTGTTGTTGTTGTGGCTTTGCAGGGGGCTGCTTTGACAATAGGAGATCAGCAAATGCAGTTTCAGCACCTGACCTACGTTAGCTGCTAAGCTGAGGTGGTAGCACAAAGGGGTGGGCTGCACAGCAAGAAGCATCTTGCAATACAGCACTCAGTACACTCTCGGATCAAGATCAAAGGTAAAGCTTTAGCTTCAAATCACAGGCTTACCATTCACATAAAAGATATCTTGCAGAAAATCTTTTGCTTCTTCAGTTTTTCATTCATTATATAACCTGTTATCCTTAGAAGTACAGGTTCACATGATAAGCCTTTACAAACATAACTGATTATCAAGATACAATCATTGCTGTATTTAAAATACTCCTTCAAACGGAAGACTGGGAATAATTCACAATTCAGTGTTTCTTGGCCTATTTCAGAGTCCAGCCTTTGCAAATCATGGCCCTTGCACCTAAGATAACACTTTCAGCTCAGTTGTCAAATATCATCACAACTGCTAAGGGCTGTATTGACATGAGAATGAAATGTACACCTGCTCCTTTCCACTGACTGCCCCACTAGCTGCTAGCCAGGCATCACAGACCGTGGACAGGCCAGATGCAGTTTGGGAGCCTTAGATGCTAGTCTGCTGTCAATCACCTTAGTGCTCCGTCATAAAACATTTGACTTGTGCCAGGGGAATATACCCTTTTTCACTCACAATCTGTGCAGTGCTGCTGCCACGGGTGGATAGTGGAAGAACATTTACAAACAGCAGGAAATAGATAGAATATCTGAAAACATGAGCTTGCACCAGAATAAAAATAGTAGTCACATCCCTTTTATGCATGACATCAAACCCAGAATGGAAAGTACTTTTCAGAAGATTGTTTGACTTTATGTAGGTACATTTTGAGTCTCTCAAAATGCTACACGTAGACTTGCTGCTGTCTCAGTGTTCTACCTCAGTCATGGATATTATTAAACACCTTAAAAACATGTTTATCAAACCTAACATTTATGATATTGGGCTCTATCTTTAAGGCTTGCCATTCACACAGCTACAGCTTTCAGGGAGCTCTTGTTCGATGTTTCATTCATTAAGCTGCACGCGGCAGTCATTACTGACAATTGTCTGCTGGTGCTACCCACACCGCGGCTCTGTGTGCAATATGAGTCACTCACTGCAAGCTGCAGCTCCAAGCAGAATTTCTTCATCCTGCAGTAACCACATACTTTGTTCCAGATTACCTTCTTTCCTTTTGAGTAGGCAGAATTAGTGAAGTGCAATTAGTGATAATGCCATTTGTCTCCAGGGTCATAATTTTTCTTAAAGCATTTATTCTTTTCAGTACCTCTCATACTACACCAAAAAAGCTGCTGGAATAGTGGCATGTAATAGTCACAGATGCCAGAAGAGAGATGCATCTCTACTGCTGAAAGGAAGAATAGTGGCCCACAAGAATTTGATTCAATATGTAAAAATATTTCTATTGCAGTTATAATGCAATTTAGTCCAGTTCCACTGCTCTCTTGTGAAAATATCTTCCTACTCTCTATCAGGAGGGAGCAATTATTTGGCACCTTTCTCTTTCTCTCCCAGTGCTGGAGGATAATGCCAGAAGTAAACAGACAATGCTTTGTCCTTTTTAAAAACTATCTATTTGCAAGCATTTATTCTAAAAACCTGGGTGTTGGAGAGAGCAGATTATCTGTCTGGTGTTTTTCAGGTTTTACCTTTTTTTCTGCTCCAGTTCCTGGTTAGATACCATCTCTCTCCCTTTCCATTTACTCCAAGTATAACAAAGTAGATAGGTGTTTTTATTGAGCAAATAATTCCTAACGCCTCAAATAAATGGGAGGGTGATTTTTCCTGCTTTCCTCATGAGTACAGCAGGGTAAGTTACCTTTACATCCTTCAGGTGAAGCCACATTTCAGCTCTTTTATATTCAGATTCGAACAGCATATAGATTTATGCGAAGTTAATACACATTGTGCCTCTTACTCCTGGCATCTGTCCTGATGCAGATGCTTTTGCATATCATTCTTTTAACCTGTAGGAAAATTACAGAAAATTAGCAATGGCTTTATATGACAAGCCAGATACAAATATGACAAGCCAGATACAAATAACTCAGAGTGCACCCTTGATCTATGTGTTTCCTTGGGCTTTTTTTCCCCCATATTCTCTTTGCTACAAAACCCATGGTTGAGAGACATATTTGCTCGTGTGAAAAACTGAAACCGAAGAACAGCAATCTATTCCCAGGTGGCAAAACACACCCGCCCCTCTGAGGCGGCTGGGACTGGCCCATGAATTGAACTGTACTTATCAACAGATAAGGGTGAAACCAGCCTGGAGGTTTGCTCAAAACAAGGCAGGCTGAAAGTACAGCTCTCACAGTCTCTACCGAACATGGCATCGTGATGGGAGGGGCAGTGCTTTACCTGCCGTTGATCTCTCAAAGCGCATTGACTGCAGAATTGCCTCAACTTCATCAGTTCCTTCACCTTCTCCTCTGTCAAACTGCCCACGGTTTGGTGCAGAATAAGCATGTTCAGCAAGGACCTGGTGGCTTTTACCAGTTTATCCCATGTCCCAAGGGTACACACTGTTCTTTTCTTTAATCCTCTAAGGGAGGGTAGCAATACCTCACAGTCAGAAGATTTAAAGGAATGGAAGTATGAAGGAGGTTTCTATCCAAAAGTCACATCCAAAAGAATTACAGCTGTGCAGCATACAGCTAAAGCAAGTGCTCTGAAGGCACTGGAAAAACTCCCACTCTCACTGCTGAAACCTACATAGCACCAGGGTGGCAGAGCCAGCTTTTTCCCTGTAAAACCTGTCCAAACCTCTCATTACAGTGAGTGGACCCCAAAAGCAGAGGTCTCTAGCCCTCTGGTTCCTGTAACCAGATCTTCATAGCTCCTCAGAGGAGTACTTCCTCCAGGCAGCCCTCAGGTGCTGGTGGGTGTCTGCAGCATGGGGTGAGCTGGGGTAAACTGTTTTTGCTTGTATGATGAAACCAAGCACAGGTTAGCTCGTCTGTTTAGGGCTCTTGAAAGGTACCAGTGCCTGCCCCCACACCAGGTTCATCATGTTAATCAGAACCATAAGCTCTGCCTGTGTTTCCTTTTGCCTTTCTAACCTTGCAGTTGTATCACAGTGTCCTGGCTCCACTTGGCTTTGACAAGAGTAACCAGATGCAGCTCCTGCATGGCAAAACCAAAAATTTTATTTTGGCATGGAGGAGAAAGCAGACTGCAACTTTGAGAGAGTCACTGAAACAAAATCCTCCAGGTCAATTAAAACTGTTAAGTCTTGGCCTGGTTGGGAATAGATGGGATGGATTGTAAGAAGTTCTGTGGGCTGAAGTTGTACACTATGGTCAGATGTGTGCAAGCTGCTCACACCAACTGGTGTTGATAGCCCCCACTGGGTTGCTTCTGTGAGGAAGAACAATCTCTGGACAAATCAGCTGTCCTCTGATGCAATCACACCTACTTACAAACCTCTTTCTACCAGCTCTGAGCTGTGGCAAGTGCTCCCAGTTTCACTTTTCCAGGCCTATACCATCAGTCCTGGCTTATTTTTTTTTGTCTCTCTGTTTCTCAAGCATTTACTCTACCTTTGAACAGGGGAAAAAAACCAACCCAAGCCTCCTTCCCTCTTTCTTCCTTCCAGCATTCGTGAAAACACTTTACCCGCAATACAAATTCAAGAATAACGTCAAATACACTTTTAAGTTTAGGCAGCAATTTAAGTGTGCTTTGGCTACAGGCCAAGCTGGGCAGGGAGGGCAGGATTCCCCTAACTGCAGACTAAGCAGGCACTGGTACCAGCATTAGTCACTCTGAATCCTTTTTATAGCAGAGAGGAGCAAACATTTCCAGGGGAGGATTCATCTGACCTACTATTACACTGACCTATTATAGGTGAGATGAATCACACCCTTGAGATGTGCTGCTCTTCCTAGTTGCAGGGGGAGCCCAAGGCAATTAGCTTGGCTCCTTTATAGACACTTAAGACGTCTCAAATGAACCTCAGGTGCACGGGTCTCAGATATCTGTCACCTACCCTAATGCTGCCGTGGTGTCACCTTTTTGTATTTTGTTTATGCTTCCATGATGTGAATGTGTCTATTCAGCATGTTCTGAATACTCCTGATTCTCTGGTGCTTCCATGCTGTTAGTTTTGTGTCCTCCTACAGAGAAGGTTGCATTTATCATTAGGGTGAAATGTCAGTTCCTTACCTACCCACGCTTGTGATGCTCTGGTGGTAGGTGTATGTCCCTGGGAACCAAGAACAAAAGGTGACCAGAATGCAAAGCTAGCATGGTGATTACTGATGTATCAGGTAACACAGCACAGCTGGTAGAGAGAGAGATGTCCCCTGGGTAGCTAATGGCTGCTCCTGTAAATAAACCCTCAGGGAAAGACCCTCTTCACCTAAAGGCTTCTAATTTCTGCCATTTACACTGGGTGGCTCAAGAAAACGTATTACCATTCCTGACATACCTTTCCCCTGCAGGTACCCTTAAGCCATAGAAGCGGTAATGACTCTATAGTACTGCCACATCCCTGGAGCAGGACCTTTGTCTTAAGAGCAGGAGAGAGGGGGGAAGACAAAGTACACTCCCTGAACAATATTTGCAGGGAAAAACGTGTGGAGGTGACTGGGGGAAGAGCTAGGGTGCACTAACCATAACAATTGCAGCCTAATTCACTCAGAGTAAGACAGAAGAAAAAATTAACAGCAAAGGCTGAGCAGAGGACCCAAGGGAATCAACTTGTGGAGGAGCTTTCAGTGTTGTGAGAAATACACATTTCCATAAATTGCAGACCAGGAAGCTGGGAAAATTCAGCTCAGAGCATCCTTTTTGCACTGTGCAAGACACTGCCAAGGCCAGCATCGCCAGTACCCACCGCTTCTTTTTGGGGGAAGCATTTCTGACTGTGCTTATTCAGCAATATTGAGAGACCCCCATCAGGGTAGATCAGTAATGCTCCATCACGTGCACTGCACACAGAAACACAGCAACTTCTGTATGGAAGAGCTGTAGCAATATTGCAAGGGAGGGTAACTTGGGCCAGAGAAAGCCCTGATTCATGCTGCCACAGCAGCTCCTTTGTCAGTACTGTGTCCCACCTTCAAACACCCTTCTTTTGTCCCCTCTTCATGCTGGTCCTTGCTGGTTGCTGTAAACCTCCCTAGGGCTTGAGGAATGGGAGGGCAGCAAGACCAACACAGCCTTTTGTGAAAGAGTGGCCAGAGCAGCTTAAGAGATCACACTCCTGAGACACCCTGCAAAACTTTAAAGCCACCTTTCAATAAGCTGCATTGGAAAATATCTGATATTTCCTAACAGTTTTTTCTTAGCACCTAGCTTGTTGGGTTTTGACACTTTTGATCTTGTTTGATTATTTATTTCCATTTTACCAGAAACTATATTCTAACTCTTCTAGTTTTGAAGTTCCTCTTTCTGACAAAATGTCTCCCTCGATTTCACTGGACATCTTTCCAACTTTACTCTCTAAATGAGTTTGATGCAAGATATTTTTATCTGCTGGTTTAGAGTCAAATGAGTCAACGGTGGGTTTTCTTTTCTTTCTGAAAAATCCCAATTCAAGACAACTAGATTTGGTTTTGTCTTTTAATGGAAATCCTAATGTTTTGAGGAGCTATACAAGAATAGAAGATGTAATCAGTAGCAATTTGAACTAAATGTTCCTTGCAAATAACATAATCCTAGGCAGTTTTCCTCCTTCCAGTAATTAAAGGGAAAGTAAGATGCAGCCCTGACTTTATTTACACAGCTTTATTTCAGCTTATTTAAAATACCTTGTTTAATTTTCAGCATCCATATTTCTTCACCTCTATGTGAAAGAGCAGCTAATAGCAGAGTTTGCTATCATCAGAGTTTCCTGATGGAGTAAAGAAACTCCTTTTGTGATGGCTCATGGAGTTTCTTTTGTTGTGTTGTGTTTTGTTTTGTTTTTTGTTTTGCTTTGTTTTGTTGTGGGGGGTTGTAGAATGTATTTGCCTGAACACGACAAAATTCTGTGCGTTAATAAACTCAGCTGCACTCAAACTCTGTCAGTGACAAGAGTATTGCAGAACAATGACCACGGTGGGGGTCATGTTCTTATTCTCACGCTACATACCCAGTGTTTCGTGCATTGACAAGTAAAGAGACTGGGTAGAGTAGACTGGATATCTGACAAGCAGGTTATATTTGAAGAGAGAGGGAGAGAAAATATTATTCAACAATTATTTTATTAAATTGGCCTGCCTGCTATTGTTGATTCACGAGAAATTGTTGCAAGAGTATTCTGAAATCACCAATGTCCTTGCAACCTTAAAAAAATCTGTTTATCCAGGAACTCAGCCATGGGGAAGCAATACATAAATCAGTTCAGTGTATATTCAGACAATGTGGAAATTATACACACTGTGACCTCTAGCACAGTTAGACACTGACATTGGATGTGCACTTAAAAACAGATGTTAGCTCTGAAATAATAAAAACCATGACCAATGAGAATTTTCCCAATTGCTGTGTAAGAAATATGGCCTCCAGCAAATTAAAGGTTATATAGCATGACGTGGATCTTATAAGGCTGTTTGCCCCCATGCTGGGGGTGTTCACACCCCACTGCTTCTGAGCTGGGGAGTGGAGGAGGTGCAGACAGTGTGGCCACGCCACAGTGCTCTGGTGGGATCCTCAGCCCACCCAGACACATGACAGCAGTATTGCAATGTGGAAACTCTCAGCAGTTGGAAGAGACACTCTGCATCTTGAAGGGGAAAGAAGCCAGATTGAACATCTACATCTAGATCTAGACCTGCTTGCACAAATATTGAACAGTTCCTCTGTCCCATCTATATCAGCTGGCTTGGCTATAAATCTTTAGGCCATCAAAGCTCCACTATTAGAGCAAAGCTACTGCTCTATCTCTGCTAATGGCAGAGACATTGTGCATCTCTTTTTATTTAATGCAGATTACAGAAAAAAGTGTCAAATGCCAGGTTTGAAATGCCAGTGTCACAGAAATTCCTGGCCTGATTGGTACGGAAAGAGACAACCAATTTGAGACAGTAGGAATCTGGTGGTAACACTTATGGAGGACTTGCAAGTGTCAAGTAGTTTCTGGTGTTTACATTTTTAAGAGGTCCTGATTTTAATAACATTCAATTCCCCAATGTCTGAATTTCATGAAGCTGTAAAAACTCTAGATGAAACACAATAAAATGAAAGCAGTGAGAGATCATACTGTTTAGAAAAAAGAATCCAGTCAATATTGCTGCATGTGTACATTTGTTCTTACCACAGAGCCAATGCAGCTCTACTAACCTGGGTAACTCATGGACAATACTGCCATGTGCCAGAAAAACAGGGTTTTTTCCTCCCCTGAACTAAAAGAACAAAGTACCTGATATACAACTGGGGCCAGATGTATATTCATTTCAGAGCTGAGAGAAGTGAGGTTGCCAGGTATGTCAGTGATGAAACTGGGGACATTGTTTCTGACTCCACACTTACTTTCTAATCCCTGCTGACCAGTTGAAAAGGTAGCATCCAATGTATAATTCTTTTTGAAGAGGTATGGCATTCTCATTACATCTTCCACCACTGACACATCAGCGCATGAACTGTAGCAACAGCACAGCTGCCCTGCAAGTATCTACCACTGCTGTTGGGGGGCCTAAGGGGCATCCATCATCTGACTCCTAAAATACTGGTAAACATACTGTGGCTCTTCAGTTACTAGCCTGAGAGAGCATTTAGAGGACGGCCACACCTGCAGGTGTGGATCCTGCAATCAGTGTTCCTCTCTCCATTCATCCAGATGCTGTGCCTGTGTCTATACCCCACAGAGAGAGAATGGGAGGTGCAGGGATCCCTGAGCTGAAATCCCAGCAGGTGACATCTCCCAGCTGCATCTCTTCTCTGTAGAAGCACTTTATGGACAGGCTGTGTAGGTCTGCATAAAGACCTGAGTGCCCCAGGCAACACGACCTGGGCATATCGGGGGCTGGATTTTAAAGCTGCTACTAACATGCAGGGCAATCCATTCTTGAGCGCAGCGCCAGAACTGTTCTTGGTTCAGAGGGCAAAGAGAATTAGATGAATATTTTCCACCCTTCTAGCCATCTTAGGTCCAACCAGTTGGAAACTGCAGTGCAGTTGCAGTAGTTTCTGTCAGAAGGAAGGCAGGTGCCTGCTCACAGGAACATGTATGCCGTGGGAGTCAGGGGAACATGGTGTTCTCTCCATTGACAGCTGAAGGGACTAAAAGGGTTCAGAGCTCTGGCCTGGCCACTTGGGGGTGAATCCCAAAGCAGATCTCCAAGGAAATGAATGGTATCTGCCTTGTGTTGATGGAACCTTTCGGTCATTGTTCTGCTGCAGCAGGAGTCTTTTGTGAGAGTGAAGAAGGGAATATCTGTGCTCATCCCTCTGAGGTTGAAGGAAATAGGAAAACTTGACAAAAACATGAAGACGTGGAACAGGAACGTGCTAAGATTTTCCAGTTGAACTATTCTGAGTAGTGTCTCTTCTGAGTAGCTTGCTGAATGGTCTAAGAGATGGAAACAAATTTCCCTAGTCTTACTAAATTTTTGGCAAAGTAAGATATTTCACTCACTTTTCCTAGAAAGGAAACAAATAGCTCAAGAAAAATTACAAACTGGGAGAAGCAACCAAAGGAAAGGTCATATATATGAATGTGCTTACTGATACCCTATTAAACATTTATGGTAACCTTTTTTTTTTTTTAATAATGCAAAGCAATAAAATTCATATAATAGCTTAAATTGTATTCTGCTGGATTTGGGGAACTGTTGAAAGTCTAGGAGGGGTTCTGGACAAATGAGAGATGCTGCATTGACACTGCCTGGCTTTACAGTAGGGATCTTCCCTTCACTACAGGTTTCACCCACAATCTTCCCTTGGACTCTTCTCACAGGTGTTCACCCAGCTTCACACAAGCATCAGACCTACAGAAAGAGAGCTCTGCCATTTTATTTTGAAACAAAGGTTAGATCAAGAGGCTCTTTTATTACATGTTGTTGTCATAAGACACATCTGTTGAGTTTTTGCAGCAATGAACACTCTCACCACTCTGAACATCAGCGTCCTCCAATTCTTTTCTGTATCCATACATTAACCAGCCTGCCCTTTCCCTGTGTTGATGCTTGCCATGTCTTCATATCCTTAGATGAAATTAATTCATGTCTGCATCCACATCCCATCATGCCAGCTTTTTCAAGCTTGGCAGAGACTTGAAGAAAATCCATCTGTGGACCAGATTTTCCCTGTTAAAAAACACTCCAGTTGCTGCACTGTTAATAGCTATGGCAATTATTTAAATCATCCTGAAACCAGTAGTGATGTTTTTATTCAATAATTCTACCTCACCGTCTGATTAATCTACTCTCAAAGTATTTCCTTACTAATCAGATTACAAAGAGCGTTACTTAATTATTCCAGCTGACAGTTAGCATGTTGACACCCTCCCCGCTTAGTAACAGAAGTCACATGAGATTATCAGGAGCAGAAAGCAAACCCATTTCTGTGCAGAGTGAGAGCACAGCTTTGTTAGCAGTCCCAGAGCAGTCTCACCCCTATTGACCGCTCTCCTCTGAGGCTTCTTGCATCAGCAACAGCCTCCTCAAATGTCTCCATCTCGTTTCAGATCTGATCTGAAAATGTCTTTGCAATGTAGCTAGCCAGTTACCATTTTAATCTTCTCATCCTTTCCCTGCATGCTCTCAAAAATACTAATTAAATCAGTAAAATTTTTATAGATATAATTTGAATGCACAATAGTAAATAAAATTGCACTGCCCTTGGTCTCATCAGGAAATTGTGTAAAACTGGCAGTCAAACAGAGGGATATTTGAACTGCTCTTATCTCAAACCTAGAATAAGGGCATCATTAGGGACAGTTGTTACTGGGAAGTCAGTGCTTGTCCTCATTTTAACAATACACTACAATACCAAATTTGAATATGTTGAGAGCATGAATGATCCAACAGAAAGAAGGGCACCAACAATTCTCAGTAGCTTGAATGGAAATTGCAGGTGTCTGGTACTTTTCTGGCTCTAAGACAGTAATCAGTCACAGATAATTGACTACTTTCAGATCCAGAAAGTGATTTGCAAGGGATTATATTTCCAGTGTACTGTACTAGCTTAACATTAACTGCACAGGAGGAACCGGATTTTTGAAGCACCAACAACAAACCACTCATTTTTAATCATTTGAGCCATCTCCTTACCCAGTACAGTTGTATGTTCAAACTTCTGGGCAAATACTAATTACGCCTCCTAATTGCAACACAGCTGCTTCCATTCCCTTTATTAAACTCTATTCATCCCTTATTATTAAACAAAACATAGGGCAGGAAAATAGAAAGATATTTTCCTATGCATCTGTCTCTTTCAGAACAAATTCCTTTCCTGAACAAGTACAGCCATGTCTATAATCATATCTAATATACAGTATCACAAGACTACTCACATTCATTTTGAAGACCAATCTAGCAGTGAATTATCTCCTGTTTTGTCAAAGCAAGCATGCCTGCACATTAAGCACAGCATGATTCACAGGCACAGCAATAAGGAAAACTGCCCTTTGGGAGGCATATCTAGTTCCACGTAAGTGCCTGGAAAGAATCTCTCCACCTTGAACAATGGTTTAAGAGCAAAAATCAGTTACCAAGAAGATAAGCACTATTGCAACACTGCAAAATCCATCGAGTCTGGAAAGCAAACAGGAGTTCTGACACAGCAGCACCAGTGTAGAGCAGTCACAGTCCGTCTGCCCACCAGGCATGGGGAGAAGTGCTTGTCTGGGCCACTCCTGCAGCCATTTCACTTTTTAACCTAGCTCAAAATGATCCCAGCAGAAAAGGTGGCCATTTTTCTTTTCAGGTGAATGAATTAATCAGCTCACATAAGCTCAACTTTCAGCTCCCACATCTCGGTCAGCCCTGAGATGGCTGGGTTGTGTGGATAAAGATAAGGGTGTGAAGGCAGGGAACTGAGACTTCCCCCTCCCCTTTGGTACCATTCAGGTCACAAACTGGCTCACCTACATATGTCATGGCAGCCTCAGTTCTCAATCCAATTAAACAGAGGCAGTCAAGATAGTTTTCAATTTTATCAGGAGTAAAAACCCCTGAACACTCAGAACTTGTAAGAAATTTTTATAAGCACACCTGATGCTATCTCTGTCCCTTCTCACTGATTTATCTACAGAAATGTATGCAAGGTCATTCCCATTAATGTCCACAGAAAAGCACCTATCCTAGCAAAGGGCTTTCATTGAAATATTCATGTACAAGAATTAGCTATTATGCAGCTGATGATCTCTTTGTGGAAAACACAATTTTGTCTTTCTAAACAAAATTGTCCTCATCAAATTTGGGGAATAGTTTGTGCTGAAATCAATGGCCAAGGTTTAATTCCAGAGCTGGTCCCTGAAAGACTAGCTGCCTGCCTGGAAAGATGCTCCCTACTAGACAAGGTAGCTAGGTTGATCCCTTCCATGCCTCTTTTGCCAATGAGGTTTGAAGATGAGTCGGGGCAGATGCTGCACCACTGCGTGTTCTCTCTGGAGGGTCCATCACTTGCTTCTTCCTGGGATGGATGAGGAACCTGCTGCTGCTGCTGCAGAGATGGGTCTCTGTGGGCAGAGGAGGGTTCTGCAGCATGGTGTCCCAGAGGAATGTCCTACCTGGCAGGCCCTTTTATAGGAGGCATGTTTGCATTTTCTCATCTGCTCTGTAGGTGACGATTAAATCTGTCCTGTCTGTCCCAACAACTAATTTTTCATCAGAAACAACCTGGCTGGGAAAAGAATAGCTTTGTCTGAAGTTGAATGAAATATTTTCCTCATCTCACAGACAAAAAGAAAAAAAAAACAAGGGCAGGAAAAAAAATGCTCAAAAAATTGAGCTGAGATGGACTACATTATTTTTTCTCTCAATTTTTCAGTTCAACTGCCACACTGAAAAATCAATTATTTTCATAGCTCTACATCAGTCATTCCTATTTATAAAAATTCTAGTCATACAATCTGAGAACAGATTTTCCCTGCTGTTACATTGACTTTAGCTTCCAGGGAAGCCAGTGTAGATGGACTCTTTGGGAGAAATAAGTCCCTCGAGTAGACAGCCTGACACTCCCCTATCATGAATAACAAACAGCAAGTGTTAGAACAATTAGTCACAGTGAACAGTTTATGTGAAATAACCACTGATTGAAATTTCCTTGCTTAAAAGAATTCAGAAATCTAACCAACTCCACCTGGTAGGACCTGTTGAAATGATGTCTTGGGCTTTGGCCATAGACAAAGGGGTGTGCTGCTCTAATTTTATTGGGTTTTATATGATCCAACCCCCCTACTGGGGATAGGGTTGTCTGATTATGCTGGTATAGTTCACTCACCTATGAAAAAAAGGCATTAATCTATACACATTAGGCAACTTAAAACTGATATGGATTTTGTTTCCTGCGCAGCCTCAAAATGAACCAAAGTCAACAAATACTACATTGTCTGTCTGTTGCAGCTCCTTTCAGGCCAGTACCACATAAATCCTGGCATTTCCAGTGAAATGTTATTGTCTCCCTGGAGTTTAGATAATCTCTGGAAGTGCATTTACCCATCTGCAACATTGGCAGATCTCAATGTTTTGTAGAGCCTCTGGGTAGCCTGGCTGGCCTTGCAATGATGACAGCAAACAGAATAGACAGCTACGGCCCCTCTGGGCTCTCGGAACACTGCACCAGCTGGGACTGGTGGTCACTCTGAACCAAGGACAGGGCTGCTGCCTACCAGTGACAATTTATAGGCCAAGTGCCAAGTTCTGGGGCCATCACTGAGGCTGTTTCCAGTATGCCACAACAGTCATTGGATGTGTCACTGTGTTCAGAGTTGTATCACCACAAGCAAAGTCCTCTCATATTCAACATTCCCCGAGGACCACATTTGTGCTAGCTTATAGCCATGTGGAAACTGGACCTAAAAGCTTCTGTAGTTGATCCATTGTATTTGTGTTGGCTTTCCATTTGTACCAATCCAGGAGAAGAGGCTTAGACTGCAGCCCAAGAATGGGTTATATTCCATTATTTTCTACTGTTCTATTTACAATTAAGTAAAACAAAACATAACAAATTTTAAAAGTCAAAGGAAAAAAAAAAACAAAAAAACAAAGAACCAAACCACAAAACAGTATAGCAGGGAAAAAACCCACAAAAATCTCCATTAAGTCAAAGAAGGGCTGACTGATATGGACTTTTGCAGCCATTCATGCCTTTAAAAATCACCTGCTCACTTTATACTGGTTTACCATCCTCAGAAGGCAGCCCTCCTCCTCTGCAATACATTTGAACTGAGATCTTCATCACAGGCATCTTTGCATCGTGGGTAGGAAATTAACTACATCCATCAAATGATTTATTTTGTTGGAAATAGCATGCTCAGAAAGCATTATGCTGGTTGCTCCTTTGTCAGTCACTGCCCAGAGGCTTCAATTAGTGCCATGGAGGTTACCTGCTGACCTTTCATTTTTCCCTACACATGGATTTCCATTCTGACTGATGAAGCCACATGTCAGTATAATTTCACCAGCATTTGTGAGAGGGTGCCTGCTCACCTCCACCTTACATTAGTCTCCTTTGATCTTTGACTGAAGCATGCCACACCACCAAGCCGGAAAAAAACATCAATTTTCTTCTTTGATCTGCAGCCTCCTGAGCTGAGAGAAGAATAAGTCTGCATTTTATAACACTACAGCCAAATCCCTTGTGCGCCACGGGCCTTTCATTCAATAGGGCTTGAGTCATGGGAAATGCATCTTACCTACACTGGTACAGCCCCCCCAACTTCTGGAGTAGGACAAATAACTAACTGAACATTCAGCTGCAATACTGCAGTCCATCTCACATAAAAAGATCAAATGAATTGGCAAATTCAGCTCGGTAGGATAAAGATCAGTCTGTCTTAAATATTCCCTATACGTTCACTTGTACAGTCATGGTAGGTAGTAGCAGTTGTTGGGATCTCATCAGAGATAGCATCTTGGTTTTATTCTTTATAATTTATCTACTACATTTGCCTTGGTCAGGTTTTTGGTTTTTTGTTTTATTTTTTTAATTAAGATGTCAGTTTTGATGTCAGGTGACCTCAGATGGCAAGGATCAGATTTGAAAGGCTGCTTAGACTGGTTTCCATTTAGCATTGTAAGACTAAGTAGCTTTCAATGGGATATAGGAGATGAAATATCTAAGAAATTATGAAAATGTGTCTCATTTTTCAAAATCACTCAGGTCATGCAATGTTTTTATGATTTGTGGCTATAAGAGTGTTTGGAAATGAGGCCTTAATTTTGCTTTAGATTAACACAGCACCCATCAAAAAGGAACCCTAGTCTATGATTGCTCTTGCTATGATACAGCTGAATAAAATTCCAGGCTGTATGAGGAAAGCTTTAAAATGTAAACCTTAAAGGTTCCATTTTGTAAGTTAATAAAGACTAAAATTGAATGCAGTAATATTTTTTAATCTTGAGATCTTAGCACTAATATTTCATATTTCTTTCTGATCCTTGGCATTAACAGTCCTGCTTTGCAGTGATATAGCTGAGGTTCATGATGTGACTGAGGGCTTCAAGAGGAGAACTACACATAACTGTGAGTTCTGAAGGCACCTGGGTGAAAATAACCATTTCTGCTTCTCCTTGGGTTTTCATCTTTGTGTGTTTACCTAATACATCTCTCTTTCTAAGCTGCTCTCTGACCAGCTTCCAAATAACCAGAACAAGTGCACAGCCTGTAAATTCAGTAGTATTCTGCCTCATCCTTCCAGTTAAAAACACCTTTCCAAGGATGCCTTAGAGTGCCTCTTGCAAAACACCTAATCTGTTGTTTCAGCTAAGCCAGTTCCCATTATTCAATCTTGTCAGTTTGAAAATCAATTCTCTATCCAGGCATTTCTGCATCTAAGGGCTGTAGTAAAAATCTCTTTGAAATGGTAACCCTAAGATGGGGTCTTTCCATAGCTTCAAAGGCATGTTCCAAGCCAAATTCCTTTGAAATATTTAATTTGAATAATAAACTACTCAAGTACCAGCATATTCAGGTTGTTATCAGTTAGCTCTGACCAGTAGAAACTTTGAAGTGTTAATTGTGGAGCTGGACAAAGCTGCAGACTTTACTGGTTCTGCAGGAAGCAAGAATTAACCCTTTTACACCTTGCTGAGGAGAGAAAATTTTAATGGAGGAATCAGGAAAATCTTGGGCATTATACCCAAGACCCAAAGTGCTCACAGGGATGTGGCAGGAAAAATTTAAATTCACCTATTTTCATTGTTTATTTCCAAAGAAACAATAGTTACAGTCCTTGACTACATTGTAGACAAAGTGTGCTTAAGTAGTGGCCTGTAGATTGAACTTCTTGTTCAGTCAGTACAGCACAAGCAGGAGGATGAGGATGGTATTTAAATGATGCACACACCAAAATGTTTGAGTCTGTTCTTGGCTGCACCATTGGCTTGATGGAGTATTGCAGTGGGACCCATCCTTCAGAAGATTCCTACCTCCAGGGCATCATGCCTCCTTTGTGGGCACCCCTCATGGTTTCCCCTGTTGCAGTTTACAAGGCTCTCTAGGTGAGAACAGGTAGGAGCAACTGGGTCCTTGCACAGAGCAAAGCAGAAAAACAAAACCCACTCATGTGCTGATCCTTAGAGCAGCCCTTGCTGTGTCCCCTTACTGTGCAGCTGCTGGGGCTGGGATGGGACACGTGCATGGGGCAGGTACTGGTGCTGGTGCCCAGAGCCAGAGAAATGTGGGTTGTGCTCTTGCTGTTGGGAGCTGGGCCAGTCATACTTCTGTGGCAGAGCCACTGTGGGTTGTGTCACTCTTTGGTTGTCTCTATTGCTTTGTTTCCCCTCCTCTCTGAGGACCTGCCTGAGGCAGCAATGGATGCAATTGTCTGCTCTCCCCCATGGTCACCCTGCACGCCCTTATCCCAGCAGAGCCCCACCGCCCTCTAAGATGTCACCACACTGAAGTTTTAATTCTTTTGGTGGCACTACACACCATTACTCACCTGATCTTATCAGGATGCAAAAAAACTTTGTGAGGAGTGTAGTTCAGAGAAAAAGATGGCCTTCCTGTTCTGTACCTCAAAGCAGTATCATTTGGCTGCAGTAACCTGATGGCATCTTTGTCCACACCAGGCTTTTCCAGGATAATTTGGAGGGTTGTCTCTTGTCCCCTTCTGGTACCTTGTGCACCCAGTACATCTACAAGTGTGAGTAATAGGGAGTGTTCCACATAGAGAGCACCCACAACTTTGCTAACAGATGATCTGCTCCACAGACTCAAAACCACTATTTGAACAACAGAGCAGTCAGAAATCAGGCATATCCTGCTGATGGCTCTCACAACACTGCTACTTTTTTCTCATTAAACCACAGGTTTTTCGCACTTGGGATTTAAATCAGTTTGGTCCCAAATGATCTGGGCTTGGATTTCTCAGCATGCATTGTCACTTTGCAGTTGCGAGATTAACATGGTCATCTGGCCACACTGGGAGATCTTTTACTTCTTGCAGAGAACAGTGTAGTCTCTCCACTCCTCCAGTGTTTTTTCAAAGGAATGAAAACACCATTATTTGCCTTTCTCCTCTCTCTGTAACACCACCTGACAGGATGCAGAGTTCACATTTCATGACTCAAGTGACCTCTATATTCCCATTATCCATGGCTCTGTCTTAGGGGATTTGCAGATCCGTGCGTGTATCTAAAAGCAGTTTCTAAATCCTTGAACAGTACTAGTGAGGATTAATGGGAATGTCATTTTCCAGCAATTATCCAGAAATCAAAATTTACCATTCTATAAAGGGCTACCACAAGGCCCAGATATTCCTAAAAAAGGCAAAAATAAACTCTTAGTTTCTAATCAGGAGTTTAAAATGGAAAAAAGTTGCAGATTTAATCTTTGTCTAACAGGTGTCCAAAGTCTTTTAAGTATTTCTTTGGAAAAATGCACACTCCATTTATTTGAGGAACCCAGAAGAGACCACTTTTGCTGCATTCCACAGCTAATTTCAAACGCTCACAGCTTGTTAGGGCACACATTATAGTGCAAGCAGCCGAAACGGTGTGGTCCTGGAAATGGCCCTGTGTAACCATGAAGGTTGAATGAGCAGAGCCCTGAGTGGCTGCCAGGACAGGAGTTGGGATGAGGGGAGCTCCAGCCAGACTGTGGGTAGGGAGAGGCAGGGGCAGGGGGCACTGCTGGCAAAAGTAAGTTCCTGTTTCCAAAAGCTGAGAGCTGGGGAAAGGCAAACCATCTGGCCCCATGCCAGAGCCACAAAAATCCCTTCCTTCCTGCTTGAATTCAAAGGAATAAACACAGCTTCACAATTCACAGTGCTCTGCTGTTAAACCCAGTGTGCTTTTGTATTCATATTGATGTTTGTTGTATCTGCTGGAATCCAGTGAACTTACTTTTTCCTTCCTTGCATGACCTTTTGTTACTCCTGCTCTGAAAACACATTCAGTGTCCGCTATGGCTTGGCTTCAATCATCCTTCTGGGCAATGGAGAGAGTTCAATAAACTGCAGTAAGGTTTGGATTCTATCATGCAGCATACAGAGAAGAATACCTGGCAAAGGGTGTATGTGAGCCCAGGGCAGAGCCAAAGGGAGACTCCTGTAGCCAGGAGAGCTGGAGACCTCCCTTTGATTTTGAATCACATGTGAAGCTCCACTGGGAGAGTGAGCCATTGGGTTCCTGCTGCAGTGAAGTGCCACTGTGGAAGCAGAGATCCCTGTAGCCCCTCTGGTGAAAGTGAGTCACCCTCTGCAGGAGGGTGTCTCCAAACTGCAGCTCAATGACACTTCTCTCCCTCTCTCAACTGCATTATCTGACAGACCTCTGGGACAGAGATTAATTTGTGTCACCTGACAAGGAAGGAGTATGCTAATAGCAGCTAAAGGACTTCAGTATCCAGGTTTGCTTTTCTCTCCACATAAACACCTCCAGATTTTGGATTATACCTCATCATAGCACATGAGATGAAAGGGTTACTACAAACATCCTAACATGTGCAAAAAGATAACGCTTCTTTAGACTGGCTTTGCTTCATCAATAAAACAGGCTGTGATACTGGCACCTGGAGAAACAGCAAAATCACTGTGAAAGGGAATAATGCTGTGTAAATTCACTGAAGTGAATTTCCAGGGCTCTGAAAACAGAAATGCAGTAAATTTACAAAACCTCAGCAGCAAAGGTACCCCAGCAACCCAAGAGGTGCATCTCATCTGACCCCAGTAGAAAATTTTTCTACCTGAGCTCAAATCAACTCATATAATAATATTGCAGCTTTGTTGTAGCATTGCTCCTGGGAGACAGACCTTGTGTCTTTTATAACTCATCTCATGTTGTCACAAATGCTTCAGTAACAACTTACTTGTGCTCTAATTAGGGAAAAAAAATCCAAGCCTTTGGAGCAGACTGGTCTCAAAGTGCAGACTACAATGTGTGGAGATTCACAGGACCTGAAGGCCTAACAAAGCCAATATACCAGAGCTCACAAACCAGCTTTGCGCTGACATGATTTATCTTCCAGGGCTGACCTGCTTGGATATGATTTTATAATGAAGGCAGTCAGAGATGTGAACAGTAGACTAAAAGAAGCCATTCACAGTGGTGGATCTGAGACTAAGTATTTATTTTACTATAACCCCAGCACTAGTCTGTGAGATAAATCTAAAATGTACTACTATTACAGTAGTAGGTGACTGGTTCAGGTGAAGCAAGGGCTCTAGATTTTTCATAAAGGACTTTTTCCCCATCTCCTTCCTGGACATTATCTCTGGTAGTTAAATATTCTTAGAAGAAAAGCCTTACAGACACATCTGCAATGGCTGGAGACAATGGCTACTCAGACTGAAAGACATACCAGGCCCTGAAGAAGCTCACCATGGAGTTCCTGTCAACACTGACCATCAGCATCAGTAGGGAATACTGTACATATAATTTTTAGCACAAGTGTGTTCAAAATATTCAAAGGCTGTCTATCTGTTCCTACAATTCAGGAGCCAGTGACAACTCAATTCTGAGTGTTATAAAAATAGTGAACCACCTCCAATATGGTCATTGTTAGGAAAGTATTGCACATTGTCTTTTTCGAGGGAAATGAAAATAAAGATGTTGTTTTTCAGAAAGGTGTATTTTCTTTATAACAAAGTGTTTGTTTCTTTGCATTGTTCTGCTTTAAATTCATTCCAAAAAACTTTACTTATGTTGTAGGAATTTCATCTGATACTGATAGGAACATGATCATCTTGAAAAGCTTAAAATAAAGGATAGTTTTAAAAGTGGGACATGTAGAAGGGGATTCATATTTTTTGTTAGTGAAGGCAGCTCTAAACCACCAGGACCATAGCAGCCTGAAACCCTGGTGGATTTTCAGATCCTTGTTTTCTCTTCTCAGAAACAGAAAAAGAGATAATGATTCATAGCTGAATTCAGAAAAATATAACTTTTGTCCAAAGATGCATTACTTTTTATTTGTGGCATATGAAGTATTTATTCTTTAAAAGAAAGAGGCAGCAACTCTAAATGCATAGGTTCTAAAAACTGTGATCATTTTCTTTGCACTGAGATGCAGATGTTTCTACTACAGCATTATGTGGGAATTCTATACTCTACAGAGAGATGAAAGATTACCCATGTCACCCAAAAATGCATTTCATCGGCATCCTAGAAACTCTGTGCTACTTATAGAAATGAATGCCATAAATAGCTTTTGAGCATCAGACAAGCACTGACTGTCAAAGCACTCAGATACATTTCAGTAGTCTTTGCTCAAGTGTACTCAGAGACCAAACTATTCACATAAGGAAATGCCTGTTTATTGCAACACTCCTGATTGTTTCACATTGAAGTTTAGCTAGTATAGAGCATAGCTAGCATAGTCTAGCTAGTATTTATATGGAAATGCTTTTTAAACAGTTTTATAAATGCATAAAATAAATGTAATTAATCAATGAGGTTATATTCATCTCCCCTTTAGCCTCTAAGGTTCAGAAAGTGAACACAGAACAAGCAGCCATGTTAAAGAGCCCTCTTCAAGGGCATTTAAAACATTGCTGTGATTAATGCTTTGGGAATAATTAAGAATTAAAGGAAAATTTTAAAACACATTTAAATTGTTTGCTTTCAACACAGTTTTAACAGAAAACTGGCGTCCTCAAAAAATTGGGTTTTTTTTCAGATGTGCTTAGTCAATCTGTATGTAACTCTTTACTTTTAATTGGTCACAGAAGTCTAGTAAAACAATTTCTCTACACTGACTGGATGAATAAATATCCACACGGGTAAACTTCAAATCCAGCATCTGTGGTTATTTATAAAGGCAAATTTCAATGTCACCATATTTAGCCTGACTGCAAAAAATGCAAGCCTAGCTGCCAAAAATACCTTTACTAATTCAAACAATTATTTGAAAGGCTTTTTCTTCCTTTGGCTGTAGTTCAGGTAAAACTGGATCACCATGCAGATTTTACATACAGCCTTGAGATATTCTACAGACTGTGTCCAGACCTTGGGCTCTCTGGCTGGACTAGTTGTAATTGGGTTCCAGTCTAAGTGATAAATTGCAGTAAAGAATCAAACTACTTATGCTGCCATCATGGTTAGTTTAAAGAACATTTCAATGTCAATCTAGTAAGGCTCTTACCCTGAGTAGAAGGCCATACATTTTCACCGAAGAGATAACCAGAATCACATTGAAAAGTGATCTTCATTAGGGAAAGGTATCCCTATCTTTCTTTGACACCTGCTTTGGAATCAGGAAATTCCAGAAGGTTTTACTTTCCAGTGAATGAAGACTATGCTCTTTGATATCCTGTGAGTTTAATGGTAAAAAGGTTCAAAGGGCAGGATTATCAGATAGAGAGAATTGTCTCAAGAAGTGGACAATACAAGACAAGAGGGAAAAGGGATGAAAATGAATATTTGCAAAAAGATGTTTAGACACTGCGTGAGCAGTTCTGCCAGGTACATGAGGACCAGCTACCCCAGGTTTTCTCTCTGTGAGCAGATGAGTTCTGTGCCACACCAGGCTGACTGGAGCCCCATAGATGGGCTCCACGTGCCTGCTCAGGTATGTGCAGCACCTGTGTCATGCTGCGGGTGCACCGGACATGGTGAGTGCAGACACGCTGAATGTCTTTTACACAGTGGGTCCCATCTGCCCAGGGTAAATTGGTCTCATTTGGTGCCTGAGATGTGTGATGTCAGGGATGACACGCACCCAAAAAGATGGCACGTTACTATTCAAAGCAATGTCCAGAGGGTCAGAGCTGGTTGGGATTAAACTGTTGTAGAAATACTAACTAGAGAGAGTTCAAAAACGAAAAATACTGCCTAATACACCAGAGCTACCCAAAGAAACTTTAGTTTTTCCCTCCTCAGAATCATTGCTACTTTGTCTCTTGGGGGGCATGCATTGTAGCTAGAAAGTCCAGAAAAAGATTGCAAGTCAAAGATGGTTTTCACAGTTTGCAGAAAACAAAGAATAATTAAAATAAGTGATTGCAATAGAAGAGACAGTTTTCTTTTCAAAGCTACTGTCCTATATCTTGTCCCATAATGCAGTGGCTATTAATTGCATATGGAGGAGGAGATGGAGGAAACCAGAAGTGAAGCAATAAAGTATTAAATTTTTATGATCTTCTAAGAATTTCTGACAGTTCTTCAGTTTGTTTTATAAAACACTGGGATAATTTCAAGTGGCAAAAGGCTATATCCTAAATTAGGATTGATACTGTGCAGCAAACATATACAACAGAAAGTAAATAACTAGAACAACAAAAAAAAAGATACTCTGTCTCTGAAGTCCTTGTGCCATAGTGGTTGCTGCAAACACTGAGTAAACAGTAGCCAGGAACAGTCTGATCACATGGCAGAACATCCCACTTTCTTTAACGATCCTTCATTGACACTGCTTTTTGAATTAGTCAATATTTCATATGTAAGGGAGATGCAATTGGAAAAGCCGACTAAAGAATAGTTGAAAGAAGTGTATAATCCATCATCGTTTTGTGTGCTGTTTTAAATAAACACAGTTTCACAACAATTATCTTTCCATCTTCTCCCTCTCAGCATTTGTCTCCTGCTTGCTACTGAGGCCCCAGTCCCTCACTGAGCTCTATGCATTGAGAACTTTGTGCCTGACTGAGCACCCAGTGTTTAACATACTATGATTAAAATATTTCTGATGTACAAAATGAACCACAGTCAGTGGTCTAACCAGCATGTCTCAATGCAATATTGAAAGATTGATTACCTTACTTTCAGGTAAGAAAAATGGAAAAAATTTTAAATTATAAAAATGTATACCCACTGACATTTAAACTAAACAGCTGAATCTAATCTGTAAAGCAGTTTAGCTAACTTCCACGGAAATAACCAGAGGAAATATCTAAGGAGATCTCTGCCTTCTCTCTTCCATATCCTCCAACTTCTAGAGGTTTTAGTATCCCAAAGCCTTAGAAAATACCATTCAGCTTCTATCTTGACTTCAGGCTTAAAAATACCTCTGAAGGATTCATCGCCTATTCCCATTTGTACAGGAAAGAGCAGCATGAGACCTCAGTCATCTGCTCACAGACATTCATTGTTGTGGTGGAAGCAGAAGAGGGAGCGAAAGCAATGACACTTCTTTAAAGGAATGGGGGCTGGATGGGCTCACAGCTGCCTGATCAACAGCTGCAAGTGCAATGCAGCTCCATATGGACTGGCACACATGGCTCAAGTGGCAAGGATGGATCTTGCTCTGGCTTTATTATTTTGCTGGACATGTTGATATGGAGTCCTCATTAACCAGTGACTGATTAATGGTACCTAATTAAAGCAAGGGACAGCAAGAAGAATGGAGGAATTAGGTACTGCACAGCATCCTGTCACGCTGCTTGCCTTGAATGTGCGTTGGTCAGGGTGATATGCAACACAATTCCAGGAATTAACTCTTCCAGCTGATGCTATTGCTTCTGACTGAGAGCTCCTGTGTCACAAGGATTAATTCAATCTATACCATTATTTAGTCAGCAACAACAGATGTTCATTCAGATATCTTGGCAGAAGAAGATGGCTCCACTTAACACCACAGCTTGGATGTCACCCCAGGAGAGTTGTTCCACTGTCATCATCTGGTCCTCAGCACCCCTTCACATCTAAGGCTCTGCTTACACTTACTTTATTCTCTGCTTGTGTGTGACGCTTAAGATAGATATTTGGCAATAACCTCTCAGACAAAGCAGTACCCTGTCTGAGAAGAAGATGATTACTTAGATGAGGAAAATGGAAAGTCAAAGAGAAACAAGCGGTTTGTTCTCCTCCTGCTCTGTTTCCCCCACAAAAGTTATTTGCCCAGTCATCCTGTCCCTTCAGCAAAGGAAGCAGAACTGCCTGCAGCCAGTTTTTCTGCAGTGGTAAATGTCACTGCCATCGCTTGACCAGGTCCTCAGCTCCCCTCAACAGCTGGCTGTCGGCCCACCGTGCACAAAGGGCCTGCTCCAGCCCTCGTCTCCTCTGCCAGCCCCAGGAATGTTTGGCTCAATGGGAATCCATGGAGCAAATCCAGCACAAATAACAGAGGAAGGAGACCTGGTATTATCAAATGAGTTAAAATGACTCCAGGCCTGGCATTTGGGGCTGCAGTACTTGGTGTCTCAGCTTCAAATTTCTCCTCACATCTGAGAAAGCTGTGGAACTCTGTGGCCAACAGGATTTTCTGGGGCAATAGTCTGCCTGGCAAGACTCAACTCAAGAGCAAGTTTCCTTAAGGTTACACGCCAATTCTCTGCTTTTAATAAAAAGGTAAAGAGTTTCTAATAAAAAAAGTAAAATGTTCTCCACTCAGGTGCTGAGCTGAAGCTGGGTGACCAGGGGTCTGCCACATACACTAAGCAGCTCCCTCACATGTCCTCCTGGGCTGGCATGCTTTCTGCTAGGAGGAAGCTTTGGGGACTGAAAGTCTCCCACTGAGAAGCCTTTGGGATAGGAAGGAATTAAGCCTCCCAGGGGTTTTGGTTGGAGATGCCCTTGCAGACCATGCTATTTAAAGAGCAGGACTGTTTCCCTGGGAGACCAGTCAGTCCATCCAACAGCCCTGCACTATCCCTGGGAAACCTCCCAGGTGCATCTCCTGTGAATTATTGGCTGCCAAAAGAGGGCAAGGGAAGAAGGATATCGCAGAAAGCAAATCCAGATTTTTCTTTCCCTCACAGCAGGACATGGATGAGCATGGGGAGAACTAGAGAAGATGCAGAGGGTGTGTGATTAGGTGTATAGGAAGGAGATGGTGCCAGAAAATACTAAACAGGTTGGGATTGCTGAGGCTGGAAAGGAGTCAAGGCAGGATGACTGAAGTGTATAAACACTATAAGACCTGGAGAAGGTGGGTGGGAAATAGCTGCCCCCTCCTGCTTCAACACAACACTAAGAGCACCTTTTAAAATCAGTAGGCAGCAAGCAGAAAATAAATAGAGGAAGTCATCTTTCACACAGTGGAAATTAAACTCTGGAACTTATTGTTACAGGATGCTGCCAAGGCCAAAACCCAACTGGATGAGAGAAGGGTTACATCAGGGCTGGACCAAGGATGGCCATTAAACCTCAGCTCGGCAAGTCCCCCAGGCACTGGCAGCCAGGCGCGGCACCAGGAGAGAGGAAGGAGCAACCAAGAATGACTCACATTTCCTACTCCCTTTCTTAAGCATTTCTGGGAACACTAGGGAACTCCTTGTACTGGGCCAAGGCACAGGCTTCACTGTACAGAGCACAGGGTCACCTGCACTTATTGTTCTGACCTGCTCTGGCCATTCTTTTGCATTCATATAACAAATTGGGGGCATTGTTTTCTGAAGTAACTAAAGGCAGGTAAAGACGCTTGAGAAATTATTATGCTTGCCAAAAATACCTTTCAGGGGACTAAAACTGCTGTGGATGATTTACCCTAAATTCAGAAAATAATGCTGTTGTTAAAGAAAATACAAGCAGACAAAAAATGAAGTACCAGAACCACTCGTGTCAACTTTTTTGAGGGAAATTAATTTTTTTTCCAAAACACCAGCATGAGCTAAAAGCCTGCTCTTATTAAAATTAATTGTAACAACCTAAACATTCCATTAGGTTGAGCACAGCCTGGGGGACAGCTTGATGTCGTTCTTTTTTGGGTTGCTAAAAGGAAAGAGAGAAACATCTAACCTTGTCCCACGTTTCTGGGATGTATTTTAGGGGAACAATGCCCAACATCAAAAGTGCTGTCACTAAGAGTCCATCCCAGGAGGACATGGAGGAGCTGCCACCCCATCAGTGAAGCCTCCCTCAGGCACAGCCATGTGCATAGGGACACAGGGCAGAAGGCTGGGCTGGCAGGGGTGCACACCCCCAGGCACCAGGGCTGGCCAGGACCGAGAAACCCAGCAGTCTGGCACATGCTGAATAGAGACATCTTCCCTCCCAAAAGTAGGGGATTGCAGGGATTTCCTGAGAGAGGGGAGGCTGCAGCCTCCTTGCCCCAGTGGTAAAGACCCCTCCAGGGGAAGCCACGACGCTCCCTCCTGTGTTACAGGACTCCCCAAGCAGACAGGCTGCCTTGGCTCAGCTGCCAGCAGAGCCTCTGGTGAGAGCTCTGCTCCTCAAAACACTTGCCCTGCTGCCCATAGCAAACACTTGGCACATGCATTCCACAGGGGAGAGGCCAAGGGAACAAAACTTGTTTTTATGGAGTGACAAAGACTACCAGATGGGCTGCCAACACACCTGGGATGCAGCAGCAGCATACGGGGGTCAGCAAGTGTCTTCTGGGATCCTGCAGGTGTACACTGGGGACATGAGCATCTGGGGAGAAATCTCTTCCTTTGCTTTGAAACCACAGAGAGGTGACTGACCTCATACCCTTTGGTGTGAAAGAAAAGAGGTGATAATTCAATCCTCTAGGCAACAGATGAGTGGAAGGCAACGCACACCCACACCAGAAGAATTCCTAAAGGTAGTCCCATCACCAAAATCATCACTCAAATCAGAACTGTCCAAGCAGGAAGAATCACCAGGTTTTCCAACCCTTATTACCAGCTGTCTGAAACAATGACATAATCAACAGGGAGTGAATCGCATGAGGAGTCATATCCTGAGAAGAAGAACCGGATGCATAAAGTATCCTACTGAACTATAAACCTCTCATAACTCTCTGAAAGAGTATTTACAAACACACTGCTGTTCAAAGCTGGATGCATTGTTTCAGAGGAACTGAGGAAACTAAAACAAGAAAAGAAATTACCTTTGCAAGTAGGTTTACTATAATGATGCTTTTGTTAAGCCTGTGAAGAGGGCAGCTGTTGGTACTATCCATAATCCATTTGAAAGGAAGAGATGGGGTAAACTAGTGAAATGGTGGAATGATCCAGATTTTTATCAGCTGACATTTCAGGAAAAGACAAAAAAGTCACAGATTTAGATAACTAATCATGTGGAGCCTTGTGTTGTCACATTCAGACCAAAAGGATACTTCCACTGACTGCAGGAGGCAATAAATCAGTCCAGCAATTAAAAAGATGAACTTTCTCCATACTCTTCTCGGTGAAATCAGTGCATGGTGCTGAGTGCTCTGGCTGTCCTCCAACAGAGCACTCTGACATTCATAATCCAGCCAAAGCCACCAAGTCAGGTGTTTACTGGTAAGCACATGCTTAAGTGTGTTGCTGGACCAAGGCCGAAAGGGTCAGTGAGTTGCAGCCTGCAGCTCTCTGCATCCCCAGGACCCTATCAGGATATTCCATGTGGATGGCATTTTCCGGGCCTATGGGTCACCGGTGGTCCCTGAGGCATGGGGAGGTCATCTGCAAAATGTCATCTGTGTCATTTTGTTTTGAGCCATGCACAGGGTTTCCTATACACACAGAATGGGATGGGAAAACAAACCAAAGAAAACCAGACACATTTTAACCTGGCTTGGTCAGTGTGCTGGTAAATAAGAAGTGGCAACACAGTGTTAAATGATCTGAATTTTCCCAGCGTGTGGGAGGTTCATCCTTGGATTACAATTTTTCAGGCCTTCACATTATCAGAAGTAATTAAAAATCAAACTGTAAATAATTTCCTGTTGACTGACTAGTCACATGCCAGTCAAATCTCTGGAGGATGTAGCTGTTCCTGTAAAAGAAAGAAGGAAGCCTTGCTGGATTGTGAAAGCAGGTAAAAAAAACCCCTCAGAATTATTTCTTCTGCTCCCAGAATAATAACCAGAATTAGAGTATGACCTTTCCAGAGTGATGCATGCAATTAAGGAAATCAAAGCTACTGCTATATCTCCGAGGCAAAAGAAAAAAAAACCCTGTTTTGATCACATTTGCTTCTTTTTATAAACCATGAAAGCCTGGATGTTTGGTGTTTAGACTGATGCTCCCTCTGCAAAAGAGGAAGTACACACTGCACATAAAAAGTAATGTGGGGGAAATAAAAAATACCTGAATGAAATATCATCTCCAATATACCTTGGTGATTCTTCGCTTTTGTAGTATTCAAATGTAGAGGTTATTTTCACCTCCTCTGCTCCCTCATGAATTCCCTCAGGGATTGTGATTTGAGCTTCAAACAGTGAAAATGAAAAAAATTCTTTTTTATCATGGAAGCAGATAAAATGGGCAGAGACAAGAAAAGCTCCTTTTGTTCTGATCTTTCAGACCTCAAAACATATTTCAATTCATGCAAATATGTATTTAAACCTCTTACAAATCAAGAGTATGCATTCTATTTACCTTTCCAAAAATGCATTTTAATTTTAGTATTGCATGTATTATTTTCCTTTCTGGTATAGGAAAATGTTGTTGTTTCTATTTAGATAATATCTGTTATTTCTGTCCTGTGTTATTTGTTATTTATTGAAGTTTAAGCTGTTATGGGCTCTTACATAAATCCTTCTTAGCACGTGGATTATTGACCCTATAATCTGTAATAATATTGTCTATTCTGTCATCCAGCTGGCAGCAATAAACACTAAAAATACACATTCTAAAATTTGTTGTGAAATTCTACTCAAACAAAAACCAAAACCAAAACAATAAACATGGTCAGTGAATGACACTTCTAAATAAATATTGTGATTTCTCTCTAAAAATGCCTAAAGACAGAAGACCATAATATTAGATTTATGGTCTCTCACACTTCAGGCTTAATACCAAAACAATTCTTTAGTCATGTAGACACCCTTCAATATCAAGCTTGTTTCAATTTTGTACTTGAAAAATCATGTTCTTTTTACCCTTCTGAGGAAAACGTTTTTTTGGCTTAGGTTGTTTTGAAGGGCTCGACAAAAGCTGTAATGTGGAATAGTTAGACCAAACAGGGAAATTTTAGCAGGGCTTCATATGCTGTACCTGGCACCTAATCTCTGCCATGGGCAAAAGCTACAAGCCTGCACTTACAGTGTGCCTTGATTTTGAGGCTAGCTTATGATGCCATCACCTGCCCAACTTCAGCTTGCTCTGGGGCGGGTCTGGAAGACATCTCTTGTCTGTCCACGTGGGCAAATTTTGCTGTTGGAGGGGGTATTGCCTATTGGAAGGCTACTGCTCTCCCTAGAGGAGCTTAGACACTTCTCTCTTCCGACCCAATATCCCCTCAGGTTAATGAGGTGTTGCAACCTGCACATCTGATTTTCAGTTTGGTCCCAAATCTGAATTTTTTTGGTAAATGTGCGATAAATGTAAAGCGATCATAAAACTGAGCAGTATCTGGGTTCTGACAGTAAGTCTGTGCAAGATTTCAACCTCACAGAGATATGAAGGGTGTGTTATGCCATCTCCTAAGGGTCCAGCTGCGATGCTGAGAGCATGTCTGAGACAGGGCATGACCAGCATCACATTCACTCCCTGTTTCTGATGATCTTAGAGTTAAAAAACAACCCACCAGCTCAGGAACAAAATCAATCCATCTCAGTGATGATGGGCTAGCAGAGAGCCTATTGTTTACTTGCATCAAACCTAGGAACTGGATCATTTTTAAACCCTGAAAGCCTGAGCTGCGAGGAGGCTGCATGTCCCCTGTGCTCAGGGCTGTGCAGCCTCCTGGCTCACCCTGGTAGCACCTCAGGAGAAGCACAGGAGCAACATGAAGATCCCTGTGCTGGCAGGCTTGATTTGTTCCTCATTGCACAACTCTTTGGCATGTCTTGGGGGGCACAAGCCCCCAGGTGCTCTGCAGCACCCTGAGGTCAGCTTGGGAGCTCATGACAGGGCACAGCTCCTCTCTACAGAGAAGGTAGAGCCTTGTGTGAGGAGAAGACCATGCAAGGGTTTTGGAGAGTAGCAATTTCTCCTGAGTTTTCCTCAGGAAAGTATGGATAGTTAGTTTGAAAGTTGTAGTCCAGGCTTCAGCAAAAACCTAACTGAAGTTCCAGCAGTAGTTAAAACTGAAGAGACTACACAAATCTGAGTGAAATACATTCCATTTTAGAAAACTTAGGTGTCCCCATCTTATCTGTAGTAACATGTGGCTGTTGATAATGCCTGGTTTATTCACATTATTTTGTATTGGCATAGTTGTTACAGTAAGTGCCTCATAAATCATTTGTTGTTGGGGAAGGTTCCTAAAATCACTCTACCCTGGGAAATATCCAAACAAGGTAGCAATTCTTTTTCCTGCAGGCAGAGAATTAATTTCTTCTGGCAAATCTAAATACCTGGTTAGGTGGCTCCTACCTCTGGCGATCATTTATCCTCTTCAGAGATGGTTTCTCCTCTCCTGCACAGCACCTCCAGCTCTCAACATTTTCCAAGCCAGTGGCTCTCACTGCACCATCCCTACATTCCTGTAGCGCACATCAGACCTGGGACAGCGCACCACACAACCAGCGAAGGACCTTACAGATGAGATGATTAACCTACAAAAGTTTCAGATTCTTATTTTTCAGATATATTGTGAAGCTCATTTATCTTTTTTCATAAGGAAGAAATATATGTATAAGAATATACTCACAGCAAGTGTACATGTCTGCCCACTTGCACTTCATAACTTTTTAGCCCATCAATTTCAGCCATCTTTTATGAGGTGGAGTTTGATAGGATAATGATCTAAAATATATTAATTTTCTAAAAGTTTCAAAAAAAAGGTGTGGAAGAGGACCCTGTCAGCTCTTCTACTGGGAAATGAATGAGCCCAATTTGTATTAAATGACAGAGAATCCATACAGAAGAGCTGTCATGACTGCCATAAATGTCAAAAATGCTTTTCTTAGAAATTGCAGTGCATTGTACACCTGAGACACAAAGCTTTAGGAAGCCAGGCATCATTAGTCCTACTGATCAAGGACTTTGGCATTTGGGTGAGAGAGACTGGGGAACAGGTTTTTGCAGGGATGTTCACTGACTTGGGGTGATTAAGTCGGGAGATTGGCTCTGGTTGTGACAGCTGAGGCAGAGGCAGCTGATTTAGCACTTTAATATACTATTCTGGTTGGTGAGAAAAGTAATACTTGTAAAAAATGTATAATGCTTTTGGTGGAAGCTTTTATACATCTACATGAATACAGCTAAGGTTTTTTAATCTAAAATACATGTATATTAGAGGGAGATCATATTCCCTCTTCTCTTTCATAACATGTCTATACGTCCCCCTTAGACACATAATCATGTTTACTTTGCCAAATCCTTCCTTGTACTTGTGGATCAATTAGTATTATTTCTATAGTGTCTCCATCCAAATTCTCTCATTTTATAAAATCACAGAAGAGGAAATAAATCACATTAAAACCCCATTCACCATGGTTGTATCACGATGGTTATGTTACTATGGAAACATCTGTGTGAAGAGACTATGATACTCTTGAAGATTAGCATTTTATCCCATATTTCCAATTATGTCATCAGACTGGATTTTCAGTGGAATAAACTGACATAAACACAGGAAAATTAAGTGATTTATAATGGGTAAAGATGTGAGTTAGTAATTATTTGAGAAAAAAGCCCTAATAATTTACATGATGGGGAGTCTGAATCTAAAACTGCTGCTGCCCCATGCATATTTGAAAGGTTGGATTAAGTTCTGCTTGAATCACCCTGGAATAATTGTTGCTTCCTATTGAGTCCTAGGATTCAAGCAAGCAGCAGGAAAGCAAACAATCTCTGACTTAGACTGAGTTTAACTAGATAGGGTACAAAATGTGGTGCTGTGTGGCAGCACAGACTACACTGGAGCATGGGCACCTGTGCTTGTTCTCCTCCCTGGTGTCTCTGCACACTCAGGCCTCACCATGTTCTGTCAGATCTGCTCGCTCCACGCTGTGTGTCTGGGCACGTTTCCACACACAGCAGCCATCCTTTCACTTGTAGGCTGGGTCCCCAAATTAGCACAGCCTCTGCACTTTGCAGAGGAGCATCCCATGCTGTCCTTCATCATGGTCAGTGTCCCCTCAACCTTCTCAAAGGTACTCCAGGTATGGTTGGCTTGTTTTCATCTCCCTGTTTCTGCTGGTACCTTGCACCTAGTAACAGATATTGGAGGTATATAGTAGTAAAGTATCTGCAAAATATCTTAAAATGTTTTGTGTAGTAGGACATTTTCTGTACCAGCAAAACAATTGCATTTGATAGATGGCCCAGCCTCTCAAGAAAATTCTCCACTTTGTTTCATTTTGATAAACTGCATGATCTTTATGGAATCAAAGTTCCTTCAACACCACAAAGAGAAAAGAATTCCTAGGTAGAAAACCATGAAGTGTATAAATTGAATTGAGCAATGTGGTAGAATTATTTAAAAGATTAAAAGTAAAATGTAAAGTAAGAGTTGGTGCACAAGACTTTGTTTTGATCACATGTTCTCAGGTTGGTAACATCATCAGGGACAAAGACCTTCAAAACAGACAAAGACAGAACCACTCATGCATTATAACAGTTCATACATAATAACACTTCTCTACATGAAGCATGGTATCAGATCCCTCTTCAGGAAAGATTCATCTATGTTGTAAAAACTTATCATTAAAAAATCATGCTGATACATTCTGTGGACAAGGTGAGATCCCAAAGTGAGGAACATGAAGCAGAAGTGCTCCATCTTCATTGTCAGGGCCCCATGTGCCCTCACACCTGATTGCTCCAGAGCCCAGGCTGTGGGTCAGCTATGAAGCAGGCAGTGGGGCTGGACCACAGACCAGGGACCAGGCTAGAGGATCAGTCTATCTGTATCTACATCTTAGGATGCATCTCAGCCCATCCTTGGTGTGGGAATGGGATTGCTCTGGGGGGGACTGATTGTCCTGCCAGGTCCAGCAAAATACGGAGTTTTCTGCAAAACACAAATATGTTTTCACCTATTTTGAAATAACTTCCAATATTATGTACGTGAGTGAATATAATTGCAGGTATGTAGTCCAGTGATCTGAGTTTGGGTACACTGATGTCATTGTATGATCTCATACTTTACAGGTCTGCAGGCAGATGCTGTAGATTAGCTCAGCTCCAATAATTGCAAGGTGACTGCCTCTACATCTCTGGGTAAAACAGTCAGTCCTAAAATCCTAACACGCAGAGCTCCTTCAGAAGCCAATGGTAGTTAAGGGAAACATATAAGATTGGCTCCAGTAGTATCACTTGCAAGAAATAACCTTTTTTACCAATTACACTTGAAATATTGAAAGTTTTAAATCAAGGGAACTTGTTTTCCTGTTCCACTTATTCAACAAAACATATTTCTGTCACATCTCTCTGTTAACTATTTCTCAATTAAGTGCATGCCATTATTTTGAACAGATTTCTTTAAAAAAAAAAGAGAACAAGGAGAGGGAAAAGGGAAGAATAAGCAGAAAATGAAAGCAAGGAGAGAAACTGTGGCTTTGCCTTTTTCTTCTGCATTAGGCAAAAAAAAAAAGTGACACAGGAGTTTATTGTAAACTAAGTTACATATCATTTGCTACCATGTTGATAAGGGAGGCAATCTCAACAATATACCCTGTGTGCCATCTGGACTGTACAGGAACTGCTAGGAACAGGGAGGAGACAAATTGTTTGCAAGCCAAAGCGAATGTGGCACCAGTGCTATGACTTTGTAATTGAAGTCACATAAATGGGGAAGGCTTCTGTCAGATTCTTTAGAGCCCCTTGCTTTCTCTATATATTTCTCATCTGCCCGCACACCACAAGTTTTTTCAGTGTTGATGTTTTGGTGACTCCCATTGTAGATGTCTAATTTTTCCATCAGACTGGCGACCTTGTAGGAACAGGGGGATCTAGCAGCAGACTCCAGAAAGTTATGGGAAAAGTGTTTCACATTTTACTTGCTTGATTTATTTCTAACAGTAGCAGTAGAGCTCATTCTCCTCTCCATTATAATGCTGTAAATTCAATTGCAATTGCTTTTATTAATAATGCAATTATTAATAGTAACTCATAATTTTCCTCATGGCCCTGGTCTTGAGTTAAAATTTACATAAAGGAATCCTCATATTTGGCTATAGTACCCTTCAGTGAGTTTATGAAAAAGTATCTGTTTTTTCTTGTCAGGAACTGTCTATGAGACTGGCGATTGAATTTGTTTCTTGGATATCATCTTTCCTATTCAGACTGAGATTCAGATACTAAGTGAATTTTTTGCACATTCTTAAGATGCCTGATGAATTAAATAGACATTCATAAAAGGTCCACAATTTAAATTTGATGAAACATATAATGTCCACATAAGCTATTTACATTACTCAAGGGCAATTAAGATAATGATTGTGGAAGTCGGATAGTCCGGTACTTTTACGAGGCTTTACTTTCATTTTGAATCAAAACTATTATTACCAAATATGGTATCTTATTCCCAGCATTTTAACTATAAATTTGAAGGAGACAAGTTATTCCCATTAATCTTTGGAATGCACAAAACTCAAAAAAGACATGAGCAAAATGTTAGAAGGGCTGGGAAATGTTATTTTCATCCTGTCCTTTCTGTCTTGTCTGCACCAGGATGACCCCTCCTTCTCAGTGATACTGTTGGATGAACTCTGCAAAAGGGCATTTCTGTTTCAATAGTGACTGAGTGATATGGCCAAGCATGACTTTACTCCCTGCCAAGATTGTATTTTCAGCTCAGTGGAGAAAAAGAAAATCCTTTCTTTTCAGCTAAGGTTCTCAAAATATTTGTTGTTTCCAAACTCCAACCAGCAGGATCCACGTTAAGGCCATACAGAAACTAAAAGACAAGTGAAATCACCCACCTGCAAAATTTTCACCAAAACAGCCAAAAGGGAAAACACTTGACTGATTTGTGCTGGCATGAAACAGCATCTAGTGTGCTCCCCTCTTTCTGACACTAGCACATTTTAGTATTCCTGCCAACCACATTGTAGTCTCAAGGGCACCTTCAAAAAAACAACAAAAACTGTTTAAAAATAACCCTCTGGAAAAAAAAAATAAAAATAAAAAGAGTGCTACTATTTCTGGAAAAAGTTGGGTTTTTTTCCTTTTTTTAATTAAATGTTTTAAAGGAATTAATAGTCCAGGCATTCAAAGGGACACAACAGCAGGGTTACATGTGCTCACAGTGTGGTGCATCTTGTCATCTCAAAGGTTCCCAAACAGTTGGTCCACAGAGATTTGGGAGGTCACATAGCTTTAACGCTTCCCCATCTCCTACTGCTTAATCTCATTTGTAATATCTAAAAATACACATCTTGCTTTCCCAGTATAGCTTTCCCATGTAAACTTGGACTTGCTGCCGTTATCCCAGGACATGGTGATATTCGGCAGGGTGGGAGAACAGGACATGTAATTGCCAGCTGGAAGAGAGGCAGTTTCTGAATGGAAGGGGAGGATTTCCCTGAGATAATGTTTCTATTCGTTCTGGAAAATTACCAAGGACGTTTTTACTAAATAGCATTCAGATTGGTTTCAGGCACCTCTGCAAAAGCAATTCTGTCTCTCTGGTCCAGAAGCTGGCTAGGCAGTCCCCGTGGGAAGCAAGAAAGAGCTGAGGTATCTGCCTGGTGCATTTTATGCCTATGCATGACAACCATTGGTTCAAAAATTGAAGCAAGTCAGAGAATTAGTAGCCCTTACAGAGCACCTCAGGGAATTCTATTCCATGCAAGGCATATCCAAATTGTCTACTCTAATCAGTTCATTCTTGTTTTTAAATATTTTGAGGACATAAATATCTTGCTCCAATAAAACTTACTAGTGACTTTAAAAGATTTTTCCACTGACACACACTAATTTTATCACACAATTTTGCTTTAACTTGTTAGTTTTTATAATGACCTTAGACTTCCTAAGATACACCCCAGGCCTTTGGCAAAACTGTTTGCATGCACAAAAATTTCTGTAAGAGTAATGCCTGTTTCTCTCCATGAAGATTTATTGCTGTCCTTTGCAATAGTGTTGCTGGGGAAACAGGGACTCCTAGTCATATTTCACATGATGCCTACAATTAATCTGTTAGCAATTCACACTGGATGGCTCTTTCACTGAGTACACCTGTTAACAAATTTCTTCAGCTGGATAATTTACCTACATGTGTATTTTGAACAAAACAGCATCACATATTAGACCTACTGACAATTATTTTCTCTGAATGTGTTTTTTCATTTAGCATGTTCAGAAAGAGTTACACTTGTTAGTCTCCTTGAGACAGAGGTTCAAATAAGTCTATTAATATATCTTAATCTCAATTAATTTATACAAAAACATCTAGATTTTGAAAGTATGCTTTCTCTCAGGAGTTAGGTTGATTGCACTTTAAACCATTTTTTATTTGATTACCTAAGCAACACGTATGGAAGTAAAGGAAATGCAATATCTTGCTGCTAAGGGCAAACTTGATAGAGACGGTGTGAACGTTAAAATGGAGTTGTATTCATGCATTCAGTGAAGGAAAGTAACTGGCATTCAAGTGAACTAGAAACTGGCAATCAAGAAGTCAATCTATGTGAACTCATCATCATCAGACTGAAAACAGTTGTTGATTGTTTGGCTTCAGATATGGATTACACGGATTCATCTTAATATGACCTAATGAATCTCACACCAAGATTCACTGAGTTTGAGTTCATCTAATGAAAGTACACACCATTTAACTGTTTCTCTAACCTGCAGTGTTAGTCAAAACATTAGGAACTCCAAGGTCAGGGAACACTATCTTCCCCTGAGAAAGTCAGCTACCATTTCCCTGTGAGTCAAGATAGGAAACAAATGGGGTGAACAGCACTGACTTGGGGAAGCGGGAATGTATGAGCTGTCTGCATCTTAGTCCATTATCTAAGGGTTAGAAAGAGAGGAGAAAAAGGAATTCTGGAAAATAAATCTGTTGATCTGGAGAACTGCAGAAAAATGCAGTCTCTCTTTCAGACCACCAAATGAAGATGGCCTCAGTAGACCTGCTCACAGGAACACAGGTGGAATCACGTGTTCTTTGTGCTACGTGACCTCACCCACTAAACCACCTTCAAGCTTTTTATATCCATCCCACTTCATAGCCTACAGAAGTTGATCCTAGCAGGTAAGGCAAGAAAACTTTTGCAAAATTTTCAGACAACATCAGACATCATTCATGATCAAAGTGAGACATCTTCCATTCAGGCACTTCACTAAAAATTGGGTACTCTTCCAAGCAGAATGAATTGCATTAGACTTACATCTCATCTTGATAATTTTCTTTGTTAAGCAAAGACTCATTAGCCTCTTATACAAGCGTGGTATCAATCACTTGTGGCAAGGAATTGGAATAAAACCACTTATGAAATCCTTGGCTTACACCCAACGTTTTCCAGTGCCCTCTGAGTAGTTGCAGTGAGGAGCAGGGAAAATCTATTGCTTGTCCAAAGAATTTTCAGTGTTTATAGCATATGAAAACAATGCTTTCTCTACAAGACAGTGTTATCATTTTTGAAAATGTTATTTTCAGAAGTAGTATACTAAAAATAACACAGTACAGCCTAGGAGCAGACTACTCATTTTAGTTCCTTTATAAATACACTTTTCCAGATTACAGAAATTTTTGTCACTCCAGTTTAACTCATAAGGTAGTTTGAGCCTGTTTGGAGACAGGGCAGAGGAGAACTGAGAACTGTCTGAAATTCAAAATATGCAAAAGCAGGGCCCTGCACCTGGAAAAGAATAACCCCATGCATCAGGCTGGGGGATGACCTGTTGGAAAGCAGCTCTGTGGAGAAGGACCTGGGGCATCCAGGTGGACAACAAAGCAGTGGTGTGCCCTGGGTGCCAAAAATGTCAATGATATTCTGGAATACAGGTCGAAATTGGTATCCTGCCTCTCTACTCAGCCCTTGTGAGACACATTTGGAGTGCCGTGTCCAGTACTGACAAGAGAGACATGGAGCTCCTGGAGTGGGTCAAGCGGAGGGCAAGATGAATAAGGGATTTGAGCATGTCTCTTATGAGAGAGTTGGGCCTGTTCAGCCTCAAGAAGAGATGGCTGAGAGGAGACCTCCCCAATGTCTGTCAGTATCTGAAGGGAGGGTGTCAGACGATGGGCCCAGGCTCTTCTCAGTGGTGCCAAGCAATAGGACAAGAGACAACAGGCAGAAACTGAGGTACAGGAGATTCCACCTGAAAATGAGGAAGAACTTCTTTACTGTGTAAGTGACCAAGCACTGGAACAGGTTGCCCAGAGAGGTTGTGGAGTCTCCCTCACTGGAGATATTCAAGAACCATCTGGATGCAATCCTGTGCAATTTATGCCAAGATGACCCTGCTGAGCATGGACCAGACAACCCACGGTGGTCCTTTCCAACCTGACGCATTTTGTGATTCTGTGTATGAAAATGGATCTGACACTACTGTTACAATGTAGAATTCCAGAATGTGAGCAGATACAGTCCAGCGTTACAAATGTTAGAATTATTTTATACAGACTCCTTACAACTAAATATGCACATTTAAGCCTTAATGAAGCCTACAGAAAGCAGTGAAGCTCTTCCACTGGACATGTTCCTAAAACTTTGAAGAAGTCACAGTGTAAATAGAATCAGATCAAAGGATATGGATGCTGGATTAGGCAAGCAGCAGATTACAAAACAGCATTAGCATTGCCCTTTGCAAAGGTTAAATATGTTCCTATCTTAAATATTGCATCCATGTTCCCATGAGGACTATCCATCAAAAAGATTTTGGACTAAAATTGGAACAGGACCAGAATACAATCAGAGAAAATTTTTCAGAACTTCAGAGCAGACATTATTAGAAATAAATAGCTCAGAAGGCTGTTGAAGAGTTGTAAGTCATAAGCAGCCTTGAAACAAAGAAGAATACTCTTTCAAATAATAAAGTCTTTTAAAACTAAATGGAGGTGATCTGCTTGTATTAAAGTCTCCAGATTTCAAGAAACTTTCACCTTGCTCAGTTCCATTACCAATGTGGTGTTCAGAACAGCTTCAGTAGTCAGTCTTTGAGAGTGCACAAACATTTTAAAAGCAGCAGACCTCTTCATGCATTTTCGTTCCTAAGTCACTGCAAAAGTAAAATGTTCCTGATCTTGTTTGTTTCAATTTGAAACTCAGAGGAAGTTTTGGGATATCAGGAGAGAGAGTTCTCCTTTCTCATATTAGACATCTGCCATGTGGATAAATGAATTAGTCACCCAAGACCCTGTCTGTAGTCAGGGCAAAAAGTGAATTATTAATCTGACCTGTCTTGAGCCAATGCTATAGGATAAGTTGAACTGTTTCTTTCCATTGGTCTGGGAAGAGAGTGGAGGTGTCTGGCTCTTCTGCGGACACCCAGACTTCAAGACAGCCACATTGTGTCAGTTGACCGCTAAGCCAGCCTGTTGTACTCAACCATCAATAGCTTTGATGCTTCAGCTCTTTCTTGATCTCATACAAGAATCACTTTGCTGGTGTTTCATAGCCCATACTAGTACAGGGAGTTAGTCCATGCCAAGTGCAAGCCTCTACACTAATCCTGGCTGAACACCAACCATAAAGCTTCTCTTGGCCCATTCTCAGTGCTGGTCTGGTCCCTTTATAGTTTAAAAAGAATCCCATCCACCTGTTTTTATGGGCCACTAGTCTTTTTTACAGCTTCAACCATGCTCAGAATTTCTTGTGCAAAAAATGAGTAAATATTAAGGAAGGGAAGGTGTGGATACACCTAATCATGGCCTTGTAACCTCTTTAGAGCCAAGGAGAAGAAGACACACAGTACTGCAAGTCTGAATTACCTGTCAGAAATAACCCCTCATTCACCATAAATACTCTTACACAGTGAATTCCCTGAACTGATATACTGTGTTATCACTGAAAATAAATAATATTGAGTAATTCTAGATTACTCCTATAATCCTTTTGCAGGGATTCAGAGTAGGAATCTTATACAATGGACATCAAAAAAGAGGAACCAGACTGTAGTTCCCAGAAATGTCCACTTACGTGCTTATAAGAAACATGAGTAGAACAAGCTTAAAAATGCAAGAAATCACATGCAGATCACAGTCTGGAATCATCCAAAAGAAAAAGCATAAGGAAAAAAATAATATTTTGGCACTCAAGCTCTGCCTAGCAGAGACTCTCTTAAGTTTAAAAGCAAAAGGAAAAGGCAAGTAGCATTATAAAGTGAAGGTAATATGTTCAAATATCTAGTTTTGCCTGTTACTTGATACCGTTACAAACTTTTCATGGTTGCTTTATGCTCTTGGAGCAGGCCACTACATATATTCTCACTGTAGATGTGTGGTAAGCAACTATTATAAATAATTATTCTATGTTACCACTATAAAACTATGTTTTAAGAGGCAGAGTAATATTTCTTTAATGAAAAGTACCTCACAGATATATGACTGAAGAATATCTGTAATTAATACTGTCCCTGCAAAATAACATAACTAGTGGAATTACAAAGCAAATCATTATGAAATAGCTACTGAATTGTAAGGCCAAATTGGAGTAGAGAATGCAAACCCAAGGAGAATATAAAACCAAAATTACCAGCATGCTTAGTAAGGAACACATTTGGTGATAAAATGACTGTGTGTAAGATGGCCATCAAGTACCTTCAAAGCTACCCTAGCCTCTACTCCTGTGGCAAGTGTTCCAGCCCCACTGCACTGGGAGGCCTTCCCTGAACTCCCTCTGGATTGTCCATTTCTTTCATGCATTGGGGGCCCAAAATTGGATGCAGTATTTTAGGAGTGGCCTTAAAAGTGTTGCACAGAGGAAATAAATAGTTTCCTAGTTTCCTTGGTCTGTTGAATATACTTCTGTTGATATAGCTGAGGATGCTGTCAGCATTTCTCCCTGCCAGGACTCCCTGCTGGATTATGTTTGGCCTAAAAGCCACCTGAACACCTGGTCCTATCCAGGAGAGCTGCTCCCTGGCCTAGCCCATACTAGTACAGGGGGTTAGTCCATGCCAAGTGCAAGCCTCTGCACTAATCCTGGCTGAACACCAACCATAAAGCTTCTCTTGGCCCATTCTCAGTGCTGGTCTGGGTCCCTCTAAATGTCCCCAAGAGTATTGACTGGTGCCACCAGTTTGGCTTCATCTCCAAACTCTGTAAGGGTGCACTCCTTCACATCCTCCAGGCCACTGATAAATGTACTAAACATCACAAGTAGGTCCCAGTGCAGATCCCTGTGGAACTGGACCTGTAACCAGTCTCCAGCTGAAGTGTGAAGATTTAACTACCCCTTCTGAGCCCAACCATGCAGCCAGTTCTTCAAATGCCTAGTACTCTGCTCAGTTACTGCTGTTGTAATTACTATTCTCTTCAGCAAACCATCTGCCTTTGTGATTTCAGGACCACCGCTGCAGATCTGAAGAACAAAAGTTTTGCCACTACTTTTTAGTGCCAGTGGCATCCCATAAAAACCCACAGCTGTACTGTCAGAGACTCAGTGGTAACTTATTCTGTCTTCAGCAACAGACCCATTCATCAGTGTTTCATTGCTGGATTCTCAAGGATATATCTCTCTAATGCATTTTTTTCAGAAGCAAAGACAGATTAAGATTTCTTGCCTCCTTTCCTACTGCTTCCCCTTTGGCTGAGCTGGTACTGCTCTTGGTGGGACGGACTGAGAAGTCAGGAACAGCAGTGTGCAGATGGGGCCTAGAGTGGAGGGGGAACAAAAAGCTGGAAATGTCTGAAACTGTCATCCCATGAGACAAAAACACGCCATTGAATGCTACATACTAGCCTTACTCCTGGCTTACCTGAAATGCAACCAGACACACAAACATGGTGTCTGGAAGGTGATTTTTGCCTTCTAGGATTGTTTTCCAAATCTCACCTGGCAATAGCAGTAGTAAATATGAAACTCTATCCTGAATTATTCTGTTTCCTACATCATCTCTGCAGTAGCATTCAGGTCAGAATGAAATACAAGTGCTAGAAAGCCCTCCAAATCTGAGCTAATTTACACAGAAAACTTCTCAAGCTAAATGTTATTCGACCTCCTGAACAGGGCATTGAATTGTGAAGCTGTGTGAACACACAAAAAAAGGATGACATCATCCCAACACTCGTATTTGTTCAACTCTCTTTAAGGGAACATTTATGGTTTTTTTCAATAGTAAGGGTGCCGTGGCTCTCAGGAGGGACAGAAGCTGTTTTCTCAGGAACCATCAACCAAGGTTCATTTCTACTCTTTGGAAATGTCCTTTCAGTTCCTGACGGCAGTTATGTGCCAAAGGGGCCCAGCAGGCCTTTTTGGAAACTGTCACTAGTGATCAAGGAATGTTGCACTATTTCCTTTCCCTGAAAGGCCTCTTTCCTTTCCTGCTAAATCATCCCTGCCAGCTCCTAGACCTCATAAAGTTATTCTGAGTCATAAATCAGTTTCCATGCCATTGGACCAAATTGTACCCAGGAGGAATGGTCATATACTGTGCCCATGCTTCCTGGAGAGAAGTCTTAAGAGAGGGAGATAACATTTCATTCTTCTCTCAAGCAATCTGTTCACCTATAACATTCTCAGCTGAAGAACCCTTGGTTGAAGTTTAAAGAAACAAGGGTTGTCTACCTGAGTAGCTCTTTCATAGGGCTCAGGGGGACATGAGGAGGGGAGGATTTGGTTCCATACCACCAATTTGCCAATTTGGAGAATGCAGATTAATATTAACATCCTCCCTACTCTTTTTTGAACACCTATAGTAAGGAACAGGACATGAGGATTGTTGTATATTGTAGGGTGAACAGAGAAAATAGGGGCTTGGAAAGAGATGCACAAGTATCTAGGATAACTTAGATTCCTTCAGAAATACCCAAACAAACAAGCTGCAATATGCCACTCAATTTTAGCAATAAGTATGACTGTGGAGGCTGACATCTCTGCATCGCACATCTAAGTACTACAAGAAGCAATTATGAAGAGCTAGGAAAGTGCTTCCAGATATAATAATAGTTTATTAAAGTCCATCTAGTGGTAAGACAGCAAGGGGGAGTGTCAGTATGAGCCTAGAGAAAGTGATTAAAACATAAGCAGGATGTGATGGAGGAGGCAAATAATCTAAAAGAATTATATTTTTGCAGAGTTTCATTAGATGGCTTTTCTGTTACAGCAGCTATGTTTTGCTTGCTGCCAGCTGCTGTATCCCACTCCAACTCAAACACACCCCTCGTATTTAACTGTAAGGCTTGCTATGCTTGCAAGGCATAATTAGTATTTACTAACTAATCAAGATGACAGGGCACAAATTAGAAATCTAAGGTCTTGTGGCCATCCCACTAAGGACCGGAGGCCACATATACCTGACAGCATAGGCTATGCTCCCATATCAGGTGATGCATGCATGGATATATAGCTCTATTGATCCTCTTCCCTGCTTCCCTCATAGACTGAGGGAACATCCACCAGGTCTTCTTGAAGAAGCCCTAAATACCCAAGCACACCTGCAATAACACCTGACTTGTTCAAATTCTCAAACAAGGTAACACAGCACAGAAACTGCTACCTGTCATGGCTGGATGACCCATGCCATAACTGCCCACTGGAGACAAAGGGAATCTTCACCTTTTCACACAAGCAGCCTTCAGAAATTCACATTAGCATTCATGATCACCATCTTTTGCATCTTTTCTTTTACAATATCTGCACAAATCTCATGTTTTTCCCCTCTGGCCTTGACCAACTGTCTCGTGGCACCATTAAAATAATAATCCTCATCCCACATGCTCACATGCCCAGAAGTGTGTTTTTGCACCTTTAAACTCATTCTTAGACTGGTATTCAGTTACCAGTCATCATCTGCATGGAAAAAATATTTAATTTTCCTCTCCTCTCCTTCCACAGGTATTATTATTCTGAAAGTTTTCAGAAGAATGCCAGCTATCTTCAGTTAAAGGTGGCCACATCTTGTCATGGAAGGAGGTGTCCTTGTTGCTTAAGGCAGAGGGATGCTCTCATCTCTTTCATTCTCCTGTGCTTTGCCGTTTTACTGTTTGTCAAAATCCATGTCTCTTCTGTCTTAGCCATGCCCCAGTGATGCTACTTTGGCATCTCGATGATCCTGGCTGGGATCCACACTTGCAAACTTTCTATTTTCAGAGAGACACATTTTAGCAAAATGGTTTTCATAAAACAGTGCTTACATCTGGTTCTAAACTACTTACAACATCAGCAGCAAACATCTATCACCAACACTTTAAAGTGAGTGTGCTGCCTCAGATGAAATGTTGTCAGATTGTGTAGAGCTCAATAAATCCACTACACTAAGAGTAAACTATTCTAGTAATTAAAAGCATTTCCAGGGACGAAAGATTGTAGAAAATATCTTCTACTGAGTTAATTTTCATTTTTTCCCATATTGATTCAGCTTAATATAACCAAAATAAAGATATAAAATGTGGATGAAAAGGGGAATATGACATAAGTCAAGAAAGAAGTGACCAGTAATGGATCAATTCTGCATTCATCATTTGTAAGTAATCAGTATTTATTATTACTCATTTTGCAAAAATAATCTTCCAGCTTCAGTTCCAAAGCTATAAATACAATTTTCACTTTAAAGTTTGCTGAAAAACACAGTGTGAAAGTTTATCTGCACCACTAAAAAAGTTAACACAGCTATCCTGAGACAGAAATGCGGTGAAGTTAAGGCAATTTTAGTTTTATCGTGAGGCAAACTTGCCAAGGTATGCCTTAGGCAGGAGCAGAAAGCTGATCTTGTTGTGATAAATGTCTTCACTGTGCCTTTATACCATGGTAACTCACACATGTTAGTTTTCATATTGACAAAAAAAAACCTAAAACAAAAAACCACAAAACCAAACAAAAAAGTAAAGGGGGTAGTGGTGGGAGAAAGAATCATTTATAGTAGAAGTGACATAAGGCGCAGCATCACAAATGGATTCTCACTTAACTTGCTGGTAGTTTTCCACTGGTCCTTGCCTCTGTTAATTTATTTTCTGTCTCTGGGCTATCAGAGTGTATGCAGGGAGCTACATGTGCCTAGCTCTACTCCAGCAGCCCAGTAGCAGTAAAACAGGTAATAGCGTGTTTGTTTTTCTCTATGTTTCTGAGTGACCTATGATGTCTGGTAACTCTGTGTTCATGATTCACAGAAACATAACTGTCCAAGGAAAAGCTGTTCCCTTTCTTCTTTCTTCACAGCACACACTGAGTTTTCTTTTATCATGATTCTTTTCCAAACAGTTCTCCATGGGGGTGGGGAGAGTGGGAAACTGTCTGAATGCCTTATGTTCACTGACAGATCATTATAACATGCCAAGATTTTACAGGGGTGAAAATATCCCAGGAAGTTGTTATTTATCAATTCCCAAAAAATTTAGCTTGCAAAATAAAAAAGTAAGCCTTAAGTAAATGAGGGAAATAAAGTAGTACATGCCAAAGGCAGGTCATTTTACTTTTACTTTCTATTTCTTCTACACCAACACAAAAAACATCATCAGTTCCTATTCTCTCTCCCATATGAACTCAGAACTGTACAGGTTGTTCTGAAAAAGCTCAAATCTGAGTTGTAAATATGAAGCCTAACAGCTCCCACATCTGTTTCTTAAACAGTTGGAAGTCTTTACTGCTATTCACCCTAGTGTAACTGCAATTCCACATGAACTTGATGTTCCCTCTTTTTTTTTTTTTTTTTTTATAATTTAAAATTACACTGACATTTTCATTGTGATGTGGAAGCAGAGTGTTTCTCATAATCCTTTTACTCAAAACTCTTTTGAGGACTATTTTGTATTCATGAAGATGGTCTATGTGGTGGCCTGTTAACCCCCTGATTCTGTATGTTCCCCCTGTTCCCTCCCTAGCCCTGGCCACTCCTTCGGTTTCTCCCTATTTGCTCCTGTACCCCAACCCTGCCCAGGGACCGCCCCTGGGCCCCTGACAAAACCACCCCGCACTCAGAGCACGCGGTCTCTCTGCCTCTGAACATCCCGGGGACAAGATGTGATTAAAGCCATCTCAAACCCTCATGAGAGACCCTTCTCTGCCTTCTTTACCATCCACTGCATTGTAACACTGCTGGCTGCCGGAGCCAGATCGCAGGGCTGTCCGCAATGGACTCCAGGATGCGACTGATCACATGGCCCTAGGAAACCCTCGCTGAGCTCTCAGGGAGCAGCAGCCTGCTAGGCAGAGTCTAGCGGTTACAACAGGTGTTTCTTTATCTCAAGGATCTGACTCAAGTTCAAGGAGCAAACAGTTGATGCACTTAAAAAGTCTGACATTTCACGCTTCTTGTTACTGCTTATTGAGTAGAGGCAACATCTCCACAAAAGAGCCAACAGTGCTGGACACATACCCTGCATGCACGTGCACCTCAGATGCTCCATCTCATGGTTTGGTCTGCTTTCATCACCAGTTTAAACTAATCCGCATGAATGTGAACTGATGCACCTGCTGGGTGGTCCCCACTGGCTCTGCAGGTTTGTGCTGGGAAAATGGGAACTGTTACACTGTGGGAACTGTGACACCCTTGGAAAAGCTGCTGGAAATCATCCTTCGTGTGGATGGCTGGATCCTTCAGCTGGAAGATGCAGAGAAGAGGGTTGGGGCTGTTTCACCTTGTCCCACAACATATCCCAACCTGGCCATCCTAATATCATGGTCTTAGTGCCTCCCTGCCTGCACTGTATGTATTTTGCAGACTCTCTTGCCATGGACTTGGTTAGTTTATGTCAAAAACCCAGTGTAGTTACCTTTCAAGAAAGTAAATACAGGAAGGTCCTGGAAATTGTGGGTTGTTTTTTACCATGTTGTCATGGCAATGAGCACATGTGAATTCATCTGGCTAGAGATGTCCTTACAGCCTCTTGCCAAGCTGCAGGCTGTGAGATGAGTGGGCAGTGCTGTCTTGCCTCCAGGCAGTCTTTTGCAGAGAGCCCCTGCAGGGACAGAAGTCATGGTGCAGGGGATCAGCTCACCTCTTCCTGCAGGGAAGCATCCTCCAGGATGCTGCTGCTCCTTGGCAAGAGTCACACATCCAAAGCAAGGTGCAGCAGGAGGTAGGACTAGCACCAGTTCCTGAGGTGCTGCTGGATTCGAGGCTGAAATGTACTTCTGCAGCACAGGAGACTGCTGCAGGAAAAAAAAAACCTTTCCCCATTTTCTCAAGAAATTTCCACTTTCCTTATTTTCTCAAGAGATTAAAAAATCATCTAATGCCTGTTCCCTGTGATTCACTTGTTGAAATGCCTTTGTGAATTCTCAGGAGGAAGAAATAAGATCATGAGATCAAGGATTGCTCAATGGGAAAAAAATTGCACCCAGGGAAACTGGAGCTGGAAGAGAGGATGAAACCCTGTCACTGCTCTATCCTTTCTGCAGAGCTTTGTCCTGTCAAATTTTAAAGACTATAGAAGAGAAATGCCTGTTGTGGGAATAGGGATGTAAGACAGTTATACTTCTCCATCTTGGTTGCCTACCACACATGGGTGGATGTTGGGGTCCCTCCCCTGCCGTGTAGCCCTGGGAGAGGGGCCCTGAGGGCACAGACACGGGGCTTCCCTGCCCCTGCTCAGCCTCGTTCCCATTGGTTGGTTTGTGTTCCCTGCGCGGGCAGAAGGACCCTTGGTCCCGTGACTGGAACAGTTCCTGGGCAGAGCTCCGGCCATGCGGCTGGAGAAATAAACATCTCTGAAACAGCTATCAAGAATCTGTCTGTCCATATATATTTCCTTTCCACGGGACTCCTGGTTTGATATATGCGTGTTGCAGTATCCCCACTGCAACAAATGGAGAATTGTGAGCAGAACGATCCCCGATCCCTAAGCGACTGATTTGTGTGAGTAAACCCTGGAAACTTTGGATTCCTCTTCTTGGTTTTGCTTTGCTATTCCGTATCTAAACTATGGAGGAACCGTGGGAAGACTCTTGGCTCTCAGAGCCGCATATGGACATTTATCTTAAACTTAAAATGATTCTTGAACAACGATTTGTAAATTTTAGCTTGATTCAAGCTCAAAAAGAACTGAAACACTTCCTGGCATGGTTGTTTAAGAACTTTTTCTATGTTTCTTGGGATTTAATTCTTACCAAGGGCTTTTGGAAAACCGTTTGGACACAGTTAATACTGGAGTCAAAATATATGCCGATGGAAGAATATTTTCGTGAATATTATTTAGTTACCGAGACTGTTGAGCAATGTCAGCTGTGTCCTGGCGAAGGGAAGCCTGGCGCAGGGACTGTGCGGCCCAGGCCACGTGCGCCGAGCGCTCTGCGAGCAGCAGCGAGGCAGTTCCCGCGCGCGGGCGGAGCCACGCGAGCCGCAGTGTCGGTGGCGGAGCGGGGAGCGGCGGGACCCGGCGGTGCCCGAATGGCCCCGTGCAGCGCGTGGTGGAGCGAGCCCCGTGAATGCCCGGCCGAGAGGGGCGGCGCGCGGGCGGCGGCTGGCGGCGATGGCGGTGGAACGGAGCCGCGCCCGGCCGAGACGCGCGCTGGAGCAGGGCGCGGGGGGGTCATCGCTCGGGGGCCCGGCCGAGACGTGGGTGCAGCGCCTGACAGCGGCAGCGAAGCTGCGACCAGAGGAGGCGACGCACGGAGAACTGAGCGGCACGGCCCGGCCCGGCCCGCACAGCCCCGAACGCGACCCCGGGAAGAGCGCGCAGGCACCAGCAGCCCCGACAATTCCAACACGGGAGCGACCGAAAGAGACAGCAAAGACGCAGCGAGACAGAAAACAGCAGCCACTCGGAAAAAGGAAAAGATCATAGTAACTAAGACCTTAGGGATAGTAAAATGGTATAATGTTAAGCAAAATTATGGTTTTATAACAAGGTGTGACAACCAGCAAGACATATTCGTGCATAGAACTGCTATTAAAAAGAATAACCCTGAAAAATGCATCCCAAGCTTGGGAGATGGAGAGGTGGTGGAATTTAATATTGTACTAGGGAGAAAAGGGTTACAAGCATCACAGGTCACTGGGCCTGATGGTGTTCCTGTAAAAGGCAGTATATATGCAAAAAACCGTAGTCATGTTAGACAATATCTCCATTGTAAGCCCCCCCTACAGTTTCCCTTTCCTAATCCCACCTTTCCCTTTTACCCTATGTCCTATTACCCCCAGTGTATTCCCAATCCGTTTTTTCATCCATGGTTTCCCTCACAAAACCATGCTTTTGCCAATTGTGTCCCCAAAAATCCCTTTCCAATGCCGAGTGGGGGATGAAAAGGGGGAGGGAAGAAGTTAAACCCTCTCCTGCCTCAGTTTCCCCACAAAGCATGCTCAGAGAGTCCTGTCTCCCTTCTGTCAGCCCTAAGATGTTCCACAGAATCTGTTTGGACATTTAAAGACTCAGGAGGGTGGCTTGTTTTGTCTTGAAACTGTTCTTGTTATGTTTATCCAGTTGTTTTCATTCTCCTTTTATTAAAATAAAACGGGTGAGGTGTTGGGGTCCCTCCCCTGCCGTGTAGCCCTGGGAGAGGGGCCCTGAGGGCACAGACATGGGGCTTCCCTGTCCCTGCTCAGCCTCGTTCCCATTGGTTGGTTTGTGTTCCCTGCGCGGGCAGAAGGACCCTTGGTCCCGTGACTGGAACAGTTCCTGGGCAGAGCTCCGGCCATGTGGCTGGAGAAATAAACATCTCTGAAACAGCTAGCAAGAATCTGTCTGTCCATATATATTTCCTTTCCACGGGACTCCTGGTTTGATATATGCGTGTTGCAGTATCCCCACTGCAACAGGTGGACAGATGCTTCAAAACAATAGTGATGATGTCTTGTTAATAAGGCTCATATATCCTAAATATCCCTGAAGTGGGTAATTCGTGAAGGTACAGAAAAAAGGGAGATTAAGATCTTTCTATTGCTGTGCTATAATGAACTATCTGGGCTATGTGTACAGCTGTATGATAGCAGCACCACCCAACAATTTTAAGATATTCAATGGCTTAGCAGAACAACAGTAGCCATATGTTGCCAGAAGATAGGCAGAACTCAACAACAGTAAAAATGAAACAATTTTAGGAGGAAAAAACAGATGCAGTAACACAAAGCAACGTTGTGACTACATTTTCGAGGAGCATTGACAGATACCAAACTCTCTCCAAATCACACTGGTGCCTTTTGTTTCATACTTGTTTTGCTCAGACTACTTTTTTCTCCAATTTGTCCTAAAGATGTTCTCAGAAGTTATTTCAGTTCCTCCAGAATGTTTCTTAGTTATTTTTTAGGCAGTGCCTATAAACCAGAAGCAATAATTTCTCACACACTTTGAGCCATAAGCACCCTGTGAAGAGCCAAGTGAGAGCTATGGGTATTCAGCATCTCTCACTACAAAGCCCTGCAAGTGTCACGTTTTTGAGTGGTTCCTCTTGGAAATTTGAGTTTCTCCCTGTGGCCACTGCTGGGAACATGATAAAAAGCAAATGAATGTCTATGAATAAAAAACTACTAAGTCAGCATGAGTTCTTTCAAGCCTTTGGGTTGGCACAGCTGTAGAGTTGAGTTGGAGGAGTTGGGCAGAGGTTTGCCAGAAGTGAGAGACAGGGAGGGGGCAGTGAGGTATGTGCAAAAGCTCTGGAGAGAAGGATGTCTCAGAAGGTGAAAAAAATGATATCCCTGGGAGGAACTCAAACAACTAGAGGTTTGTCATTAAATTCAGAACAAGCTTTTATCCCAAATCACTCTTGCAAGCTATGCATTTGCTCAGTCTTGTCTTGAACTCTTCTCTCCTAAGGATGCAAGCTGATCAGTTAGTGAGGAGGTGGTTTCTCCTTCTGTGTAAGCAGCCAAAATTTCTAATTACCTCCATGTCCTGTGTTAACTAACTTGGGCATTAACTTTGGTAAAATCCTGGCATGGGTGTCACTAAAGATGGTTGTTCTCCCACATCATCAAATGCACTGCAGTTACCTACAGGTCAATGGTGTCTTCCTCAAGAGTGTGCTCTGTACCCTAATCACTTCTTGCTGTCTCTCACCAGTTTTGACTAGAAAATGCATTACTCTACAGACCATGAAACTACAAGCATTTCTCCACCATTGCAGCACCACTGCTCAGCACAGGGATGTTGCACTGCTGGGCACAGCCAGATGTGGTGGGTACCACGGGAGCCAGGCAGCAGTGTGGGTGGCTCCACCTCTGAGACGAGCCTAGGAGAGTGGGAATCTAGCCTTGGGTCAGTGCTGTCTGGTAAGGGGGAAGGAGAAAACATTTTAAATCAGCCAGCAAAATAAAGGCATGGTGGAGCTGGGAAGAGATGTGCCCTGAACCCTTTAAATTCCTTTCCTGTTACGTCCTCCTGAAAACCAAAGCAGATTTTTTTTTTCTGTGTTCAGCAGATGCAGCTGGGGATTCATAGGGCTGTGTGGGCTCTGCACTTTCATGAGTACATGCACATATGCACACACTTTTTATTTTCTACATTAATACTGTAAAAACTCTCTGTGCAGGGTGCAGCTGAAAAGCCACCATGTATTCTCCAGCACACACACATATTCTTCAAACATTTCTACTACTGTTACCTTAGTAACAGCCCTAGGGAATCCCTAAGTAATTAATCAAGCTGCATAGCTGTTTAAAGTTTCTTACGAGGGATGCTGTTTTCTAGCTTCTTTCTCACTGCTGGCAAAAAAAAAAAAAAAAGTCTATATTTAGAAAAGAAGTGGCATGTGGGCTGATTGAGGGAGCCTCCTTTTTCTCTCATATGGGGGAGGTAAACGAGTGCCCATGTGTACCTTGTTAAGCATTTCTTTGGCATGGGTATACTTACTAAGTAACTGATACTGCAAGTAACAGCTGAAGCATGAACCTCAAAGAATTTAGAGGTGCAGCTGCCAGGCTGGATTTCTTCAAATATTTCAATGTTCATTCTAGGAGACCATTCTGGTTTCTCCATCCAGTGCCACATTCAGAAATCACTTTCAAAGTCACTGATGCAAAGCTGAGTCAGACAACAAGAAACAACTATTATCGTTTAGTCTGAGTTCCCATAAAACCCATTCTATAGACATTCACTATTCTATTTTAGTTCGGTTTTTTTCTCTGTAGAAGGCAGTATTCTTCCTTTGTACACTAAGGAGCATAGCTGAGTGTGCTAGATTATGGAGATCATAAAGCCTGCCTTACAGAAAGAAATACCTGTTGATTCTTTCCTCTAAAGCAATTGAAACTCTATGGATATGTTATTTTTATTTTTAGGATAGCAGCTAACATCACGTCAACCTTTTTTCATGGTGTGGATCCCTGAGGATTTTCCCTAGGAGCTATGGTTCTGTGCAAACCAATTCTCTTTCCTGAGTTATCTCCCAGGATCACTCAGAGGAGCATGGCACTCCATGGACACGATAAAAAAAGTGTGACTAGGTCAGGTCACTAAATTTTCAGTACACCGCTTTCCTTCAAGAGATACAGATACAACAACAGCAACAATGAACACTCCCAAGTCTTCATAAGATGTTGCAATTTGGATCAGTTTTCTTTGGCAAGTCTTTACAGACTCCATTGGACAAGACATAGATCCCAGCTGGGGAGACTCAGCAACAGTACTGACCAGGGAAGAGGACAATGGAAAGTCAAGTCCTTGCTCATCCTGAGTAAGCTCAATGCATTGATCTTCACCACTCAATACCCTCTCTCAGTACTCAGTACAGTGGTACCAGCTAACAGATCTCTGCTATGTGTTGTGACAGCCTCTGAAAGACTTGCGTTGTCTTTGTATGGGATGGGAATATTTCTGAAGTCTCAAAAGTGGTCAGAGGAGGGGATAAGAGCAGCAGATACCTTTCTGTGGACTGTGCTGTGCCAGAAGGATGCTGTTTAACCTCATTTGCTCATTTTGCATAGTGAGTCTTGACAGTACTAACCCCCTTGATGACCTGCATGCTCTGCTCTTTAAGTCTCGGGATTTGCATCTGTTCCACCAGCAGACACCATTTTATTTTTAGATTAGTCAATCCTGGAGTAGTAAAGCACTGTATGACTGTTAGAGATAATTTCTAACATCAATAAAACTTAAGAAGTTTATTCTAATAAAGCAAGAAACATCTGAAAAATGAGAGGCAAAAGCTACAAAAAAGCAGAGCAAATATATACCAGTAAAATGGAGTTCTTAATCACACTTAAACATCATAATAGATTTCTCCAAACTGCTTAGGATCTCAGCTGACCTTGTAGATGGACCAGCTGCTCTGTCTTCCCCATTTGTGTTGTATTTTGAGCTTACCACTTGAGAAAGCTTTCTCATGGCTCTCCTCTAAAAAAAACCCCAGCTCCTTATACTAAATGTGATGACTCTCAGCTTTCTTCTCCTATTTTCTCAGATGTTCATTTCTGAAATCCGAATGGTGAAAGCAAAACACGGTTTATTTTCACTTACCCTAGGATTTTCTCTGCCTTTACACTTCTGTGCTGTGCCTGAATTAGCAATTTCTTCTACTCTAGCCAGTCTTCTTGCAGGTTATTTTTGCATCATGACTTTTGCCTGTTTCTCTTTTCTAACTAGAGAGGAGACCTTAGTGACTTAAGCAAGTCTTAAGGCACCTACACTTCAGTTCCTTCAGGTCATGTGAGATGAACCTCCCTGGTGAACCTCAGGGTCTTTAGGAACTTTTCCCAACACCACACATTGCACCAGACATGACTTTCAGTTATTCCACACCTACCCCTCAAATCCACTCTGTTCCACACCAACGGACTAGGTGTTACAGTAGCCTAGAAATACACAACTAGAATTAATAATAACAGTGGGTTTGATGTTTGTGTTTCATGGTCCAGCCTAAGGACAGTTTTCTCACTGTGGGAGTCATTCTTTGAGTGTTCCTCCATGACCTCATTGACAAAGATCAAATATCCATGAGTTTTCACAAGACCTGTAGTCGTTTTGTTGTCATTTGAAACTGAAGAAATTAGTATTTTTCATTGGGTTGTGTATTCCCACTGATCTCTCAGATATACTGTGTGTACACATACATGTATAATGTGTATTTACAGGGATCTACATACATATTCACAGGACTATTGGCAAGGCAATGCAGAAAACGATCTATGATTAGCAGTATTGCTATTGTCTGCTAAGGGCAGTTCACATATGCTCAGATGGGGCTGCGAGTTGTCTTGAAAATGAGTCGCCTTTGCTGTTTCCTTTCCCTTTCCTTTTGATCTATATCTCACAGAAAGTGCTTGCTTTCGCATTCTGCAAACGAGTAGTAATGGGTCGTTAAACTTTGATGACCACCCATTTACATGACTAGCTTTGGACAAAGCTGTGTCTCCGTCTTGGGAGAAGGCAGATTTTCAGCTCTTAACTACGAACAGACTGAAGTCAGGCAATGCATTGGGCAGAAGGATTGCTCAATGAGGCTGATTAGGAATTCACCTGACAAAAGATTAGAAGGGAAATTCAGATTTTTGGAATGAGAGAGAGGAAAAAAAGAAATTGAAAAAGAGAAAAAGGCAGCAGCAAGGGAAGGAGAAGCAGGGCATGGCACAGGGCTTTGCTGTCAACATGAGAAAAGCCCTTGCTCACTGAGGAAACAGAAACAAGGAAATCTGCGGTGGTTTGGTCAAGATACCCCCATCTCCTGTGTTAGCTACATAGAGAATGATCAAAAATTTTGAAAATTTTTCAGAGTTGATGTGTCTATGTTTAGACTAGAAACTGTCAGAGAGGGGTGGCTTGTACACCGGCACTCCAGGAATCCCAAACTCTTGCAAGAGACACCAGGACGTTAGCAGGCAGGAGACAGATGCACTATATCCTATTTTGAGAGGGTCACAGGGAGACAGACAGACAGACAAATGGTGTTCAGCAGCCAGCAAGGCAAGAAACAAAGCTGCACAGGCTGCAGTTTTAGGGAGCTGAGTTACCTAATTAGGTGCTCTGGATTTTCATTTAAAGCTCATTGGAAACAAAGGATCTGTGTTCTTATTCCTGTAGGGAGCAGAGGATTAGTTTCAATACATAAACTGTGCCTCTGACAAACAAAAGAAAAATCAGTACATAACATGACAGGTGCCTCAGCAGTGGAACATGAATGCATGGTGTGCCCAAGCAGTGGCTGCTTTCGCAGAAGTCATTGATCTTTGCCATCACACTCTCACAACGGCGAGGTAGGCTCTGAGGCTTGCAGCAGAGGGTCACTAAACCTCTTGATTAAAATAAAAGTATTTTTTTCAAGACTGAGTTCAGGGGAAAAGAGACTCTGAGTGTCTCAAAATGGCTGCAGCTTCCCTCCAGCCTCCCACTTGCAGACCTCGCTTGTGTGCAGCTCACTCTGCAGTCATTCCACTCTTAATCAATTTTCTTTTTCTCTTCCAAGTGTAAATCAATATGGCTGCAACTGGAGGCAAAATCGCAGCATTTCTAATGTGGAACGTGGGACAGGCTGAGTTCCTAAATCCTAATTCAGAGAATTCCTTGAAAATCGCCTTTAAGTGTGCACTAAAATATACTGCCATCAGTGATCTCCGTGAACTGTGCACCCTGACAGAAACTGAAGGACTTGGGGAAACAGACATAGAAGGGGCATCCTTGGAAAGAGTGACCATGCCCAACACAAGACACCACAGGTACCACAGCTGTACAGCAGTGATTCACTAGGACAGGGTCTGGGGCAAAGGTTTTCCCCTGAACTAAAGACAAACATCTAAATGAGAGTCTTGGATAAGTCAGACTCTTTGCTGTCCCTTGTAAATCACATGTGGGAGCTGTGAAGACACTGAAAAAATGTGTGTTAGAGAAGCAATTGGTATGTCCTCTCTGTTAAAGCTTTTCCCTCGCTGTTGACTGAGTGGAGTTCAAGGCTGGTCTTCTAAGTGGTGGAAAAGAGGCATCTCATCCCAACACCAAAGAGTGGCTATCTAGCTCATTAGTTTATCCACAACCAGTAATTAATTGTAGCAAAATAACAGGCCTAATCAAATAATATCCACCCCTACAACCCCATTCAACGCACACACTTGTTAAATAACACTCCAGTCTGCTTTTTCATCTTTCAGCATTCTCACCTACGGGCTTGCAAAACCAGTTTGGCTGGAGTTCCTGGTGCATCTCAATCTGTACACTGACCCAAAACATTGTCCCACTAGTGCAATGCACTCACACTTATATTGCTACGTGTGCAGTGGGACATTATGAAAGTAACTAGTGGCAAGAGGTGCTGGAATAAGGAACATTAAGTGAGAAAACAGTCTATTTCCATTCCAGCTCACCTGTTGAAAAACGTTCAGAAAAACACAGATATCTGATTTGCAGACAGCCAAGTGTGAAGTGTTCAGCAATCATTTTAGGAGCCTTAGAGTATGACAGAGAAGAGCCAGGTGGGTGGATTGCAGTGGTCATGGCACACAATTGCATTTGAGAAGTGTGTGTGTGTGTGTGTGTGTGTGTTTGTGTGTGTGTGCATGACCCCACAGTGATGAAGAACCACTACACAACAAGGCAGAAATGCTACACCAGAGGAAGTAGAGGTCACTCCAGAACAAGAGGAGAGCTGTTGTTGTGAGATGCAAAATGTATTATCAAAGGAGTCCTCCAGAGGGGCCTTAACAGTAGTTGAAGACAACAGAAGTGAGCAAAAGAAAAAAGATTATGAAGAATCTTTACTGTGAGGGTGGTGAGGCTCTGGAACAGTTTGCCCAGAGAAGCTGTGAATGCCCCATCCCTAGAAGTGTTCAAGGCCAGGTTAGATGGGGCTTTGAATAATCTGGTCTAGTGGAAGGAGTCCCTACCCATGGCAGAAGGATTGGAACTAGATGATCTTTAAGGCCCCTTCCAACCCAAACCTTTCTATGAGCCTATGATAAGAAAAAAAATATCTGTATGAGACATAAAACTGAAAATCAGTCACCACTTTTGTATTTTATGTTTTCCGTATTCTTCAGAGAAAATGACACATTTGACTAGAATGCTCATCAAATCTGCAACCACATCTACATTTGCTTACTTGTAAATTCACTTTTTTTATGATTCCAAATGTTTTCATCTCACAGATCTGTACTTGGGCGTCACCAGTGAACCTTCTGGTGTAGATTTCCAGCCACCTGTGACTGTAGCACATGACATCTGACTTTATCCTGAGTCTTCCTATACACCTCCTAGACAGGGAGCAGGTGCTTAAACATTAGTAGCCAATGATATTGTAGATGTTATTTTTGGTCTGAGATCTTCAAATGGCAACAAGGAATCTACAGAAGGCCTGAGCTCTTTTTGAGCCAGAGAAGATAGATTATAGCACCTAAACCACATTAGGCGCTTTCTTACTATCAAGAAACTTCATTTCACCTCTTAGGAGGAATGAGTTTGTTGCAAATTCATCTGACAGGATTTTGTCTTTCTTTGCAGCAAAAGGCTAGATTTAGCAAAGATGACACAGAATTTCTGTGCTGAAGTTACCTAAAATGATGATTAAAATAAAAGCAGAGAAATGAGAGAAAAACCCCCAAAGGAAATAAGAGTTTTTCAGCACTCTGTATATGTTTGTTCTGATATTAACTGTGATGTCTTTAATACTGCCCACATGCTAAGTTTGCAGAGTGCCACTGATTTTCTCCTTGACAAGGTACACTTACATCTATATTGTCTGGTGGAAAGATGTGAGTTTGTGCAGCTTTGCTTGAGACCATGTGCAGACATGAGAGGCAGCTCAACACCATGGAATGAGATAGATGCATCTTCTGACTGATCAAAACTGAAATAGCTCATCATGATTCTACTTAAACTGCTGTCTCTAAACTCAGAGGTAATTACCCCATTGAGATGCATGAGATTGTTTACTTACCAGAGCTGTGGCGTCATGCCTGCTGCAAATTCGTAAAGACATTGCTATATTGGTTTTGCTCAATTCCCAGGTAATCCACAGGGAGGGAGGCAGAGCATAGGTCCACGGAAAGGGAGAGTCACCAGACGTTCCTTCACGTGAAACAAGATCTTAACAGATATCTCCTGTGGTCTATCCTGACTGTCACAAGATGTCCCATGCCATGCCTGTCCCCAGCCCACGGAGGCCCTGGAGTCACTCCCCACCTGCACAGGTAAAGCCCACCCCTGAGCTGCAGCAGGCACAGACTTGCACAGCCTGGAAGCAGAGCGCGGCCAGCGCTTCCCCAGGGGCAGGGCCTGCCAGTTCCACCACACTGATGGGTTCAGGATCTAGGATAAGTTTTCTATAGTAATTTTCTGAAGATGGAGGACTTTTTCTCAGAGATAGCCTGCCTCTGAGCCTTCACAGGGCATTTCCTGGGTGCCCATAGACAGCTGAGGGATGAAATCTCATCAAACAGCAACAACATGCATATTAACTTCACCATGAATTCTTGAAGGGAACTGCTGAATACAGATCCTGTGATAGTCCTGCTGCATTGCTTCACCAGCACTCTCCATGAGTTGAAAACATAGCCACAGCTAAATCCAAGGTCACTGCTGTGGTCTTCTGAATGGATTTGTTGTGACTCTTGGTTGTTGCTCCTGCTGTGGGCAATTGATTTCCTCCCTGAAATGTGACTGCAAGACATAAATTTACTGTACTCATTAATTCACTGACACTAGAAGGGCAAACATCCTTCTTCCTCCTTCATGCCCACATATTCCATTTATGGTCCCTCTTTGTGACTGGTCCTCTTCTGTCATAGCCCTAGTATCTGTTCTTCCCACTACATCATTTCTTACTTTTTCTACCAAAAAAATAGTGTCTTCCTTACATGTTCAGGAAGATAACTTCTCATGTCTGCCACCTAGCCAGCTTTTACTCTCCCCAGAAAGTAAATATGCCTCACACTCCCCCAGAAGGGCACAATAACTGTGAAGAGACAAGTACTTTTTGCTGAGATTTGGCAGTCAGATACTCTGAGTTCTCACACCTGCTTTTCCCCCCCCAGTCAGAAAACAACTACAAAGTGGCTAAAGCTGGCTGCAGCACATGGTTTACCTGCATCTCCACTTCTAATTAGACAGGTTTTTCTCAATGAGGTTACTCTGTGTCTGTTTACCTGTTTCTGGTAGCAGGCTGGGGCTGTGGACAGTCACAGCAATGGAGAAGGCAGCACAGGGCATCACCACTGTGCTTCTGGTGTGTAAGCAGCAGCTGTGACTGGGCAGGGTAAAGGAGCAACAGCTGCCTTCTCTCCCACCTTTCAAGTGGTAGGTATTAAGCTGGTGTCCCTGACGTATAAAATGCAGGTTCTTGCCAGGGTGTTTGGGAACACAGAGATGCTGAAAGATCACGTCCTCCTTTCCTTTCTGAAAGGTCGTGACTGATGGAATTAACTTTTATGACAGACAACTGCACCTAAAACAGGAAAGAGGGAATGGTAGGGTCGTTTTCCCTTGCTAAATTGTTGAGCTTGTCCTAACACTTTACAGCCTGGTTCACCAGCTGCACCTCCATCTGTGCGTGAGGGAGCCATCCCACTGTGCCCACAGGACTGGGACATGGAACATGATCTTTACGGACCGCCTGATTTTGCCTCTTAAAAAGGGAACACACAGGACTGCTGTAATGCTTTTAATTAACTTCTTGTGCTCAGAAATTCTCAGCTGATTTTGAAGGAAATAGACCAGTTTGCACAAGTGGTGAATTTGGCCCTAAGAAAATAAAGAGTTTTCTCAAAAATGTCAGTCTTCAGTAATTTCTCTGGACATGCCCTCACGGTGAACCAGACAACACCAGAAATGATCTTAGCTTTTTGAATGTCAGTGTGGGCGATGAATTAATTTTCAAGAATTGTATGAGCTTTTGTTAGGCATAAAAGATTATTTACAGCAAGCTATTTTAAGTTTGAGCTGTAATGGGAACAGACTGACTCACGTGCACTGCCTGTTATAAAATCAATCCAAGTATCTAAGATGGTCATCACCTTTGTAGATGTTTTATGTGGAGGAGGAATATGTTTAAGAAGTTATTAGCTGTTAATATGATCCTTCCAGGAGTGTTTGTATACAGAATTTATTAAGCTTATTTTAAACTTGGATAACATCTTCAGCATTCTCCCCTGTATATTATGCCTGTTTTTATCTAGGAATGCAGTTGGACTTCTCATCCTGGTCTTCCAATCATGGTAACTCTGTATAATCAAATCAATAAAGGTAAGTGGAGCTACAATAAAGCAGTATTCACATGATGATTCACAGTTTAGGGTATCAGCTCACTTACTTTGACAATGCCACTTTCAAAGGCCTTAGCCAAATTAAAGCCATGCCTTCTGAAGAAGGAGAGATGATTTTACAACACTGTTTGATGGTTTTGAGGTTCATAATTCAGGAATTTCAAATGTCATTTCAGTTTAGGAAAACAACAGAGGACATTTGGTCAGAGTGTAGCTTTGGCCAGTCCCAGCATCCTGTAGCTGCTGGGCACTGAAACCAGCCTGTTGCAGCCACAGGCCAGGCAGTGATATGCACCAAAGCTCAGCTCTTCTGTATTTCCTGCTTTCCGTGTGCTCAGTTGTACACGTCTGGCCCGTCCTGCAAATGAATCCACATGAGTCATCACAGCAACGAGTCGCATGAAAAGAGACCAGCTTTTATTGTAGATGGCATTTCTACTGACTTAGAGCAGAGAGATACAAGAGCCCTTCATGGCCACATATTTCAAAGGGAATCTCTAAACAGGAGAAGAAGGAATTTTGCAGACAAAATGAACAACTCTAAGCAAATTCTGCTAAATTGCCTAGAAGCATAAGTATTGGCTGCCCAAAATACATTTAACCCTTCATATTTTCCCCCAATTCTTTCTGTTATTAATCCCATACAATGAAACACATGTACATAATCCTGAAAACATCTCATATAATTCAAAACAGTATCTGTTTCTATTTAAGGCAAAGTGAAATATGTGCCACAGATGCAGGACTAAGTTCTTTTGTTGGAAAAAGTCCTTTTCCCCAGGCATGCAAATATTTTAGCTTTTTTTTCCTGCTCCCGTACAGCATGCTTGCTCAAGCCTAACTTTCCCTCTCTGTGTAAATAGCATCATAACACTGGAAACAGCAGATGATTCTGTCTCTCAGCTAGTTTTCCTGTCAGTGTTTTAAAAACAAGGTTCCTTTTAGTGACTATCTCAGTCACCCAGCAGCACAGTTTATCAGAACAGTACTAGGTAATTGTTTCATGAGAGTCATTTCTGTCTGCATGAGCGTGCTCAGAACAAGTCTGACATGCAACTAGATAAGCCAAGACATATGATTTTTTTATTATTATCATGTCAGTCTGAATAGCATTGCAAGAACGATGCTGAGCATCAGGAATATTACAGTCATAAGAAAGGATGACATTCCCAGTCCTAAGTGCAATTCAGCTGCAGGGCCTCTGCATTATAGAAGAGGGAAATGCAGCCACAGCAGTGTTTCTCATTAAAGCCATCACCCTAAGAATAGCTATTTACCATAATTTATTTTGGAGAGGAAGGAGATCAATAACTCAGAAACATCTATTTGCTGTCCTTCATGTCTCCCTTTCAGTTTGTAAAAGTCCTTATTAACCTAAAGCTTTTTAACAACAAAAAATAGAAAAAACCCCCAAACCAATCAGACAGACAAAAAAAAAAAAACAACAAAACAACCAACCAAAGAAGGAATCAAAGCCCACAGAATTTTACACAACTTTATTTTCAGCAATCCAGAGGGGGATCTGTCAAGGGAAACATCTGTTCTGAGCTCAGGAAAGGCATGTGCTACGCATGAGTGGAGCTTTTCAGTGTCATGTGACTGAACTGCTCTGGTTTGTTTACGTGACATTTAACAGTCCTTGAACACAACACTCACATTGGTGCACATGAACAGAGTTGGCCATTGGGGTGCTCATAATGGGGAAGAGAATATATAAATATTCTTTCTTTATATTTCACAAACAACTCAGATGAAAGAAAAAGAAAAGGGCTTGATAAGAGAAAAGAAAGCAGAGTTACATACAAAGAAATTGCCAATAGAGGCGAGATAAAAGTACAAGTTGTCCTTTCTCGTCTGGCAGCTCCTTCTTCCATTATTCACAGACAAGAATCAGAGCAGGCATAAAACATCATCACATAAGATCACTGTATGCTGCACCTGATGGTGAGAGTTACACCTAAACGTGGGGACTGTCTCAGCTTTCTCAGTACAAGCCAGACCTTTCCTCTTCCTATTTTAAAGACATCACTGGGCCATTTACAAAAGCATGAGTTCTCTCTGTTATCACCTGCTACGGTCCCTCTTCTGTTATGCATAATAAAATTTATATATCCAGACCATCTGCTATTTTAGCAAGTGAAATTTGTAGGTAAAAAAACATAGCAAAAACGTGTTTGAGAGAGAAATTTCACATCATGCGCAGGTGTACAATTTCTTCTTTGGATGCTGGAAACTGCACTTAGGCAGTTACTGCTAGAAGAGCCACAGGCACAAAAGGAAGAGAATGGGCAGAGTAGAGGTAAAGTTGATTCCTTGTTGCTTTGCAATGACAATGAGAAATCAAAACAGATGCCATGAGAAACTGGAGTTACCTTGAGAACAAGGTAGATTCCTCATAGGCACCGTGCCTGGGATGAACAGCATCTTTTGGTCCTCGTCCTTCTGGTGATCCATCACCCTTTACCCATCTGCTCCTCCCTTGGCAGGGCTGGCAGAGGTCCACATGCACCAGTGTCTCAGACAAAGCCCAGTATTTCACTGCAGGAGATTCACCAGTACTTTGAACTCAGACCCAGGATTCTGTGGAAGAAGACTTCCTTTCACTGATTCAAGGAAGTGATAATCTCTGAAAAAGAGGCAGAGCAGGCAGCTGGCAGGGACTCTCTCCTAAACAGGCACTGCAAGACCTCCTACAGATGATGGGCCCAAACATACTCTTCCCAGTTCAGGCCCTGCTCTACCTGCCTCTCTTTGAAAGAAAGGGCTTCTTACCTGGAGCATCTCAAGGCCCTAGGCCATTCCTGAACCAACACGAGATATTTGTTGCTGCAATATAAATGTATCCTGAAAAGCCATACTGCGGATTTTTCATGTTGAGTCGAGGTCTCTAAAACATCAGGTCCAGTTCAAAGCCTGTGAAATAATAATAAAGAGATCTTTATAGGTTTTCACTAGGTCTAGAATGAATGATAAGTTGTTATATATGGCACCAAGCTATTGAAAAAAAGAAGGATAACTGCAAGAACAGTTTTGTTCTAGCCACCTGATTTCCTGGACCTTCTCAGCCACTTCAGATCCAACAGCTTGAAAAAGATGTGAGGCAAAGACTTTCTCTGCACAGCTCTTACTGTCCTGTGCCCACAGACAAACCCTGCCAGAGCTCCCAGGCACACCACGCAGATTCCCAGTTCTGTCAAGTGTCTGGCTGACACTGAATTTGTGGCTGTGGAGCCTTCTTGGAGCCCCTGTATTTGAGAAAAAATTATTTTGAATTGCTCAGTTGTTAAAATAAACACTTCCTCTCACCTCGCCAATATTCACTAAAATGGAAATTGGACCAAAGCCTGGTATTATGTATGAAGTACAAAAGAGAAAGCAAACTTCTGAAATCATTACACATCCTCATTTTGAAGTGCTATGCCTTATTTCGCACCACAATCAAAAGTATTCTGTTGCTTCAAATTTCAAGAGTAGGTTGGACAATTTAAATACACTTGCTGTCTGCATTAAGTAGGAGAAAAAAGAGGGGGGATTGTATCTTTATTTGTTCTTTTGCTTTCAGCTTATGGCTGGTTCAGTGTGACTGATGTCAGCATCTAACACGTGATTTTATCCCAATAGACCTTTTATTTCAGCTGCTCCATATTTGGGCTACATTCGTTATGTATCTGATGGAAAAAAAAAGGAAGTACGTGTGTGTTCCTATCTGCATACATACATTTTGTATGTATCCTGTTGCACACCTATTAGTCTTCTAAATCTATGGAGAGGAAGAAAAACTGTTTGGATTTTTTTGTGAGTCTATAATAATGTCACAGTTTAGCCCCAGCCAGCAGCCAAGCCCCAGCCAGCTGCTTGCTCACTGCCCCACCAGCAGGATCCAGGAGAGAATCAGAAGGGTAAAAGATAGAAGACTTGTGGGTTGAGATAAACGCAGTTTAACAGGGAAAGATGCACCCACAAGTAAAATAAAACAAGGAATTAATTAACTGCTTCCCATGGGCAGGCAGGGGTTCAGCCATCTCCAGGACAGCAGGGCCCCATCACACGTAACAGTGACTCGGGAAGACAAACTCCATCACTCCAAACGTTCTCCCTTTTCTCCTGGTTCCCCCCACATTATATACTGAGCATGATATCAATGGTCTGGAATATCCCTTAGGTCAGTTGGGGTCACCTGTCCTGGCTGCATCTCCTCCCAATCTCCCATGCACCCCCAACTTCCTCACCATCGTGGCAGTAGGAAAGGCAGAAAAGGCCTTGGCTCTGTGTAAGCCCTGCTCAGGGCTTAATTACAAAAACATCTCTATATTATGAACCCCGTGTTCAGCACATATCCAAAACATTACCCCATACCAGCCTCTGTGAAGGAAATTAACTCTACCCCAGCTGAAACCAGCACAAGTAGTTAGAGCTATTGCAATTACAAATAAAATAGAGGATGCAGTCCTTTCACGCGTCAGATTCATCTCTGTGACTGTTGTATGAGCACAAAAATAGCAGCCACTGCAAAACAATTGCTTTTTCAGCTATGTATAAGGCTATTTTGTGTCTGGCCAGGGCTCAGCACTCTCTGCACAACAGGCAACAGTTTCTTCTTCCTCCAGGTTTGGTTGCTGTCAGCACAAGCTTCCTGCATGACTAACACTGTTAGGTACATTTTTCAAGGATGGGAGGAGAGGTTCAGTTGTGCAGTGGCTCATCCCTCTGTATTGCTCACTTCTATGCCTTACCCACTCGTACCAGCCTGAACTTCAATGGCACTTGGTCAGCCCAAGATTTTGCCCCACAACCCAATGGCTAATTAAAAAAACAAAAAAAGGCAGATTCACAAAATGTAATGGATCTGCTACACTTTCTAGTACAACAAAGCAGCCTGCTATCAGACCTGTTCCTTGGGGTACAAACGCAAAGGGGCAGAAATACACCTGTTTTTACAAGTAGGTTGTAAAATCCCACCTGTGGGAGCTGTGTGTGCAGGTGGGTTTGTAAGGGCAGGGAAGTCTCGCAGGAATGTTTGCCTGCATCTCCTCACAGAGCTGCTGCAGGACTACTATGCAGCACAGATTGATCCATGCTCCTGCTGATAGGCCAGAGCCACCAGCGAGTCCCTGCGGTCCCACCCCACCCTGGCCGAAGAGCTAAAGGAAGCTAAGAGAGAAAGGTGCACCACACACTAGTGTCTGGCTGATAAGAAAGCAGTCCGGTACCAGCTTTGTTCAGGTAGCTCTTATTCCCCACTGTGAAGTGTGGGCAGACAGATGCATACAAAGCAGTGTGAACCATGCCTGGAAGGAAAGACTTTGCACCAGCTCTCTCTGCCTTGCATCAGCACAGATGTGTGAGCAGCACAGAGGTGACCGTCAGAGGCATCACTCTCCACACATATTACACATATCAGCTATGGTGCACAGGGTTACTCCTGTCCCAGGGCTGGAACTCTTCCAGTGGCTGATTCATGTAAGGTGGTTTGGTTTCTCTTTCTGAAAGCCCAGCTCAGGAAGTGTATGACATAGATTAACTTCTGGTTTCAGTTCTTTTAAAGTACAGATTCTGTTTTGGTTGGAAGGTAGCTCTATCTGCAGCGTGAATGACGGGGAGGGCAAAAAGGCAGCCAGGTACTGTTAGTGTGGGATACAACTGGGAACAGGATCTCCCTGTTGGCTGGTGCTTCTGGACATGACTGATGACCAGTCTGCCCCCTTCCCCCAGGCTGCTCCTTCACACTGTAGATAAATCCACACTTTTTCAGGAACCAGCCTGAGGACTGTTTTTTTCCAGCTTCCAGATCCTAGAAGGGGGACATCTATTAGACCTAAGCAATGAACAAAGTGGAGGTGTGGGTGATGCTGCTGAGAGAATCTGCCTGCAAATGAAAGACTGGGATGGCTTTTTGGAGAATGACAAGGTTCAGCAAAAAGGTCTGGGGAAGCCAGACCCACCGCCATCACAGCATCATGACATTGCAGAGTTCTACATACACACACGGACACAGAAGCATAAGCACTTGCCCACCTCATTGTTTGGGGGGGAAGCAAAGGCTAAAAAAGCTTATAGGCTTAGAATTATTGTAATAATCTGTAATAGAGAGTGCTGCTTTCCTCCAAATCTTTGTCCATAACCACCATTCAGTAAAAAGAAATGCTTATAGTATTTATAATATTTAAAAGGAACAGCTGTTATTTGATTTTATTGGAGGGCAAGTTCATTATGTTATTAACTGCTTATCTTAGTTATATGTTTTGAGGTAATATATGGTGCATGAGACAATGTGCCTGAATCCTTGGGAAATAGGCAGAGTAAGGACTTGTCAACTCTAAAAACCTCCTCAGTTTTAGGTAACAAGAGTAGTCAAACAGCCTAACAAAAAGTATTGAAAATTAAATAGAAAAGTTGAGCCTAATTTAGCTTAATTTTAACGTGGTTTTCCACCCTTCTTTATCACAAATATACAGTGTCTGTCCCAATCCAGTGCCTGGACTTTCAAAAGGCTGTTGGAAAATAAAAGAAGTTTCAGGAAAGATCTGCAAAAATTATGCCTGAAATTGTGCCAGATAGATTAAATTAAATGTAGTCTATTTATTTTATCAAAGAAAAGATTTGCAGATGGATGATTTGAGAAGGTGCAGACTTACAGGGAATGGGAGAGCACTAAGGAGGTTGGAGCCCACGTTCCCAAGCCCTGACTGCTGCATGGGAGCTCATGCATGCCCAGAAGGGCACTGGGCCATTCCACACACCCTGAACATGGGCAGCGGCTTCCTGGCCCTGCGAAACAGGAGAGAGGCTGTTGGACAGAGGAGCAGCAGGGACTGTGGACCCAGGCTCCATTGTAGCACAAGCCAGCAGATAGAGTCTGAAAATTTCAGACCACAAAGTTTTCCAACACAAGTGGCAATATGCTGCTGAGGCAGCATATTTGCAGTCACAGTGGATTTTCTATCCTTTTATAATCATAAATCAGGGTCAGGTTTCTTTCATTAAAGGTACAAGCACAATCAGACAAAAAAGTGTTTAAATTAAAATCTTTGGTCTCTGTCATGAAGAAAGTCAGCACAGAGGGTTGTTCTGATCCTGTTCTTAGCCTGTGAGTCTAAAGCATTCCTTCATAAGAGCATAGGCAGGCGCAGCCAGGACAACAGGCAGCATATGACCAGAAAGAAATAATTTATTCTCTGTGATACAGGATGAATAGATTTTCACACCATTCAGATCCATTTTTTTTATAACCATCCACCATATGCCAGGAACTGGAGAGCAGTGTGCAGAGCAAGCCTGCATCTGCTTCCTCCTTCATGCTGTGCATGCTTTTTATAAAAGTCCTTCCCTGGAAAGCAGCAGAAGGCATCGCCAGCAGCACTTCCCAGGGTCTGGGTGAACACTGCAGGGGATGTACAGTGCTGGGAGCCAATGTAAACATGCAAGAAAGAGCTGCAAGACCATGGCATGGGTGATGATGCCTAAGTGCCTTCCAGCACAGCCACGCCAGGGAAAGTTGACAAAGATGAATATCTTTAAAAACAAGAAGAAAATGTTCATCTTGATAACTCTCCCGTGTGGGAATAGTTAAGTGTGAATCTTCACTGTGAGTTGGTTTTGTGTCCACCAGATCTTTCTCCCACTGTTTGCAAGCATGTTTTAAGAAGAGGAGATACTGCAAGTTGTGCAAAGGTCAGCTTTTAATACAGCACTATTCACCATGCAAACTATATTAAATTGTAGTCTCATAAACATCACTTACAACTATCACCTTTTTCTTGGCTGGAGTATTTATCCAGCTTTATCCAGGTCTCTGCTCAGGGTCAACTGGAAGCCATCAGTCCATCAGACTGCTTTGTTTATTCAACTTTTAAATTTCTTTAGCTTTTCTCTCATGTCATTGGGCCTTATGTACAACAATTTTCACAGGGTGCTTGCAGTCAAAGTCAATACATTTGTACATATCATAGTTGTTTTGAATAATGATGGCATATTACTGTGCTTATAAATATTATCTTACTTGTACTTCAAATTTTACCAAGAACCTGCCATCTCACCAGGTTTTTGGTTTTTTTAGAGTGATGATGATATTGCTACAGCATCAACAAAAGAAGTGGCATATCATTCAGAGCATTCACACTTAGTTCAGGTGACTAATTCTAAACTATAAATACTTCAAGACCAATTTGTCACAGACTTACAAGCACCTTGTCTCTGATGCTACAGCCTATTTCCCCCGGCACTTCCACAACACCAGTGAATTGGAAACTCATCACCCAATAAACTCTGTAATTATTCTTCTGCTTACTACTTAAGTGCATTAGTAATGCCACACAATAGATAGGATTAGGTCATCAAGTTTGCTTCTGTGTCTGGCATTGCATGTATGACAGGGTTTCTTTTCTAAACAAAAGGCTGTTTGTCAGTGTTACTTTTGCTCTAACGCATGTAAAGCCAACTGTATAAACAGAGCAGTATTTCTGTAACCACCTCACTGCTCTGTGGTGCTCTGAAACTCAGAGGAGATGGTCCTCTCTCAGCTCCTAGGCTGCATCTACTGAGACAGCAATTCAAGCTGGAAAGCACAGTCTGGCTTGTCACTTGTCATCCAGAAAGTATTAGAGGAGAGAATATCGTATTATTGAGTCATAATTTGTTCAGCTAGGTTTCTGGGCACCAAGACAGCCAGATGGTTAATTCCACTACTTCTTTTTTTTTCTTTTTTTTTTTTTAAAGGAGGAGCAGAGGGGAGGGAAGTCCCCTGGCATCGGGTTCTGGCACAGCAGGCTGAGCCCCAGTGCAGCAGTTGGGATTTTGACCCAGTGAATGTGCCCAAAGATCCTTTTCAGCCACACAAAACCGTTCAGTTTTGCCATTAGCATATCAGAGGTGGAGCGGTGGTGGGAAATGGCACAGGCAACAATGCTGGGAGCTCGGAGTCTTTGTCTGGCTGCAGCTTAGGGAGGCAGGAAAAAAAAATTATAATTGGCCATTGGCCATGCAGTGACAGACAGATGTTGACATTTTTCTCCCTTGGCTGATCAAACCCCACCCTCATCCCGAGGTCTGGAGGAATGCTGCCAGCTGCCCCATTGAGGCAGGCAGCTTTCTGCCCACTCTCCAGAGTGACAGGGCCAGCATTAGCATGGTATAACCTGCGTAGAGAAAACTGAGAGGGTGAGAGAGATTGCCTCTGATTTTTCTTTTCTTTATTTTTGTCACTCTAAATCAGATCTGAAATAAGGTTTTAATTCCAATTCAAAAGGGCAGGCGAAGTACATCAGCTAAATGCAACATCCTCGATCACCTTTGAACCCCATGCAGTATCTATGGGAAGAGGCCAACCTGCCTTAGACAGCCTTCCTTTGCTTCCTTGCCAGAAAGAGATGTTTTGGGGCCCCAAAAACTGCTGAGAGTTCCCACTCCCATACACTATAAAAATCCCATAGGAGGAGGTTCATGAGCTGTGTCAGGCTGGAGTCTGTAAATGTGCCCTCCTGCTTTCAGCTCCACTCATCTTTCCTCCTCCTGGCAGCAGCCATGAGAGCAGCACTGCTTCTGCTTCCTCCTGACCTGACCACACACGACTCTGGGACAGGAAAGAGGCAGGATTTGAAAGAGATGACATTTTTCTTGACACAGCAATAAAGTCAGCCTGCACGCTCAAAGGACAACTCTGCATGTTTTCCACTTGTTGCCCAAATCACAGACTGATCCCTGGAGGCAGAGCATCTGCCACTTCATTGCACATCAGACTTTCCCTAGAACCAAGCAATATTTTTTTTTTTCTGACATCAAGCTCAGTTGCACTGACTATCTCATCTATCACTTTCTGAATATCTTATCTATCACTTCTCTGTATGAAGAAAGCCTGCCCACCTCCATGGCTGTTATTCTGGAAACTTTTCTCCGTGCAACAGCCCTTGCTTCTGCAGCAGCACTGGGGCAACACGTGAGGACACAGTGTGGTCATGAACACTGCCTAGGAAACCTCTATGAATTCCTGGCAGTGTTGCAGAGACAAGCCCAGCTGGTCAGAGGTAAGACCAATCCTTGCCCGGCTCCAAATCACTCACAGTGCCCAAAAGGCCCCAGCAGGGAAGAGTGCAGTGCAGATGCCAGTGTCCATGGCAAAGGGTGGCCAAGCTGTGTGTACTGCTAAAATGGAGCAATCTCCCATGCAGTCATCACCCTTCTACTCTCCTTCATGAAATGAGCTTCCCACAAGCTCAGCTTTCACCCAGCTTTTGGCTTTTCCAGTGACAAATCAGGATTTCGTAAGGTTTTGTTTCTGCTTTGAAAGGCCTGTACCTAAAGTGTCTGTTTAGAAAATGCAAATGAGTGCAATGAGCCTATTAAATGGTGTCTAGATGCAGACTGGAGCAGAGACTGTCAAGTCTGCATTTCAAATCAACAGCTGAGCTTGGATTTAGAGTTTAATGCTGTCATATTTGGCTTCTTGTAAGATCAAGGACCCTGTCTGTCCTCAGCCAGTCCAATGAGGAGGATGCTCATGCTGGGCATGTTTCCTTATGAGTGGAAAAATCCTGGGCCCGCAGAAAGGGCCCTTTACACCACTCTGTACTTCAAAGCCAGTTGACTCACCCAGCCTGGACAAAGCAACCACAGAGAGTTAAAGCTCTGCTAACTCTTGCCTCAGGCCAGGTTGAGCTACTTCAGAGGCGAGAAGGATTAAGTGGCCCCAAACACCCAGGGGTAGGGGGATCAGACCTGTCAGCACACAGTTCAGCTCCTAGCTCAGCAGCTACTGGCCTCTTGGGAGGGTCTTGAGATTCAGGGTTGGGGTCCAAACCTACATATAGCTTCAAAGATATGTTCACAGTTGTTAAGTCCTTCATTTGTTTACAGATATAATGCACTAAGTGAATATAAAACTAGATTTCAATATGTTGGATAAATTATTTATGGCAAATCTATTGAAAATTCATGTAGTTCCTAGTAATTAGCCTAACCAATGTGCAGTGGATATGAACAGTCATCATTCTTCTGCCTTGTCCCAAAGGAAACACAACGATAGAGCATAGATCTTAAATGCACATCTCTTTACATGTACATCTACAGTCACATCTCGGAAATGAGTTTTTATTTGCTTTAGATTCACAGGGTTCTCTGAGCAGATTATTCTGCTTTATGCTTGGTTCTTGCCCTTTTATTAGGGCTTTGCAATGTGAACATTTCTCCATGGAGGCATTACTGTGTGGTAATTGTTCAGCTCTTTCTACATTAGAACACATCCTCTGTGGTAAAAAGGGCCCCTTCTCAGTTCATCCAAACCCTGGGCTGGATCAGACTTAAAGCTTCTTATATTTATGGCTAAAATATGTCTTACTCTACTCTATAGCCATGAGGGTTATTAGATCCTCAGCCAGAGCCACTCATTACAAGAGACTCATAGCAGTTACATGGGTGCAAATTTGGCCTTGCAGAATTTTGACTGTGAAGAAAAGGGGTGGGAAGGAAAGAGCAGTTTGACTCAAACACCACAAAGTAATATGTAGACTCAGAAAGGAGTGGTAAGCTGGAAAGCTAACCTGATTTTCAATGGTTATTATATCTAAATCAGGACTCCTTTTCAGCTGTGATGGAGCCTATTATAATGAGGAAAACACAATCCCCTTCACCACTGCCAACCCAGTAGGGGTATTAGAAAAGAACAAATTCCATTTAAACTCATAGAGTTCAGTCTAGGTTATATCCTGTGTTGGGATAGGAACATTTGTATTTACACAGTTTATAGATCTGGTCTTAAGTTATTGTACTTAGAAAAGTAATGTAAACAAGCTGTAAAAATTTCAACAAGTAACCTTTAGGATCCAGCAATTTTAGACTGAATCATACAATTCCAATTAGCAATTATTGTGGTGTGACACCTAAATGTAAGTTTTGCTAGAGATTTACAGCTGCCTTCTATTCACATTACTAAGCTAAATTTACAGTCCAGGAATCCAAACTCCTTTATACAGACTCAGACACTTCAGCATCCACATGTTTTTTTTCTGAAAATAGGTGTAAACAAATCTGAGAATCTGGACAAAAAGATGGCAAGAAATTAAAAACATCTTGCAACTGCTGGAATTAATGCACCTTCATTTTACACTTAGAGCCCTGCAGGGAAGGAATCCCTTGCTAACAAAAAATCCTATGCTCTTCACATTTTGGTGTCAAGGTTGTGTTATGACCCTCTATTCTTTGCATAGGTCACCTTGCTGCAAAAGAATTAAAAATAATACTTTCTAATGAGGGTAACAGAAACATTAATAGCTGGCTTGATTTGAATTCAGATTAAGGAAGGACATGGCTGATTTTTAAATAAGCATCTGCTAAAGAAATCCCCAGATCGGTTCCTGTGCTTATAGGAAATCTCTTAATACTCGCTAAGAGGGAGCCTTGGAAGATCATTTGAAACGTGGCTGCTTTTCCAGGGCTCACCTCAGTCATGCAAGGCTCCTCTGCTGCTGCTGTGTGCACACCCAGACCTGTCCTCCAGTGGTCTCTTTCTCCTCACCACTGGTATTACAGAATCTCCTGCTTATGGGGAAGAAGGGCCTGGGGGGAGGGTCTCTCTGCGGAACTTTTTGCAGGACTAGTCTTAGCAACTCCTCCAGCAACTGCTCAGTTTTGTCAGGGAGCTGGCTTGACTGTCCATCCAACCATTGTCTCCCTCCCTGCACCCCAGCAGATAATTTAGGATTTCAAGCACAACCATCACCAACCAGGATGAAAAATGTACAGAGCTGTTCCTTATTAAGACGACCACCTCAATATGCATTTTCCAACACAAAAGTTTATTTTCAGTACAGGATGTGATCTATTGCTTAAAAAGCCTTGCTTGATCAACACTCCTCATTTTCCTTGTTCATAGGCATGCAGCACAGGGAGTTGAAATACCTTAACAAACTCAGTGCTGGAGGGTAGAAAGGCAGTGAACACATTATCATGGGATAGAACACTTGCTATACTTGATAATCAATGCCCAAAGGCTGGTGGAAGACAGCTAAATTATCACACATGAAATTCCCATCTCCCTGGAGATGAGGTTTTCTACTGAGGAGGTAAGAATGGAGCAGTCACACTTTGAAGCATTTCTGATACAAACATGGATGAGACCAAAATCTACACAAGAAGGACTCCTGCAGGAGAAGGATGAAGTATTCACAGAATACTCTGAGTTGGATGGAACCCACAAGGATCATCAAGTCCGGCTCTTAAGTGAGAGGCCCATGTGGGGATAAAACCCACAACCTTGGCGTTATTAGCACCATGCTATAACACACTGAGCTAAATATTTCCACGGCCAGCTACAAGAAAGATGTGATGGCTTAAGAGGAGAGACCCAGAGAGCCCTTCTCAGCCCCATGCTCCTATGACCCTCTGCAAAAAGATCTCCAGAACTGAGCTGCTGAAATGGTATGGTGGTGGGAGGAGAGAGGTCTTGGTTTGCATCCAATCAATCCAGTGGTCAGCCTTTCTCTTAGGAGTTCCTGCTTTACAGACATCAGCCCTGATCTGAACCACAATGGTGACCAGTAAGGTTGACCAGTTTTCTCATCGTGTCTGAGCAGCATTTTTCTCTTCCCACTTTCCATAATCCTTACATACATCTGTGACAGAGATTTTAAAGACCTTGAAGTTGAACTGCAAAAACCACAGCCTGCTGGAAAAAGGAATCCCTGCCAGCATAACTTTATTATTCCCTTTTTGGACAAATGGTTGAAGAAGTGAGAGCTGCTCTCATTTTTATGGCAGACATTCTGCAGATGCCTTGATGAGAACAGGATGACACATAAACCCTGCTCTAGATCCATTCTGAGATCACAGGCAAGAGGAAAGCTGCCTCATACGACTGGTGAAGCAAAGAGCACATCCAGATTCACTTGTCTTCATGGCAGCATCTGCTAGAAAATACATGCAGAGTTAAACCTCAGACATGAAAAAATATTTTTAAAAGTTTGTGGACAAATGCCATACGTTCCTTAATGGCATTTGTCTGTTAGTAACTCCTGGAATAGGAAATGTTTTCATTCTCAGTTTCTGCATTTTCTTCCTCCCTTTTGAGTCAACAGGAACTGAACCTATAAGTCAAAATAGCTTTCTGTCTCCAAACAGACTGAGTCAGTACCATGGTTTAAAGAGATAGGGGAAAGCTATTGACAGTTATGAGTAACGATATAGAATTTCTGACAAAAATGGGTTGAAAAGCCACAAAACAAAGCTCCAAAACTCATCTTCACTTAAAGAAAATGTTCGTGCTGTTTGAATCAATCTGGCTGCTTCCACAGCCAGTACTGCTGTGACAATCTTTGCCTTTAAAGATGTAAAATGCTCTATCACTTCACAAGCTCTTGCACATCACTGTTGCAGGAGCAAAATTAATGCATAATATTCTGCCTTCATGGTTTGTACTATTAGCTTCTCTCTTCATTAAAAGATAGGTGCTTTCAAACAAGCCTGCCTCCTGCCACATGTATATCTACGTTTGAATCTGCCAGGGCCATGGGGAATTCATTTACACACACGCATTGCTGCGTCATCTGCGTCTGTGCAGAGCAGAGCTTGTGACAATGTGACAGAAGGGACGCTGCCAACACCAGCACGGCTGCTCATGGGTCTGCACAGTTCTTCAGAGAGTGGTTAATTTTGACACGGATCCAACAGACTGGGGAGTCAGTCAGTGTCTTGCTTGTTCCACTGTGTAAAACGGCCCAGAGGCAGCAGCCCATGCTGGGACAGTGCTTATGGGACTGGTGTCAGAAGCTCTTGGCAGCCAGCACAGCTGTGCCTGGGGCTGGCCTCACAGAAGCGACATTTCCATGGCCTCAGCTCACCACAGAAAACAGGCTATTTATGTCAACCTTAAAAATGAGGTGGAACTTAGCAGTGAAAGCTATATCTATTGCACAATAAGAATATTCAAAGAAGCAGTTTGGAATTTGGGCTGAAATTATTTCTTTTTCTCCACTTTAAATATTTTCTTTTATTTACTCCCTGACATCTATAAAGACAAACCGCCCTGGAAAGCCAGACACCCCTAAAAAATTAAATCATTAAAAAACATGAGAGATCAGGTCCATTTGAGGTCAGAAGAAATGAGGGCAACAAACTCTACACTGAGTAAACTTGGGGCAGTCAGTGCCAGCTAGGATTACCTTGACACTGACTCCTTGTGCCTTGCTCTGCTCACTGAGCAGACCAGAAAAGCAGCAGCAGTCCACCCAAAATGCCCCAGCTGATCTCAGAGATCAAGAGAGGAAAACTAGCCAGGAGACTGAGCCCTCTGACCTCTGCCTGGACAGGCGCCTGCATGGCAGAGTCCTGCAGCCCTGAGTGAAGAGGCCAGGAAGATCAGACATTCCCCTTTTAGCCAGGGGGAAGGATTCCGGAAGAGCTCCCCATTGCCTTCCTGTTCATGAACATACTCCAGAACCGTCTTCTCCTTTCCCCAGAAGCACAGCCCTGCTCCAATCAATCTAATTTTATCAGTACTGAAAGAAATCACAGCTGGTTTAGATCTAAGGACCCCACGATGTGTTTGGAAGTCAGATGAGATCATCAGCAAAAAAACCAAAACAAAACAAGACAAAAACCAGTGGGGAGAAGAGGCATCCAGAAACACTAGAAAGGTTTAGGATGCCTTTTTGATGAACAGACTGCAGCCTGGCAAAGCTTCAAAGAACTGCCCAAGGGCTGTGGCAATCCCTGTCTGCATAAATAATGTCACCTTACACTGCAAAAAGAAACCTCAATCATTTTGATATTATTTGAAAAAAAGGTCCAGACACCACTTTAAAGAGAAACTTCCAGGATGGAAGCAGTTTAGGTGCTCCATGTTGATTACCAAACTGCACTTTGGGTGACCAAATATACTAGAAATTTAAAATTTGACATTTGTTCATTATTTATTGTATCTGCTGTTCTTTGCTGCCATGAGGTTAGGCAATTAAACAAAATAGTTTATCATGGGATTTCAATCAGTTTTCTTCTCAGGTTCTCATGCATTATTTTGAAGTGCTTAGCTTGTAAACACTGCAGGGTAATATTTATTTGTTTAAAAGTGCTTTCATAAAGCCCTGGAATGCTTTGTTAACCCTAGATCACTTACGAACAAACAACCATCCTCAGACTATGTTGTCTTCCATATATATTATGGTTTAAGCCTGTACTTTAAAGTGATTTTATATAAAGTCATATGATCCTTCAAATGCTTCCCCTAACTTTTTTCTTGCTAACTAACAGACAGAGGTCACTTCTCTTCCTCTGCAGTCACTTTTTCATAGAATCCACTTCCCTCTTCCCATTTATTTTTAATACTAGTGGTTTCATCCACAGGAATATATTTATTATAGAAACAAACCTCTCTACTGTTGGTAACCAGAAATGGCTCTGAAAGACAGTTGTGGTGGAAGAGTTTCCTGTCAGAAAATAGGTACAGCCTTAGCAGCAACCACTACTGTACACTGGCTTTGATGTGTTTCAGATTTGTTTGCTTATTTTATCTTTTCTTCATCTTTATTTATTCCACCATAGTGCTCAGATATCTGAGAGAGCAGCAGGGTTATGAGGGCTGCCACCATGGCTGGGCTTTTATCTCTGGGTGCTTTTATCTTGCTCTATGGTCAATCCTTCGTGAGTTGGCCAGCTTGTAGGTAGACAGATATCTTCTGGGCAGCTCCTTTGTGTCATAACATATCCTTGTCCACTGCTGCTGGCTTCTCCTAATGCCAGGAAGTTTTGGGAGCAACATTATGAAGGGATTTGGCAGGTAAAAATGCTCCAGTGAAGGTGCTCCTGTTGCTGCGCAAGAGCAAAGGCCAAAGGCCGCGGCAGTGTCAGCGCATGGGTGTTTGGGTGTTGCCGCTGATGTTTTGGTGAAGCAGACACATGCTCTCTGCCTTTTGGCTTTCTATTGGAAAGATGATTTATTTCCTCTTGAAACTGCTCTAATGCAAAGTGGTGGTTACCTGAGAAAACCTCATTCATAAAATGTGGGTGGGTAACAGAGGATGGGAGTAAGACCTGGTTTTCACCCCATAGAGAGAAGGCTCTTACAGTTTGGCTTTGTTCTGGACTGAACAGGAAGAGCAGAGCACATGTGGTCTTCATTAGTGACGCTCCTTTGAAATGCCTCCAAGTCCTTGGGTTGTAACTTTAGCACACAAAGGGGTAGGGGAGTGAGGAAGGGAGAAGGGAACGAGGGAAGAATGAGGCTGCTGGAGTTATCCCTCTGAAATCCATACTTGGACACACTTTCTGTTTTTTCCTTCCCCCTCCTTTCTTTCTTATTCTTTCCTTTTTCTTGCCCCACAGACACAGGATTGTTCTTAGCCTTCTGAACTGGGAAAATATATTAAAATTTTAAAAAATTCCACTGCTTTTCTGTCAAAGAAAAACCAAGATGAATAATCTCTTCTAAATTATAAGCACTAAATGACAGAGTGAAACAGTTATCATTTCATTGCTCTTTATGCATATGTGCCTGTGTATAGGCTTTTGTGGTCACATGAAGCCTGTGAGTCTCCAGCAGGCTGGAGTTTAAAAAATGCTTTTGAAGGAGTGGTTAGAGAGCAGGCAGGAGAGTGGGAACTGGTCTGGGAAGCTGAATTAATGGGTGTTGATCTCTGCTCATTAGGAACCATGTCACAGAGCTGCAGCCTGATCAACATGCCTGCCCTCCAACTGCATGGTGCTTCCTCTTGCTTTAGAACTGTACACCTCTACTCCTTCCCACAAGCTAATGAAGAAGGAAGTAGTTTGGAAATAGCCATACTAACTCTGCATATGTTAATTTTCCATGATTTTGCCCATCTATTAATTACATTTGGATTTCAACCCTCTTAAATTCACAGTTACGCATACATGGCTTTCCATATCAGAATTCAGCTAGAAACTGATGAAAACTAAAGAATATTATCAGAAAAATAACCAACAGCAAATACAAAGTGTCTCTATTAGACCCAGGTGCAATTGAGATTCCACCCTGCAGCCTGCAGGAAATGGAAATATTTCACATCACTGAGAAAATGACATCCACGTTTCTGGTACTGACAGGCTGGTAAAGGATCCCTTTAACTCCTGAGTGAGTTTGGGAACATCAATGTCTTCAACTGGCCAGAAAAAACAAGTAAAGCATGAAACTCTCTCACATGCCCATCCACCCACTTTGTGGTCCCTCCCAGGGAGACTGAATTTCCCAGGTAATGGACATTCATGTCAGAGTAAAACAGCTCTATTGAACAGGCTGAAATAAAAAGGTGCTGACAGGGGAAAGGCTCAATTGCATAAGTGCAGGAAGGCAACAGCCCAGACCTGCATCAGGAACAGCTGCACCTTCATGGCAGGGCAAGAGGAGACCATCAGATCTGTCTATAGGAAAAGCTTCTCTCTGAGGTTTTCACCATAACTGCAGAAACAGATATTTCTGCCCAACTGCAAACCATGGTTGATGCTCACAGGACTCTGTGCTCAGAGCTGTGGGTAGCAGCAAAGGGGTTGGTGCCTGGGCTTCTCCGCACTCACTCAGCCCCAGAAGGTATTTTGCCTTTCTAGTCCTTTTCATCATTTTCCTCTCCACTGATGCTATAAAATCCAGCGATATGCCAAGGGTGCTGCAACAGCTCTGTTACCAAAAGCACAGTCCAAACACTGTTTAACAAACGAGGCTTGTACAACAGAATGAGTGCTATACATAGCTATGAGCAACTATACTTAACTGTAAAATGCTTCTCGCCTTGCCTACATAAGGATTTGCCATTCAGCGTCCATATGAGGCTGTATCATTCAAGAACATCATTCAGCTTAGCATACAAAAATGTTGGGGTCTTGAGGTAAATCATGTGTTGTCAAAGGGGATCGTTGCCAAATGTTGCTTTGGTCCAGCTGTGTTTGCCCAGCACTGTGTACAGACCTGGCATATCCTCTGCTCTCTCTTGGGCACAGGGCAGAGGGGCTCCAGCATTAAGGCAGAACTGAGCAAGTGCTCCATCATCCTCCACAGGGCTTCTTGCTGACTGAGAAACAATCTTGGGAAATGTCAAAAAGTGCCAGTGGAGTCAATGGTACAGGCTATTTCATTCTTACAATATATAATCCAGAAAAAGGAACACTTTGTTTGCCTTCATTAAGCATAAGCACTCACAGGCTAGGCATTAGGATGTGGAGTTGCCTCCTCTTATTCCTCTTTCTGTAGATGGTAATAAAATGCAGGAAGGTATTATTGTCCCTGTGACCCACAAACTGTTTTCTATAGATTGAAACACTGAAAACACCCTAACATTCAGGTGGGCAGATAAGTTCCAAAAAGAAAAAAAAGCTTAGAAGAACGGGTGTGGTGTTTTGAAGCATGATTATGACTAATTACATATTTTAGGAAACCAGTGCAAAAACAGCGTCACTCTAATCTCCCAGCAAGTTCACAGCCAGGCAGCTCTCCCAGTTCATAAGCAGGGAGATCAGAATCAAGCTCAAGACAGTAATTTTTATACCACTTGGCATTCTAGTAATGACTACAAAAAGGGAACATAACCCTTTTGTCTCTATACTTCTACAGACATATTTGCTGTGTAACTATTGCACTCCATTCATAGTTCTTTCTAAAAGCTTGGGCTCACTCCTGCTCCTGTAGCTCTTTAAATACTCATTCACATCAGAAAAACAGCTCTGAACAATACAGGGCTCTATTGCTTGCTTCTTATCTCACCTTCCCCAGTCCAATCCTGTTATAATGCTATTGGCTTCAATATTCAAGCCCTGATTAATGCCACTGTAAATAAGACCAAATCAGATATAGCCCATGTTGTTCTATGGGAAGACATACAAAATAGTTGAGGACAACCAATTAAAATCTTTCATTCAAGAAAAAAACTAGAAATTGTTTTTTTTTTCTAAGTAGTCAAAAAGGTTGACTTAGGTAAATGCTAATTACCAAATGGATAAAATGGATTAGTGTCAATACACACATGAAAGTCAGCAAACAGATTAATACGTGCTCAACATGTGTGATGCTATTTCATTTCTGACCAGGTCACTAATGGCCACAAATACAATTTCATGTTCATTTTGGAGATGTCTTCACAGACCATGCAGGCATTCCTCACTCCTTCTTAGTGCCAGGTAAAATGTGCCACATAAAACACCGCTGCACTCCCACTGTGCAGTTAGAGCTCCCACTGTCCAAGTGACCCATTTCCTAAAGCACAGGTGGTCCTCTAAAACCCTGTGTGTTTTCCAAGAGCCTCTTCATGCAAAGGCAATCAGCTTTGGTGGGCAAAGGCTTAAAAATTTAAAATTCAGAGGTAAAAAAGTAGTCCAGCATTTCAGTCTCTCCTTGAGAGTAAAGCTGCAAACCATTATTTTGACTCCTTTCCTGTTGTATGTAGAATAAACCAATCAAAATGGAAAATATGTATTTAAAAAAGCTCTAATACCAAGACCTTAAAAGCTAAATCATATATATTTATAGCAAAGGTTCACAAAGTAAACCTGCCAGTGTTGTTGCAAACTGTGCTGCTTACCAGATGGCTTTTTTTTCCCTTCTACTTTGGATTATATCTGTAGTGTGCAGAGGTACACTTTAGATTAGCATGCACTGGGTGATGGATCACATTATACTTCAGAAGAGCACATAGTTTTTGAGAAATGTCCATGTTCTGTTTGTATCAGAATATCAATTATGTAATATCTCCCCTGTGTTATTTTGAATATTTCTGTTGTGTACAGAGACTAGAAATTGCAGATGCAGGCAGAGATTTTTTTTTTTGAGTTAAACATTTTCCATCAGTTCAACATTTGGCTTCAGGTTTCAAGTTCAAACTTATTCTTCTGTTATCCATATGTTTGCCCGCTCTTCAAAATAGAGACTTTCTATAAACAAGATAAATTTCTTTCATAAAATGTTCTGATCTAAATTTTTGTAATGTGACCATTGTTTTCACATGTCAAATGGAAGGTACATTACTTTCAGAAAGTAAGGGCTTAGCATGTTCTAAAACTTTAGCAACTGATCGCGTCTCAAGTGGGGACTCTGAATATTATTAAGTACTTTACAAAAATTTCTTCTCTCTATAATGGGGCTGTCCATAGTTGACACAAAAAATTATTACTTTCTTCAGGCATTTTGGAGTCACTTACTTTTACTATATGGTTCATTATATGCCTAACATATATCTAGTGCTTATTATCCTGAAAAAAAATACATTCTTTATTAAGCCTTTTGAGACCCACTTATAAACAAACTGCTACAAAAGAGCCTGGAATTAATAACAATAAGCCACAAGTACCAAATAATCATTCAGATCTTACCATCCTAGCCATGAAAATAGGAATAACATATCTAATTCATTCATTGCTTTTTATACTTCCATTTTATTGCCCATGCTGACTTTTTCTCCATGATAAAACAACCTCAATCTTTCCAGTGTCTCTTCAGTTGGACTGTAAATGTTCTTCTGTTCTGTCTCTGCACCTTTCTTCCTTTTCCTCTTCTGCAGAGTCCTTTCTACCACAGAACCAAGCAAGGTGTCACAGCTGTAGCCACTGCTAGGTCCAAGGCCCCACAATATTGTCCTACTGTGATTTCAGCTCCCCAAATAGCTGTACTGAATTTATACAGCTTTAAAGGCCTAGCTTTTTAACATGCCACTGCATGAAAAATTGGAGCAAGCCTCTAGAGAAGGAAATGTCAATGTACAAAGATGTGATTGAAGGCGTGGAAAGGCTGGGCACATGGAGGCACCTCTCCTCCTCCTCTTCTCTGCGTCTCTGAGGGAGATGCCAGATGAATATAGAGCATATAGCAGAGCCCTTATAGCTGCTCTCATAGCTGCTTCCCAGGAAAACACACCAAATGTACAGAATGATAGACTGGGGAAACTGATGCTGAAGGTGAGAAGTTTTGCTATGGTGTCACGATCCACTAATGCAAGCGGGGGTCGTGATGGTTCGTTTATCGATCTCAGATTGTAAAAGGACACAAGAGATTTCAGTTTTAATCAAAACAGTGCACCTTTATTAAGTGCCCACAACACAGTAATGCAATAGAAGAGAGTAAGAGAGAGAGAGAGAGAGAGCGAGAGAGAAAAACAAAGTAGAGAGGGGGAAAAAGAGGGGCAATAGCTACCAACGGATGAGACGAAGTCCTCGTGGTCTTCCGCCAATAGATTCGTCTTCTTTCCGTGGGGAGATCTCCTACTTGGTTATTTTAGAAGGTCCCTTTATAGTCCTTTTCAGAAGCGAGGGGCAACTGGCCAAGAGGTTGGGAAATCTACAGCCCTTGTTATGGGGTCCGTTGCTTTGGGAAGCAGGTACAGGACAGACGTACAAGACAGGTGTACCGGAGAGGTGTACAGGACAGGTCATTCCTTTCCGCTTCGGCGCAGTCCTTCCCGCCTGGGCAGCAAGAACGGCGCAGTCCATTGTGACCTGCACTAATTTCCTCAGGAATGCGTACCAGTTCCCAGTGGGCACACCCGTAGGCAACACTTGGCAGACAATCCCACCTCAGCCAGGCCAGGACTGCTGTGTTCAGTCTCTGTCTTCGGCGATGATCGTGAGGCAGATGAGGGATTTTCGGACCGTCTCTTACATATGGTCTTGGGCTTGGTTCTCACTCACACTAAATGGGACCTTTCATACCCCAAATCTGGGCCTTGGAGAGGGTCTGCAGAATGCTGAGCTTTTGCATGCATGGCAGAGCTGAAAGGGAATACAGATATTGGGAGAGGGAGCAAACATGAACGTGATGAGGCACTGCACTGTTTGCCTTTACCATGAACTGTCAACGGTGACTGTTCGTACGCAGACACCAACACGATATTTTCTAATACTTCTCAGAAATCAACCTTCAGTTTTCCTGGTTTAAATTTTCTTTAAACGTGGGAAAGAATAGCTGTCTCCTGGCTGTAAGTTTGTTAACCCAGACAGCAATAACATTGCTAACCTCCAGATCTCCAAGGGCAGTTAGAAATATGAGCCCTGCAGGACTGACAGGGGCATGAGAATTTAAGGATCCCATATCTATGAAAAAAATCTAATTCTTTACAAGATACTTATAGTGCTTGATTTTCTTGAAGACAGCAGGAGTGAAAGAGCACAAGACCTTCTCTTTCCTTGCTGTGCCAAGGGTCTTTCACAGTCAGTGCTTTGTCCAAAAGCTCCCTCCATCTTCCCCTAGGTGATAGTCCCAGGCCATGTTTTCTATGCTCAGTGGTGCTGCCTTCTCTTTCTAGCATGTCTGCTGCTTCACCTTCTTTCATTCCTTTCCATTTACTCATGAATCACCATTAAACAACACCATATGCTGTAGAGGTGGCACTGCTTTGGACTGTGTGTTCTTGTGCTGGGGCGGAGAGTGTGCTGGTTTCTACTGCCTTGTTCCACAATGGCTTTTTCAGCCATTCCTTTGCACCATCTTAAAGGACAAGGGCTGCACCTGTCCAGTTGCATTTTTCTCTGAGGTTCAGTGAAAACCAGCAAACAGAATCTTGAAACACCTTTCTGAGATTTGATATCCCTGGGTAAGCAAATGGAATGTCAGGCTGCTTTCCTACGCTACCTGTACTGCAAATAGTGTTTATTCTGATAACAAGCTGCAAAGTGCAAGACTATGTTGTCATAATTGGAAGATCAAAAAGTAAAGGAACTTTGGCATTTTGGCCTTCTCAAGATGCTGCCCACACCAGTAGTCTGGTTCTATTGGACTGCTTTTTGCTGCTCTTCTAATTACTCTTCTGTGCTGTGTTGCAAAGCAACAAATGAGACATTGCTGCCTTGCTGGTCACATTTTACTTGACTGGTTATTGCCACTTGGCATCATAAAAAATAAATACAACAAAACTAGAAACTACATTGGACATGTTCATTCTATTTAATGAAAAATTTTACTTTGGATGCTCTAGAAACTCCAGTTTTGTGACAGCAACTGCACATAAAGATCCTTCCCCTGTGTAAGCAATAGTAATTTTTATTTATAGAGTGTACCTTTGAGGAAAATATTTCATTGTTTTCCATTTCTCTCTTTCATTAAAGACCACTGAAGACAAAAAAGCTAAAATGTTTGAAAAGGACCTGTGTCAGTCTCCTTTTAATGAACCATGCAGGCTCCTTCGTGGTAAGACAATTTCAGTTATGCAGAAGTCAAGCTTCAGTAAATTCTCAGCTCTTCTAAGTGAGCTAATGGTACAACTTTTCAGGCAGTGATTTTCAGATCCCTGAGAATTGTATTTGGATAAATAACTCAAAATAAAATCTCTCACAAGTGTTGATGGCTGGTTCTGCAGCAGTATGTTCAGAACCCATATATGTTCCTTTCCCTGAAAATCCAGCAAATTTCATGGCAGAAACGCTTATCTGAGCACCAAACTGCAAACAAATGCTGTTAATATTCACAGAACGCAGATTCTACATTTGGAATTGATAGCATGCACACAAGAAATGTTATTCCAGATGTTATGGCTATAGTTATGGCTAATGAGAGGAAGAAAAGTGTAGCATGAATCTCCACACCCAGTCAAATAAGCTCTGAACTGGACAGCATGGTTGCAACAGAATACTTGCAAACAAGGGTTCTTTTTGGTAGATTGAAATTTAGTTTTTGGACCAAAAATGATCAGCTAACGCTGTCCGCATCATTAATTGTTGTCTTCCCTGATTGGGGAGTAGTGTAGATTTTTGCCAGGAGAAAAAGGGAGGCGAATAAGACTTCATGCTTCTCAGTCTCTAGATGGATGTTTATTATCTAAGGAGTACAAGCTACTGGCATGGCTTAGACACAGCACAGAGCAGAGAATGCAGCAAGAAGACAACTTATCAAGATCTCCCAGCCTTTTTAAAGGTGAATTATCCAATGAAAGCTTAAAATGCAAGATATTTTCACTTTTTTACCAACGCCCAACAAGTTCCTAAATCACGTAGACAGGAACTGCAGAATTCTTTATCCAATCATCTCAAACACTATTGCTGCAAAATATGGAGTTAGTGAAGAAGGAGAAAGAAGCTTTTAACTACAACTTATCCTCCATTTTGAGGTTTTCTAATTCTATCTATTTACTATGCAAATAGACCTGAAAGCTCTAAATTTTTCACCCTGTGATAATCTCACATAGTATTCTATCACCTAATTCACACAATTGCAGATTCAAATTCTTCCCAGAGGCTAGGCAAATTTTTGCATGGACAAAGGTCAAGAACAGTACTATCCAGGGGAGTAAAACCTTTCAAAACAGGCAGAGAAATATTCTCTGCATTCTAGGTTCCCACAATCAGCAGCTGTGGCTATTTTGTGAGTGCTTTTATGACAAAACCTTGCCATTCGTATGAGAACTGAAATTGAAACTTTCAACCTGTGTTGAGTGATAAAATTCCAGAAGGAAAAAACAAGCTGGTACAGAAAATCAGAGTTCTTGATACTTGTAGGGTGTTGATTCAGGATTTTGAGATGTTTTCACAATTAAAAACCAGTTGCCCTGATGTAATGCATGGAAGATAGAAAGTAGTCAAGACTGCAGTAGCCAAGAAACTCCTAACTGCAAAACATTCCCCAGGCTATATTTCATCCATTCTTGTGTCCAACAGTTAGAGGCAACAGTAATTCTGCACACAGAACAGCCAAAAAATGGCAGCAAGAGCTGGAACATGTAACAGGAGTGACTGCCAGAGTCACCCAGGGTGCCAGTGACGTCACAGAAAATGTGCCCGTGTCAGAGTGATCCTGCTGGGCTACACCTGTTGCACCAGTACAACAAGACTCTGTTCCCAGAGCCCACTCACTTGTGGCCAGTGAACAGAAGAAGACAAAGCAAATTACTGACAAAGAAGTGGGAAAGAGCTGAAACATGTTTTGTGTGCCATCATAACCAATAACAAATGGACAGCACAGACTTCATGTCTGCAAGAGACATAAGGTACTTACAGACCCTGAGAGAAAAGCATTACATACAGCCTCATAAAAGGGAGACGTGGGAAAGGTCAAAAAACAGTAGCCATATTGCCCCCCATACTTGGAAGCAGCTCACAAGAAATAAATGCAGCAAGTCTACTCAGGCAAGGAACAGTTCTCCCCACTTGTTTTCCACTTGCAGGGAAAACTGCATTGGTGTGGTATGTACAGAGTGTCCTAATCTTTCTCTGCAAAACCGATGCATTATTCTAGCTGTGCAGTGTATCCAATCATTCTGAGGCGGTAAATGTACCCTGCCTCCAAATTACCTCTCTTTTTTCCTCTTCCTCTCCCACACTCACAGCCACATGGTCCTACCATGTCTTCATACCAGCTTTGGGGCTCACTGGACCTTCCATAAACCAATGTAATTCATTAGCACAGTAAAAACTTGCCCAGGTGGATTATGTTGGAAGGAAAGAGGGAACTGATGAGCTAACTCAAATCACAGGCAGTCTGGCTAGATTCAAGTCAGGGGAAGTGACAGGATAATTAAGATGAGAGCAGAATTTGCCATTTTTGACAGTGGGAGCTTAAATTCATTTCACTCTCTCTCCTGAAAGCCTCAGATAACCCACATAAAGTAACTGAGTAACACTCAACTCTAAAACTCAACCGCTGCCTGCACTTTGAGCCAAGGAGCTGACTTACCTTGGGTTTCTACTCCATATCAGAAGCATTCAACTCTGAAGTCAACTGGGATTAACTTGACTGCAAGACTAGCTTTCAGCAGTCAGTGGCCTCCTCATCAGGTTGCAAAAGCAGGCTTACATTTTCTTATGTTGTCTTTGATTTCTGCATACTTTTATTCTTGATTACACAGTGGGCAAAAGGCTTCTTCTTGCCCGGGTGGCTTTAAGTCTCACCTGGAAACCTCGGAGTCAACAGTCTTCTAGTGGAAGACAATGACCTACAAAGTAAGGTCTCTTAATTCCCATGGAATTCCATGGTATTCCCATACCAGCCCTTGAGTGTTTGGAGTTATCTGGTCTGCAGCTTGGAGGCAGCCATCCATCCAAGGACTTCAGTTCTCCCTATGCTTGCCTTTAGCCAACACTGGCACTGCATCAGTTCATTCCATCAGATCCCAGCCCCAATGTTTCTGCACAGAGGCACCCTGCAAGATCCCTTCCCCCATTTAATTACTCAACATTTTTACAAATAATTCACAAGGTTTTGAGCCCTGAGAGAAAATGAAGACTACTTTTTAACAGGTAGGTAAAACTGTGTCTTTGTGTTTTGCTGGAAATCCCCTGCCCGTTGAAATGACACCCACTAAAGATAAGCCGAAGAGATCAGCTGTTAAGGGAGACTTTTCTCCTCAGCAACACAGGCTAGATGGGCTGCTTTTGACATCACTTCCCACGGACAATCTATGCAACAGCAAAACCTTCAAGGCACGTTGTAGCTGGAATTGAGCAAATCCAAAAGCTCAGCTCAAATGCTGGGGGGAGAGCGGCAGCTAATATCACGGCTTAAGCAGAAAGGAATTTTGTAGCAGAGGGTAACTCCTCCCTCTCTGCAGGGGAGAGCTCTCCCGGAGATAACACAAAAACCATGGAATGAACTTCCTCAGGAACTTAACAATTGACCACAGCAAACCACACTTTTTTTCCTGACCTTGCTCTCGCTAAGGTAAACACGTATCACCATTAAAAACAGGAAAATAAAAACCACTGTAAAAGCCTAACTACCTTATTAAGCCAAATCTCCATACTGAAACATAACACCGCCCCTGAAGGAGAAGTGGCCCCCATGACCAATTTCTGTCACCAAACGCCCGAGTGTAAATACTCTGATATTACGGAGATGAAGGAGAAGCAAGAAAAAGCTTCATGCAATACCTATGCATTGCAATGTACCTGCAGTGTCAGATTTGAAGGGGTGTGAGATTCTCACATCCCATAAAGCACACCAATCACACAGAGACCACAAGCCAGGCTAATAACACTTTGCCTTGAAAAGGGGTGCTTTGAAATGGTCATTTTCTGTGCCCGAATGGAATTGCCAGTGTTCTTCCCTAGTGCACTCTGGAGGAAGTATAAACCCTTTCTCTGGATTTTCAGTACTGACAGTGCACAATCTTATGCCTAATAGGAAAAACCTTATGCTTCACCAAGGTCTACTTAATACACTAAAATAAAACCAGTCTCCTTTGTTTGCTCATGGATGATGAGACAGTTTCTCCTTTGAAAGCAAAAGAGGTTTGTTTGAAAAAAAAATTGCCTTGTTAATAGATGAATGACACCATAAGAGGGCTGGGAATTAGCATATGAAGTCCTAGTCCTTGGGAAGGTTTGTGTTAGATTGGGCAAAAGCAAGTAAAAAATAAATGCCTTTCTCAATTTGTCATTGGAAAATTAGGAGTTTCTACCCTTTAGCTTTTCCTTTTCTTGACTTTTTGGTTTTTTGGTTTCTGGGTTTTTTTATCTGCCGCAGCTGCATACAAGAGTTTCTTGCTTTCTATTGACAGGTGTTGACCTTTACTAATGGATTTGTATAGCCATACTCTGTCAACACATCAGTATTACTCAGTGTTTCAAGAAATGGACTGGCTAAGACTTGGAGACACATTCAGGGACATTTTAATTCAAACCTCCAACTGCTTTTAAGAGACCATATCTAAAAGCTCCCTTCCAAGACGCTGGAATGTGAAGTATGTGGGAAATGTTATCTTATTGGCCTCATGTCTGCCAGTGATTGTGAAACAGCTTCACTATTCTGGGAAAAAACAACCATGATTCCAGGCAAAGAGAGATTCATGTAAGCTTGTTAAAAGCTTTAGGAAATACAAATAATACAGAATCTGGAGTAAATCTATAATGCTCCATCACGTGACGAAAGGATTGGTTTGAATGTGATTACCATTTTTAATCACTTCATGTAAAAAACATATAGAAACTGAAAAAAATGTAGATCCAGCACAGCTTGTTGAACCTAATTCACCTTTAGATCATTTGTTCTCAATGTGGTCTGTCTTCCCTGGAGATAACAGGCCATTTCATTTGTAGTGTGTCACATAGCCAGGTGTGAGAGAAGAATGAGATGCTGAACCATGGTGTCCAGATTAGTCTTGCACTGCAGTCCCTGGAGGCAAAGCAGGGTGGTATCTACCCAGTGGGAGGTGTGTGCAGCCTTGATTCTGGATGCCCAGCACACATGGAAGCTCTCATCCAGTCTGTGGGCCTTTCCAAGGAAATGAGTGGAGTCTTGCACTCACTTAAAACTAGAAATTAAATTCTGTCTACTTCTCAGGCCTTCATTTCAGTCACTTCTAGGTAATCCCAGAGAAAGGCATAGCAGGTACACCCACCCTGTCATGCAGTGCTTGTGAAGAAATGCTAGGTGTGGAGTGAGGGTTGAGGGTTACTATGCTTGCTTCTGGGGACTCACAGCATCTTTCATCATAGAAGAGGTAGATTTCCCTGACACTCAAGCAAGTATGTTTGTACAAGTATTTCCTGTTCAGACCCACTGTAAAGCAAACAACAGTGAGATTTTTTTTTTCTCAGAGAGATAACACAGGTCTTAAATGAAACGAGCTTGTCTCAGGGCATGATTTTAAGGTTCTCTTAATATTTACACAACTAAGTAAAAATTATGTTGTGCTATGGAGATATTTCCCTTTCAGTAGTCTGATCTTTTCATTGGTGTTAGGACATAATTTGGGAAGTTTCCAAAGTTTGCCTTGACAATCATGTTAAGCTCCCTACCAGCTACACAATGTCAATACGCAATGCATTACATATATACTGGTTGCTGGCCAGCTGGCATTTTAAATGAGTAGTTCAAGGAAAAGCAATTTTGGTGAGGGCTGACCACAGCTGGCTTGACATTAGACTAAATTTTCAGGACTTAGCATTGCCAAGCCTCCAGAGACTTAAAGACTCACTTAACATTATTTTAAACTTTGACTGACTCAACAGCTTCAGTAAATAACGAGGGTGTGAGGGATCCAAGCATGTCAAATCCCTGCATATGTAACTCTCTGTATTTAATTTGCTTATTGAATACATATATTTTATATTATATCTGGTTTTTGTGCAATGATTTGAGTGTCATTCTTATTCTTGTCACAAAGCAAGTGTGGTAGCTGAACTGCTTCCTTGAACATATGTGACCACCACATAATGTAAATATTGCCAAATGTTGCCTCTTGGCCTTTGGAAGACCATAAGGAATATAAATCTGCAGAGAATAATGTAGTGATACAATGTAACTAACCTTGTGGTACACAAAAAAAGTCTGAAGTTGTCAGAAAGTAGTAATTGAGAAATCAGAAGGTAGGCTGTTTTAATCACTTCTTTTGCACATGGATATTTCACTCCCAAATACACCAAAGTATATACCAGTAAAATTTTCAGTAATTTACAATATGTCCCTGCAGAAAATAGTAATTGAAACACAGTTATAGATCACTCTTTTCTGGTATGTATTCTGGAAATAATTCCAGCTTCAGCTTAATTTCATTTAATTTTTTTAATGAAGAAGTCCTATTTGAAACCATTTGACTGGAATATATCAAACAAAGTACAGTGTTGATAAAGATGTAACATTGTTATAACTTTAAATAGTATTCCTACATTATACAACACCTTCTGTAAGTCATAAAATATTGGAAGAAAATCAGAACTCTATTTCTTATAGAAATAAACTGTTCATAAACAGTTCAGTACAGCTCTGGGCGCATCATGTTCTAATTGCCTCTGGTGAGCAATAATATTTAAAAGATTTCCAAATAAAAACATTTTCTCTCCTACGCAGTTTATATCTGCAAATGTTAACTAATCCTTTTAAACTATTAAAAGGAGATTTTTGAAAAACTGTTGTCCTTATCTACAGACTGAGGAACAGGCATATCTTCCAGTTAATCAACAACCAAGCTGTGACAAGAACCCAGAAATTCTAAGCTCAGAACTTGGCAGATGCCTTCTGTCCAAAAGGAAAGGACAGAAAAAAATCTGAAGAACATATCTGAAAATATATTTCAAATATATTCAGCAACAGATAAACATGACTAAGAAAGCAATTACAACTAAAGCATGTCAACAGTGTAGACTTATAATTAAAGTGAGGCTTATGATTTGCTTTCCCAACACTGCATCATAAGAACTCACAAAGATCAGTATATTGTTGTTTAGTTAATGATGCGGAGTGCCTTAGTTATGACTTTTCCTAACTTTTGAAGCTCGACATCTGAGATTTTAATAGTCCTGTTCCAAAATCTTATAGTATAAAATGAGTAAAGAAGTAGAAGTGATTGATTCAGGATGTTACTGATGCAAAGGAACTGTCAAGATTTTAAAAATATGCAGTAATTTGCATTCATTAGAATAGCCATGAAAATTTCACAGAAGAATAAAAGTTGAATCAATTCTCACGTGGGAGGCCAGACGTCAACAGCAACTAGGTGAAGAAGAGCTCCTTCAGCCCATTCTTCCTCCAGGAGGATGGCTCACTCCCAGGAGGAGGCTGGATGATCATTGATGAAGATTCTGCTTCCTCTCAAAGACACTATGGTGGTGCAGTCTCAGGCATGGTAATAGAGTAGCTAGAATAACTGGAATTTTAGAACCTCTCTTAGAGTAGATCGTATCTTTGTGCAGAGTTGGTATGTACACACTGCAAGTCTGCATTGCAAAAGTTTTTCTGACTTCCTCAGTAGCTTCCTTGAGAAAGCAATATTGGGAAAACAACAAACAGGCTTTTCAGTTTTTGCAAGTTTGATTTAGCAGTGAAAAAGTACAAGCAGTGTCAAAGTACAATATCCTCTGCTCAGTCTATTTTTAAAATTAAGCACAAAGAAGGTTTAATGTTTAATAGCACTTTTAATACTGAAGATTTTTATGTCAGAATTTTGATTTAGCAGAGGGATACAAAAATCTGCTGAAATCAGAATACAAGGACAATACAGTAAGTGCAACTTACAACTGGATCACAATACGCGTCATAGCCATTTCCAGTCTCCCTGTGGACACTTTCATGATGTTTGGCATCCTCAGTCGCAGGGAAGGAATGCACAGGTTGAAGCCAGTTCAAGCATGTTGCTCTCTTTGAAGTTCATTTTATTGATCATTACTCTGTGCTAAGCCATGTATATCCTTTCCCCATGCTGGTCTTGCTGACTCAAGAAGACATTCACACCTTTTTGATTAACTCAGGGAAAACTCAGTTTATTAGCTGATCCACTCAACTGATCCCCCCCTACTTTGTGTTGAGATGAACTCAGCTGATGTGCAATAGCTGTGGTCAATAAGGTTCCTGAGCCCATCTCTTGCCTTGTGAGCCCTCTTCCATTATAGGATTGGTCCATCACTCCCAAGCATATGATGCCAAAGAGCTCATCAGAAATTATCAGCAATTGCTCCACAGACTACAGGTAACAAACCCTTGAAACAGCAGAATTTCTCCAATGCCATGACGCCAATTCCAAAAGGAAGGGTCAGGCTTCACTTAAAAGAGATTTTGTATGTTATTCTGGGGGATGGGGAGCAGAGAGAAACATAGAAAGCAAACACCCTTCTCCCCTGTCCAGAGAATAGCATTTTTTTTCTAAAATAGAGGAGAAAAAATAATTGCATGGAACACTTTTGCTTTTTTCCCCTAATTTTTCTCACTGCACTGGACTTTGGAGGGCCAAAATGGAGCACCTGGGCTCACTGCGCTGCTCACCCTAAGCAAAGCATGATTTATGCATCATAGAGTCTCCTTATATATCACCCAAAGAGTAGAATCTTACTCTGGTGGGTCTTATACAGCAGCTTGACCGGAGGAAATCCTTTAGGAAGAGGATGATACTAAACCCATGCTCTCACATTTGCTAAGGTTGGAACTGACAAAATATTTGGGTTTATAGATCTAGAACCAGAAGAAAACATGCAAGTAAAGCATTTTGAGTTGGACCAAAATTAATTAAATGCTTCTTTTTTCTTGCCAAATAAAGCAAAAACCAGAAGGCATATTTGAAGGCTTTCCATGCAATCTAAAAAAAATCCCCTTATTGCTTTTGAAAGGAATTTGAAAAAAAAAAAATTCAAAAAAGCAGAAGATTTATGTGTAGAAAGCTGTTGGACAATAGCTGTAACCTTGTTCAGTAATTCAGTAATTTTTATATTCTCTGCCCAGGACTTAAGAGATCCAGGTGCATCTCTGCCTGTGGCAGTTTGGACTCACATCCCCTACCTCTGAGACAAAGGATTTTAATCACCAAACCATAGGATATATGTCAGATTGCTCCCCTTCTATTGCAGTCTTTTTAGCTTTGGTCATGCTCAGTCTTTTCAGCCAGAAGCAGATGTGAATAGCACCTCAGGCTGCTGGCGGGAGCGTTAAGGTGACGTGGCCATGGGTGCTGTGAGGAAACCCCAGCCCCACGCTGCATCTGTCCCCAGCTCTGCTCCAGCTGAAAGACTGTGCAAGGTGTGAGGCACCAGAATTCAAGTTCCTGGCCAGCTGCACCTCTAATCAAGTGCACAAAGCATCTCTGTAACCATAGGAGAGTAAAAGTCTGTGCACGCAAGTTTACACAACTGAATTGTCCAGAGGTGTGGTTTTAAAGGCACAAAAAGGATTTTAATCCAGCTCTTCCAGATAAAGAATGAGTTGGTCCAAAGGGCCACTCATTTTGTTGGCTTAGATCTGTTTTTATTAACGAAAAGTAATGATCCTATTCCACTTCAATTCATAACTTTTTTCACAAAACCACGTTTTTCAGAAAATCCTTGGAAAAAAAGAGTAATTTCCTACAGCTCTATGCCTGGCATTGTGCTGATATGCAAAATCACATTATACAATGCAATAGAGTAGAATATCTGATGGAGTAAAGAACCATAATGACAGCTGCTTTATAAGCTTCTCCTGATAAATACGAATGGTTAATATAAGAATGTATATATATGTATATCCAGGTTAGTAATTTCCATGTCCTAGCTATCTGTCTTCTATCTGAAAGAATATTGACCTGATGGTCTTCCACAAAACCTGAATATTGCTATTCTTCTGCATTGTTATCAAGTTAATTAGGGAATAGGGCAATTCTCCCACTGCAATTCTTCCATCTGTTTCTGCCTTACCAGTTTCACATATTATGAAAATGTGCCAGACAGCAGCTCCATCCAATATGTTTCATGTTCACAGTATATGTATGAAAGACGGTTTAGTATCAGCAATTAAACATTTACTGGCCTTCGTTTTAGCTCAATATTTCTTCTGTGGAGGGGAAAAGCTCCAGCTCCTGAATGATTTGTCACAGTGACTCTGTAGCATGTATAAGGCATAAGGAAAATTGCATTTCAGCCCACTTAGGGGCGTGTCAGTAAATTGCTAAGGGATAAAATCCTGATGCATATAAAACACTCTTGCTTACATGATTATGTTCCTGGAGGTTCCAAAAAATCTCTAGATTGCATTATGCTATATCTTGTCCAAATATTTAGTGAAAGGCAGCCCCTACCTCAAAGAGCTTATACCCAACATAGACAAAAAAAGGAGTAGAGGAGGCTAAAGCATGCAGGGCAGGGAGAGGCCAGGCAACAGATCTCCCCCAGTAAGCAGGAACACTGGCACTGCCTCAATCCCAAGTCATTGCTCTAATGACAGAAACACACAGCTGCCTACAAGGATAGCAACATTTCCAGCTATCCACTTTTGTCCACCCAGTAATAGTTTATGTCTGAAAGAAAAAAAAAAAAGGAAAAAAATTAAAAACATGGTCAGTTGCTGCATGAGACATATAAAGGCATACACTGTCGTTCATAGGGCTGGAATGAAGCAGCAACCCAAATCATTGCAGACAGAAGAAAAGTCACCTAAGCAAAAACAGTAATCCATGGGTTTTTGGAGTCATTGGTCCCCAGGGTCAGGAGCTATCCCAGTCTTACTGGTAGTTTTCTGTCATGAGTATAAATATGCATCAGATTGAGGCAAAATAGTCCATAAGATGCAGCACATTTATAGGGTTATGTGGGGAAGCAGAAAAAAAATGCCTTCATATAACAATGAAGGCTACACTGAAGAAATCAGGTGAAAAAAGAGACCTGGTTAGGAGGGTACAGTCTTCTGAAACTCTTTTAAATTACAGTGCTTACCATCTTTGTCATTTCTGTGATACCAGGGCACTCACTATTTTACTTTCCAGTGTTTCTGGCTCATACATAATACTGAAACGCCCAGAATTTGATGGCATCATGTACATTATCATCAGCTGATAAACCACACAATCTAGTCTAAATCATCTGATGTAGAATTTCTGAGGTTTTTAAAGTCAAATTGAGGCATGAAAGAATCTTCTGCTTCTTCTTCCTTACCAACTTCGAATTACAGTGAATATCTTGTAAGCTTCTGGACAACCCTGTGGGTCTGAAAACTCATACTCAAATGCAAGTGGTATTTGTCAGAGTACTGTAGTTACTAAAAGTATACATTCCTTGTAAATGTCTTATCTATATAAGGAACACTTTTATCAGACAGTGGCACACTAATAAATATTAGGATTATGCAGGCCTCCAAATTGCAAGAGATCACCTGAATAGCTATACTTACCAGAAGCTCACTCTCTGCAAGAAAATAACATTCATTGATATAAATGGCAAGCTGCTTCATTATGCAACAGCCTGATTCTGCAAAAATAATTTATATGCACGTATTTAATAAAATTTATTCAGCAAATGTACTCAGCATCTGCAGACTGATTTGGATTCAAATTGTTCTGGTTTGAGGAGTGGAGAAGTTTCTCTCCTAACTCTACATTTGTCGACTATAGTCAAAAACATATGTTAAAAAAAAGCTAAAATACACACAAAAGGCAATAAAACAAAGATACAAAACCCCACCCAACCCTCCAAAAACCCCCTACAACTTGCCTACAGAAGAGCACCATGTCTTTTTTGCACTGCAAGTACATATTTTATTCAAACAGTCCTATTTTACCTAGTAACATAAGCTAGAAAAGCAGAACTTTTAAAACTGTGGATCACATCAGCACAAACATACCTTGCACTTCAGCAAAATGTGGCTATAAGTGGTTTCCTCCCAGCTGCCCCTGTGCCGGTGGAAGAAGTTTCAAACCCTGCTCTTAGCTGCTCACCGCTGCCTCTCCATGCAATCCCTCAGCCAATCCATCAGCCATGCCATCTGCCAGCTCCACTACCATCTAAGATCTTCTCACCTGCTTCACTTAAAACCAGTCAAGTTATTTAAATATATTTAAATATATGGTCCTATATAGGAATTAGAATAATACGGCCAGGCACCCTTCCACCATGACAGGCAGCAGCCTCCAACTGAGGAGCAGCAAAAAAGGAGCACCAAAGGCAGTATAGGGAGAGGCAGGAACAGCGGAGGATACTTGCCCAGAACTAAAGTCCCCACTCCTGCATTTAAAAGCATTTCATCCATTTTCCTGTCAGAAATCCTGAACAGAAGTAATGGCTGTAAATCTCTTCTGTCATCTGACTTTTTGTATTGGATGATTTGTAAAGAGGTGTATGATACAGCATAATTTTTTTCTCAAGTCCATAAAAATCAAAGTGCAATATTTTATTTTTGAGTGGTTGGTACAATCAGAATGTATTTGCAGTCTGAATTACTCCAAAGCTTTGTCTGAGTTTGGAGGGGTTTTTTTTGAGCTGACATGAATAAGCACACTAACTCATTTTCCTAATGAGTTAGGACTTCAGGATTTCCGTGGTCTGTAGCTGAGGACTTCCTTTCTCTTGAGCTTTTGCTGAAGTTGGCTTGCCCTTTTTTTTTTTTTTTTTTTTTTTTTTGGTAACACATGTGATGCCTTTCTGAACAAAACTGCAGGATTTATCTTGGAAGCCCTGGGATTCAGAAGGCATTACAGAAGATGGACTCAAGCCAAGGGCCCTGCTCATAATGTGGGAATGAATGAGATTTGGTACTATAGCTCCCTCAAGACGATACACAGTCATGATCTGCAGTTCAGTGTTGAAATGAATAAACACAAACCATTGTCATGCTTTGAATAGGCAAAAGAAAACATTTCAATGAACTCCAGATTTTTTTTAATAATATTTTTTCCTAAGAATTTTATAATTTCCATTCCTAGGAAGGTTTGGAAACCTCAGCAAGGTTTGGAAATCTCTTGATTTTGTCCTGTTGTGAAATGAAAATAAGTATTGAGATGCCAGCAATTTCGATGGCAGCTCTAAAAGTAATATGGCTCTAAACATGTATAGCATTTTTTTGGTACTATATTGAAACAGAGTCATGGGTATAATTGCAGATATGTCAGGACCCTTAAAAGACTAACCCCTCAGCTTTCCCCATAAGCCACATGATGACTATGTAAGTATACAACAAATCCTACAGGGGATATTTTATTCAGTATCATCAGAAAGAGGTTTTCTCATTTCTATTTCTGGATCTTGAGTCCCATGTACTGTAATCTCAATTGTAAATACAATCCACCTAGTTATAACAAAACGTCTTTGTAGAGCACACACAGCCTTTGTTTCAGGGCCTGATGTTAGAGGAGTATAAAGGCTACATTCAAGGCACTCCAGTGTGCAGCTGGAAAAATGGCTGGAAAATTACTTCCTGGCCCACAGCCAGCCCTAAATTTGCTCAGGATATAATGCAATACAGGACGTGCAAGGCTCTGATCCATATCTGGTCTTAACCTGAAATGGGGAAAAACCACTACTTCTGTATCTACAATTTGCTGCCAGTCATGTATTTACAGCACAGCACAAGTCCATGTTGCCAGTCAGGATCCTGGGAGCAGTCACGTGTCCATCCCAGGGCAGTGTCTCCCCCTGGTCCCCATCACCAGGCCTGGTCCTGATGATATCCCATCCATGGACTAACAGTCTGTCCCAGCCTTGGCCCATCCCTTTCCCCACGGAGGGGCTCAATGTCCAGGGCTGGGCCTGTCCCAGTGTCTCCCAGCAGCCCAAGTCCTGGCTGGGGAGTCAGATGGGCCCTGGTTGCCACATCCTGCCCTGATGTGGGGAGCCACTGGTGCTCCCAGACCCCAGGGAGTCTCCAGTCCCTGTGGGGCCCTGGTGTCATCATGTATTGCCCTTTTGTGAGGCTCTTCAAATTTTAAAAAAGATGAGTGGTAAAACATGCCATTTTCACCTGTTTCTCAGAGTACCTATGAAATCACTACTGAGAATTGAACCCATTTCAACTCATTGTAGCCTGAAGAAATGGAAAAAGATATCAATTCCAAAATGAAACATACTGACTGCTTGGTTATTTTTCCAAAGAGAAATAGGCAAAACAGAACAAGAGAGGGGAGATCTCATCCTAATATATCCACAGGGTTAGAAGCATCACCTGTTCTGTGGGAGCTTATGTTTTAATCAGAGAGTGAAGATTATTATAACCCCTCTGCAAACAGCTAGGCCTAAACAATGGGCTGTGGGGTACACAAAGGGATTTCTTGATGGCCTTTCTAATACTCCTTGCTTATTCACTGAAGCAGTGATCAGCTTGTCTGTTGGCTCTTCTTTCCTCTGTTCACCCTCCAAGGTAATGTCCTACCTTTGGGCTAGAGGGTGGATGAAGTCAGTATCTCCCTGGCTTTGGGGAATCCACCTCTGATTTTATTAAGCCCTCTCTTGGGCCCAGCAGGTCTTCATGCACCCAGAACCAAACTTATGCTGAAAAAGGGACCAGCATGTACCAGGGATGTACACCATTGGCTGGCTAAGCACAACCGCCTTCAGCAAGAGCAGACAAGGTGGCCTGGAGACAATAGCACAGTGACTTTACACAGAAGGGAAATTCTATAGAGCAGTAAAGGCCACCTCCACCTCCTGCCTCTGGACAGGCCTCTATCAGAAGGACTGATCTACTCTCCATCCCCTTTGTTGAGTGTGGCATCAGCAGCTGAGGCACCAGCACAAAGGAGCCAATGGCCCCAGAGAGGGCAGTGGTATGTATCTAACCCTGGATGGGACTGTGGGGAAAGTCAGTGACTTCTGAGCCTCTCCCTGCAAGCACTAAGCTGGAGATACACAGCCATATCCTGAGCTCACCCCCAGCACAAGCACGGGGAGGATGTTTCCACTTCCCAAACCACACTCTCCCCTGCTTCCAGCTCCCATTGGACCTGAGGCTGCAGGTTCCCAACACCGTGAAAGATTTCACCCTGACATCAAATGTTAGAAAGACAGAAAGATCACAGAATAAATGCGATCAATAAATGAAAACCCACTACAGACATGAGATATAATTGGAAATATATATCAAAAGTAGGTCAAAGGACAGGAAAGAGGAAGCCTCTTCTCTTCTGCACTGAGCGAATCACATGAGAGAAAACTACCACTTAAAAATACTTTACATAATAGAGTGAAAATCAGAACTATTGAATGTTCCGGTCACTAAGGAAGATATTTGCTTTAGAATAATGTAAAATTTAACTGCATTCATGACAGCATTGACAAGATTTCCAAGGTGATGTTGTAGCACCTACATTCACACAAACACAGAAAACATCTGAAGATGCTATGTGCGTGTTGGGTGTGTGTGAGAAAAGGGAAGGGCACAGTAGGAAGTTGTGCATTGATGGTGATCAGGCACAGCATCACCAGGGAGGGGATTGTCCCACTCTGATCTGCACTGGTACATCCTCAACTTGAGTCCTGTATGCTGTTTTTGGCACCACAATATAAAAAAAGATATTAAGCCATTGGATGTCCAAAGGAGGGTCACAAGGATGGTGAGGGAGTCACAAGTGTCTGGAGGGGAAGCTGTATGAGGAGCAGCTGAAGTCACTTGTTTTGTTCAGCCTGGAGAAGAGCAGACTGAGGGGAGACCTCATTGTGGCCATCAACATCCTCATGAGGGAAAGAGGAGGGGCAGTTACTGACCTCTTCACTCTTGTGACCAGTGACAGGACTCAAGGAAATGGCATGATGCTGAATCAGGAGAGGTTTAGCTTGGATATCAGGAGAATGTTCCTCACCCAGAGGGTGGTTGGGCACTGGAACAGACTCCCAGGGAAGTGGTCACAGCACCAAGCCTGACAGACATTTCAAGAAGCATTTGGAAAACGTTCTCAGGCACATGGTGTGATTCTTGGGGTGTTCTGCATAGGGCCAGGAGTTGGACCTGATGATCCTGATGGGTGCTTTCCAAATCAGCATATTCTGTGGTTCTTTGATTCTATGATGTGGACTGTATGAACTGTAATTTAATTTAGTGGGTTCTCTGAGAGATTTCAAGCTCCAGTGTGACTGTAGTGCTGAGTGCCTTCATTACTGTCTTTCTACTGCCATACATTGCTGAAATTCAATGGAATTATGACACATAAGCCTGAGAAACCCTCATTAAAATGAAACTAAATGGGGAAATGTAAAAAGTAAAGTTTGCCGGGTAAGTTTTTCTACCTTCTTTTCAGGGAGCTGGAGCTCAGAGCACTGGAATTTCTCCCCAAGGCAAAACAAAAAAATTAGGTGTCATTTTGCAACTCTTTAACTAAAAGTGATTTCAAACCTAAGGACTACTTTTTTTTCAGGAAAGAAGGTATTGCTTCCTTCAAAGTAGAATTAGCCAAGGAAAAAGAAAAATGGCTGTGAAAAGAGGAGAGATTCAAGAATATTCAAAAGAGGATCCAAAGAACAACTACTACCCCAAATGACAGACAGTTCAGAAAGTAAAGATTAAAAGATTCTGAAATACAAAAAACCCCCAAAAAACGAGGGAAGGAAGCAGAGGCATGTATGTTTATTATTTTGTCTAGTTCTGTATCCTTCCTGTGCTAACTGAACTGGAGGATAATTGTATTTAGAAACCCATATACATCTTGGGCATCTGTTAACTTTCATCTGTCCTGTATTACTAAGGAGTAACATATAAATCCAGGATGCTGTAGGCTAGATTTAAGGAATTCAGTGTGTTTAAATCACTGTGGTGTCTGGAAGCTTAGGACAGGCTGGGGGCCATTTAGCCCCATTTCTGTGAAGAGACAACAGATACCCCATATGTTATCTAAGAAGTGTCTCAGAGGTGCCAAGGCTGGGACAAAGACCAGTAGACCAAGAGAAGATGGAACTCATATGTCTATCCTTGAGGTCCCAGTACAGCAACCTGGTTAGTATTTAGCTAGTTAGCCACACCAGAGCTGAAACGATAGGCAAGGATAATAGGAGAAAGATACAGTCATAGTAGTAACTGAGCTTGCAAATTGCATTCATCTTAAGCTCTTGGTCTCAAGTCAGAACGTCTTCATTTAAATTATATGTTGAAATACCACTGCCCTGCCCTCTTCCCTCCCCCAACCACCACCACCACCACCCCCCAGTTAATTAATAAAAGCCTCTTACTGAAGTGCAAAGAGTGAAGCATTGAAAATACAGACGCATTTTGAGGGCTTTTTTTCCCCCTCAGCCACCTCCTTTCTGCTTCATCAGAATTAGCTCTGAGTTTGGGAAATTTTATGCAAAAGTCCCTCTGAGCTTGCTTGCTTCTGCCTCCTACAAAGTTTTTTCCTACTGGTTTGTGACCCCACTTCCCTATCAATAAGTCTTCTCAGCGAGCTGAACTGGTTTAAAATCTTGTAATATGGCTATGATACCAAGGAGGACTCATCCATGGAGCTTTCTCCGAGGGCCACTCGATCACATTAGGTGTTTTTTGGTTTTCTTTTTTGGTTAGCTGGTTTTGCTTTTGGTTTTGCTTTCTTAGCTAGAAACTTATAATATTAGTCTTAGCCTCCGGGCAGTAAAAGGACTAAGGGGGAGAATTGGAGGGGACAATGCTTATCTGAGGTGCTCATGTACTGGAGCACACGATCATCAGTTGATCACCACTTTGCCACTTGTGTTACAGCTGGCAGTGTTTGCATTACATTGCAGTGTTTGCATTACCTTACAGTGTTTACATTAGCCCAGCATTCCCTGACCACCTCTAGCTGTGAGACAGGACACTGCCATTTTAGAGTTGTGAAACCACAAGCTGGAAGTATTTCAAGAAGGAGGCACTTCTTACCCATCCATCATCAACCATCTCCTCTACATTGTCAGTTACTCTTAATTTACTTTGTACTTTTAAAAAGCCCAGTCTTTACTACAGCAGCAAAACAAGGCCATCACCACACCTATCTATTATTAAACTCAAACTCAGTTATAAAGACATATTGCAGTCTAATTAAAGCGGTGGGTGCCCCACTCCAGCAGTGATCATACTGAGCTCCAGAGCCCAGGACATTACCAGGTGACTCAGCCTAGGCCAAATAGTTAGCTAATGATTAGTGCCATTTATATTTGTTTGATCTTTGATAAAGTTGTTTCAGGTCATTTTTCAATCACACAATGACAAGGCCATTCGAAGCAAAATCAAGTACTTTTTGTAATATGAGGCAGCACAAATCTTGGAAGTAGATTAATTACTTTTGCTTTAGGAGAAGGAGACTATAACTACAGTAAAACTAGTTATGGCTGGAAGGGAGAGGTCAAAGGAATGAAAAAGATAAAGCACTCTCCTTTCATTATATTTTCCTGTGAAGTCAGTGGTGCATTTTTATATCACTACTCTCATATAACAGCAAGGACGGGACATAATCCAGAGTACCAGTGACTTTAAAAGGATGTGACACCATTAAATGAATTACAGTTTTAGTGGTGATGATATTTATTATTTTGGATTTGTAAAATGACAAAACATACTCCCATTATTAATACGATTGTACAGTTTTGTGCACAAATCATCATCTGAAATATTGCAAGAACCTCAGTGCAGAAGAGCTAAATCTGCCTTCAAAAGCCGAGCAGTTGGGACAGTTTTCAAAGAGCAGTATTGACAGCCTTGTAAAGAATTTCGGGAGATAATCATGGATGTTTGTCATTTTACCTGTTGCAAATAATCTAACTGCAACACCTTGAGACCACAGTTCACATCACAGCGCTGAGCTGAATTTGGAGTAAAAACCAACTATCACACCAAAACCATGCAGTTCAAATAGCAAATAGCCTCGAAGAAGAAAGGGCACCATTCAATAATGTGTGGTAATGAATTCCAACTGTACTTCTCCCATGACAAGCTACATTCCCTCATTTCTGCTAAGCTGACAAAATCTTCATTTTGTGATGTTTCTTCTATCAAATGTTCTTACAAGTTTGTTTCTACAATTCTTGCTTAATTGTAGCTTTTCAGTATTAATAAAAAATATTATTTCTGGAATGCACACATTTTTCTTCTCTTTTTCATACTATTAAAAAATCTCAGTAGAACAAAAGGAAGTGCAACAATTTGGGGGAGATGAAGAAGGGAACTGCTTTGCAAATGGCAAATATTTTAAATACTAAAATTTAAAAACAATGCAGAAAAAGCTCTTTAAAAGATTACTTTTACATAGGAGCTATGTAAAAATAGATACATAGAGCAGAATAATCTATATTTTAGAGCTTTGTCAATAACAAGATAAAAGAAAACTACAATTACATCTATTTGTAAATAATAAATAACTTATACCAGTCTTTTTTACTTGCTAGCTATTTTAATTTGGGATTATCTTTGAAATACATAAAAAGGCAGAACCAGAAAGGCTATTCCACCATCTCCTTACTGTAGTATAAAAGGCTTACTTAAGGGCTGTAATAGAATAACCCATTTTTTATGGAAAAAAATGGATCTACTTTTGCTAAAATGGATCTTCTTTTTAGTAGTAACCAAACCTAACATTTACAAGTCTCAGAATGTGTATGTGGAGGGCATATTTCATATCATCTATGTCACATCAGTTAAAACTGCTATATCAATGAAAAAATAAAGCATTCCTCCACTTTTTTTTTTTAATAATAAAGCATATAGTGTTAAGTGCATACTGGAAACACATCTTGTTTGCCTGTTTGCTTCAGCAGATGTGGTGGAGATAAGGAAAAGAGCACAGAAGGATTAGAGACATTTACGTTACCCTCCCAAGCTCTTTTCTACTGCTCTCATTAACTGCTCTGTTAAACTGGCTAAAAATGTTTTACCAGCTTAATGGAAATGGCATTTCACAATTATTCTTCTTCTCTAAACTTCCTCTCACTTGAAGGCGAAATAATTTGGAGTGAGAGGAGATCAGAGGCAAGTCATAGGTTAGGGATTATGAGATTACCAGGGCATCCGCAGGAGGGTATAATCCTCAACAGGACCCAGCAGGGGAGATTTCTCTGTTGTTGCTCTGTGTGATCACACTGAAGCCCTTTGGGGTCTCTCCCCTGTCTGAGCTCAGGCATTTCTGTAGATTCCACAAGACAACTGATTTTTGTTGTAGGGCCCAGCACGATGAGTCCACCTGACTAAAGAAAACAATGAGAGCAATAAACAAACTACATGGGAAGCAGCACACAAAAGCAGGAAGTCCTGTTTTGTTTGTGTGTGTGCAATGACTGTGCCTGTAATGTCAGATGAATTTACGTGCTTTTGGACATGACAAAGTCTCATTACATTATTTATTCCTATTCTATGCAGAAAGTAGGTACTATTGGTTTAGCTTTACTTTGCACATAGCTTCCAGACTGATTAGACTCATAAAATTTACCAACCACAGACTATCAGCAATAAAGGAAATTTGGTGAGTTGTAGTTAAAAATATCATGGTTTCAAACTCAAATACAGGACACAACAACCAGATGATGTGCAAAGAATGCTTTTGTATAACAGACTGTGTCCATTGCCTCTGTACTAGCTGGTTTTTCCACAGCTCAGCAACACAAATTTGCCCCAAAAGAGCCTTGAGAATGCCCTTTCCTTATGAAGGAAGGGTACCAGGCAGGACAGTGGACAGGACTGGAACATAATCAGGGCAGCTGCGATGCAACTGGGTGATTCAGGAAGAAACAGCTGCTCACCTGACCTTCAGCCCAGTCACGGTATGTTTGGTACAAAGGTCCCTGAATTTGTCCTAAGAAAGCTTGCTTGGGTGCAAGATCAGCCCTAACATGGAAATATAGTTCCCCGGCATGCTTAACACTCTAAAACTTAAAAAAAAAAAAAAAAGAAATTATTTGGAATTCTGAAGAAGATTAAGGCTCTTGGCACACACACTGGGAACAAGCTATGATATGTCCCATCTTGATGTCTAATGACATTAAGTATTATCTTGGATCATGCAATACAGCAGAACCAGATGGGATGTGTCACTGAAGTACATGGCAAAAAGCAGACAAAGAGGCTTGGAAAAGGGGAGAAAATAAGCTAAAGGATATGACCAGCATCCATAGTTCTGCTTTCTTGCAAAACCATCTGATGCTGAAATATAAAAGAGAAAAATAAAAAGTAAAAATATAGTCATATCTTTACTGCAGAAAGAGTAAGACATCAGGCAACCCACGACTACGTTGATGCATCAAAACCATCCAGGCTTCAGAATATGTGTCAGTCTCACCAATGACCCATGTCGGGAGAGGGACACTACCCAAGGTTCCTGCCTTATCATCATTATTATCTCTTTACTGCTTATGCATGAGAAATGAAAACATTTTGCTCGTGTTGTAATTTTATTTACCCCAAGGCTTCACTGTGCAGAATACACTGCAATCCCCATCAAGCAGTGACAGACTCACAAGGGGTCAAATCCTCCAGAATTTCTTGGGGATACAAAACACATTGCTTGCTGTTGTTCTCTTTACTTTTTAGTCACATACTGCCTTTTCTGCTCCATATTTTTCCCTCCTGTTGTTTAACCATGCTTGTGCCTTGCTTTCATAAAGCTGTTACTTTCTCATGTCCCTATCTCCTAATATTCATCAGTAACAAACAGAATTTTGAAATACTTGTTCAAACTGTGATAAAACAATATTAGTTTTCACACAGGAGTTAAGGGAATATTCTGCTTCAGATCCAATCTTTATTGGAGAAGGAGGGAGAATGGTCTTACATTTTTTGTCAAAAATAATTGAATGCTTTTACTCCATTTTCTTTGAATTGCTACATGGTGTTTAGCTTGGTTGTTCAGATTAACTATTTAAAAATAAAGCAATTCTCGGTGGATTAATGAAATCAACACATTGAATGAAATGTACAGACTCAGGTATGTGTTATTTTGGTTTTTTTTTAGATGGTGGAAGGCTTTAGAATGGCTTCTGCTGGCTTCCATTCCACGCACACCAGCTATTAATATGCAGGTGGACCGTAAACTCTTCAAGACCAAGACACCCTGCTTCTATGTGGCTACAACAAACTGACCATGATCCTCAGTCTTCATCTGGCTACTGTTCCAAACCAGACCATGAGTCTGGAGACAAACTGAACAGTTCAAGCTCCTGTATGGTTTGATTTATCAGAGAGTATTTGCTTTGGGAGTTGAGACCCTTGCTCTTTGCATTTGGAAATAATTCTTGATTTTGGGGCAGAGCCATCTGTTTCCATAAAACATCATTCTCTTTATGGGATCTAACAAATTATCTCTGTTGGACTTCCACAGGTCAGCTCTGAATTTACACACTTGATGTGCTATTATGTATAAATATCTGTATGTACAAGTCTTCATTACAGAGTAGAAACCAGCTGAAAGATGATATTGTTTCAATTGAAAAAAGTTCTAATGATTACTCAAAGGAAGTGCAGTGATTTCTGAGGAAGTGATCATTTGACTACATTCAAGAAAGCATCTCTGAAGAGTATCTGTAACTACAGTCTTGATTCATATTATAGAATAAAATTATCAGATAGACTATAGTGAGAGTAGTGCAGACAGAGACAACTGATCCTAATCAAGACTCCTTACTATAATACAAGGAAGCAGAACCATCAGATAGCTTTTACAAAATATATAGAAATGTTTGCATTGAAATGATAAAATATATATATGAATATATGTTCACCTTATTGAATACATACTCCAAAGTGTTTTCAGCGCTTTTCTTCTAATGGATGTTTTTCTCAGGCCTCTGCTCTTGTTGAAGCCATACTAAAATTGCTGTCCTTGATTAAAAACATTTGTATAGTCTAATTTTAAAAACTTTTACGTTTTCATCTTCTTTCATGGGGAGCCTCTCCTTCAGCCTAATCACACTCGCTTCAGCCATGTTGATGCAAGGCAAAGCTGTGACAGCCTTCATATGACCCAGTAAGAAACATGGGTCTCCTCTCCATGGGCCCTTCCAAGCCAATGCTATATCCTGCTATTCAACATAATGTTTTCTCCTGTAAGGGATTTTTAGAAACCACTCTGTAAAATATCCCTTTTTTTTTTTATAAGTCTGCTCTTCAAAACAAAACAAAGTGAAAAGGATTGCTCAAAAGTTAATGCAAGCCACATTTCCACATTTTTGCTGAGACCAGCCATTTCCTCAGAAGTGAAGTTCTGCAATTTCCTCTATCTTTAATCCTCCTTCCTCTGGAGTAACAGTTTCCCCTGTGGAAAAATAGATTATTGACCTGAATTTTACCATCAGGTGAAATTTTTTCAAGTTTAAATCTCCAAATCAAACCCCTAAGGAAATAACTTACAAGTGAGTGAAAGAGTATAGATAAAGAAGAGCCCAAATTGCTAAGTTCATCCCATACACGCAATTCTCTTTTCTCTGTGTCTCTGTATGGATTTATGTTCTCATGACCTTACAGAGCCAAAGTCCAATGCAACTAATTAGCACTCCTGTAAGGTTCACCCTTAACACAACCATTCCCAGGGAAGTGGCAGGACAAAGGTATGGGAGAAGATTAGGTCTCAGTTTGCTCTCCACTACATTCTGTAGTTGATCCTTCCCTGTATCCCACTCCCCTTTCTTTCTCTTGTCTGCTGATTTGGCAATTCCTGAATATTAGCTCTAAAGCTAAATGTTCAGTGTAGTTGGAGAGGGAAAAAAATGAGCTTGTCTGTATCAAAGGGAAGGAAAAAAATATAAACTGAGTCCTATCAGGCATAAAACGCCCCCCCCAAAAAAACAAACCCACAGAAATCAGAACAGCCAGCCCCCACCCCCTGCAAACAAACAGCTGAGTGAGCTTCAAGCTGACCCAGTCAGATTCCTTGTTTTATCAATAAATTGCATTATCTCTGCCTTGATTATTTCCACTACAGAGGGTATCTGCAAGGTTATCAAGACCCAAGTGACTTAATAAGATCACAAAGAGATACAGCTGATAATTGTTTTCTGACAGGTTTATGTCCACAACTGATGTGCCTTTTAGGAGTTTGATTTTTTGCAGACAAGTCTAAGCAGAAACATATGCAGTGCCTTATCATGGAGTCTGGGGTGGAGCTGGGGAGAGGCAGAGGGGGAGGTGGCACTGATCTGAAGCAAGGAAGCCCCTTCTTGTCACTCAGCCTTGAGAACTTCTTAGCACCTTGTTAAATCCACTGATAAATGCATATCTCAGTGAAGCTCCAAGAGGATAACTGCATGTTAGGAGATTTTACTTTACAGATTGCCTTATAGACAAGAGAAATTTGATTTCTGAACCTACACAAAAGGCTTGCTGTGCTTTGTGAGTGTATTGATCTGGCAGCACTACAGCAGCTGGGAGCTCAAATGTCTGTGCTGCTGGCATAATCAGAAACATGCTACATGCAGGATTCAGCAAGCTTCAAGAGCTTAACAAGCCAGATAGGGGACCTGTCAATTTTTTTCAGGGTTAACAGCAGGGTAAAGAAGCAGTGTATATGGGGAACTATCAAAGCAATTGCAAAAAAGAGATGAGGGAACGACAAAAGAAAATTAAAAAGCACACAAAAATCACTGGAAGATACAAAAGCACCTGATTATTCACCTACTGTACAGATATGTTAGCTTAACAGTACTTAAGAAAATCCAATATGCAGCCCAATTGCATACAGTCTGAAAAACAAATCCCTGTTTCAAAATGTCTGGGTGATATCATTGTTCTGTGTTTACCTTTCTCATATTTTCCAGCAGTCCTGAAGCCCTCCTATGCTGAGCAAAGCTTTTTATGGTAGGAAAGAATCTGCTTTGTTATTCTTAATGTTTTCCAGGCATCTTTCATCATATTTTTGGCTTGTGAATATATTTATATATTATTTTAATCTTGATTTCAGTACATACATGTTTTGTCCTAATGGCTTTCTGGTAAATGTATGAGCTGACTTTCCACAGTTTGCATCTTGATATAATACTTGTACCTGACATTTTCTGAAATTATGGGTTTTGTTCAGGCAATAGCACAGTGCACGAAAGAAAGGTAATAGTGGTGGTTTATAGCATGTGGATTTGGCTTTGAGGTTAGTGAGTAAGTCGTTAACATATGGTCTATTCTTGCAAATGCTCACACAGAGAGCTCCTTCAGGGTACAAGGAAGCACAATGAACTGGGAGCACTTCTTCCGCATGACTTTGCAGAATGCTTCTCAGTTTTCTTTTTCTGGAGACACACCATGGAGGTAGAAGCTGAAAACCTGTCTGTTCTGGTCAGGGTGAATGCTGCTGGAACGATGAAGTGTGCTTTTTTTGCTCCTTATGCTTATTACTTGTGAATCATGTTAAAAGTACAGCAATATCAGTTCTGCTTTCTCCTCTAGTATGTGAGTCTCCTGAGTGTTCACTAACCAGGCTTTGCTAGGTAGCTGCCCTCACTACACTGTCATGGTGCTCAGAATCAAACAGGCTTTTAAAACAGCTTTTGTTTGTCTTTCTTTTGTGCAGTTAAATGTAGAAACTACTTCTGTAGTTTTTAATTAATGAAAAGGAAGGTCCAGAGGAGGATTAAATTTAAACAGCAAGTGTCCCTGACCACACTGGTAACATCTGGAAACCAGCAGTTATCTCTCTTGGTAGCTGTGCAATTACAGAATGTACCTATGAGTGAAAATCCTCAGTAATGCATTACTCTTCTCTAATGGCTATGCTAGGGAAAGCATCCATTGACAGGAAGACTGGATCTTATTCATCCATCTAGATGAATCAGACCTAACTGTGTGCTAGAAATATATCATTCCAGTATCTTTGCTTTGGTAATCAAGAATTTAGAAATGTGGATGCATTGAGCATTTTATAGAGATAGGTACATTCACCACAGAGCTAAACATACCATTTACATATTCATGAATAGCCTGTATTCACTCTGAAAGAGAGGTATGTATCTTTAAGACTTAAGTGTCAAAATTGTGGCTGTCAGCCACAGAGCTCTTTTGAGCTAATAGGAATTTGTCCCATAAGTTGCAGAGCCCACAAGCCCAAGTCACCAAACCTTCTGTTCTCTACTACTCAGCTGGAGAATATGACCAATATTTAAGACTCGCTCTTTAATGGGTAAGGCATGGAGAAGGCTCCAGAGTTCTGGGAGTCCTTGCTCAGGAACCACCAAATTTAGAATTTGGACATCTCTGAACATATCAAATGTGCTTTCATTTTAATTCTTTTTCATCTCAGAAGTTAGCTATAACAATATCAGTTTTCCAAGAACTAGAGAAGGGTGGCAAAGCCATGGGATTTCTTCATTCCTTTTGTAACAATGAACTCACAACCTACAGCATGCTGGGTTCCTGCAAAGAGGAACCTGTATGCCTTCATCAACTCAGTACAGAAATCAGGCTCCTGCTTCAGGAGGACTGCTTCATGAGGCATTAAAAATACAGATGAACTCATTCACATTCCTAGTTCTCCTTTATTTCCACTAATGGAAAAGCAGCATTAGCTACAGAAAAATCCTTTATTGCTCTACATGATCTCACTCATGTCTCTACTAATCTAGGCCTTGGTCAGAAACAATGGATGCAATATTTCTTATTGCAAAAGTGTGTGAAGCACTGGTTCAGAGTCAGGCACGGTTGAGCTGCTGATGGGCAGAAAAACGACACTGCAGTGTCTCCTCTCTCATGGGACTGGCTTACAAGTAGCTCGAGGCAGAGTTAATGGGGGGACTGTGCCAGCCCTCTTGCTTCTGCCTCTTCCCTCTGATAAGCCTGAACCAATGCAGTTGTAGTAGCTATCTACTTACTTAACATACTGCTTCATCTGTCTTTTCTCCTTTTCTGTGCCTCTCACTGCCTTTCATCTCTCATCACATGTTGAGATCACTAGGTCATTGAGAGAAGGATTGATATTTGTTTTGTGTTCATAACATCTATTTTGTGAAGTGTTAAATGGCATCTGTAGGCACTTTCAAAAAACAAGCAAGCAATATAATGTCTTTTGAGCAATTACTGTGGCAGTGTTAAGATGTATTTGCCCCATCGAATGAAATGATGCTTACAAAGCAAATAAAATTCACTCTGGAATGTGAGGGGTGGTAAATCAAAGTAAGAGGAGATTAATATAGCAACTTAGCTAATCTTACTGACTCAAAAATACTTAAGTCTGCTTAGCTTACAGTACAATTGCTGGAAATTATTCATGTTGCTTTCTATCTTTTCTCCAGGTTTTTTACTACTGAAATGGATTGAGAGCAGCCCTGAGAAGAAGGACATGGGGTTGTCAGTTGATGAAAAGCTCAACACTAGGCAGTAATATGTGGTTGCAGCCCAAGAAGCCAAAAATGTCCTGGGCTGCATCAAAAGCAGCATGGCCAGCAGGTTGGGGGAGGTGATTCTGCACATCTACTCTGCTCTTATGACACCCTGCCTGGAGTGCTGCTTCCATTTCTGGTCCCTGACATAGGAAGGACACGGACCTTCTGGAGTGAGTCCAGAGGAGGGCCACAAAGATGCTCAGAGGGCTGGAGCACCTCTCCTATGAGGACAGCCTGAGAGAGTTGGGGTTGTTCAGCCTGAAGACGAGAAGGCTCTGGGGAAACCTCATAGCAGCCTTTAAATTCCTAAAGGGTTTTTATAAAAAAGATGGAGAGAGACTTTTTACTAAGGCCTGTAGTGACAGGACAAGGGGTAACAGTGGTAAACTGAAAGGGGGTAGACTTAGATTAGATATTAAGTAGAATTTTTTTACAATGAGGATGGTGAGACACAGGAACAGGTTGCCCAGAGAAATTGTGGGTGCCCTATCTCTGGAAGTGTTCAAGGCCAGGTTAGATGGAGCTTTGAGCAAATTGGTTCAGTGGAAGGTGTTCCTGTCAATGGCAGGGTGATTGGAAGTAGGTGATCTTCAAGGTTCCTTCGAAGTCACACCATGTTATGAGTCTGTGATTGTGTGAAACACCACTAATCACAGTGCAGTCTGCAAGAATGAAGGTTCAGTCACATTGTACTGGTACACAGACTCCTTACTCTGTTTGGAAATTAAAACATATAAGGACCAGATTCATCTTAGTAACAACATGCCTTTATGTAACAGAAGTACTTTAAAGATCTGACCTAGATCTGGAACTCAGCCGTAGTATTTAAGGAAGCAGCGAGTAAGCCATTTTAAATCTTGAAATCATTAAGATCTTTCAAATCATTGAGAAATGAAATGCCTTTGGTCATGTTAGTAACTTAATAAAATAATTTGGATTTCTTTTTTGTTGTTGTTGTTATTGTTTAATTTGATAGTATCAGGAGAAAGTTACATTTGGGACACCATAAACTGGGAAAATTCACAGGCATGTTCAATTTCATATCTGTGAAGGCAGCTGTAGCAAGAGGCTGTCTTTAGACTCAAACACAAGTTTGGCACCCATATTTCCTAATACTTCAAGCACCTGGATCTAAAACATCACCTGTGTTTTAACACTGTGACTGGTTACATTTATGGCAATGGCTACAAATATGTGACGAGAACAAAAAACATTGATGAGCAAACTTCTCTATTTTTCTATGACTATTCAAAAATACATAAATGTGGACACAGTGGAAAGGATGTATCCATCAATATTTTAAGTGATATCTTTAGCACATATGTTCAATAAAGTGACTATGCATTCAGTGGACCTGCTCTGAATCTTGTCCTGCAATGATGTATACACACATACTCTAAAAGCACAGCCATCACCCTTTCAAATGACAAGCGTTCAGACAGAGAGAGGGCATTCATTCTCTAGTTGGCACAAAGCACTTCAAAAAGTAAAAATATTTATTTGATTCACTAGGATTTAAATGGTTTTCCAGGAGAACAGTTTCCAGTTACTACTCTCTATTTGCAGAAATGGGACTGTCATTCAGGGTTGCCTGTGATTTCAATTGAATCTGCAACAGTGATCAGGAAATAAAAGACTTCTAGTGAGAACATGTATATCCTTGGCTAGCCAGTTGCCCTACAGACCTTGTGCTAGTTTTATATCTGGTTGTTGCTATCTAGATGGTGTTTTGTTCAGATCTCAGCATCTGTTTTGTTCCCACACAAGCGCACATTAAACTTCTCTTCCTACAATATTTAAGTAAAGCCTCTTGCCTTCCAGAGCTTTCTCAACGTTGCAGCTCAGAACACACAAAATATCAGGTGAAGCTGAAGATTGTGCTCTTGAGTCTTTGACAGTATTTATCAAGGCCTTCCAGGTCAGCAGAATTCAGAGCTTCTTTTTCTTTGCCAAATATAGGACCTGGTCACAACAGCTCATATCCAATTACCACTCAGCAGTTAAGTCATACCTTTTAGGTAATGGCAGTTGATATGAATGGACTTAATCTAAATTCTGCCCCTTGGACATTATCCCTGAAGACTTCAGTAAGAACTTGACAGACCTATTAGTTAAGGGTGCACTCATGGCTTCTTAATATAATTTTGGCTTATTAATTAATGAACCATGTAAATCACATTCAATATAGTGATGAGGTGGCCTCAGGTCAAGTAAGTATGAAGGTCAAGGAAAGGAGGTGAATAAGCTTCAGGGGTTTGTAGCCTTTGGCTGTATATGCTCTCTCTTCTTTGACATACCTGGTTATTTCATACAGCCAGCACTGAGGCAGGGATGTCTCTATCAGCATGGAAAAAGCTACCAATCAGCTAGGAATCTTTCCCTAGATCAGAGAACATCTAAGAATGAGTCCTGAAGCAACCTGCAGAAATGTCATTAAAAGAAAACACCTTTTTCTTCTTTCCACATTTCAAAGGATTCATTGTATATGTGACCACTTGGTCTTGGAGGAGATCCAAAAGCTCTTTCTTTGTGCTATTTTCCCAGCCTAGGGCTGACAACCTAAGAAAAATAATGGAGTTGGACACATTGTACTCTTCAGTCATACAAAACAAAAAAAAAAAGGTCATAAACACATCCATTTCAAAGGGGAACAGCATCCTCATGTATTGCAGGGGACTCAAAACTAACAGATCTACCCAGGTACACCACTAGTGAGCAACAGGCTAAAAGATGGAAACTAAAAAATAAAGCCATAGGAGCAAAAAAAGAAATGAAAGAAAAAAAAAATCACAGAAATGAAGTACAGGTTGTGAATTATCAGACAAATTACAACAAAGGCTGCTAGGATTATCACAAGTACAGTACAAGAAACAGTTGGAGCTCTGAAGAGGTCTCATGGTGGAGGGTAGCTCCAAGAAGGGTCTGTCCTCCATCCCACAAGAGGAAGGCAGCAGCACTGCAAGGAAGGCTGCTAGCTCCCAAAAGGCCTCCTGCCCAAGAGGCTGCCTGCACCCCAGTGCTCCTTTGCACTGCAAGATTTCTTGTCATGGGAACAGATTGTGAAGCCAAAAAGGGGACATTACAGGAGTCTGCAAAGTGGGAGCACCTGCACCAGTCCCAGGTGAAGGTAAGCCATAGCAGACAGAAGCAGGAATGTAGGCTGCTCTTGTGTCAATATTTGTTTTTCCTGAATGCATCATCTAACAAGTATTTTACTGGAGTCTGGCTGTTACTCTGTTCTGTCTGGGCACCTTCAGAGCACACAAGTACTGAGTGTGAGTCATGCCAACGTGATCCACATCAGCACCAAGAAACTTCAGCACAGGCCATGGGATGGCAGGTTATCCCATGTGAGTGATATCCCCAACAAGGCCATAAACCCCAGGGAGCTCAGGGCATACCTGAGATATCACTAGCTAGGACAGCCTATATGTGTTGAAAGAGTCTCTCTTTAGTCTCAAGCCATTCATAGGGCTATTTCACCAGGATAAAAAATCTCAGCTTTTCTTCGCTTTTTCTAGGGTTTTGGTTTGTGCAGGTTCGTAGTTTTTTTGGAGAGCAGTGACAGTTGAATAACTGGACTGGTAGAAAAACCACCAAGTTCCTATACTGTCTTTGCCAACTTGTTGTATGACTGACAGCATGTCATTTCACTTTTTGTCTCAGTTTTCTACTAGTATATGAGGATAACAATAGTCCAAGTGGTTTTGAGAGACTAAATTCACTAATGTCCTAAGCCAAAGCCCATTGAAGTCAATGGAAAAGCTCTCAATTACCTTGAAATGCTTCAGGCCAGACCTTGCTTATTCAGTCTTCCAAGAAGCATTTGAAAACCCTTAAAACAGTGACATATGTGTGCAAAGGTATTGGTGGTTACAGGACTGAGGAATAAACTTTTCAACTGATACAAGTACACATGAATAATGCTTTTTGACGTCTCATTTTTAGTGAACTTTACTTCTTCTGGGAAAAAAATACATATAAAACAAATAATGTCAATACTCACAATTGTCTTCAGTAATCTAGAAAACAAAGCATTTATTCTGTTAACCACAGACTCCTGTTGATTTGGACAGATCTGAAGGCAATGCAGTCATGTACAATACCTGTCATTCTTTACTAATTTATGGCCAGTCTTTGCAAACCTTTGTGACAGGTTTCAGTTGATTGACAGCTTGTGGGCCAGAGACACACAAACAGGTTTTAAAGCTCCAAGACAGACCTAATTTTCTCTAATAAGATTAGATTCCTCTGTATAAGACTGCCCTATGAATAGAAGGCTGTCATTTATAGTGGTCTATCTACTGTTATGCTCTACAGAGACTTTACTGAATCTCTGGACTAAGGTCAATAATCTCGTAGATTTTTTGGGAGACTTTATGGTGACAAGGATCAATCTGATGTCAAGGTCTTCTCTGCATCTGGGTAACTTGGTAGAGAAGCTCAGCGACCAACTGGTGTGTAACAGAGAGAAAGCACCAGTGCTGGCAGGGATGATGATGTCTAACCCTGTTCTGCTGAAGTGAGAGCAGGGAAACCCCACATAGTTCATGTTGAAGGAAACAAAGAGGAGAAAGGGGAAACTTGCCATTTTAGAAGCACTTGGAAATGGCTAAAGTTAAAATTTTGAACTATGAGATATTTAAAAAATAATTTTCAGAGAAAAGAAATTCAATTGCTGACACTGAACTAATTTAGATACAATCAAATTGTTCACTTCAGTTACAGACACAATGAAAAAATTAAGTCAAATGTTTTAGTGTTTTCTATAAAAAGATGCCCTGTTTCTTCACTATGTGGCAATCTTTACCTCATTGTTTTTAGAAATCTTCACTATCTGCCTGAAAAGATTTTAAAACATCAGAACAAAGCACTTTCAGTTGAAGTGAAACATATTATTCAGAACAGCTTGCTTGTTCCTCTGTATTTCCAACGTGATCAACAAATTAGAACACCAAACACACACCATTATTCATCCAGTCCTAATTAAATAATTGCTTAGCAGAGTTGTGCTCAAGGGTTCAGAGTCCCCAACAGTTACAGAGTATAGAAAGAGAGAAAGTGGGAAAGATAAGGTTGCAGGGGAACTCTAACCCAGTAACCCAGACATTTTGCAGGCAGTAAATTCAGAACTATTCTCATGGTAATTGACATCACAAATGCTCCAACCTGAATATATTGATTGCCAAGGTCAGCATTTTAGGCAGCAGCAGCCAACATCCTCATCCATTAGCCCTGAAATATTGATTTCAATCAGGAAAATAGAAAACAGAAAAAAAAATACTCCAGCAATAAAATGATCTTTCTCTATCTTTCTCTCCCAGACATGGGAACAGACATGCTATTTAGAGTATATCAGTATTTATAGGATTGCTGAAAACCCATATGGATTTCCCGTTCCTCAGCCTATTAAACATGCATTTGTATTCAAAATGGCTGAAAAAAATCACTTCAAATGTGAAACCAGATAACAGACAAGAGCATAGCTTTGGCTTTACCCTGCTTGATAGAGCAGGATGGATCTCAAAACTGCAAGTTTTCTTCTTAAAACAATTAGAGAAGGTACAAAGCGTTTTTCAAATGAAACCTGGTATTTGCCAAATGCTTAATTATACAGGAAACACTAACCACTAAGAAAGTCTCCCAAGGCTAGAAACTCTTGTTAAAATTGCTTTCTCAATGATTATTGCTTCATCTTTTTAAGTGATATTATTTAAAATGAAAAACAGTGCAGTTAAAAACAATTCACTAGATTTTATAAACCTGGACAGAAGTAAAAATTTTTCCCAAACACTTAAACAGTTCACAGTATGTATTTTTTTAAAAACAAAAATAACAGTCAATGCCTTTTCTGGCTAAATGTGTGACTAAATATTATTCAATGCTAACTCATATCACTGGGTGAAACTATGCTGTAGAAACATGCTTTATGAGGATGACTTTAACTATTTTCTAAATCCATATGTAAAAAGGAAAAGTAAACAAAATTCTCAGAATAACTGACTTCCATGGGCATGATCCTTTTTTAAAAATAACATTCCTTGTTCCCTGCTAGGAATACTTAATTTTTGCTTCTCTTCTGTCACATGACAAATTTTCAGGAGGAATGTAGTGAGGCTATGTTGGGGTCCCTCCCCTGCCGTGTAGCCCTGGGAGAGGGGCCCTGAGGGCACAGACACGGGGTTTCCCTGTCCCTGCTCAGCCTCGTTCCCATTGGTTGGTTTGTGTTCCCTGCGCGGGCAGAAGGACCCTTGGTCCCGTGACTGGAACAGTTCCTCGGCAGAGCTCCGGCCATGCGGCTGGAGAAATAAACATCTCTCTGAAACAGCTATCAAGAATCTGTCTGTCCATATATGTTTCCTTTCCACGGGACTCCTGGTTTGATATATGCGTGTTGCAGGATCCCCACTGCAACAAATGGTGGAGATTTGTGAGCAGAACGATCCCCGATCCCTAAGCGACTGATTTGTGTGAGTAAACCCTGGAAACTTTGGATTCCTCTTCTTGGTTTTGCTTTGCTATTCCATATCTAAACTATGGAGGAACCGTGGGAAGACTCTTGGCTCTCAGAGCCGCATATGGACATTTATCTTAAACTTAAAATGATTCTTGAACAACGATTTGTAAATTTTAGCTTGATTCAAGCTCAAAAAGAACTGAAACACTTCCTGGCATGGTTGTTTAAGAACTTTTTCTATGTTTCTTGGGATTTAATTATTACCAAGGGCTTTTGGAAAACCGTTTGGACACAGTTAATACTGGAGTCAAGATATATGCCGATGGAAGAATATTTTCGTGAATATTATTTAGTTACCGAGACTGTTGAGCAGTGTCAGCTGTGTCCTGGTGAAGGGAAGCGTGGCGCAGGGACCGTGCGGCCCAGGCCACGTGCACCGAGCGCTCTGAGAGCAGCAGCGAGGCAGTTCCCGTGTGCGGGCGGAGCCACGCGAGCCGCAGTGTCGGTGGCGGAGCGAGGCGCGGCGGGACCCGGCGGTGCCTGCCCGGTCCTGTGCAGTGCGTGGTGGAGCGAGCCCCGTGAACGCCCGGCCGAGAGGGGCGGCGCGCGGGCGGCGGCTGGCGGCGATGGCGGTGGAACGGAGCCGCGCCCGGCCGAGACGCGCGCTGGAGCGGAGCGCGGGGGAGTCATCGCTTGGGGGCCCGGCCGAGACGTGGGTGCAGCGCCCGGCAGCGGCAGCGAAGCTGCGACCAGAGGAGGCGACGCACGGAGAACTGAGCGGCGGGGCCCGGCCCGGCCCGCGCAGCCCCGAACGCGACCCCGGGAAGAGCGCGCAGGCACCAGCAGCCCCGAGAATTCCAACACGGGAGCGACCGAAGGAGAGAGCAAAGACGCAGCGAGACAGAAAACAGCAGCCACTCGGAAAAAGGAAAAGATCATAGCAACTAAGACCTTAGGGATAGTAAAATGGTATAATGTTAAGCAAAATTATGGTTTTATAACAAGATGTGACAACCAGCAAGACATATTCGTGCATAGAACTGCTATTAAAAAGAATAACCCTGAAAAATGCATCCCAAGCTTGGGAGATGGAGAGGTGGTGGAATTCAAAATTATACAAGGTAGAAAAGGGTTACAAGCATCGCAGGTCACTGGGCCTGATGGTGTTCCTGTAAAAGGCAGTATATATGCAAAAAATCGTAGTCATGTTGGACAGTATCTCCATTGTAAGTCCCCCCTACAGTCTCCCTTTCCTAATCCCACCTTTCCCTTTTACCCTATGTCCTATTACCCCCAGTGTATTCCCAATCCGCTTTTTCATCCATGGTTTCCCTCACAAAACCATGCTTTTGCCAATTGTGTCCCCAAAAATCCCTTTCCAATGCCGAGTGGGGGATGAAAAGGGGGAGGGAAGAAGTTAAACCCTCTCCTGCCTCAGTTTCCCCACAAAGCATGCTCAGAGAATTCTGTCTCCCTTCTGTCAGCCCTAAGATGTTCCAGAGAATCTGTTTGGACATTTAAAGACTCAGGAGGGTGGCTTGTTTTGTTTTGAAACTGTTCTTGTTATGTTTATCCAGTTGTTTTCATTCTCCTTTTATTAAAATAAAACGGGTGAGGTGTTGGGGTCCCTCCCCTGCCGTGTAGCCCTGGGAGAGGGGCCCTGAGGGCACAGACACGGGGTTTCCCTGTCCCTGCTCAGCCTCGTTCCCATTGGTTGGTTTGTGTTCCCTGCGCGGGCAGAAGGACCCTTGGTCCCGTGACTGGAACAGTTCCTCAGCAGAGCTCCGGCCATGCGGCTGGAGAAATAAACATCTCTCTGAAACAGCTATCAAGAATCTGTCTGTCCATATATGTTTCCTTTCCACGGGACTCCTGGTTTGATATATGCGTGTTGCAGGATCCCCACTGCAACAAGGCTAGAATGAAGCTGAGCAAACTGACTGCTGTATGCATATGGGTTTAGTGGCCAAAAGCAGGTGGACAAAGTCCACCATGTGGGATTAAAAAGCTGGCACCCGCACAAATAGAGCCTTGCAGCAAGAGCTGCAGCAGTCATAACTTCAGCAAGCAGTGCACAACTGAAAAGTGATGGTTGTATCCCAGGAAACTTGAAACACGTAGCAAAATACAGCATGGCTCGAAGCGAAATTGCTGCCTTTCAATTCAAGGGCACAGCAAGAAAAGGTAGCACAGTAGGTGGTTATACAAAGTAACACTGAGATTGACCTGACTATTTTTGGTCCCAGCATTTATGTCTGTGAACTATCTCCTGGAACCAGAACAATATACACACTGTATGTTTTCTTTTTACTCTATTCCAGTCACAAAATTAGTCCTGCTTCAACATGTTTGTATACTGCTGCATTACATCTTGGAAACTTTAGTCCTACTAAGTCTTAAATCTATGTTGTCTCTTCCTTCCTGTAAGTTTCCACTATGTATTAGCAGACTACACATGCACAATGCAAACATAGCTCTTTCCTAGAGAAGAACACAACAGCTCAGTATGATCCCAACTTGGACAGCAGCAGAGGGAGGAAATTTCTGCCAAGAACACCAGGAAAAAGCACCATGGGAACCATTAGGTTTACGCAGAGGAAAAACACATCGTTAATGCGAATGACCAGTGCAATAAAACACTGAAACATATTCCTTTATCAGTTTGTTCCCTTGGGAAAGTGAAGGAGTGAAGTCACTCACTTAGACTTGCATAAGCTGTTCTAAAGCTCCCAATCTATCTCAATCTATTTTAAGAAATTACTTGTTTGGAAAGAGGGAGGGAGGAAGAGGGAAGAAGAGGGGGAAAGTAGAGGAGACTAAACTAAATCCTTTTTTTCTCAGAGGACATCACACTTCAACATAATGGTGTAAATAGAAAAAATTGCAGGAGTTGACTATGAGGATAGGCACAAACAGCTCAGCGTCTGCTCTACCTGTGTTCCAAAGCAGCCAGGTGCAAGGCAGAAATGGTCTGCATAGTTTCAACGCCCACACATACAGGTAGCTTAGAGCAGGGGTAAAAAAACCACACTCAGTGATGTGCCAAGGCCCACTTGCAGCTGGTAGTAAGCTGCAATGCCGGTGCAGACGTGGAGAGATCAGAGAAGCTTTGGCCTGAGCCATGAACATAATTTATTCCATCCTTCCTGAGGGCCAGGGCTCACCTGCTGTCCCTGGACACCAGCGGCCACATTATCAGAACAGGACCTAAAGTGGTGGGAAATAATTGAAATCTTTAATTTCAACAGTCTTTAGGACTGTTAGGCTTTTCCATAGAAAAGATGTTTTTCTCTGGTCTTCATCTTTCACAGCCTATCCACTGGCTCTCAGCAGTGAGGCAACTACCTACTACTCTGGTTAAATCAGCCATGGAATAGTAGTAATTTTTCAAAAGTGATTTTTAAGAAGGAACTTGAAAATAAAGAGTGATGGATCAGTAATTAAAGCAGGATGACAACCTTACAACATTCATCCCTAACGTGAGTAAACAAAAAGGAGCAGTAGAAAACTGGCCAACCACTATAGCTGGTCTATGTAGTAAAGTCAAAAGAGAAGCCCCTCAATACCTAATACTACAGCAATTTGTATTATTATGTAATCTCTATTACGTATTGATTTCCAGCACAACTGGCAGGACTCAGTACAAAGGAATCAGGCCTGCTGCTTGCACATAGGGTCAGCAGTTGTGTCCTCCCTTCTCTCCAATGGTCTTAAATTAGATAAAGCTATCCAAAGCTATTGCTGTTTTCAATTTTATCCTATCATGGGCCAAATAGTCCTGTGAAAATCATCCATTCTGCTCTCACTCCAATTTTACAGGAGGCACTCAGGTGACTTTACTTAAACTTTCCAAATGTATGTCTTCAATAAAGGAGAGCAAAATTTCATCCACTGTAGAGAAATCCCAGTTAACAACAGACAGAAACTAGCTGCCCTCTTTTACTAAAACATCTGTCAAACATCAAGTTTAGCAGTTCAACATGGGTGGAAAAAATCTTACAAGGCAATTTATGAGTTCTTCTTTGTCTTCAAAAAAAATTAAAAAGATTTTAACCACTTCTTATTTCTCAGAGAGTCAGTTTAGATAAATATAGACATCAGCAGTATTTTCAAGTGAGACAAGTTACCAGTGATTAAACAGTCAATGCCTTTAAATTGAAAGTATTTCCTTCAAGAGGAGAGAACATTCACTTCTCTGGAGGAATTGGTTTAAACAGAAAGCTCAACTTTATCAATATTGTTAATATTTTCCACCTCTGACTGCAAGGTAACTAGAATTAGTGGAGTCCATAGTCTAATTTCATTGGGTGCATATTACCTAAATTTTCAAGGATAGAAATAAAAAACTTGATTGTTTTTGTGCACGTCCCAGCAAGCTGAAAACCCCAGAAATATTGTCTCTACTATCTGCTACATTCCTGGCTGGTTGAAGGTTTATGGCTCTTTTGCCCTCTTAGTCTCACATCCTGCTCTAAACCAAATGTTATCCAACAACATAAAACTCTTTTATACATAAAAAATAGGAAAAAAATTAGTTGAAGTGGAGTGAATGACAAATATTGGAACTGAATGAAATCAAAGTCTAACATGCAATCTACGTAGCTGCAGGTTGATCTGCCCCTGGGGTGGACTTGGAAGAACAAACAGCCTTTGAGAAAGACTCCTGTGGAGATTCAAAGACACTTGAGGAATATACAAGTACTGGAGGAAAGAGCTATGCAGAAAGCACTCCTGGTAACCACACATTTAGCTCTTCAGATATACAAATATGAACAAAATATGCTGGCTGGGCTCCTGCCTGCTAAAAGAGAGATTTTTCTATCATGTTTTGCACAGAGCTAGACTTTTAGGTCAGCAGTCATGTATAATGCACATCCTCTATAGATATTAGGAAATGTCTGTCTTTTTGACATCATTATGGATACTGACTTTTTGCATCTGGTTTAGAAAAATGCTAAGCACATATTGAAAAAAATAACTTGGGAAACAAAACATTTTTCCAGACATACAGCAACAAACATACCATGACTGCAAATCCAAACACATTTACATCAGTTACTATATAGATATGGATATTGATTCCTAAACTCTTATTCCCTAGACCAGACTGTTGAGGCTAAAGAGATTACATGGGGAAAGTTTAACCAAATCCTTTAAAGGACCAGCTCAGGCTGTAGCAGCACCTAAACAACAATTTAACCATAACATGATGTTATTCATGGAAAACAGACAGCCTTTTCCTGCCATTAAACATGGAAAACCACTGTAGATGCAGAATAAGCAATTCTTTCCCCCTGTGCAAATGTGTCATTTGTCAGCCAGACCCAGGAGCAGATGAGTATTGTGATCTAGTACCACTTTCATGGCTAAAGCAGAAAGGAATTGAAAAAGACCCCAAACAAATAGAAAAGGTACTTGAAATGTTTGAAGACAGTCCATGTCTAGCCATGGGAATTTCTCTGCTGACCCCCTCAGACCAACATAAATAATTTATTTCCACAAGTATAATGTCACTGCACATCAAACACATACTATGGCTGCAAGAACCAGGCCAATTCTCTCCATGTTGCCCTTTTGCATCAATGCCATTAGCTCCCCAGCACATCAGGTCTCTAGTGCAGGAGATGAGTATTTGTGCATTACCATGAGCCTTTGTCCACCCTCCCTGACAGACGGGGATTTCATGGTCTCTGGGAATATTTATGTTTGCTAATCCATTTTGGATTGCCTCTCTTTTGTTTTACATCTAAATATGATACTCCTGTGGAAACTGGATTAGCAGGAAAATACCTTTTATAAATGAATTAAATAATTCCAGTCTTTATTCCTTAGAAAATGAGAAAGCCACAGAAACAAAGACATTGGTTATCTTCTGTTAAAGGTTTTATAGTGCAATAATCATCTATAAATGAACACTTTCTTGTGTCAAATTTATAAAAGAGAGCAATTAAAATTTTGACAGGTACTGCACTATAGATTGTTGAACAGAAATACCACAAAATTGTGCTCTGTCCCTACATAAAATTGTGACAGCTCATGTGACAGACTAGGAATATATTTCAATATCAACCACATAAGCTATAGTACCTGACCCAGAATCTAAGTGGAATGACTCCTTATGATTTATTTGGCTCTTAGGTAAGACTTCAGCCCAATTGATTAGCTGTCAAGTAACTACACTGTTATTTCTGATGACTACACTATCTTAAACCAATATTGAAAAAAATCACAAACAAAACAAATCAACATCCCAAAAGTGCTAGCAGTCAATAATTATGGTAATCCCATACTGGCAAAATAAATCAGCTCCAGTGTAAGCAGATGAGTTTTAAACATCTTCATATGAGAGGGTGGTAGCATTTCATCCATTAAATATAAATGCAGATACACATCTGGTCACAATATTTTATTTAGCCTTTGCAGTAGCACTAGTATTGAGTACTGGCCATTCTGCTGTTCTTCCAAATAAAATCCTTTCCTTTTTCCTTCTTCAAGTAAACATAGGCTTCTGAAGAGTGCTGCTGGCAAACTCTGTGCTTTCCCCAGCTTTGCTTCCAAACACCTCCAATTCAAGTTACAACAAATTGCACCTACGAATTCTCCACAATCTCCACAGTCCCAAGAATCTCATCAGCAAGAAGACAGAGAAAATATTTTAGGAAACTGGCAAGAAAAAAAAAAGCAAAATGTTCTGCAGAGAAATCAAGGCTCAGAGCCTGATATGAAAAGGGTCTCAGCGATTGTGATAATGAATAGCACAATGCCCAATACTCAGGTGCTTGGCCCTGGGAGCACAATTCTGTCGTGAGTCAGATGTTTATTGTTTGACACAACAGGACAAGCATGAGGAACGTGATTCAGCTGTGAAGATTGTGTTAACAGTTTTTAATTAGATTTTCTTTTCAAAACAATTTCTTTGCATGCTGGTGAAGGAAAAGATAAATCTTTTTTTTTTTTTTCTATCAGATTGAAAGCATCTCTCCTGGAAAGGCATGGAATTCAGTATTTCTGAACATCACAAATGAGCTATACTTTTATCCTAATTAAATGCAAGATTATAGCACTAGGCGTTTTCTTTTTCTCTGGTATCACCCACTCAGTTGCAGGGTTAGAAGAGCAGCTCACAAACCCAGGTCACTCACGATGTGTCTACTGGCACCAGACCTCCCTCTCTACTCGAGGTGTGAGCCATCACTGTGCTTGTCGCAACTTCCTGTCTGTCAGACATAGAAGACAGTAACTAACATCTGAAAGCCAGTGAATAAAGCTTTGCAGGGCTCTTTATTGCTGTGCTGAAGAAGATGGCTGGCACAGCCCTGCACCACATGACAAAATGAAAGAAAAGATTGCTGGAGGTCAGATATCAGTGTGGAGATTTGAAGATCGTACAGCTCATAAAGTTATGAAAGATGTGTAAGTCATCTCAGAATCTGATGCATTCTGAATTGCTTTGATTCAAGGACTACTTAAATAAATACTGTTATCAGGAAATTATTTTTAATTGATTTTAAGTTTCTTTGAGAGAAAAAAAATGTATTCTCAAACTGATGGTAATGAACTTCATTTTAAGCAACAGCTTAATTCAGTGCTTCAGATTGTGACCTCCTAACTTACATGGGTCAGTCACCCCACAGCACAAAGGCTCCTGTGGTGCAGAGCAGTGAGGTGACTTGAAGCAAATCCCCTCCCTGACCCAACTTACCATGCATCAGTCCAGTCTGCAGAACATCCCTGATACATGTAAAGCATATTCCCTTCAGAGGAAACGGAACCTGAACTTGCACCCCAGATATCTATTTATATGTAGGTTACTGCAACTCCGGATGGGGACACTGAGGTCTGCATAAAGAAGTAAGGCACTTCACCACTTAATCTTGTGGCATTTATCAAACATGCACAGACCTAAGAAAGGCCTCAAACCATGAGAACCCTCCTGCAATGGCTCCATAATTCTGCATAAAGTACTAAGTACTGCATGTGTTTCCTATTTGCTGATGACTGACAGTCCTCAAATCACCTTTGCTGCTCCTTCCCTCCCCAAGAATTAAAGGATGGAAGTCTTTATCCAATGTAGTGCTCTCACCCCTTTGCTGAATCCCTCTCTTTCTCCTAATGTTCTTTGTGGGTTTTTTTCCCTTCCTATTGCTTCCTTCTATAATAATGGCAAATTTCAGCATCCCTGGAAATACAAGCACAGCCTAACTCCAAGGTCCATTGTAAATCTGCACTGTAAGTGTACTGAAAGCTTCTTGAGCAGCTGCACAAGCCCATGCCAGACCCAGAAGGCTGTTAAACTGCAAGAGGATTGGCAATCCATGGCACAATAAATTAGGTGATAAAGCAGTTCTCCTAAACCTCTGTTACACCACCTGTCCTCTACCCACCACAGCAGGCAGGGCCATTCCATTCCATTCCATTCCACTCCATTCCATTCCTAGTTTTGGCAGAAAGAGGCATGCACCCCATATCCTGACTCACTCCTGTGGCACTACATCCCTTATTAGCGCAGAGTTTGCTGTTCCTTGGCAGCAGTCTGCTCTTAAATTTGAGGGCAGCTCAGACAGTTTGAAATAAGGGGTTCTGAGCCATGGCTTCTTCAGATCTCTCTTACAGAGGCAGCAGGTTTTTGAAGAAAAAGAAGTACAGATTTTGAAATCATTTGGTTCAACATCAGATTAGGAATATGTCAGCAGCACAGATAAAAAGATAATTAGGTTTCCAAGAGACCAACTTTTAAAAAGTAATTAATTTTGTTCAGGGTAGTCAAGAAAATTCACAAGAGTTTCTCCTCGTGGCACAGAAGGTAAAAAGAGAAAAGACATCTGCCTTATGAAATTTTAATCTCCAGCACAGTTTGCAAAATTATATATTATACAAATACATTAATCAGGAGAGTTCTGTGTCTTCTTTGACTTCTTGACCATTCTTATGTGCCAAAAATGTAATTTTTTTCAAAAATATGGAAGTGCCAGGAGGATGCATAAGGTGCTTCTAAGGGAGATAACAAGAGCTCAGAAGTGGGGAAAAGATGGAGAATTGAAATGAAATAGCAAAGAGTGTTCACGTCAGTCATGCAGGCTCTCATATACACCTCCCCACCTCTTTGGCAACAGATTTAAAAATTGGAACTTGAAGGCATCTAGCAACTCATCTAAACTAAACAAACACCAGCAGAGCGCATGATCTCTCCTCCTCTTTCCTCAGATTAATCCGATTTACTGCATCCTGTCAGAGATATGGAACAGCTAAGGTGCAGATAATTGTTCCTAATAAACCTGGGATTTTTCTTATGGTTTTGGCCAGGAAAATATATTAAGCCAGACTTGAGAGCTGTTTTATTTCCTATGAGAGCAAGCGAGGATGAGGAATGGTTCTCAGGTTTTGCGGGAATGGCTAGGTTGGGATTTGCAGATGGTGCCAGGTTCCCTCTTCAACCCCCCAGCACTAATCACTCTTGCCAGTGTCCTCTCCCCTCCTGCAGGCCTGGCTGGATGTCCTGAAGCTTCTGCCACCCCATCCCCTCCTGGAGCTGGACCGCTGGCACACATGCTGTAAACTTGTTCATACACACAGGCCATATTTAATTAGCTATTACAGCCTAATAGGAAGGCCATAAAAGCCTTCATTGACTCCTTCTGTGTAACACTGCAGACAGCTCCAGTTACTCTGTCTGCTGAAAACAACTCAGTCAACCAGCTGTGATGGTCAGCAATCCACGTTTAGCATGTAACTTCAGTTACAGTGAGAAGCCATGATTCCCTTGTTCTGCCTTTTGCATGTTTTCTCCCAGTTGGTTAATGTTTTCCCCTTCTTGTTTTATGTATGAAGTTATGTATATTAATTTCCCTTCTTTATATGTATCAGTTCTAGAAAGTTCTTTGTTCCTCGACGCCCCCATTGGATTCTTCCCTGAGTCCCTCCTATGTGTTGTTCCCATTGGTTCCCTTCCTGTCAATCCCACCTGCTTGTCTCTATCCCATTGGCTGAGATCCCTTTCCCCACCTATTCTGTACCCAGTATAAGATCCCTGGACCCTTCTACCAATGGGTCTCTTTGTCCCTGTCATTTCATGGGGTTAAACCTGCGTGGAATGCATATGGAAAGTCCCCTCTCTTTCTTCTTTGCCTTCACCTGTGTGCCTGCTAAACAGTGACAGAAGGATACAGCCCCTTTTGGGTGAGGGGCTCTACCCCTTTTTCATTGTGTGTTGGTCACTGAGTGCCACCTTCCAGAGGGGTTTCAGTGTTGACCTCCGGGCTTTGTTGTGTCGGCATGCGAGGGGTAAAACCCCCTTCTGCCAGCTCCCAGTGGCTGCTAAGCCATCACTTCTGGATGGTGCTAATGGTGAGAGGAGGGAGGTTAAGGATCTACCCTGGGAGGGCATGCAGAGTGCCCAGGCCTTGAAGGAATCCTTCTAGGTTACTGTTTGTTTGTTTAGCATCAAACTAAAGGGAATAATAAAACAAGTAATAATAATAGTGAGTAAGAATAATAAACCAGTACATGTCCTTATGTCAAGGGCTAATGTGAAGAACAGTTCTTGAAAATGCTGCTGCTTTCACACTGATACCTGTAGCTGCCTCTTTTCCCACTAGATCTTGCCCCAGGTGCCCTGTGTTGTGGCTGGGCTTCCAGCTGGGCTGAACCCAGGCTGCTGCAGCTGCCCTTTGCCTCTCAGCTGGGCACAGGGCTGTTCTCAGCACACCTGCAGCTTCCCTGTGTGATGCTCTGGTTTCCCCCAGCAGACGCAGACGATTTAATCATTTCCACAATAACTTTTTGTTTCATTTCCATGACTTCCTCCGCTTGATGGAAGACAGGGATGATTGCTGCTAATGTTAACATGTCACTGGGGCCTGATGTTGCACATCTTTCCTTACACATAATGTTACGCTTTGGCAGCAGTCCTTAGATGAATAATGAAAATTTAACCAAGTAAAGGAATTACAAGATCAGGCCCATAGTGAGATTTATAAACACAGTAAATGCCTTAGATTTTCTACACTGAGTCTCCTGTTACTTTTTTTTTTTGCCATGGAAATACTGAGATCGCATGAACCAGGGCAAATGTGGGTCACAAGGATTAATACACAGATTCATCGTGTCTACAGTATACAACTGTACATGCTGGATGATCCAAAAAATAGTGAAACCTAAGATGAAAGTACACACAATAAGGTAATTTTGATCATTTAAACAGCTCTGTTCATTTTATAATGTTCCGTTACCCCACAAATAATGTAGCTGTCATAACAAATAGTAACAGTGATAGATACTAAGGAAAGCTGGATGGTGTGCAAGGCTGTGGATATAGCTCCAGTGCTCAGATCTGAATTGACTTTAAACTTAATATTTCTTGGACTGCTCAGCCCTGGCAAGGGCTGCTACAGTATTTCTCAATTTACAAATCTAATCTGTATCAAATAGCATGTAGTAAAATGTAACACTGAGTTGACCTGAGCACAGTTAAGGCCATATATGGTTTTTACAGATGAACTTGGGTAGTTAGGTTTCTATCTGGAAGACTCCCACAGACCTCAAGAGCTTCTCAAATACCTTTAAAAAGCAAAAAGGGAAGAATAACATGGCCTGACATTTGCTAGTTGGAACTCTCCATCACATCTGCAATGAGAGGCTCAGTGCAGCTGCTGTCAGCTTGGCAGCACTGCCACTTGCTCAGTGTGTTTAGAGCAGTGCCCCATTTTCAGATGGTTGAGATTAGAAGATGATAGGTTAAATGAGGTTGGGAGAGACCCAGTCTACCCTCCAGTCCAAAGGGCCAGCACTGGGGTCAGACCAGGCTGCTCAGGGCTTGGACCAGTAAGGCCCTGAAACCCTCCAGGGATGAAGGCAGCACACCCACTCAGGGTGACGTGAGTGGCCTCCTCATGGGGAAGGTTTCTCCCTATACTCAGCCTGAACCTTTCTCATTCCAACTTGTGGCCATTACTTCTTGTCTTCCCATCCTGTACCATTGTGAGGAGTCCCACTCCATCTCTTCCATGACCCTTTGGTGGTGCTCGGGACTGTCAAGTGTCCCAAAGACATCCCTTTTCCCAGCTGACCCAGACTAACTTCCCCAGCATCTCCTCATGGGGCAAGTGTCCAGCCCTACCACCCTGGGGGCCCTCCCTTGAGCTCCCTCCAGTCTGTCCATGTCTTTCCTGTGCCAGGTCCCAAAACTGGACTCAGTATTTGGATATGATCTGGCAAGTGCCACACAGAGGGGGACAATCCCTTCCCTTGACCTTTGAGCCATACCCCTGGTTGCACAGTTTAGGAGCTGCTGGCTGCCTTTGCTGTCAGAGCACACCTCAGTGGTGTTCAGCTGATTGCCCCATCCTCTGACACTGTTGTTGCAGGGGGGTCATCATTTCTAGGTGCCAAGTATCTGCATCAAGGAAAAGTGCTTCCGAACACTTTGGGTATGTATTTTTAACGACCTCTGTCAACAAAGAATGAAGATGTTTTTGCCAAGTTTAAAAAAATTCAGCAACATTTTCTTCAAGCAACAGTCATTCCCCAGTCTCTGGGATTCAGGAAATGCATTTTTCCATCTTCTGAAAAAAAGCCCTAATGGTAGCAAAGCTGTCTGTGAAGAATTGCAGGCTGCAGAAGGTTGAAGGGTAGCACGATTGAAATGCCAGAATGCTTTTGGCAGAAAAGCTGTGTCATGAAACCAAAACGTTTCTTCGGAACTTGAGTTCCTGCACAGCTCTGCAGAAATGCCTCGCTGGTCTGTAACATCGCAGAAAGGCAGGCCCTCCTCATCATTTGCAACCACGGTGTTGCAAAGTGCTGTAACCTGGGCAAAACATAATCCAAGCCATTCCTTTTAGGAATGTGCATCTGACACTTGGGTTTGGAAGGGTGCAGTTCAGGTTTCCTCATTTTCACACAAACTAGACTTGTCTTGAACAGAAATTATCTATTCCTTCTGGTTTCGATCATTTCATATGACTGAGGGTTCCTGATTCCCTACAGCACCTGCTTCAATGGTAATTCAGCCATAAGACACCACATTTTATTTATTCTTTAATATAACCACAGGGTTGCTTGCAGAGATTTGAGTATGATTGGAAAGAGAAAAACATCACTTCAAAACCTATGAGGAAATTGGCTGGGTATCGGCCAAAGCTGGTCCAGCTGGAACTGAGGGACATCAGCCCAATATTAGCAGAAGTAGTGCAGATCACAGAAATTAGACCTCTGGTGTCAGGAGCTCACATGTGCTTCAGGGACTGCAGTGAACAGCTCAGCTCAAGAGGGACAGATGCATCTGGCTGAGGCTGTTGGCTTTGCTCAGGGTAACAGAACATTAGGCTGTGTATTTAGGCTCTGTGAACAATTATTTACGATGCTGGGAAACATGCATAGCTTATCCTAGGGGTATCCTTCTAGTATTACTTCATTACTTCCTCTGTGTGTATACCCTGCTTACATTGAAATGTTTGAGTAGCCAATCCAAGCTCTCAGAAGTTAAGAAATGCCAAAATTCAAGCAGTTCTCCTTCACCTCTCTCATGCTTGGGGTCATGTTGTTTTACTGCCTACACATCAACCAAAGCACTAATTAGTTCAAGCTATGCAAATTGTTTTAAAAAGCTAAAAAGCCTACTTTGCAATTTAAAATGGGATCCAGATGCCCTCATCACTTCAAGGGAGAAAAAAAAGGCATTAAGTGGTAACTGGATTTTTGTGTTACATGGCACACATCCAGGCTGAACTTGCATATAAAAATAAACCTCATGAGTTCATTGTTCCGAACTTACAGCCAAATGTCCTCTTTGTCTTCGGTTGACTTTGTTTTGTGACTAAGTTGTATAAAACATACTTTACAAAAAACCCAGTAACAGTAACTAGCGAAATCTAAATAATACAATTATTTATTTCTTTGCATGCTTCTAGACGTTGCACAACCTCTGGATATTCTGATAGAAATAATGTGAAAATAGTCTAAATATTCACTTATTTCTCTGTTCCCATAGAAACTCTGACAGCAATGATTCATACCTAAGAATTACGAAGTCCCTGACCATGCAATTTGTACTGTTCTTCTCCACAAGGCTCCAATAGCTCACACATTGTACTGCAGAGAAAGCTCACCTGAAGGACAGATTATCTATTTTTGTTTGTCAGCTTCATGTTCTTGGAAATGCACAGCCCTGTTTTTTCACCACAGGTGATTTGCAAAAAAAACCCTAGCAAAAAAAAAAAACCCATAAGCAGAAAAAAATCCTAATCACAACTATTGTGTTGTGCCATGGTGAGGAGAAGAAAGAACTGGATTTGCTCTGCCAAACTGAAGCACGTGGGATGAACGTAATCCTGCTGTAAATGGAGAGGGACCCTGCACAGCAACTGTCTCATACACCACAAGAAGGGACAACACACCAGCTGGGACAAAGTGAGGGGGTAAGGTCCTGACAGTCTCTCTCCTGACTCAGGCTCATCCTTGCCTGGCTTTTCATACTCTGCACAGCAAGAGTGTCTTCCCCAGAACAGCTGGAAAAATGGAAACAGCAACTGACAGAAAAATGTCAAGCAAAAAATGGACCCATCATCTCCAATCTGGACACATGCTCTATGTAATTAACCCTTCATACTCAATATTTCCCTGGAATTGGGACTTTTCAGACCTTTTCAGTCCTTAGTCTTTGTGCCAAGACCATCAACTGAGGTGACAGAGACACTGATTTTGATAGCACTTTGGTGTTAAAGCACTTGCTTGGTGAAGCTACCTAAGAAAATCAGCTCTGTCCTATGGCAAAATAGCTGAGGGACATCACTTACCTCCTTAGCAACACAGTGCTTGCTGAAAGAAACACAATGAATGGCTACTCTGGCAGGAAGAGGTGAGGTTGGTGCAGTTCATGAGGGTTTTTTGCCCTCAGAATTACAATGGAGGAGCAGAAAAAGATACACCAGCTCCACTACTGCAGAGTCATTTTCCACTATAAGGATGTGGTAGCATGGCTGGCTCAGTAGTGCACAACACACAGTTGAACTTCGAACTGAACAACTATTTTTGCTCCCGAGGTTTGTCAAGTAGACATCAGAGAATCAGTTGCAGAAAACACCCCATAGCTGCTACCTGCCAAGTGATTATCAGTCTGTTGTGCAGTGCTGAAGACCAGCTCTGACACTGACATTCATAAAGAAATACCCAGAAGATTACAGTTGTTCCTAGGCTGCAAGGACAAGCCAAGAAACATAAAAAGAGTTACACCTGGGAGTAATCTGGAAATTGGGTGGTGGAAAGAAAAGTCACATGGAGTCAAGTAATTCTTTTCCAGGGCAGAAAATAGATACTGGCCTTCCATCATAGAGCAGTGGAGAAGTCCTGATGCAAGCCCATCAAATCAAATGACTGTACCTATGGAAACTTCCAAGGTTCAATTTTTAAATGAATGCAAAATAAAATTAAATCATATGAAAGAGAAAAACAAAACAAAGCAAAACAAACCTTTAAAACCCCCTATCATTTGGTAATGATGCTCATTTAAGTAATGCTACATTTAAGCATTTTTTTTTCAACATTAAAGTATATATTTGCCTAGAGATTTGTGGGTAATAAATGAGTAATAAAACATATTTCCATTTACAGATGCATTACAAAAAGAATCTATGGTATAACAGAAAATAAAATTATATATGCAGGGACTTCTCCCACTTCAATATCTGTAAATGCAGTTTGGTTGGTTAACACAGTGGCTCATGAGTTTTGGTGGGATTGTCCCATGAATAACCATCAGCAGGGCAAGGAATGGAAGGTAAAAAACAAGGAGCACCACTGGAGTTCATTAATGAGCATGAAATTGAGCATACACCAAGCACAACGAGTTCCTAACGAGCTTCAGACAAGTTGGTCAGACTTGGTCAGACAAGTAAACAACCCCTGGTTAGAAGTATCTTCAAGATCAAGAGAACTGAACAGTGAGCTCCATTATGCTTACAAATCATGCACAGAACTGGTTTGGAGCAGTTTTTGCTCCTGCTCTTTTTAGGCCTTATGCACCATTTGGGTGTACTGGATAATTTACAATGGGCAGAATTTTTCAAACACAATTCCCATCACACAGTGCAGAGAGCCCAGGAGCAGTGGCAGTTTCAGTACAGTAAAAATAACTCAAGAAGGCTCCACCTGGGCTCTGTGATACACAATCACACCGTGGTGCTCATTGCAGCAGATTGCATGGGTCAGGAAGAAGGAAAGCATTTTCACTCAATGACCAATTGCAGAAAGGGAAGTCCCCGTGAGTGTGATCCTGATGAATAAGTAAAGGTAATGTCCAAGTTGGAAGTGTAATTTAAAGCATTAACACTGTAATTTCCGTATCAAGAGTATAATTTAAACTCCTTATGGACTGCAAACACTGCTTTTGGAAACAGAGAAAGACTAAATGGAGGGTAAGTCACCAACCAGGAATGTCCAACACAGATCAAACATCTGCCTAACTACATGGTGTGTTGATGTGGCAGCTTCCAGTGTGCCTCAGAAACCCAAAGTGAGGGTGTTTGAGACACGAGATAACAGTTACTGTAGGCTGAAAATAGAGAGCTTTTTGTCCAGAATTTAGGCTGCTTGGCTCTATCTACTGTAGTTTATCTATTACAGTGTCAAGGTGTGTTCCTAGTGCTCAAAACTTAATCATATGTATTGTTAATTTACTAGAACAATTACTGGCAAGCCTTCAGAACATCCTACTATCACAATCTGCAGGTGTGGTTTCAGAGTTAGCAGAGCCTAGAGACCATTCCCAACTGGCTGTTTTCCTGCAGCCACTCTGTGGTGGGGGGAGAGAGAAGGTGATACTGTGGGTGGAGGTGACTAATCCCTGCCAGCTGCTAAGAACACTCCTGGGCATGTTCAGCCCACCACTGGGGATGTAGCCCTTGCATCTTGTGAAAGATGCACCAGCTGGGAAGAAATGGAGTCAAATCAAGTTTCATTTCTGGCTTTTTTTTTTGCCACCACTGATTTTTTAGGGAGCCAAATCTCTAAGGAAGAATATGTTCCATCTCTTCAGTTGGGACTGATGCATCTACCATTGGCAGTCAATACATTGATCATTTGTAGTTTAATTGAGATGGTTGACTTCGATGCCACAGAAATGGCTGAGACTTAATGACTGTTGGACACAGAGAAGTACATAGAAGATGGTGTGGCCACACCTTTTTGCATCCAGCCTAGATCTGCCTAACGCAGGAGAAAATACAACACATTCCTGCAATTATTGAGAGAAGTCCATCAAGAAACTGTTCACAGGGTGCCCATCTCTTGTAGGAATAACACTTGGTGTGGCCAGTCCCCGTATTCAGCTTGTCTCATGGGGTTGACACCTGGTGTCCCTCCATGTGTTTCTAGTTCCTGTGACTCAGCAGGATTTGATTGTGAGAGCCTGAGAAATCCAAAGCTCAGCCCACACAAGACAGAGATGCTGCCGACGGGCTTGGAAAAGAGCTCAGAGCTGGTAGGGTTTGCACTGACCAGTCAATTAAGACCATGCATCTGCTCTCTGTTCATGCTTTACAGATTTTTATTGCTTTTTATAGCAACAGATGCTTTTAGTGGCATTTTTAGTCACCCCAGTGCTTTCTCACCTCTTCTTGGTCAAAAACCTACAGTCTTTCCTTTAAGGTGTGGAACTTGCTAATGATGCCCAGGCTGTAGCCATCTCAAAAGAAGGTCACTGCAGTATATTTGGCAGAGGAGGAGATACACATTGCATTAAAACTATCTGAAGATGGAAACTTACAACTGGTTGGTGATGGATGTTGTATTGGAAGCACGAAACCAGTGATCTGCAAGAGAGACCAATTACCTTTTCATTTAAATTACTGCCTCCCTCTCCATCCGTGCTGAAGAAAGCTGAGCTATAGATCTCAGACTACAGGAAGGAAGGGAGACTGACTGGCAGGCTATGATGATGGAATTCAAACTGATGCTTTATCCAAAAGCAGCTAGTTCAGTACATACAAGTCTGCAGACCTTCAAAACGTATAATTTTGGATAGAGGTCAGGAAAAAAAAAAAGAATGGGAAAGTATCTAAGGAGAATGGGTTATTCTACCTCATTATCACTAGGGTTTTTTAGGGTTCAGTTTTGTAAGCTGTTGTCTTCTGGTTTAGAACTAAGTACAAGTCTTTAAGGCATGAGATGCAACTTTAAATGATAGTAGAGATTAGAATTGGTACAGTTGGGGTTTTTTTAATTCTGTTTAAATAGAGAGGACAACAATGAAAACAGTTGGGGCCACACTAGAAGCCATACCAGACTGAAATCAGGCAAGGGTAGCAGTTTCTCACTGTTTCCTTCATTTTTGTTAAGAAACCTTGTCCAATCTCCTTGAAAGAAAGATATCGGTGACTTCAGAGCAGCAGATGGTTTGAGCTAGATAGACAGATCACAGAATCACAGAATATGCTGAGTTGGAAGAGACTCACAAGGTTCATCAAGTCCAGCTTCTGACCCTGCACAGGACCATCCCCAAAAGTCATGACGTGTGCCCAAAAGTACACACACACAAATGGCAAAGCTACAGTACACTCACAGTGTCTCACACTCCAGCAAACCAACCCTCAAGCAAGGGGTTTTGAGGTTGCTGAAAGCTGTTGGGATTGCCTGACACCCACGCCAGTGGCTGGGCATCCCTCTCAGATGCAAAGGCTCAGTGCAAATGCTCAGCTTGGTATATGAAGAGGGGAGGGGGAGGATCCAAACGCATGTCTGAACATGGGGTCTAGGTATGGCTTTAGGACAAACCATAAAATAATGAAGAAAGAGCTATTTTAAAAGTAAAGTTTGCATTGACTCAATTTGTCCGTCTTGTTCTTTCCTTCATTTTTTCTGATCAGTAGAGATTAGATACATAAATAAAGTTTTCTGGGCTAGAACTGCTCACTAGCTTGCCAAACAGACTTGGACAGAGGCTTTTAAGGTACATTGTAAATACAGAGTTACTACAAATAAGCCACAGAAATGACTTCTAGGGTCACTTTCCTCTTGCCATGCCTTTCCCTTCACGCAGCACGACAAGCCATGCTTGCTTTGCAGCCAGCAGCTGCAAGCAGCAGGGGACTTTCCATGGAAGTCCCCTGTACAAGGCACACAGGACATCTCTGAGGCTGGGGCGAACAGTAACGAGCAGCACCCTGGGGCAGCCACAGGGGTTATCGGATTTCTCAGGGCATGGCAGAGGAGCATTACCACAACTGGGTCACTGTGCCACTGGTGACCACAAGAAGTAAAATACAGCAATTTAGTAAATTATCTGTAATCCAGAATAAACAAAAACACATTTTCACTTAGCACATTCCCTGAAGTCTCTAATTGCTCCTTTCCAACTTTTTACTAGAATAAACACTTCTGTTATTAATGTAAAGGAAGCAATCTGTCTTTGAGTGTGCTTTTTTGTTTTCTTCCAAAGGCTGTCCACAGGGAGGAATTAGCATGATCCTGAGCTAAATAGTGCCTTCATTTCCAACAGTGCAGCCCCACTAATTTCAGAAGCCTTCAATTTCTCCACCTCCCCCATGTGGGGAGATTTGAATAAATTATTAAAAATGCCAGCCCTCCTCTTTCCTTTCCACTTCTGTGGGAGAAATGGGTCTTGAAGTGAGCAGACCACATGGGCTCTTCTGGAGCTGTAAGGCTGTGAAGAGAAGGGAAGGAAAAGGTTGGAAACACACTCATGGATGGGGGCCATGTATATTAGAATCTGGGAATTAAGAAGCATTCACTGGATGTTACAAACATTGTCTCCAATGGGGTTTTTCCCCCTCCAATGCACAGAGACAGTAACAATGGTCAGTAATTCGGGCAAGGTGTTGCAGATGACTGAGAGCAGGTGTCTTTGACCAGAAAAGCAAAGCATGACAGCATTGCTACATATTCTTTTAGGTGATCAGTGGAACAGTTCACACAGTCCAGATTGCCTATGGATGGGGCAGGGATCATATGCTGAGAAACAAATCTAGCTACACCTTAAGATCAACATGCTAATTAAAACATTTAGGATCTCTTGTGTCCTTCATGTAATAGTTCCCAATTTGCACCTATTACTGCACAATTTGTTGAACTCTATGTAAAATATTATAAGGACAGATTCTGATTATTTACTAATATGTTATAATAAAAAAACCCTTCTAATATGCTTACATTAATTATTAGCAATTATTAACAATTAATAGGGAAAGCTTCTTTCTAATCCAATTGGAAATGAGGGCCAAATCCAGCTTTAGAGGTTCACATTTGTATTTCTGTTTGCTCCTAGCTTTACTGAAATAATTTTCTTAGGTGAGTGCTACTGTAAATGCTTTTATAGGTTTTGCAAAGGACTCATCATCATCTGTCCCCATGACCCATCTGTACCTCTGCTGGAATCACAAAAGAACACTGAGGCAACTGAAAAACAAAACCAGTACTGGGAGAATAATGAACTTCTGATCATTTGCAGTCTGCTTCGATTTTCCTTTTGTTTGCATTTGTCAGAAGGCTGGGATATGCCTCTGCCGAAGGGGAGATGTGCTGTGGGTGGAACAAATGTGAGCAGGCGGGGATTGGATAAGGTATACACAACATCTGCTCTCAACATGAAGCCAACCTCCTGGCCCCTTGGCAAGACTGCTTTCTTAGGTCCATGCTCATCACGGTGATACCTGCAGCCTCTCTGAAGATATGCCACTGGGATGGCGTCCTCCATCTGACCCTAAGTGAACACAGTTACATGTCAGGAGGTATAAAATGCAGCATAGTCTATAACCAGTTTCTTCCCAAGATTAACTAACTGAGATACGTATTTTCAGCAACATGATGCCTCTGTAAACAGGCATGCTGTGAACCAGACAGCTTAAGCAAGAGAAGAGAGAGATGGAGAAAAGGGTAGAGAGAGCTTGGGAAATGGGAGTTTGGAAAGAAAGGGAAAGGCAGAGAGAGAAAATCATGCGGAAAAACTGTCTGTCATTTCTCTGAGAGATGGATGCTGCTCAGTGACAGCACTGATCCTCATGCAAGCAGGCAGTGCAGTTACTGCTCACTGAAGGAATCTGTCATTAAGCAGGCAAATATGTAAAAAAAATCACAAAACTGTACCTTTTTTAATGCACGTTTTTTGGGATGTTTTTAAACAACCATGTCAAGGCCCTTGCCTGCAGGCTATTGTTGTCCACAGTGACTCTCCATCTGTCTCAGATGCACACAGGGAAAAACCACATTCATCATTATTGATTACTTTAGGTCTTGAAGGCCTTTGTAATGGAAAGGCCAATGTCAGTGTAAGACAATAGATAAAGTGAGACCTTTCCCAGGGTTCTTTGTTTAGGCTCAGCAGGTGCCTCAGGCACTTTGTGTATATGTCTAAACCAAACATCAGTCAGAAACCTGTCATGTCCGTGGGATACAAAAAGCTGGTATCTCAATGCATGAGAGAATTTCATCACCAGGGTCAAGTTTACTTTGAAGACTGTGTCATGAGGAGAGAAACGTTTTGGATTTTTAATTGGACAAAAGTCAGTGTTGTTCATTTCTTGGGTCTCAGATTGTCTTAAAACTAGAGATAGGATCCAGAGTTGTATTGCAACTGGGACTTTGACATCATGAACACTCACAAACACTGGAAATCACCCATACTCATGCTTTATTGTAAATCTTGCCCATAAAATCAGCGGACAAAATTACTCTTGTTGAGAAAACCCCCATTACTTCAGCCTATAGGAACAAACTGGGATACAAAAAGATGATATGCAAAACTGAGCTACAGTAGCAGTACCAGTTTCTATTGGCATTTTTGTGTCATCTACTATAAGAACCCAGAGAACAGCTGTGGTCAGATACCCTGCATTGTAAACTGATGTAGAATAAAGCCTAAAAGGCTTTTTACCTTTTGCCATCTTGTTTCCAAGACAATTATAAAAAATCATTCAATTTTGGGAAGGCAAAGGGAACAAATATTTAGAAACATACAAAGAGATTTAGTGAAGAAATTTTTTGCAGAATTTTTTGCAGAATTTTTTTCTTTCCTTTTTTCTCTCACATTGTTCTTTATATAAATAAACACAGCATATGTACTCCATCTAACTTCACAATCAGAGAAAGCTTTTAACCATTTCCTTCTTTCTGTATCTGATTTTATCTAAAAAAAAATTGAAATTTTTATTGAAATTATTTTGAAATAATTTATATTGAAATTTTATATTGATTTATATATTTTATATATATTTTATATATTGAATTTATATTGAAATTTCAGCTTGAGCTACTTAAACAGAAGCTAGGGAAAATGTAGAAACAAAAAGAAAGCTGAACATAGTAACCTAAAGACATACCTTAAGCCTATCTGCAGGACAGTCAACTACACAGCTGTCTGTGGAGTACAAGAGGCTCTTAGTCATGAGGAAACAGCTGTAGGAGAAGTTGTATTGTCTTCTTTCTCAGACTTGCACCTTCCAAGACTAATTTCTGAATTTTATCAGTTCACTGAAAAAGTCATGTTTTTGAAGCCTGCACCAGCACCCCAGCTGAACACTAGAAAAATCAAAGTAAGGTATGTGGCCTCCTCTCAGAAGGTAAAAGAAAGGATCTACAAAAATGGAAAAATGTTAGGGTAGTTTAGTAGCCATTCAGCAGTGTTCCTGCAGGGTGTTCTCCTCTGCAACACCACCTATGCTGTGTTTGGCCAACTGCTCCCACTCACACAAACCCCACAGCAGTGCCTAAAGCAATACACCATGGCCCTGTCTTTAAGCTCAGTCATTCCTCTTCAGGTATTCTTAAGTGCTTTGCACTACTATCACTGTGAAGCCTTCTTGGAAGAGCAGGGAAGTCAAGGACTCCCAGGGTTGCAGTTAGGTACTTGCATCTGAGAAAGGAATTTGTACAAAAAAACCTCCCGAAGCCCATTTTTAATTGGAAGTGGCTAATGGCAGGCATTTTTGTAGCCATGCCTATCCAAAAGTCAACTTGACTTTGCAGGGCACCTCAGCAGCTTGGGACTTGCATGCTTTCACCCTCACTTCCAGGGTTTTCATTGGCAAATGAAACAGTGCATGGGGACTTCTCTGGTCAGTGGAATAGGTTTGTCTAGACTAATAAACTCTGAGGATGGCCCATGGTATTAGATATGCCCACATCAACCAACTTTCTCTCAAGCAATTCCTGAGCATGGTTTGGGAGTTGGAGGGTTCTAGGGACCTTTCCCAATAGACACCATGCATGAGGTCTCCCAGCTGTGAGGTGAAAAAAAATTCCTGCCATAAATGCAGGCTATTCTGTGAGCCAGTTGACTTCAGTGCCCAGGAAGATCTTCATCCATTTAATTTATTAATGCATATCTAGCTGAAGACAGTGAAATCTGGTCTGTCCCTGGGTTTGCCTGACTCTCGCTGGTACTGATGTTAGTGCACTGGAGCCACATCAGTGTGCGGGAAGGAGTGAAAGATCAATAGTCCCAGAGAGTGAGTAAGAAAGTATCTGCATTCAGCCTGTCCCCCAGAGTGCTCCCACGCTTTGGGGAGTGGATTCTTGTTCCTGCTGGGGAGTTGATTGTGTGTTTTTTATCTAATGACTCATTAATGGATATACATTCCCGAGGAGCTGGAACAGGAAAACCGCTGTAATTGTGTCATGACAGAACAAGCTCTATGGAGCTCTAGTTCCACTTAAAGAGAGGAATTTTAATGATATTTATGAAGGAAAAACCTCTTGCATGTCATTAATCGCTCTAGTCAATGACTAAAGAAAGTAGTACATAATTCAAACATACATTTGAAAAAATATGGATGAATCAATACAAAATTAATTTTTAATAATGGCAAACTTCCAGGACTAATTAACTTGCTAGGCTGATATACATGATAACAAAGACTGGTATATCCAAACTAGAGATGGATAAAACTTGAAAAAATAATTAGAAAAACAATTCCCCCAAATACTGATTCAAATCAACTGAAGATAGTAAAAAAATTAATGCTGATTCAGGAAATATTTAATCTCTTTAAAAAGAGTATTTTTTTTTATCACAAATAAACTCAGTGGTTTTAAATAAATGGTAAATAAAGCTACTTAATCTCAAGAGAAAGAAAATTAGGTCTTATATAAGTTTATTCAAGTTTTAATTTTGGAATTCAAGCAAATGCTAGGATTGGTAAAAAGATGCTATGGCACACACTTCTTTCAAACATGCTAATATATTTTAATGTGACTTTTTGAACATGTTCAAAGCTATTTTTGGAAGACATGGGAAGACTAGACATGGGCCATGTTATATTCCACTTCCAAGTACTCAGAAGTTTATACTTGCACTAACTATTATTTTTATTAATTTATTTTATTTATTATTTTCCCTTTTTTTTTTAATGTTTGTTCTTAATTTTTTTCTGGTATTATTTTTCTAGGCTGTTGATCAAACTAAATTGTTCACTCAAAAGTTCACAATAATGTAATTCCTGCAAAAAATCATGTCGGTGTTCATGGCATCTGCTACTGTAATGTCATACACAAACGAATACGATATCCTCATTCTTAACAGGCTGAGACTTTAAGTGGTAGAGATGTGAGAAAACGATTTAAGATTCAGAATGGAGCTATCTGCAGACTAAGGTAACAGTCAGGGTTAATGGAGGGCAGAATCAAACAGGTGAAAGTTCTCTGAGGACAACTACAGGAGAAATAGGAGGGACCACAAGGTTTCCAAATCCAAAAACACAGCTGGAACTGTAAGATCATCTTTCAGTCAACAATAAATTTGAGGCTGCTTTTTTTACCCCTCTTTTTTTAAACACAGACTTGAAATTCCTACCTTTGTCAAGAATTCAGGCTTGAACATGTTCACCTCAAAATTATGACAGCATTTATATGACAAGATGCTGCTTGGTAGACACAAAGGCTGGAAAAACCCCTTCTAACAGAGTGTCTGTGATTTTAGCTCCCACTGAGTACAAAAATAAATGAAATAATTTAGTTTTCACATTTCTTACCTAGATGAATGCCAACAAGCATTAATACTAATTTTTGTGAGCTATTCCAGCATAAAAACAGAAGGAAGCTCTAGGTGTACTCACAGATAAATCAGTAAATGTCAATGAGGACAGAATTAATTTTTTCCAAGTTTGCCTCATGGTAAAATTGAAGTACTTTGTCTTTACTGATTTTTTCCAAAATTATAGAAAAGCACGTTATCTACCCTGAAGTAAAATACATCTTTCTCAGTAAAAAACATCCCACCTGAATTTTACAGTGAGTTCTGAAAATTGTATATCCCTTCTCATGCTTTTCCAGACATTATATTGATTGCTACATAAAATTACTGAGTTATTGCAGCTGTCACTGTCTTTTGAAGGTTATGCAACTTAAAATAGTTAAACTAACCTTTAGTCTGACCTTTGTAAGCCATCAAAACATTATTTGAAGCAGCTCTGTTTAACCATTGATGATTTTTAGGTACATTTGAAGTAATATCTGAAAACCGAAGGCCAGTGTCTCCTTCGGGAAGATTAAATTCCACTTCCCACACAATATTTTCTAACATTTTTAAACTTGCTTTACTGAAAGTAAATCAGTCATTGAATGAAGAACATTTTCTACTATTTATGAAATGAACAAGCCAGCAAGCAAAAACCATTAGTTAGCCAAAAGCTTCCTCATCCATTTGACCCCCACAAGGGCAGATTCTTTTCTAAGGAATTTAGGTATTATATAGTCTCAAAAGCAGCCTGTTGAAACAGCTGTGAGAGTGAATGCAGATAAAAAGCATGAGGTAACAAACCACACTGTGGTGAGGATAAACTAGCTGTTAAAACGTGAGCCCTCATAGTTTTAACAAGTTCTGAGGAAAACAAGCAAAACTGAAGTGAGTACCACAGTAGGGCAAGAAGAAGGGAATCCATCTGAGAGGCTGAATATTTTGCTCATATAAACAAATTCACTGCATATTAGATGTCTGGTAGTCATAATACATTCTTGTAAAATGGAAAAAAACCCCAGCCAACCACTTTTAGATTTGGTCTTTTGTGCAGTAATTTAACGGGAAGGGAGTGGTGACCCTTTGCAGAGCAGTGATCTGGAACTGTGGACCTGAAGGAGGGAGGCTGGCAAAGGCTGCAGGCTGATGTCATTGCTGCCTAACAACACATTCCTGGCTTGCCTTAGTATTTCTCACTGGACTGACTATGTTCCATTTGTCAGAATTCCTTGAATTGTGCAGCAACAAACATATGTACAATTAATTTTCTCATATCACATACTTAACCGTATAGTGTCCTAGTTTGCCTTATTCTGGTGCTATTGCTGGTATAATGTATTTATTCCACTTCCTATCCATAAGAGTGAATGTAAAGGAGTTTTAAAGAATACCATTAAGCATTTTAAGCCTTGATATACAAACATTTTCAGAGAAGAGGCTAATCATGAATCTTGTTCCATTTTCTCCAGCCCAAAACTCCCATGTCTCTTACAGAAAATATCTCAAGGTTAAACCCGACCTGCACTGAACAGGAGAAAATGTCTTACTGAGGTAGGTATTAGAAGGGGAGGAGACACATTTTTCATCTTTGTTTACATATTGAAATACTTAGATGATAGTGAAAAAATAGAACTATGAGATTGCTTTAAACATGTTTCTTTGTACTCTCCATGCTAAGCACACCTTGGTGATTAGACATAAGACAGTCTCCCTGCTCTCAGACATGTCCCACAAAGTCATCTATAGCTTCCAGCAAAGGGTTACCAAAGCCTAAACAATTACTTTGATTACTCTTCAATATGAGTAAATTTGGTCATTTTAAAGGACAAGCTCCTTTTGTTTATTACCAACAAAGAAGATGTAAAGAAGAACATAACATTTGATGCAGTAAGACATAATTTCCATTTGTTCTTTGCTCTGTGCAAGTGAGGAGAATTATGTGCATCAGGATTTGCCAGTTCAAGTATGTTGCAAGGAACAAGATTGCTTCTCCATGCTGTTCCCTTGCATACATTAAGCTTTCCTGCCAGGTAGTGTGTAACTCTGGATTTGCTGCCAGGATAGCTCTGGTGGACAAACAGAGCTGCATGTGCAAAGCAGCCACGTGTACAAAGTGGCATGATATTTGGGCTATTTGAGCCCTGTCCTACAGTTCAAACATGGAGACTTGTCTAAGAAGATCTCGCTTTTTTGCTATCCAGTATCTCCCCTTCGCTGATTAGAGCCAGTGTTTTAATTTGGACTCAAATTTCTACAGAATGTTCTTCACACAAACCATCCACAGCAATGAGGCAGCTTTCTACTTGGAGAAGGATCAGGAGACTGAGACCCAATATGCACCCACAGCTTGTAACAGCCTTTGTTCCCTTTATTTCACAGAGGTGTTTTTTAAAGGACAGACACAGCCTCTGGCATTTAATATCTAGATGGTCAATGATAACAGATAACTAATTCAAAACACAGAGGTATTGTATTTGAAAATGTTGGCCTAGTGGTTTGACATGTGTACTCAAATACCTTGGTAAAATAATTTCCCTTTAGTTTGTATAGAGATAGAGCAAGAACCTTACTGTGACAGAGGGAGTTAATTCAGCTTTGGGCAGTAGTAATTGAGTTTAGCAGGAATTCTACTAGTGATGAGGAAGGGGTCTCTAAACACTGTGTGCATTATCTCAGGTTGTAGTTCTGCAGCTCAGCTGCTCCATTCTGCATTCTCTGGCTCCAGTGCTGCAGCATTAACATTGAAAAGAGCAAATACAAAACAGTGCATTTTCCACAGATTTGTCTGCAACCAGTCAGTGTGACAGCCAAGTAATAACTGCAGTAGCTCAAGTGCATTTCTGTTTCTGCAGAACAGCTTCTGACATACAGAAACCTTAGTGCTCAGGTCTCTGCTAGGAAGGTGAGATTTATTCTTTGTACATCAAAGGCAGAGTATCAACAAGCTGTATAGAGCTGAACTATTTAAAACAAGTTTATGCTGTCTGAAGAGCAAACAGGTTGAGTTTGGTTTCTTATTTTCATTGTTTTTTAAAGAACATTGTTTTTTAAAGAACTGGAAGAAGTGGTGCTCTAAAGGAGCTGGCTGTCCAGAGTGCCACTGCACAACCACAGGCACCACACCGGCACAGGGAGTGCTGGCTCATTCAGTCCCAGTTGAGTGAGTAGGGTCAGCCACTGTGAATATCACCAAGTTGTTCTGTGCCCAACTGTCACCCCAGCACAGCCCCATCCTTCATGGGGTCAGGGGATCCAGGGGGAGCCATTGGCAGGGGATCACTGTTGGAGCAGCCCACAGGACGTACCTACCCAACCATGAGGGAACTTCCTTTCGTGGCTGTACCATAAGAGCAGGCCAAAGGGCAGACAGGTTTGAGCCTACTACCTACAGTCATCCTCCTCATCAGAAATGCAGAGCTCTGAAATCAAGTGGTGGTCAACGTGCTATAACTGAGCAATCTAAATACGTATCTATTCCAGAAGACTGAACTTGAAAATGTTTCTTCTGACCTTTCTCAAATGCTGTTCTTTATCGTTGCCAAGTAGAATTCCAAGCAGTTTAACCAGAGAAAGATTTGGAGTTGTGATAGATGTGTTTGGGGGTCATGACTATTTTTCAGTTTTGTAGATGTGTTAAGCACAAGCTGAGCAATGTTTTTTAAGGCTCCTAGACCTCTGACCAACTCAGAAAGTTGTTTCCCTACACCATGCCATCCTCATCATGTCAAGGAAGTTGCAAGAGGCTTTCTGTTTTATTCCAGTCCAGTGACACACATTTCATCTTGTCATGCAAAGGAAAGCAAGCAAGGCAGTAGAGGAGGAGTGTGAATTTACTCCACTTGTCTAAGCCCACATGTAGGTCATGAATGTTGTGATCACTGGAACGTGACCTGACATGGCACCGCAGTGAAGTAATTTAGCAAGTGGTAGAACTGTGGTGATATGAAGCAAACACTGTATCAGTGATTTCAATTTGTGTCTGCATGCGCAGGTGTCATGGTTAAGCCCTTCTATTTCAGGGGGCACTTCTGATCCTAAGCATTCTTCATTTATCAAAGACAATGAGTCCAAAATGTGAAATGCAAGTTAGAAGCTAATTGCCGTAACAGCCCTTCTTACAGACAAATTGCCAATGACATTATCTGTCTTCACCAGGCCAAAAGAACAGACCCAGTTCCAGCCACAGTTCCTCTTCCTACCAAACAGCCTTCAGACACATATTTTACCCCACAAAACTGAGAGACAATAGCTGTTTACACTGTTTGCAAATGAAATTTACATCTTCTTCCCATAACTAACTGGCACACAATCACAAGGATGCCTTTGCTATCCTGGACTCCAGAACTGAGCCTTGTGGATGTCAGTCAGCACGCTCCTGAGAAAGCTGTGCACTCCCATCCAGGAGTCCATTGGTATGCTCAGATGAGCAGCTCAAGACACAGCCCTTCTAGCTCCTGTCTGCATGTGTGTGTTGGGAAAATCTTTTTTATGGAAGATAAATTATGGGTGCCCTTCTCCACATTACAGTTGTTTTTCTGAAGCCCTTAAAGATTTTACAGCAGGAAAGAGCTTACTGAACCTCTCTTTTTAGTCTCTGTACTCACCTAGGCTGAGGCAAGACACTTCAGTTGCAGGCAGGTATCTCACTATTCAAAATTACTTCAAAGGTATCTGCTTCCTTTGACTTAAATCTGAATTCCAGACTTGTTAGGCACTTAAAAACCTAGGAGACAATTACAAGCTTCCCAACTATCTTTCTGGTATCAAAGGCAGACAGAGGGACAATTACTCTAGAGCACTGAGAGCAGCATTATTATTTACAAATAGTGTTAAGAGCAGTCTGCCTTGTGAATTCTGTTCTGATCATGTCTATCAGTCATTACACTAGCAGAGAAACTCTGGGAATTGTGTGTGTGCCATCTCTTTCAGGCAGATTACTCTTGTACAGTGTCGTCCTCCTGTTTTGCTACTATAATAGAGGGTATATTAATTTGAAAAAATCCTAGGGAAAAAAATGTTTATCTCTCTTGTTCTGTCTTGGAGACTGGAGGGAAAGCCATGACAGTAAGAAAAAATGCATTGCGATTGTGCCTTGGTAGATCCTTATTTAGGAAAATGAGTGTGATTCAATACCATGGTGTACAATGTGCTTCCCATGTAAGAGTCTCGTTGGCAGCCATTGGCTCCAAATGAACAGCAGCAATTCTGCTGACTCAGAGAGGAATAAAAAGCCTAGAGGTTAATGCTAAATAACTACTTTTAAAGGAATCTGTATTTCTTAAGAAAAAGGAACTAAAGTTGTAAACTACCTGCATAACAAATTGTAGGCATTTTACTGCTGGGTGTTGTGCTAGTTTCATGGCTTATGGCCTTGTTGTCTGCATAAATTACAAAAGATCAGAAAAATAAGTTCTTTCTTTTAATATATATCCAGCTATAAAGAAACAACTAATCAGTGAGCAATATGTGAAGCTGTCTTAGTAGAAATGGCCTTTTCAGAGAACATGGAGTGAAATCAAGCTTCCTCTATTTGAGACTGACAGTTAAAAGAAAGGTTTTAATCGAGGTGGTTTCTTGTGTAGGCTTCCTTGTATTTACACACGCAACAAGTCTTGAAGAGCTCACTTTTAAGCATACAAAATGAAAACTTCATCTTGCATCAAGTTGTTTATGACTGGTCACCCTCCAAAACCATGTAGCTATCTCCCAACATTTTGATTTGTATTGTACCTAGTCTGTAGTGTGGAGCAAGAGCAAGGAAAATGCAAGCCAGAGGAAGTACTACACAGGGAAGTTCTCCACCTGTGTCTTGTTCTTCTGTCTTCACAACAACTGCCAAACAAGCATTTCAGAAGAACTTGGAGAAATGGAAGGGGGTTTATTCTCTTGTGAATTAAAAAAAAAAAGTAATTTTCCTAAACACCACACAGCTATCACTCAAAACTTCTACAGATGGATAATAATGTATGTGATATTTTAGGAGCCAGTGTTCAAAAAATCTCCCACTCTTTTTTTTTTTTTTTGTAATATCTTTTTGAAGTGAAAATTGTGTTTTGCCAAACCCTGACTTTTGTTTGCAAAGTTCCTGATTTTATCAGTGTTCTCCATGCATTTATCAAGGCTAGAAATATCCATTCGTTTTATTCACATCCTCCGCTTTTTTATTCCATTCACCAGAAGGAATTTGCATTTGCACCAGAACAACTGAAATCCAAGTTTTCCCTTTTCCAATCTAATTCAGAGAGCAAAAGAAAAAGTACAGAAAAAATTTTTCAGTCTTTATTGATCAATGACTCATAATAGAACATTCTGTGTGTACTCTCAGGATAAATTCATGAGCCACAGGAAAATGTGGGTTAAACGAAACTATTTAATAATCAATGGAATGCCCAGCTGTGCTGTGCAGTGGTTACAGACCAAGAGGAGTCATATTTTAAAGGAAATTTGCCAAGTCAAATCAATCAAGTTTTGTTCTCTGAAGCTGCAAGTCTCATTGAAAAAGCAAATATGAAGGTTTCATACTTTTAGGTAACTGCCCAGCATGTGATTTCATATTCAACTTGTGCCATTCTATATTTACTGTAGAAAAAATGCAATCTTCTAGCAATCACTGGAGGATATGTTAGGTTAAACAAGGACTGGTTGATTCACAGATCTTTAAAAAACAGTGGGGAAGGTGCAGAATCTTAATTGTCGTTAATCATCCAAAAATAAGTTCAGAATTGCTGATAAAATATGCAGGTATTAAAAAGGTTAGAAGAACAGTCAGAGCAATTTTTCTGCCCTGTACACCATGCCCAGTCAAGCAAAATGTGTTTTCAAAACAGAAGCTTGGGCAACTGGGAAGAAAGAATGGAGATCAGCCCTCCACAATGGGGAAGTGCCTTGGGGCTCTACAAGACAGCTAATTGAGCAGAACACATCATATTTAAAAGCATAAAAGATTTTTGGATGGAGAAACTGAAATAATACTGAGTGGCAAAGGGATGGCACTTTCTCTGAATATAGCACCCATAAGCTCTCTGCTAGAACACAGTGCTCTTTGGGGAGATCCAGCTTCAAAAAAGGAGGCTGAAAATCTGCAAAGAGCTTAGGGATGGATGGTTAAAGCAGGAAAATACAGCTGTTTGCTAGAGACTGAAAAACCTCATCTGTTTATGTTTATTCAAGAGGTTAAGAAATTACTTGATTACAGCCTACATACATTTACAGTGAGGGAGGGTTTGAACAAAAATAATGCCTAATGAGATACAGTACTTGGAAGATGAAATGCAACAAATTCAGCCTTGGACTCTAAAGTTCAGTGATGATAACAAACCAGTAGCTAATAGATGTGTAACAGATTTGCTGTCTGTTAAAAGTTTTGGGGACAAAAGTGAATGGGGATCCAATTTTCCTTGCCTACCCCCCTTTGGAGCATGGCATTGCAGAAGCACAAGAGAATAAGCCCAGAAAAGGGTTTCTGCTTGTCCACACCACCAAACCCTAATTTCCTCCCTGGCCCTCCTTTAGGCCACTGTAAGAAGCTCTCCCTGAAACAGTTACACACATGTGGCCAGTTCAGACACACTTCTGTGATCTGCAATATCCTCAGGAGATGGAATGTGGCAAATTTCCCCCAGCTGAGGAGCTATTACAAAGAACAAATAAATCCATCCATTTGAGCCTAGTTTCCCTTATCTCTGCTCAAAATAACGCTTCCCCACTATTTTATACTACTGTACCTTTCACAGTTTTAGCTTACTGCACATCATATGCCAACTCTGGCTACCTCCTTGCAACCATTCTGTTAGCCATTCAGACACAACAAATTCAGAACTATCAAAAATGCTAAATGAAAATGCAACTGCAGCAAGGAACCTGATGCTATAATATACATACATAATACAGAAAGTAAATAGTGATATGTTATCATAGTATAGTATTATATGTTCTATATCTATTTTATGTATTTATATTTTTATTTGTATGATGTTATATCTGTAGTATAATGTGTTAGACAAAACCTGCTAAAACCCCTTTTTCTCTTGCAGGAAACAGGGCTCGTCTTGTTTTCACATGATATCAAGTGTGCATTTCCTTTAATGACTAAAAAATTTATTAATGATCTTAGAATAAGCCAAAGCCCTTGCAAGTAAAAGTATATCTTCATATAATCACAAGGCTGGTGAAAGAACTTTACCTTGAAAAATGCAAACACAAAGGAAATATATGGAGATAGCTGTAAATCGTCTAAAATTACAAGCAAGCAATTTTTACATACTTACCTTTTAGTCCATTCCCAGGTGCATGATGGTCATCCCATGAGCTCCCTGAATGCTGATCACCAGTCACACACCCTGACCTCTACACACTGCACTGTACCATCATGAACATTTCTACTCAAATCACCTTGATCTTAGGTGGCCATTCATCCCAAAATCACTGACATGACAGAGCATGAGGATTGAAACTCACCTCTCTCGGAGCACAGCCCTTCATCTTCCAGCTGACACACACTCTCCCATAACTGCTTCCACCAGGAGACAATACCCTATCTCCTGAGTCCATACATTTAGAGATGTAATTGGTGGATTGTCACTATGATGGGGCAGAGGGTATCAGAATTTGTGTCATTAGTTGGTTAAGGCAACAGGCAGGACAACAATTCATTACACGGTAGGGATAGTAAAAGTCACCTCAAAATATGTTAGTTACCAGAGGTGGCTGAGTGTCAGAGATGGTTGGAGAATTTTATTCTGTTTGTTGTGGCAGTTATATAGCATGACAGAGAAATGTCTTGAACATCTCACCCTGAGTGGCTTCTATTCAAAGCACTGTAGAGTGTTGCATTATGCAGACCACATTTCTAGCCAAATAGTCATAACATGTTTGCTGGTATCAACAAAGCCCAAATTCATAGGCATAGAGATGTAAAAATCCAAAAAGAGGAAATATATTCCCAGTATGGAAATAATGATTGACACAGCTGGCATCTTTAAATTTGTAATACCTACATAATGTTTTACAGGAAAGTCTCTTCTGAGTGGGAGTACTTACTTCATCCAATAGTGATGCCTGAGGTTCAGGATTAGTTCTGCAGCTCATGAAACAATTTAGGAAAGTTGGTTTCCTACGAAATTGCATTCTTTGTTTCTTTTTTTCTCTTCTATTTATGCAGGAGGAATTTCTGCCCCTAATGTGTTTGCTGCTGTCTTCCCACTCTGGCCCTGCTTAGGCAGTGCTGGCTCGGCAGCCCATGGGCACAGTCTGGCCAGCTGGCTGAGCTCTAGCTGCTTTTCCTTTCTCAGTAGCACAGATGTGTATCACCTCCTCACAGTACAATTATTTTCACAAAACTCTAAATGCACAGACTGTAATGACTCTGAGACTGCCACCCCTCTCACAGTTTGGACTTAAAGAGGCCAAGGATTTAGTAAGGTACGAGGAAAAGAGTGGGAAGGTGTTAGACAGACACTGTGATCATGTAAGTTGCATTTCCTTCAGAAACCATTTAGTAATTTCATGAGAGTGCTATAAAAGGCACAGAAAATATTTCTCAGCCTCATCAAGACACCTACAGAGCTTGCTCTGCTCAAGTCACCAAAATGGAGACTGAGAGGTAATATGGTTATAGGTGAATAAATGCTCTCCCAAGAGGAAAATAAAGATTTTTTTTTTTTTTATGTAGTAGAATAAACTGTAAAGAGAATCAACCATTTCAATTCATAAAGACAGACAAATCTGAAAAAACCCAATGTTAGCAATGAATGGATTAATTTCTGCCATGTGTGCACAAGTTTTGGTTTCAGCATCCCTCAGTGTGCTCAGATGAGGGACCAGTGGCTTTACCATAGGACATGACTTAGTAGAGACAGAACACCAGGCTCAGTGTAAAGACTGTCTAAGTAATAAATGAGAGTCCAAATAACTGAAAATGCCATTTTGGATGATCTTATGGACTTTTTTTACTTTAAGAATGTCATAGGTTAGCAAGCAGTAATGAGTATTTTGGACCAAACCACTACAAAAAGTCATTGAGTAAAAAATTAAATGCCAAGTTAAAGTTGTCTAAAATCAAAATATACAATGAAAGCGACAAAATGCAGTTATGAGTACAAGGATTAGTTGTACACTACATTACTGAATTACAATAGCACACCTTCCTCCCTTCCTTCTTGCTGAAGTATTACGTACAAAGGTTTATGAAGTGACTAATGTATTAAAAGCTTAAAAATGTATTTAAAAAAATGTATTAAAAGCTTAAAGTTTCGGCCACATTAGTTAGTGTGAACTTTGCAACAATGTCCATATTAGAACATAACTTTTCTGTTTTAACAAATCATGATGCTGCAGTTCACAACAGCAATAAAACTGCAGTGCTTATAAATCACTCCATAAAAGAGAGTAATTTTTTTTTTTCATGATAGCAAGGCTAGGAATATTTCAGTCCCAAATGACTAAAACAATTCTTTGTTTAAATAGGAAGGAAGCTTGGGAAAAAAAATCAAGGAAAGCTGGATATGCTGTGCGTAGAGGGAGAGCCTTATAAGTCACTAATGACAATGTGTTATTTTGAATGAGGAGAGGAAAGGGAAAACAGTGACATAGCAAAGAGATGTTTTAACAATAACACTTTGGAAGTCTCATGAATAGACTCCTGACCTTTACTGCAAAACACTGAGGCACAAGGCTCCTACAGAGGTCTGCATTCATTTCACAAAAATAAATAGTATCAAAGCATTGTTTTAACCAGTCGGAGCAAACACATACATGAGGATTTGTGCTTTAGTGTTGTACTTCAGGCAAACATGAACAAACCCAAGAATAGAAAGAAGTGAAGCACAATGGAGGGAGTTTCATTCAGACCCCCGGATTCTTCTTACTTAAATTAACAGGTTTTCCATGTTTTTTGAGTGGTGATGGAAAGAGTTTTAGTTAATATTGAACGTTTTATTTTATTTATTTTTAGTTTTCTGAATGTGGCTTTTGTGCTGTAGATTTCTCACAGTAAGTCTATCCTACCTTGACGTAGCACACAGTGTCTGTCTAGTGTGTGCTACACTAGATAAGGTGGGGAGCTGCACAGAGTAGAGCTGAATGGTACTTGCAGAAATAATGAGCTCCATTTCCATAGGTATGTCAACACCTCAGTCATCAGTACACTGTTGCCACTGACCTGTCTAGACAAGTGTCAGGTAGATAGACAAGCTTCCCCTGCTGCTGTTTATATGCAGGCAGTATGAAACTGTGTAGTCTCAGGGACACTACAAAGATGCAAACCTTAGGCCAGACCAACATGTTACAAACAGTAGCTATACTACTTGTATGCAAGTAGGCTCCTTGGCTGAAGTGCTACCATCTTCCAGGAGCTACAGGGCCACACTGCTGTAAAAATGGGACAAAATGTGAAACAGGAATAATTTGCACTGAACTCACAGCTGGTGTTCACTCACATGTGGTAGCCCACAACACACACTCTGCTATGAGTTGTACGGTCTCCAGCCTTTAGCAAAGATCTGACTTTTCAAGGTGTGAGAAGACAAAGCAAAAGGTGGTATTTTTAATTAGCAATACAGTCATAGTCTACACATTCTGTGCTATTGTGCCCTTTAAAATAAACAAGAGGCCGTAGGGGAAGAGTTTGTGGAAAGCAGTGCCTTTGTTTTAACCACAGCTCAGAGGCAGTGCTGGCAAGCAGCAAAGCAATAGCATCCCTGCATATGGCACAGAAAGCTCATTGTAATGAGAGCATGAGTGACTCAGAGCACTGGAATGGGACATGGCACCTTTAACCTCCAGGTCACTGGTTTCCATCCATTTGCAGCTAGCTGGGACTAGAAGTTGTTGCCATCAGAGGGGTGTCCAGTGAAATGAGTCAGTTGTCTCCGTGCAGCCTGGAAGGGACAGCTGCCTAGACCCCACACACCAGCCCCACAGTTATTACCCTGGAATAACACCACTGTTCTCCAGGCTCCAGCCATGGCTATCCAATAATCACCCGAATGGCCTGAAGCTCTGAGGGCCACCAGGCATACACTGCTGCCTTCTGTTTCACACAATAACAGGCATGTTCACCCCACTGAGAAAAAGACAAAGACCTTCTCATGTCCCCTTTGTTCCTCACTTCTCTTTCCTTAGAAAGATCTGCAAGAAATATTGTCTACACTTCTCTGTAGCTTTTCTACTTTCGCCAAGCCTAAGCATTGAAAAGTGATTAGCCATGCCACAAAAATCACGAGCATTAAAAAGCATATTCTATTTTCTATTGTTCCATTCTCTTTTGATTTTTACATTTGGTTCATATTTTCAACTTATCTCCTTCTTTCTTTCTTTTTTTCTTTTTCTTTCTTTCTTTCTTTCTTTCTTTCTTTCTTTCTTTCTTTCTTTTTCTTTCTTTCTTTTTCTTTCTTTCTTTCTTTCTTTCTTTCTTTCTTTCTTTCTCTTTCTTTCTTTCCTTCTTTCTCTCTTTCTTTCTTTCTTTCTTTTTCTTTCCTTCTTTCTTTCTTTCTTTCTTTCTTTCTTTCTTTCTTTCTTTCTTTCTTTCTTTCTTTCTCTTTCTTTCTTTCCTTCTTTCTCTCTTTCTTTCTTTCTTTCTTTTTCTTTCCTTCTCTAAGGAATTTTGAGATACTCATACAGACCCAGAAGCACAGACTTCAAGAAAAATGATGATTATTTCTTCATAAAAAACAGGAGCTAACAACACTGTATGCTAGTGCTGATTTAACACACTAATACATTCCATGCAGTGTAAATGTCAGTAACTGACTTCCAGTGGAGCTCAGAGGAGGTTAGGAAGATGGAGAATCAACTATAACATGCTTGGTTTGGGGCCAGAGAGATGAATATTGTGTCTTTGTCTACTGCAAGTCTCACAAAAAGGCCTGTAAAGAAATTAAGATTCTCTGGTACAAACTCAACACAGCTGTGGTCCCAGTTGCTTCTCATCCCTCCCTGCAGAGGCAGTTGGAGGCTGTCTTTGCATTCTCTTAGAAAGCACAAAAGTCTCTTGATCATGTCACGAAAAGTATTTCACAGGTTTTGTTTTTAACTCTGAAAGTTAATTTTCCCCTTTGTGCCATTATCCACCCTGCAAGAGGATTCACATACAAGATCATGGCAAAGAACACTGTGTCTTCAGAATATTGATTTCTTCTTGCATTTTCACATATTCAATTTATTTGCCCATTACGTGTTTCCTCCATATCCCTGTGCTTCCTGTACTTCCAGGCTGCCCACTGCATCTTCCCAGTGTTGCTGGCCATGGGCCAGGACCACAGCAACTGACTACATCCATCACTTCAGCAGCTTAATCACACCTTTCCTCTGGCTTCCCCCTTATATCAAGGAAATGGCCTGCAAATCTCACAGATGACACATTCAGGAATGAAAACCTAATCACTGCTCAGTCGAGCCGTGACAGGGCAGTGCTGAACCTTTGTGCAGCAGAGCTGCAGAAATACACCAGGGCAGCAAACCCACCCCTGCTAATTTGGTCACGCAAGGTCCCATCTAAGATGTCCTTTGAATTCAAGGCCTGAAAGTTGTTCACTGAAAGCTTTGTCTGATGTCAGAGGAAGCAAAAACATGTTTCCTTCCTTTTGACTCCAGAGACACACACCAGGCTGGAACTATTAAAAGCTTTAGACATTGGATGCTAGCAATGCATGTCATAGTCTAAAATCCCTGCACAGTGCTAAGCACGTAAATATTTAGTTTCATAATATGCAACACTTGCCAGTGAAAAACAGAGTGGAAAGAGGGATGTGATTTTTTTCTGCCACCCTGTAAGAGATGCCAGTGGAAAACAAAGATTCTTCGCAAGAAGGTCTACAGATACACTCAGATACCTGTTATCCCTCTACCTATGCATATTTTTACATTTTAAAAGAGGGCTCAAGGAGGAACAACTGCCACTCATATTTAAGCTCCCTCTACCACCAAGGCAAATGGCATTCAGAAGACTACCTGGTACTTCAGAAGACATACCTTAACCACCATCTTCTGCACTCTGTTGGGTAAAGCAGAAGGAGAAAGACAGCATTTCATCCTTTTGAAACTGGGCAGGAATGTAAGATTCAAAGTATCAGAAAGAGAGGATATCATCAGCAAATCTGTCGCCACAGCCAGCAAAGAACTGAGTGTTATGGGCTTTAGTCCAGGACTGACAGGACTCTGGGTGGGTCTGCTGGTGATTGGAGGTGATAATGGAAATAAATATCTAAGGCATTATACGGACTTTTTAAAAATAAATCACACTCAGAGGTGTCTACGATGAAATTTAAGTCTTGTGTGTCTGAACCTCAGTCAATAATAGGCCTTGTATTTTTCACTATATTATGCATAAAGTGTGCATTAATGGATGTTTATGTGCTCTCTCGAGGCTTGAACAAGCACTTGAGCCAAAATTGCTAGGATTTTGCAGTCCAGTATCCTGTTTGAAATAATTATTTTAGGGTGACCAAACCTGAATACTTTTTTCCTGACTTTCTAATAAATGGAAATAACTAGATTTCCAGCTGACTTAGATAATGCTCAAAAACTTAAGGTATTGTTAATTGCATTCTTCTGGGCTGTAGGACACTTCAGTTCAACTGTTTCTGCTCCCTGACTGATGAACTGGGGAAATCAAATCCCTCTGATTTGAACAAAACAAGCAACCAAAAAGAGCAAGCTAAAATATAGCCCCACACTTGGACTTTAGATTCTCCTACTTTAAACTGAACTGCTGTGTCTTTTGAGATCCACTTATTGTTAATAGTAATACTGAGATTTTTTTTTAAATTGTACCAAAACTGCTTGAAGCTAAATTATTGTTTCTAATAAAATAAAGCTTTAAATATAGCAGGTTATTTTCTCCACCCTGTCTGACATGAGCTATAATCTGGGGTTTTTTTCTCCCTTTCATGGACACCATCTGTTTGTGACCATTAAAATCCGTTTTCTATGCTGAAGGGATGGGAATTCAGAGGGATGTGTTCAGCCACTGTCCAAACAGAACTGTCATTCCTAAGGGATCCATTACACTTTGACACACCCAAGTATTTACGAGCTATAAACTGCAGGCCTAAAATGGCGATTAATCACCCTGTGCGTGGGAGACACTGACAATGACAGAGCATCCTGCAGCTGAGAAGGGAGAGGGGCTGGATGGGGTGTGAGATTTTTTTTTTTTTTTTTTTTTTTTTTTGAATGAGCAGTGTTATATGGCATCAGGTTTTTCCCCCTACGGCACCTTGTTTCCAAGCCATTTGCTCCGACAGTTCTCACAGCCAATGTTAAATTAACAGATGTCTTGGAACTGGATACCTAATGAGACCGCTACAAGGCCACCACTTCTCAGCAGCATTGTCTCTCTGGAGTCACCACCCACTCGCTGTCAAAGCATCCAGCTGCTTTTCTTGGTGCAACACTCCTTTCAGGGCAGTTTGAGGGACTGGGTGCAGCTCTGACACCGGTTTGAGTGAGCATCCTCATCACATCCAGGCACAATCACAGCAAAACAGTCACGTGAATGAGATTCCTGAAGACTTTTTCCTGTTATCTCTGAGGCAAATTATATCCCCCCATTACAAAACTGATGCCGTTATAAAACTGATTAGAAGCAGCACTGTCTCTGAAGAAGTCAGACAACACAGCAAATGGTGTTTTTCAGCTAAGATTTAATACAGAAGAGAGATAATTTCAAGACTTTTGCTCCATATGGCAGGGGAACACATCACATAGTTCTCACACCCACATAAGAAACTGCATAAGGGAACAAAGAGAAGGAAATACAAATGCTGGTTAAAAAAATGTAAGTGCAAGGACAATCAGAATATTTGCTCTGAACACTTCTGAGGCTTTGCAAATCCAACAGACTACTGTAAAATTTAGACGAAATTTATAGCAAAATCAAAAAATCACAGCCAGTGCAGAAACCATCTTATTTTTATACTTGCCAGCCTAATATTCTAGCTCTGTGCATGCCCAGAAAAGCAACTGTCTTGTCTAAGCTGAGCTTCTCAGCGCCTACCAGCCTTTGGAGATTTACAAACAAGGCTCCCGCTGCTTACGTTCCCAGGGGACCCAAGCTCACAGGCATGCTCAGTGAACACCAACACACATCCACAGCACTTTCTTAAGCAAGGCACCATAGACACAATTCTGTTTCATGAAATAGAAAATAAAATAATGGGAAAATCATGGGCAAGCTGGAGCAGTAGATCTTAATTGTGATAGATTTAGTAACCATTGTGCATTCAGTGAAGCGTCAAATGACAGATGTGCACAGATACTTGGGACTGAAACTGCACTCCCCATTCCTTGCTAAGTGTTCTCACCAGTGGATTTCAGGGCCTGAACCATTAAGCCTGTTCCCATGCATTCCTCATCTCCAAATCTTCAACTGCTTTTTTTCACAATAGGACAGACACAGCAGTGTCCCAATGGCAGCCTGGGCATTCCCCCTCAGCCCCAGCTCTCCCACTTTCCAGGTAAGTTCTCTCAGGCAAGTAAAGAAATGCTATATAAAAACACCATTACCAGTGGCTCCTTTGAAAGCAAATGGATGATTTTATCACCTGCATCCAGTGGGATGACTTTAAGCCTCTGCTGAATCCTTTTTAGTCTGAGCATCCTGTAGGATGTGAGCTAGCAAAAGGTACCTGTGCTTCATGGTTTCTACCAGCTAAAATCCAGGTACCTTCCCGCTTAGTGTGCAGTTCTGATTACCATCTCCAACCACCTCTCCTGTTGCCTATACTTGCAATTTAGGTATCCAATTCATATTGAAAAATCCCAGGCCCAAAAACAGGGATCTAAGAGGTCACCTTTCTTCACTCCTGTACCAGACCTGAGCCCTCAGTGACTTAAGGCTGTACACCTTGAACACAAATGATAGCATCATCTTTATCAGACTGTGAGATGCCATTGAAATGGGAGTATCCTAAATGCCAAGAAAAATGAGTTAAAAAAAGCACACAATGCTCATTCAGTAGACCCCAGGAAAAAATATTTGCTGGCATGCTACAGCCAATTTATATCTCTCAGTACCATTCAGCCACACTCACGAGAAACATGGTTCAGAGAGCAGCTTATGCATATTCCTCAAATTCTAGTACATGGAATTGCTGACATGTTTTTAGATATTTTCTCCCTATTCTTAGGTTATACCTCAAGGATGACGTAATAACTCTAGACCTGTACAGTAGCTGAGCAGCTTTTTCACCTGTATCCTATGAGATCAAAAAGCTGTATGCTAGTGAGCTGTAGTAAAGAGGGGCAGTGCATTCCTTGGTTCCTCCCAAATGCTGTGACCACTCTGGTTTTCTCTACTGCATCAAGCAAATGAAGACCAAGTTACACAGTACAGATCTATCTCTAAAATTTCTCCAGATATTCAGAGGTTTGGGGGATTAACCCAGCTACTAATGAGGCTGTTGATCTTAGGTAATTGGAAAAATACTACAGTGCTCATTAATCTTAACAAAAGCTATTTAAGGGCAGAGTGTAAATATATTGATAAAAGAGCCAGAAGTTAAAAAAAACTACTCTGCCACCTTGTAAAACATGCAAACTATTTGCTGTCGGGGGCTCTGGCCAAAGATGTAAACAAAAGTCTGAAGAAATTCGCATTAAAATTTGTTCCTTTTCTTAGCACTGAAACACGATGGAAGTCTCGTACTCGGCGAAAGAAGGCGGCTTGCGAAGCTTGCGGCTTGCTGGTTTTTGGCTGGCTGACAATGCCCACGCCGAGAGGCCGTGGGACGGCAGGCAGCGATGGCTGCCGAGCTCTCCTCGCCGCGCGGCTGCTGAGGAGCCGCTTCCAGAACGGAGTGAAACCGCTGGATGCAGTAGCTGGAGCGAAGAGCTCCCCGAGCGGGCACACCCCACCTCAGCGACAAGAGCCGGGGCTCCTAGGGGGTTGTCTGCTGCATTCTACGTGCTACTGATACCTAAAAGGGAGGCTTAAAGGGCTTTTTATTGTATGGTTTTGATATTCCTTGAGCGCAGGCTCTGCCTCCCGCCCCGCACGGGCGCGTCCTGCAGTGCGCGGGCGCAGCCGCTCACGAAGCACGGTTCCGCAGGGGTTTAAGCGCTGCCTGAGCCAGGAGCGCTCCTCCCAAAATGTCCCCGGACGTGCTACAGCTGCTGCTGGGGGACGAGCCGGGGAGGCGCTCGGTCCCCTCTACCCCACAGGCACCAACTCCCTTCCCTCCCTCCAAGTCCATGACGGCGGGGTGACAGAGCCGCGGAGCAGGTCGCATCTCTGCTCGTGCAGACGCCTGCCCGCAGCCGAGCATCCCTCCCGCGCGAACACCCGCACCGCCCCCTCCCCATAGGCAAGGGCGGGTTCCCTTTGTCAGAGGCTCCCGGAGGCGTCCTCCCCGCCCGTCCCCCGCCTCCGTGCCCGGTCGGAGCGGGGGGACCGCGGGGACCGCGGGGTCGCAGCCGCCCCGGCGCGGGACCCCCGGCAGCGCCGCGACCTCGGGCGCCGCCTGCTGGCGGCCGGCGGCGCTGCAGCGCTGCTCCCGCAGGGCGGGGCCGCCGCCCCCGGCCCGGCCCCCCCGGCCCCCCGGCCCCGGCCCTCCGTCTCTCTCGAGGAAAAGTCGCTTCCCGAGGCATTTGCGACCTCTGGTTTGGATTCCCCCCACCCCCGTTTCCTGTTATCACAGCAGGGCTTTGCAGGGCTTTGCAGCCCCGTGCGCAGGGCGGGGCGCGGGTGGTTCCAGCCCGGAGCGAGGGGGGCGCGGCGGCGGCTCCTGTTACACGTGGCTGTGATCTCGGGTTTTGCACCACGGGCTGCTGCTGAAAAGTGCCTCTAAGAGGGTGGCTGTTCTTAAAGGAAGACAATATGTCTCCTCCAGTTTTTTGTGTAACCCGTGATCTGTGCACCTCACTGAGGAAGGAGAGCATCAGGTAGCAGCAGTAGGCTGCCTTTGTCGCCTGTACGCACTCCGTGGAGTCAGCAATGCTGAATTTTATCCAGGAGATTTGCGTAGCTTTAAGTGAAGGCAAGCTGCCCCTTCCAGGAGGATGTAGAAACAACAGGGAATCCAGCCTGAACTTCACATCCCAAGCCATCAGCAAAAGCTAGTTTTCCTTCGCAGACATTTCCTCTGGAGTCACAGAGAAACCCTGAACAATGAGCACCAAGATGCTGGGAAACACCCTTGTTCTTTGCAAATAAAGACATCTCAAAAAGAGCCTGAGCTCACATTCTCGGTTCCAAATATTCAGCTCTTGCTTTGCAACTTGCAAAACATCCTCAGTGTCTGAAAGTACTGGGAAGAGCCCTTGGGCTGAGCACTACATCCTGGTACCACTTCGGCAGGAGACCTAGGAAGGCCTGGAGCAACTCTTCCCAGCTGAGCAAACACAGGAACCTCTTGATATGGGAAAATGAAAAAATCAGAAGGACAGCTTTTCCCATGAGCCTCTCTCGCTTTATGCCTAGGCCATGGTGAAGGTAAGTTACACACACACATGCAGCTGTGAGCAGGAGCAGGGAAGAAATTTTCTGTGCGCCCATGTATGACAAGGACACAAGTGAAACAGTCCTTAGATTACACCGACAATATTGCTCAGCTATGCTGTGCTGCAGATTCACCAAAACAATCTAGCAGTCTCTGTTTAAGCAGTATCCTCGTCTGTTTCATCCGAGTCCAATTCCCACTTACATAGAGAACAGCAACGCCCTAGAGCTATTTACTCACGTGTTTCTGGAGAGGAGGTGATTATTATTGCTGGTGGCTCTCAGAAGAAATGTATGTAGATAAGATCTAAGGAGAAAATGAAAAGGAACAATGGTCATTTGGAAACAGGCTATTCTCTGAGGGTGATATTTTCAAGCAAGTGTTGACTTGTGGGGTCAATGAGAAGCTGAGTGGGAAGAAGGTTGATAGGAATAAAGTACACACAATGAGAGGGTTGACTGAAGTTGAAAAGTTTATGGGCTTCCTCATAAAATTTCCACTGCTCCCTTGTTAAAGGCCACATTGGAAAGTTCGTCTGAGCAGCTTATCATGAAACAGTTCATGTCACTGTTTTCTCATCCTGATAGAAAGCAGAAGAATCCATTATTATTTTAAGCAAAGTTTTGAACCCAAAGGTGGCGGGAAGTCTTATAAGTAACTCTTTGAAGAGAATAAAAGAGAAAACATCATTACAGAGTTGCATTACGAATGCAGAAAACAGCATTTGGAATATAACAATTCATGGCTGCTAAAGCAAGCATTCAGTGTGGATTCTTCATTTTCCCATTCTCCTTCTTGTATTAATCTCATCTACATGCCTAGGGCCCACAGGGTGCCTCGCAAACCTGTGATGACACACTGCATCCATCCTCCTCTGTTCCTCCAAACTCCGAAGGAGAGACCGCTGCCTGCTGCCAGGACGGAGTGAAGGGGAATGCCTGCACAGATGGGCTCCAGTCTCAGCCAGGATGTGCACAGATGAGGGGCAGCCAGAAACTGTGTCTTAAACCCCACCTCAGCTGGGATTTGCCTTTTGACCCACAGGCAGGTAGCTAACTCCCCTCCAAGCTCCAGGGGCTCTGGGAGGGCTCCAAAAGCGAGTAAAGGGATGCCGTGGGCCTTTGGGATTTGCATAAGCGTGCAAGTAGGGGTTTAATGTTCACATAACCTTTATCAGCTTTCAACACTGCAGAAGGACCTGCCCAAAAACCTTCCAATAAATTGAACAGTAAATTCATAGAGCAAGATATTTGTGTTTCATTACTGGATCTGCTGTATTGCTGCCTGACATATTGCAGCCTCTGTGAACAATATTTCTGTTCATCCTTTTTTGCATATGGCATTTTTAAAATGCAGTTTTCAGGGATCAAAGCTGTGGTCAGGATTCCCAGTATGACAGTATTCTTTTTTTGTTAAGTACCTGACATCACACCTAGTGCACATTTTGGCTAGGTTGACATACCCTTTCTTCTGTTTTCTGGTGAAATATTAGTTTCATCCATGTGAAGCTTCAGGATATGATTGATCTAAATGTATGTTTTTATAGAGCATGTGTACTACTGCAATATCCAGATATTATGGGCAGTAATTAGGAATTAATTTGAACTAGGTATAGTAGAGTTTATTAAAGAAATTATTGAAGTGGTTTGTAATTAAAATAATATACTAATTTAAAAGATACTTTTGCTTTTATTTTAAAGAAACAAGTAATAGCAAACACCAAAATAATCAGCTTTGTTAGATCAATTACTAAAACAGTAATTAAAAACCCAACTGTATTCTTTATATCACTAATGGGAATCTTCAAATTAATCAGCTGCTTTTTTTTTTGCCTGTTTTGCAATGCAAGCCACATAATCAGATTTTTGAAAACTGAAACTTAATTCTCTCTTTCAGTGGCAAAGATGTATGAAATAAAGACAGATGGATCTTCTTGAACTGAAAAGTTTATTGAACACCAAGCACTTTTTCAGCAGATACACATTCATATTTCCTGGTTGAGAGGTAGAAGCAACCAAAATATGTAATAAGCCAGGCACTGTTGTTTAGTGTAGGTTCTGTTGATTTGAATAGGTTCTGTATGATACTGTTAGTCTATTAATATGTGAAGATTACATACCCTGAGCCACTGCTTAAAGATGTATCATGTTTCCAAAAGGCTGGTTTAAACATGAGCAAAAGCAAGGAAGTACAACAGGGATATTTGGAATCTATCTGTATTTTGGGGGAATTTTTGAACCTTAGCTCTGTGACCAGGAGTATGGACAGGATCAGGTCCAAGCTGCTTATGAGCGGCTTCATCCAGGACATCATCAGATGGCCAGGGAGGCAGATAGGAGAAGGAGACTGCCAATTAAGAAACAGTCAAACCTGTTCTTTTCTTTTATTTAGAAGTGTTAACACATCTTAAGGCAGCAGACAATGTCTGTGCAACACACTGCAAATGCATAAAAAATGCCTCTTCTGAATGGATTTCTCCTTCTTCCAGGGAAGCACACATAGAAAGTAGGGGTCAGTTGGACTATCCATGACCAATGACTGTTGTATGACTGTAGCATCTTATGCTCAAGGAGCATGGTAATGATCATGATAATGACCACATTTATTTTTTCAAAAAAAGAAAACCTTTTATATTAAATTAGATGCCTAATTCACTGGGGCACGTTTAATGTGACGGAATTTGCACCCAGCTGCAGCAACTGGAAGTTAACATTACAGAATGAATGAGTTACAGTATGAACTGAGACCTGCAGAGACATGGAGGTGCTTGAGTGTCTCTGCTGCGAGTGAGAGCACTGTGGGCAGTGTGACTGGTGCTGGCTGGTGCTCGGCACACACAGCTCAGAACTAAGTCTCCAGGCATCCATTAAGATGCTTGTAAACAATACATTCTTCTTGCTTTTCTAATGATGGATGATTTCCTTCTCATTCTGCTAGACTAAGGTATTTTTTGACCAACCTCATCTAGTAGATGTCCCTGCTCATTGCAGGGGCGTTAGACTAGATGACCTTTAAAGGTCCCTTTGAACCCAAACTATTCTGTAATTCTAAGATTTACCTTCTTGCGCCACCTCCAGATTCGTGGGCATTGCAAAACCTCTATTAGGACTGCTGTGATTTGCAATATATCAGTAGTGTGCCACTCAATTTCTTCTGTTTAGGATAGAGTGTGGACTGGAAGCCAAAGAGTGAGTAAAAGTACACTTCAAAACAAATAAATCTATAAATGTAAGTCAAGACAATTAATGCTAAGGCATAATAATCCTATCTGACCAGTAAATAAACTCACTAAGCAGCTAACAGAGAAGAAACTGGAATTCCTTTATGTATACAGGAAGAAATCTATTGCGTAGAGATTATGGAGGTTTTCTGCCTTTGGGTTTGCCTCACACTACCTTCACATATGCTACTAAAGATTTTCTATTTCATTTACACATTTATATTATATTCTTATATGAGGCAGCTACCCTGGGAAAGTAACCCAAGTGATAAATCTGGGCAGAGAAACCTTGACCTACACCTTAGTTTTCTTCCATAGGAATCATAGTGTTTACTGCTCTGCTAATGCAGGAGCTGAGTTGCAAGAGGAGCTTTAAGCTTGTGTATGAGATGATAGCAACCATTTGCCCTTGCTTGGGTCAGTCTGCTCTTATCCCTTTATTTTAGTAACTAGGTTTCTAGTGGGGCAGGATCTTTGCCAAGATAGATCTTGTCCTTATACTGATACTTTTGTTTTCTACATAGATACTATTTTTTTCCTTGGGTATTTCTTTTTAAGATGGCTTCAGATTTCAATCACTACAATATGAGAGTGTCTCAGACTTAGATAAATATTTCTTTTGGCTTCTATATGAAATGGGAAAAGCTTTGTGGTTTGGTTTTTTTGTTTGTTTTGGTTTTTAATCCCAGTTGCATGGGGAGAGACCAGAAGCACAGAGATTTTATAGCTCTGATTCTCAAACACAGTGAGCTGCCCAACTCCTACATGGCAGAAATTCTTCTGTGTGTTAGAGAGTCTGAGCATGACTTGGTTGGAATCACTCAGAAAGCACGTGGCTGACTGGGGAATCTGGACAATGAATTGGCCTCCTGTGTCTCCAGTGAAAACAGGCTTGGTGCACATGCACTGAACAGCCCTCCAGCACCAAGGGATGAAGATAAGTAAGCAGAGGGCTTTGAAGAGGGTGCTACATCTCAGCCAAGGGCCTTTAATGAGTCTAACCTGATCCTCTCTTTCAGCATGGCAGTACCTTACAGCATGAATTATTAGATTGTACTGAGAGGAGGCAGTTCATTGGTAGAAATTAAAATCCAAAACACAATTGCATTTTCAGGATTTGTGAGGCATAGAGAAAAGAAAGTGTGTTCATACCAAACATTTTTAAGATGAATATATTGGTGTCATTACTCCCCATTTCTGACTCAGTGTCCACAGTGTATGTGTATGAAGCGATGAATTTTTCCTGACTGCACTTGCTGAAAGAATTTTGTTAATCTTCACTTTAAGCACAAGAGCACATGTGCTACAGTCTTTTACACATCTTGCTTTCCCTTTTAGCCCACAAAATATTCCCTTAAAATTTTATTTCTAAAGACTACAGTGTAAAAAAAAGTAATTAAATGGGACATACCTTTTGGAAAATCTGACATTTTAATGGAAAAAATCTTCACTGAAAATCTGCTGTAAAGATGGTCCTGTTTTATTTAGCAAAATAGATACGGCTTTGAGTACCCATTTTTGGTTTTTTCTTTGTAGCACAAATAACTCAAAATGAAAGTATTTGAGCATTAGTGTGACAAGGGGGCAAAAATGCACCATGAGTCAACTGCTACCCATAGAAAACCTACAAAGAGGTTTATTTAAAAAGCAAACACTTTGCACTTACAGAGGCAAAGCCTGAATGAACAATTGCAGTCTCAAAAATGCCTTAAGCTGAGGGGTTTTGCATTTCTTAGGACCACTAAAAAAGTGAATTCCCAAAAAAAAAGCTCATGCACTGAGACCATTCTGCTATTAGGTGCCCAGGACACAATCAGGACTGTTACCTCTAGGTCACCAGCCTACACAGATATTCATCCTGGTTAGACAGTGTGCCATGCACTTAATAAAGGTCTTCTTTCATCCCCTGCAATCTTGTGTAAACTGTCACTTCTCCAGAGCTTTGCAAAGTGTGAGTTCAAGCATGCAAACTCCTAACGATACAACAGGAACTTGTACCAGCACAATCCAGCTACCACGTTAAGGTCAGGTCTGGAGTTCACTGTCATCTGTTGGAGACACCAGTCATCAGTAAACTCCCAAATAATGTGTTCATTCAGGGATACAATGAAAGAAAGTTCAGTTGAGTGGCAGGAGACACCAATATTTACATATATTCCAGTACTATGAAGTACTGAAACACAGTAAAAGCCTTTGGAAGTGAGATATGTGGGGGTCTTTTCTCCACCGGCTGAATTTGTGCTGAGGTCGACAGCTCACAAATGAAGTCTGTAGCAGAAAGAAGAATAGAAGCCCTTATCTGCTGTGCTTTCCTGATATATAACTGCATTTCCTCTGTCCCTAGACATGAACACCCCACATCTGCCCACTCTTACCCCACACTCTGTATGGGGAAAAGTAGTTGTGCCACTTGTGCTAGTTAATTTTTCTATAGCTTGGTATCAGATACATTTAGGATGGTAGCAACACCCTAATACAGCCTCTACTACCCCTCCCTCATTTATGATGAGGATTTATTTATTCTCTGCTTGGACTTGTTTACTCAACAAGTAGTAATGATTCCACACTGCCAAACATCCATGACATTTGTGACACTTTAATGGCAATTGTAATTTCCTTTCATGCAAAGGAAGAGTTCTGGCAGCACAGTTCAGCAAGGGCGATCATCTTTTCTGCAAAAGAAACTGCCTCTGGAAGAAAATCCCCATTTTGTGAATATATTTGGGCTTGTTTTTTCTCTACAAGAAATTCTCAAAGTTTTCAATAAATAAAATTAAGACAATCAATGATAAATTTAGGAATAGACACAAGCTTTGTGCTTGTGGTATACAGCAAGGATATGAAAAGTCAGTGATTAGTCCTGAAAAAGAGACTTTGGATGCTGTCTTTTCTCCATTCTTCCAAAAGTCTTTGCAGCCCCGTGTTTAGATCCTTCACATACAATACAGGAGAGTCGTGTTCAACTCTTTGCTCTGATGTATATTTAAATTGTTTAAAGAGCTCCAACAAGGGCAGTAAAAGAAATCTGACACACTACTCCCTAACCTTTGTCGTCCCCCACCTTCTCCTCACTCCCTCTCCCCCCCAAGTTACTTTGTGGCCAAAGTAACTTTTAATGCCCTTTGCAAACAGCGTCAGAGCAAGTGTTGGATGTGGAACTCACACCAAGCAAATGTGCTGTTCTGTTGGGGTCTCCTCCCCTGCCATGTAGCCCTGGGAGAGGGGCCCTGAGGGCACAGACACGGGGCTTCCCTGCCCCTGCTCAGCCTCGTTCCCATTGGTTGGTTTGTGTTCCCTGCGCGGGCAGAAGGACCCTTGGTCCCGTGACTGGGACAGTTCCTGGGCAGAGCCCCGGCCATGCGGCTGGAGAAATAAACATCTCTCTGAAACAGCTATCAAGAATCTGTCTGTCCATATATATTTCCTTTCCACGGGACTCCTGGTTTGATATATGCGTGTTGCAGGATCCCCACTGCAACAAATGGTGGAGAATTGTGAGCAGAACGATCCCCGATCCCTAAGCGACTGATTTGTGTGAGTAAACCCTGGAAACTTTGGATTCCTCTTCTTGGTTTTGCTTTGCTATTCCGTATCTAAACTATGGAGGAACCGTGGGAAGACTCTTGGCTCTCAGAGCCGCATATGGACATTTATCTTAAACTTAAAATGATTCTTGAACAACGATTTGTAAATTTTAGCTTGATTCAAGCTCAAAAAGAACTGAAACACTTCCTGGCATGGTTGTTTAAGAACTTTTTCTATGTTTCTTGGGATTTAATTCTTACCAAGGGCTTTTGGAAAACTGTTTGGACACAGTTAATACTGGAGTCAAAATATATGCCGATGGAAGAATATTTTCGTGAATATTATTTAGTTACCGAGACTGTTGAGCAATGTCAGCTGTGTCCTGGCGAAGGGAAGCCTGGCGCAGGGACCGTGCGGCCCAGGCCACGGGCACCGAGCGCTCTGAGAGCAGCAGCGAGGCAGTTCCCGCGCGCGGGCGGAGCCACGCGAGCCGCAGTGTCGGTGGCGGAGCGAGGCGCGGCGGGACCCGGCGGTGCCCGAATGGCCCCGTGCAGCGCGTGGTGGAGCGAGCCCCGGGAACGCCCGACCAAGAGAGGCGGCACGCGGGCGGCGGCTGGCGGCGATGGCGGTGGAGCGGAGCCGCGCCCAGCCGAGACGCGCGCTGGAGCAGGGCGCGGGGGAGTCATCGCTCGGGGGCCCGGCCGAGACGTGGGTGCAGCGCCCAGCAGCGGCAGCGAAGCTGCGACCAGAGGAGGCGACGCACGGAGAACTGAGCGGCACGGCCCGGCCCGGCCCGCGCAGCCCCGAACGCGACCCCGGGAAGAGCGCGCAGGCACCAGCAGCGCCGACAATTCCAACACGGGAGCGACCGAAAGAGACAGCAAAGATGCAGCGAGACAGAAAACAGCAGCCACTCGGAAAAAGGAAAAGATCATAGCAACTAAGACCTTAGGGATAGTAAAATGGTATAATGTTAAGCAAAATTATGGTTTTATAACAAGGTGTGACAACCAGCAAGACATATTCATGCATAGAACTGCTATTAAAAAGAATAACCCTGAAAAATGCATCCCAAGCTTGGGAGATGGAGAGGTGGTGGAATTTAATATTGTACTAGGGAGAAAAGGGTTACAAGCATCGCAGGTCACTGGGCCTGATGGTGTTCCTGTAAAAGGCAGTATATATGCAAAAAATCGTAGTCATGTTAGACAGTATCTCCATTGTAAGCCCCCCCTACAGTTTCCCTTTCCTAATCCCACCTTTCCCTTTTACTCTATGTCCTATTACCCCCAGTGTATTCCCAATCCGTTTTTTCATCCATGGTTTCCCTCACAAAACCATGCTTTTGCCAATTGTTTCCCCAAAAATCCCTTTCCAATGCCGAGTGGGGGATGAAAAGGGGGAGGGAAGAAGTTAAACCCTCTCCTGCCTCAGTTTCCCCACAAAGCATGCTCAGAGAATTCTGTCTCCCTTCTGTCAGCCCTAAGATGTTCCAGAGAATCTGTTTGGACATTTAAAGACTCAGGAGGGTGGCTTGTTTTGTCTTGAAACTGTTCTTGTTATGTTTATCCAGTTGTTTTCATTCTCCTTTTATTAAAATAAAACGGGTGAGGTGTTGGGGTCCCTCCCCTGCCATGTAGCCCTGGGAGAGGGGCCCTGAGGGCACAGACATGGGGCTTCCCTGCCCCTGCTCAGCCTCGTTCCCATTGGTTGGTTTGTGTTCCCTGCGCGGGCAGAAGGACCCTTGGTCCCGTGACTGGGACAGTTCCTCAGCAGAGCCCCGGCCATGCGGCTGGAGAAATAAACATCTCTGAAACAGCTATCAAGAATCTGTCTGTCCATATATATTTCCTTTCCACGGGACTCCTGGTTTGATATATGCGTGTTGCAGGATCCCCACTGCAACACTGTTCACCACCTCATGTGGCTGTAAGAGATTTGCTCCTACCTGGATATTCCAGCATGGAACGAAGAAACCCTTCCTGACTAAACTGCCCAAAAATATTGGTATGTTCCCATGAAACACTTCTTTTGAGCTATGAACCATTTTCAGTTTTCACAGGAGAAGTCCTGAGTCAGTTACCTCCACCTCTTTGCACACTTGCTGTTGCATATAGCACATCTTAAGGGAACCCATCTTATCAAGAATTCTGTTGGTTTCTGACTTTTTGGGTTTTTTTCTGTTCCCACTGTAGTTTTCCCCTTATCCCAGACGAGGGCAGCTTCTTGTTCTTCCCACCATCCACTAGAAGAGCTTATCTCCTGGGACACTAACACCCTTCAGCTTTTCACTGTTGTCCCTGCAGGCACAGCAGACACTGCTGTCACTGGTACAACGACATCAGCTTGCCTGTACCCTGCATGGTGTTCATCCAGCAGATGTCAGAGTGGTTCAAGACCCAGCATGAGAAGCAGGGCCTGTGATCAGGGGACTTCTTCCAGTTTTTTACTAAAAGCTTTGTTCACCCTCTCTTCTTGACTTGGCAGTCCAGAGAAGACTCCTGCAACTCTGTCTCCTTTGTGACTTCCCTCCTGATCCCATAAACTGTTGGCAGACTTATCATCTTTTCCATACCAAAGCTCCATGCAGCTGAGCTGCCTTGCTGTGTACAGCACAACCCATCAGAGCACTGGAGTCATGGGGGCTATCCCACAGTGTCCTGGCAGGAGCACTGGCTGAAGAAGCAGCTTTGATGCAGTGTTGCAACTGGGCAAATGGTTGACTGGCCAAAGGGTTTTCTTAGAGGTCTCTTTGTTCTTAGCTCTGACCCAGAGATGATCAGTCTGGTAACTGGTTTGATAAAGCCACGCAGAGAGATGGCACTTTTATGCTTCCCTCTACTTGCAGAGCAGCAGTCAACTGCTGTTAGACAGGTCAATAGATAGTTAGATAGGTTAGATTTTAGACAAGCAGCTCCTACAGCAGTTCAACAAATGGGAGGTGTTCTGATGAAGAGCAGACTAAATATGCTCATTCTGTAGCTAGTGAAAATGTAACTTTTCTCAGTTGCTTTCAGGTTGTGAAGTAGCTTTTTAAAAGAGCATCTTAATCCACTGTTTGGCATTGCAAGTTTCACACCATGGACCATCTGCCTCTTGTTTACCCTCTTCTCTCTGGTCCTTCTCTTTCATTCTCACCTCATATTAAATTTCTGGCTGAAGATATGCTGAACAGTTGGTCTGAACAGCAGAGGCACCTGACATCTGTTTTCAGAAAACAAAGCTAATCAATTGACAACTCAAGGACCAGACCTTTTGGGGGTTTTACATACACTTCTGAGCAGCTACTGACAGCAGTGTTGCCAAAAAATCTGGACATAATGCTCTGTAAGAGTAATGTCTCCTTAATCTGACACAACTCTTCATGGTACTAAGCTCTCTTGAGCATCACAGCTATTATACTCTTACCAGTATTAAGGACTGTATACAAATCCTTCCTTCTTCATATCCTATAAAAAATAGCATTCTGCATCACCCATGGAAAACAGAGGCCATTTTGTATTGTAGATGATACTGTATCTGTAATCCCAGTGTGCACACATATGCATATCTACAGCTTTCTGGTATCTCTCAAAACAAGTACACAGGCATACATATATATGCTATGGAAAAGAGGCCTCGGGAAAGTATTTCTTCATAGCAGCTTTAGAATACATCAGAAATTTCTATGTAATATAAGAAAAAATGTTCAGGTCTGACTGCTCTGACAAATGACTGCCCGCCTGCACAGCAGGTACTTCAACTGCAAAGCTGACAAAACACTTGGCAAGACTCTTGGGGACTGAGTTATTGGTAAGGCTCAAAGCCAACATGAGTGCCACAACTAGAGCTGGAGAGTTGCCTTCCTTTACTAAATTAAATATGTATTGCCACCTACTGGCTATATTGCTATATTACTATAACAAACCGGTGATTGCAAGGATACAAAATCAACCACCTGTGTTCTCTCCATATGAAAATTATATACACTAGTAGGAGAATAATTAAAAGTTTGTTTCCATCTTTTTTTAGTGAGGAAATGATACTTAAATAGTTTTTTCTCCTTTTACAAAATATATCAGTAAAAACAGTATTGTACATTTAGAGGTTCCATCATGTGGCCATATTTGGGTATGAGGGTATAATATGACTATTAATAAATGTAATTAGTGTCCTGGCTGCCTGTACCTGCCTCTTTTCTTAGACACACACAGTATGTCTCAGGGAAGAGGACATATTTTTAGTCTGGCTGACAAAAGCAGAAGAGATCACAGTTGCTGGTTGGCTGTAGGTACTAGAAATATAATCAGATTTAAGCAATGCTGTGGTCACAGTCTGGCTGAAGAATGGTCATGCATCAATAAATCTACTGTATAATTTCTGCTGTTTGCAATCTGAATCAAACTGCACTAAAAGCGCTGCTAATTATCCTATTCTATGAAGCAGCAAGGCAGACTGGCATCACATTCTGAAGAAAAAAATTATATGAGCACAGTTAATCTGTAAAATAATATAGTATTGCAATAGTGCATTTTTCCAAGAAAATCCAAACAAGATCTAATTCAGGGATTTTGGTAAATGATAAAGACAAGTTGCATTTGATTCTGGTCCAACCCAAGCTTTGCCAGTAAAAACCCAAGAATTACACAGGATGATGAAAACCACCTTCATTTACATTGGCTCTAAATTTATTCTGCCACCTTCCTCCAGCTGATTGATGTTGTATAATATGAATATTATTCTACCAATTCAGCGGGTAAAAGGCTTTTTCAAAGCTTGGATGCAAATTACATGGCTTAACTTAAAAATAAAAAAAAAAAAAATCAAATGTGGTTTGCCTGAATTTATAGCGAAACAGGTCAGAGAGTGCTCACTGAACCTGCACCAAGTGAATGGATAAATTCAGTAACCTTTGGCTGCTGAATGGAGGGGAATAGTTGCAGAAAGGAGTTTCTTAGTGTAACCAGAATCACAAGAGGATGTTTTTCACACTTCCTAAATTATAGCCTATTACATAGTGTTGTAAAGTAATCTTACCGTTTATCTTAGTCTGCAGTAAACTGAAGTATCTCTACTCAAAGATGAGATTATCTTCAGAGAAGTTTCAGATACAATAATTTAGGTGTGTTGACTTTATATGTTCAGCTGATTTCCTTATATTTATAAATTGTTCCTGTGTAGGAATTGTTCCTCCTACATTTCACATATGGCTATGTTTTCAGATATCATTAGTGTCAAGCACAATGCAAGGAAAATTACATATTCAGCAGAAACCTGTATTATATAACTACATAAATGCTCTCTTCAAAAATTCGCATCAGCAGTAACCATTTCTAGTGGGACACGTACCAACAAGCAGTCTCAAACAAACAGCTACTTGACTTTCATAAACAGAAAACTGCTCAGTCCTTTCCTGCAATTGTTGGGATTTACTTTGAGGATTTCTATTGAAAACAGAAACTGTATTCTTAAGTTAAGAGAGCTCTGAAGCCATTCTTCAGAAGACACTTGGAGAAAGAGCAGTTGATGTCAGCTTATCTTAGAAAGCATCTGTGAAAACATCTATGAAGGGTAAGCTATCACGGGTCCATAAACAGTGTTAGGTATTAGACCATCTCCTCTGAGAAGCTACAGTATGCTGAAGTGCTGTGCAAATATGGAATTAGTGTAGCCTCACAGTTTGCCTCTTTACCAAGTAACATTAAGGTTCTGGAAAGAGAGTAGGGTTAGATAAGATATTAGAAAAATACTCTTTACTGTGCAGATGATGAGACACTGGAACAGGTTGCTCAGAGAAGCTGTGGATGCCCCATCCTTGGGAGTGTTCTAAGCCAGGTTGGATGGTGTCCTGAGCAAAGTTATCTAGTAGAAGGTGTCCCTGCCCATGGCAGGGGGGTTGGAACTAGGTGATCTATGAGGTCACTTCCAACACAAACCATTCTATGATTCTATGATAGCTCTGCAGCAGCACTTAGATTGAAAAGCGGGAGCATCCAAAATACTTATTTCAGGAATACATATATCTATAATTTTTTTTTTTTTTACCCTGGGGGTCTATAATACAAGTTCCTTTTAATCTCTCTATGCCATACTTCTGTTTTAATCTTTCCCCTGTGCTCTTACCCTTTGGTAACTTTTCACAGCTATAAAAGTTACCTGTTGTAGGCAACTAAATTTGCAGATTTTTGGCAGCTGTGAAGTTTAAAATAGTGCACAGCATGGCAAAACATGCTATTTAAAATATGGTGAAGACAAAGTGCTACCTTTTGTTTCAGTACCAACACCCTTCAAAGAGAGACGGTGATGGGAACAGCCACTGTGTGCTGGAATTCCCATGAAAACTAACCTGTGAGCAGCCATGGGATGGCGATCTCGATCCACACAAGTACGGTTTGAACACCAGAATGCCGAAAGACTTGCACAAAATAAGTACACCCGGTCACTTGCTCTTCATCCAAATCCGTAGCAAGTTAATCAATTCCTTTTCTCTCAGCTAGGCTTGGTGTTAGTAATGCCACTAAGATCTACAGGCTGAGAAGTCTAATGTTTATCCACCATGCAACAAGGAGGGTTTTTCAGAAACATTTTATTAGAGACTTCAAAAGTATTCAAAGAGAATTTAATAAACTGAAATATTTTAAGATACATCCAGTGGCATAATGAATAATGGCACTTATAAAAAAGTGATCAATTTTATATTCAGATTCTCTGTACTCTTCAAATTCAAATTTGTACACTGTTTTCTATTTCAGGTTCTTTTTTTTTTTTCAGACATCAGATTAAACTTCAGGGTAGCTACTGTAGAACAGGTACAATCATAGATATTTTATCAGGTAGAGAAACTGAGTTGTAGTATTAGAAGTGACAGTAAAATAAAGGAAGACTATTTTTTTTTTAAGTGAAAATCTTGTCACACAACCATGGTGATAACCTTGTAGTCCCTGAATCTGATTTGGATGTGTTTAATAAGACAGGAGCTGAATTTTCTTCAGGTATGTCACAATCTGAGGTCTCTGTGCATAAGCAGGAGGTCAGGCAAATATGAGTCACATCAGCAAAACCACAAACAAATAACAAACGCACAAAGTACCTTTAAAATATTTCAAGTTGCAGCTCTATGTTTTGAAACCACACTAAGTTTTTCAAGTGCTTTCCATCTTCAGACTCATTTGAATTCAAATTCCCTTTGTGAAAGAACAGAAGACATCAGAACAAGAAATGACAACATACAGTTGTGTGGGGACAGGCCAGCTCTATTAACTGCACTATAGCACTACAGCATATTATACAGTGAGAAATGCTCTAAGATCCACTTCAAACCCATTGACTTGCAGGAACATATTTCAGACTTGCTTGAATCCCTGCTGGTCCCTGTCTGCCAGGGCCATGACAGTGCATACATGAAGGCACATAAAATTAGTTAAAGCTCTAACAGATTTCAATTCCACTTACTAGACACACTTACTGTGTCTTTTCAGTCACTTGGAATTTCCCTCACCCTTCTATGAAGATTAAAGCAAGTTAACTACTTTTATTCAATTTGGAGACAATATCCAGTCTCTAAATTTCTTCAAAGGGAACTTCCAACTGATAGCTCAAGCATAAAAGCCCAAAGAATAGCCAAAGGTGTCTCTCTGAGAGCTGTTGGACACTGATTGCTGCTGGTGCTGCATTCAGATTTTTAGAAGGTCTGCACCTTTGAGAAATGCTCCCACAATATGCATGCAGCTAATTCCACCAGTGAACTGCTTTTTACCTGTAGCATCCTACAGTTAGAGATCATGTTGAAAATAACAGAAAGGTTGAGTTTCCCAGTCAAGACCTGGATGTTTAATTTTTGTTAAGCTCACAAATTCTCAGAGAAGCATTATTTTTTGGCTTATCCACACAATAAAGTTAAAGTACAGATAAAGAAGTGTGTGGATTTACAGCCAGTTTTCCATTGGAGTCTTGAAGCAGCTCTCTGTATGTTCTAAGGTAAGTCGTTTGATACGGTGCTCTCCCTGTAGGTGTTCAAGCCAAGAAATAGCATCAGATATCTGGTCAGTTATCAAGTTCAAGTTTCATTTACTGTGCACTGACTTCTCAAACAAGCTTGGCTTGAGCAAGATCAGGAAAAGAGTGTGTCTAATTGACAAGTTATCAAGGAACTGGAAAAGAATGGAAAAGAGCAAAACAGAAAGCTACAACTAAGTTGCAAGGGAAAAGTTTTCATACTACTGCCTTTTTAAAACTTATTTTTCGTGTGGCAAGTGGCTGGCTGCTGCCCAGACTTTCAGAGTTCAGTGCCATAAACAAATGCAAGAAGATTCCTTGATCTAATTCACTGAAACTCTCTAAAATGCAAATGATCTCTGATGAGCAAATCAAAGCCACCTTCCTTTCCAAGAAACTGGAAAAGAATGGAAAGGGGCAAAAGAGAAAGTTACAACTAATGTAGGGCAGAGAAAATTGCCCTGATGCTCAGCACTAAGCAGCATTGGCACCAGGCACAGAAATGCACCTGCTGTTATGTCCTATGACATCTCCTGTGTTTGTGGGGAAAGGGGAATAGATCTGGATATATTCAGAAAGGTTCAGTACAGCTTAGGCAAGTTAGTGTTCCTTTGTTAAGTTATAGCAGGAGTTTTCAATGTATGGTCTGTGAAATCAGGAAATAGGTCTGCAAATGCATCTGAGAAGAGTGAACCTCTTCTGAGTGAGCTGCAGCTTATCCTCAGGTCTGAACTTCCATTGGGGAAGCTGGCGAAAGTCTGCAAAGCAGCACTCTGTGGTTGAGGAGAGGTTCTTACAGGGCACCTGGACATGTCAGCAACTGCTTAAGAGTAACCTGTGAAATACCATAAGAGGCTCTGCATAAATATGGTCAGCAAAGACAAACAGCTCTGTGTTTGCTGTGTGGAGTCAAGAACACAGACAGGAGCCACTGTTTTACAGATAACTTCTCTCTTATCCATTCACACCTTAACTTGCTCTCAGCTTACATCTGCTCCTTGTAGCTTTGTCTACCTGTATAGTTGCACCATTACAATAAAAAAGGCACAGTTTTACAACTGCTGACTTTGCAATCTGTGCAAAATCCCTTTGACCAGGCAGCTCTCTGTCAATGGATAAATGGACTCACAGCACACATGCTGTGACTTCAAAAAAAGCTTCAAAAGGTTTCTGGGTAAGGAAAAAAAAGCATACTAGGAAAACCTGAATATATGATAACTCCATTCATACATCAATTTCAATTTGCCATATCAGATCATGTGGCACCTGGATGTTTGATGTTGTCAAGGATGATTTAAATTAAAGTGCAGCTTATCTATTAACACAAACCCTCACATTCCCTCAGACTCTTCAATGCAAAGATCATATCTTTGACTTTTGTGAAGTGCCTGAAAAAGAGCCCTAAAAAGCCGTGAAAAATACTAATATTATCTTTGGAAACAAAGATGTGATATATGAAGTGAAATAACCTTGAATATATAATGGAAAATTCTCTATATTTGAGGCCAAGATAATAAAAGCAAATACAAATCTGATAATTCCATTTTTTCCACAATTTCAATCCACACACTGAAGCTGTATTTCAGATAAGCTGATGTCATGTTCAAACCATAGGCAAAAATTTTCAGTGTCAGAAAGTGCAAACTGCAATTTTCAGTCATTAGATTAAAAAACTGATTCTGTAGCTGATTAATATGTCATGAATGTTTTTGCTTGCGGTAAAAAAAACCTCTGCTTTAATCTGGTGACTCCAATTATTAAACACGTTGCTTTAGTGTGCTTAAATCATGTTGCCCGTGGAGACTAGGAGAAAAATCACTCTAACTATGAATTACTCTTTATAATTGTCATCTTTAGAGCCCTGAAAGCTTAATCCTCACATTAAAACACCTAGTCTATCCCAAAATTCTCATCCTTGAGGCCAAAGCCCAGAAATAATATAAGAACTCATGGAGCATGATATGAACATTAGCATATTTAAAATGTAAAAACTTTATCAGATGGCCATAGCAGATGCCATCAAAAGCAGAGCAGAACAATCTATGTAGAGTAGTATTTGAACATTTTCCTATCTGGAACCACTTGAGATTTGTAGAAAATCCATAACAGCCTGCTTCAAAATAGGTTAAACCTACTGGTAGTCCAGATCCCATTCCTACTGTATCCCCACACTATTATTTTGCAGTATTTAAAACAACAAATTCTCAGCAGCACCTTCAGAACTTGCAATGCTGGACCTTTACAAGGAAACACAAGGAATGTTGATGGTGCTTACCAAAGAGAGAATTCAACCAGAAGAGTCCCAGACCCCTCTTGACACTCAAAGATGCTACTGACATCCCAAAAGGCAGCTTCTTACACAAACAAAGAAAAGACAGACATGAAGTCACATAGTAGTGTATTGGGAGGAATGCTTTTTGGCTTTTCATGTTTAATAGGAAACTTAATTGTATAAATATGTTATACAGTGCATCAAAAATTGAACTGTAGAATATTACATTATGGGAAAGATTTAAGTTAAGGATGTTCTCCGTAAGAGTATGACCAATATAATGTTCCAAAGGGTATTCAGGTAGTCTGTAGTGTGAAAGCACATAAAGTGAGAAGAAAGGATTTTGCTACACTAGTAATGAATCCAAAATGGGTACTTGAACTGACTGATGGAGCTTTTGGTGAAATCAGGAGCAGAAAGGAAGCACAGGCCACTCAATCACTCCTAGAAGATTCCTAATTTTCTTGATTTTTGGTCTTTTTTTCATTTTTAATTTGAGTGAAATTTACATCTTTAAGAGAGGCCATGGAAAGAACATGAAAGTATCAAATGTCCTGATGATTTGCACTAATCAGGAACTCCATCTTGTGGCTACCTCACAAGATGAGGACTGAGGGCACCAGCCAAGTCACATGAGAGGTCATCATGCACTTGCATGATATCCCCCAAAATCTTCACTAAAGAGGAGTTCTTCTCTTCCCACAATTCTGGAAGGAGTGCAGCCCCAGGCTTGTCTTGAAAAAATTTAGGCTGAACTGAAGAGGATTTAGGTGGTTTTTTCTCTCCACCTGTATTCTTGGGATAATTTTTCATGAGGCATTGATGAATTCTAGAATCTCAGGCAATAGTAGTCTTCTAGCCAGGAGTGTAACTATCTGGGAGAAATATGAAAGGTGTTTTTCACTTCCTACTGTTAACCTACAAAGCAAATGGCTACTTCCACTAAAAGTTTGTCATAACACAATTGCCCTGCTCAGCCCCTCAGCAGAGGGATTAACACACATGGAGGGCAGAGGCAAAGGGCAATTCGTGTGTGTGCCACTCCTGCCTCTGAGCAGGAATCCTGGGGGGCACAGACAGCACAGGACCCCTGGCAGGGAGGATATGGCGGATTCAAGAGTGGAAGAAGAAAAGTGAGCTTCTCACAAAACTGTCTGCTCTTAGCAAAAAGAGAATAGGGAAGAGCAGGCAATGAGGAAGATCAGAGACACAGGACAGACAGTGTCTACACTCAGAGCACGACCCTTTACACGGAGAAAGTGGGATGTGGCTGCCAGGGAGCTCATGCAGTGGGATGCTGAAAGTATGCACAGAGCAGGCTCTTAGTGAGCCAACAAGCATGAATGCATTTTGCTTTATGTAAGCATGAGAGAAAAGCTGTAGCTGAGGTTATGTTGCCATGGAAGCCCAGAAAAAAACAGAGCAAAGCAGCTCTCCCATGAGATTGGCTGTTCTTTATCTCAAGGTGTTGAGATACAGACGCTGCTCTGTTGTACTTACACAACCGTGCAGCTGCTAGCACTGCATTTCAGGAATATTCAGAACTCGATAAGGCCCTCCTGGGTCCTTCCCAGTCCAGTTTACACTACTCTTAGGTGGGGGAGATGTTGTGTTCTCTGATCTTATATTTTAACTACCATCTGGAAATTTATTTATCGACTTACTGTGCCTTTTCAAAGCAATTGTGGGCAATTGAATGTGCTTCGAGAACTCCTGAGAGTTCTCACTTTTGAAAAGCCACATACAGAGTTCCTTGCTGGAAGAAAGTCACATTTTGGCAGAGATATCAGTTGGTGAATGGCTTTGTTTCATCATAGAAAATGGGGCCACAGAGAGCTGAGATATAAAGGAAGTCTTTTAATAGCAAAGCAGAATGAAAGCTGGGAATTGCTTCAGCCCACTAGTATGAGGACTGCAAATTTTTTTACAGTGAAATCAAACATAGAAAGTTTATTCTATGCTTCTGTTCCTTACTGTTTTCTTCTTTAGTCACTGTATTTTCAGTTAGTTTCAGAAGTTAGTTCATTTTCCCCTCAGATGAATTTGTTTCAACTCTATGTTCTTATTTAGACACAGGGTATTTTTAAACATCACTTCTGAGGACTCCTAATATTTGCATTACTATGGATGAACCCATCTAAAGACTGACAAACAAATCACTACCACTAGATGAATCCTCTAAACACATTTCCACTTGTGCTCTTTCTTTCACTTTCATAGATATCTGTAGCCCATTACTACTCCTGACAAGGGAAATGCATCCACTACCATACTGAAAGGGTACAATATGCATATCTGTAGATTATGGCTTTCGTTTTTTATATAAAAAGGGAAGTTACTGGAGTAACTGGTTATACTGGAGTTAACTGTACGTTCCTTTATTCATAATTCTAATATGCATGATAAATAACTGCAGCTAGCATGAGGTGTGTGTCTGATTCCCAAATTACCATGTCTTTGAATGCAATAATGCACTCATTTCCTAGACAAGGCAGAGCTACAGATAAGCATTTTACTATTGAGTACAGAGTGACCAGAATGAAGAGACTAAACAGCCCAACTTCATTAACTTGCTGTCATGGGTTAGCAAGCATAGTCCCGAAATTGATTTTCCTGCAAAGAGGTGCTTACAGCTTCCTCTGTGACCTGACAAAACCTATCAGCTGGCCAGTTTGAATATGGACAATTCTTTAAGCCACTTAGAATTCTGACCGCCTCTGTGGTCCACATTTAAGAATGGACAAAGCCTGGGAAGCTCTCTCCGTTGCTTCCGGCCAGAGGACTGGTAACTTGGCTGGGCCCTGCCAGGACCTGTTCGGGTTGGGTCGGGCCAGGCCACAGCCATCCTGGAGCCGATGGGCCCCGTTCCACCCACGACCCCCCCCCAACCCTGCTATATGCAGATGGGCACCTCCCCCTCTCCAGTGCAGCTGAAGATGAAGATTCAGATGAAGCTGCCCACTGCCCGGCAAAGATCATGTGACCAACAGCGATAAGCAACATTCCAGCTGTAAGGCCCAGGTGAGATTAACCCTTTTAGTGCTGTGAAGAGCTGAAAACCTGAGGGAGGAGAAAGAGGAGATGCTTAAAGCTGAAATTCTGTTGTAAAGCTATGGTGGTGATGGACAACGATATATCAGAGTACCCATTGTAATTTCATGAAGGCATGGGGGGTGGAGCGTTTGACATCTACTTGTGAGCAAAAGTACCTATGCTGAAACAAGCAAATGCTGAAGCAGCTGTAATTTGATGAGAAGTTTGAACAGGGAGAGATGGAAGTGATGAGGACTCTTGCTCCAATTGGAAGGAGAAGACCTCTGTTCCTAGAAATACTCCCAGAGATGGTCCTAGAGATGAAGATGATGAGGACCCTTTTCCTCCCAGGGAAGGGGAGGGCCTCTATTCTTAGAGATGAAATGCTCCCAGAGATGGGTGAAGAGAACTTTTGTTTCTGAACGGCTCAACCTTAAAATTGTACCCCAGTAGCTCAAGATTGGACCCTCGAAAGCAGTTGTGGGAAAAGCTGCAAGTTGTGGGAGGGGACTCTCACATGATGCAAGCAGAGAACCAACCCGGGCGGCTGTCTTGTTGTGAAAATGTCTCCATAGCATGAGCAAGAGAGACTCCTCTTCCTAAATGAACTGAACAAGGCTATTATGGAAGTGGTAAACAGACTGAACATCTCAAGGGTTGTCTTTTTACATTGTCACTGGGAGAAGGGAGGAAAGGTGGGGGGAGGAGAAGTGTTCTGAAGGTGTGGTATGATTTTACTGTTTTTCCCCTCTTTTAGGTCTATTAATAAACTTCTATATATTCTCTCAAGTTTTGTGCCTGCTTTTCCTTTCTCCTAATTCTTATCTCACAGAAGGTAAATAGTAATGAGTATTTTGGACCAAACCACTACACTAAATTGGTGTTTCTGCCCAGTTACCAACTGAACCTGCTACACTTGCCTTTCATGAACCTTTTAAATCATTATTATGCTTTTATCAGTATCAATTTTCAGCAAATCACCATTTCATTTAAACTGGAAGGAGCTGTATAAATATAAGAAAGAAAAATGACTCTTCTGAAAGCTGAATTGCACATCCTTGTAGATGACAACAAGTGCTAACACTTAGGAGCTTCTTTCTCTCCTGCTTCCCATTCTTTTTGATTCTTGCAAAATTTCCCTCTCAGAATTGCCTCTGACATAAGCTTAGCTCACTGTAATAGTTGTTGTGGTTTATGCCTTGACAAGATGCAGTCCTGAGCTACAGAACAGCAGCACCCAGGGACTCTGTGAACTGTGACCACACAGCGACAGAGGAGAACCTTTCTTCACGTGAAACTTCATCCTGTTTGTTCCTGCCACCAGTTCCACAGCACTGCTCTCCATTCAAAATGTGTTCATGAATGTTAGAGTTTCATGTTATTGACAAGAATATGTCAGAATGTTGTAAGCAGCTGGAGCCTAGGAAATCTAATGTGTCTCAGTATTACTGTCAGTGGGATCCCCAACTACCTCCTAATGATAAATGAATAAACTATCACTAATATCAGTGTGAGCAGACCCCCTGTTCCCTATTTGAATAGTGGAGTTCAAAACTAAACTTTAATATATGATTTTGAACATAAAGAAAGTTTATATAGTTTTAGCACTTCAGTGTTTTAGAGATAACATGATAACATTATGTATGCACAAAATATATGTTTATAAATATAAAATAAATATAAATATCTATGTGTATATATAGAAAAACAAATATAAAAATAATATAAGTATGCTTATATGTCCTATGCACATATTTTAATTTTCCTTTTTTTCATAACCCAGTTCTTTCACATGCTTCCCTTTTCTCTTGCAGATTTTCTTTGCAATATATTGTCCTGTTAAAAGAGATTGAATGAATGACTAGGGAGTAAATGGGAGGAGACTTCATGCTCAGTTTCATATTAATTTAAATTTCATATAACTAACACTGCAATAGGTCATAACTGCCCCAAATAGGCCCCCTACATGGCAAGTCATGAGTTTAAGAAAGAGGGAAATATGAAGAAAAATAAGTTTTTTAGATCTTGTTTTCTAATTCCTCACAATTTACTGGTCTTAAGATAAATTCTGAAGTCTGTGAAGAGCAACCAAAACTAAAGCAGTAGAATAGGAGTAATCATTCACATAGCACTAACACAAATGGATACAGCAGAAATTAAACTGGCAAAAGATAAGAGGCTTTTTTTCAGGGCCCTAAGGGAGTCTAATTAACTTATTTCCAAATGGGATAGAAACATCATACTAATTTTACTGTCAGATATTTGGCTAGAAATCAAGAGGTTCAAAAGACATTAATGGGCAAAAAGGTAACATCTGACAATATAGCAGACAGGCTCACATAAACGGTGGGCTCCTTAATTTAAGAGTTCCTGAGGACATACTGAGAGCAGACAAATTATGGGCTGCAAAAAGGAATCTGAATTAAGTACCAAAGATTAATCATACCAAAAATAGACTATCAGCAATTTCCTTTCCATGTAGTAAGAGCTACCAGCAGTCTGGAAAATGAGCAATAAGGCTCAGAAAATAGGTTGCAGGGTTTGCTTTGACCTGCTGTGCTGCTATGGGATTCAAGCCGTCAGCATATCAGCATTGCATGTAAGTACATGAAATCATTACTGGATATAGGCATGCCAACTCCTCATTTCCATTTATTACTTTTTCTTCCAAGGTCATGAAAAAGTATCTGATGAATGTGCAATATTCCAGATGATGCCTGACAGAGCAGGCCACTTGCAAGCCTTCATTTATTTAATATTGCTGACTGACTGATGCTCTTTTCAAAGGTGAATTTAGGTTGGTGTTAATTTCTATGATATTCTACTTTTGATTAGCAGTGTTTCCAGTGCCATCTCCTACAGCAAAAAATGGTCCATCATCTTCAGGAATTTACCATACGTAATCCAGAAAACTTAAACCATGTTCTTTTTTTTCCACAAAAATATATCAGACGGGGAGAAGGTTGTTAAAGGTACAATATGCTGTTCTCCTGAGACAAAAAGCTTTCTAAAGGAATGATATTTATAAATAAAATCTACTTTTCTATACTAATTAGATCTGGTAAAATACAGACCCTTTCCAAACATACATTGTAAATGTAAGCATGTAAATTCTCTAAGGAAAGTAGCTTTGGGGGTAGAAATTCCAAACGCAAGGTATTTCAGAACTATGATGGAGATACTGTGGGTTTCAGCCATAGTCTACAAAGAAGCATGGAAACTTTTTTTTCCACTCTTATAAAACATTTTTTCAATTAGAACTGTAAGCAACAAACTGTTCTCTTAACTGCAATTTTCATGAATGCTCACTAGTTAACCTTAGACAACCATTTTCAGCCATTCCCATGTTTTCCCCTCACTGTATGTTTGTGCTCCCTCAGGCCACTGACTGGTTTGGACACATAGGACAACTGCAGAAACAAAAAACTCCAAATAACTTTCTGAAATAATTAAGATTTAATCAATTAGTCTAAGATCCACTTCAGGTAGCTGCCTGATGCCTTGACTCCCACTGACTTTTTCCCATGCAGATGTCTTCACACCCTTAAATGTGCCAAAACCCAATGCTACTCTTTCTATATCCAGACTACAACTGAGATGGTAAAAACTCTGGCAATGAGACAGTAGTAAAAACTGGGGTTAATCTTATCCAAGCTTCATACCCCACCCTATAAATAATTATAGGCAATATTTACAAGTACCACTGAATATTTGTGGTTTCAACAGATATAATTCTAGTTTTATCATATATAATTTTTAAATAGTCCTGTGGTTTCAACTATAGGTGCTACAATTCCAGTTCTCTCTCTGTTTAAATTTCTTTGGCCTTAGAGCAATAGAATACAGAAATTATGTAAAAGAGGATCCCTTGATATCTACAAAGTCACCATGTCTGCGAAGTAAAATTCAGAACAATACTCAAGGAGAGAACTTAATGAAAACGGCCATTATAAATCTCAGAACATTTCAGTAACTTGTTATCTCTATATAGCAATGTAATGACTCTAAGAGAAGAATAAAAAAAAAACACCCTCAGATAAAATCACTGTGAAAATAGTTTCTGTTTCAGGAAAACAAGATTAAAAAAATAAAAATAAGGATCACTACTGGCCTCTTTAAAGGATGAAAAAAAAGGAATAAATACTCAATGACTCTTAATTTGTTTATTCCACAAAATTGCTTCTAGGGTAAGATGATATGCAAGCTAATTGCAAGGAAATTAGCTGACTACTTAGCAAAAAGAAACCTGTGTAGCTCCTCTAACATCATCTGAGTGTTGTGAATGTGTAATTCCTCTCAGTCTGATTCTTCAACACACCTACAGCATTTTTGGCGGACTCTGGAACTACAGACCAGCTGAGGAAACAGCCTTGAGCAGTGCCAATCATAACATTTTTTTAAATTGTGAAAACTTTAAATTATTCAGGTCTAGTACTGAGTGAAGCCGTACAAACCTACTGTGTGACTTTCCTTCTCTTTCTCATATTGTACACAGGACACAGGTTCCCAGTGACATATCCAGACTTACAGCACATCTTTCAGCAGAGTAAGAACCAAAGGCAACTTCTAGTCACCTTCCTTAAACGATGGTCAGTTCTTTTTTTTCCAAGGCAACGAAACTTCAGTTTCAAAAGCACTTAGCCTTGAGCATTTCTGGACACACTCCTCTGCACCTGCAGCCGGAAGGTATTTGCTGTTCCAAAATGCATTCCTTCCAGGCTTTAAATTTCAAGATGATGTGAACAGTGATAAAAGATAAGAATGTGTCTGTGAGTAACTGACAATTACTAACCTTACACCTGCAAGAGATACATGAACATACATACATGAACACAGAGTTGAAATATATACCATATATTCCCACATGTGAAATACTTCCCAGTCCATTCTCACCCCTCTCCAGAAACCAGACATGGTTAGGCAGCAGTATAAAGGAAAGATGAGACATTCACAAATTGCTGTGGGGAAATTAAATTACATTACATTTTTTCTAGTTAAACTATCAATGATCTTTCTAGTCACATGCACAATTCCTGGACTATTTTTAGATTTAGCTTCTCCACTTTATGCCAGCAATTCTTCTCTGGATGCCAGTGATAATCTCATAGCATCTCATGGGGTTATTGTTATCCATGCCTCTGAGCATGACTCTGAATGAGCAAACTGCCAAGGTATCTGACAAGAACAGCTAAGCAAGAGGTGGTTTGTGTGTCACAGAGATCAGTATTTGGTAGTCCCTAAATTGCCACATCTATATGTTCCAGCCCCATGACCCGTGAGCTGCTTTCTGCAGTGCTGAAAGTCAAAGAAGAGCAGCATGGAGGTGACTGGGAGAAGACATTCACCGGAGAAGACATTCACATTCTTCACATGTGCAGTTCTCTACTGAGAGCATGAACAGCAAAGCTACAGTTTCATTATAAACTTGAATCAAAATCAACAAAATCTACAAAGGAGTCATTCCTCTGGCTTTAAGGATCATTGGGTTAGGAACAATCTTTCAAAAAGTATAAAATTCATCTCTTCCAGGTCTGATGACAGTCAGCTGGTCCAATACACAAGAAATGCAAAGAATTCAGTTTGGGGTGTTTGCACAGGATTCAGTCCCCATCTTGAGGGGCACCACCACAATGAGAAAGATTCATAATAAAATCTCACTCATCCCAGTTATTTCACATCTGTCTGTTTTCTTATACAGTTACACAGTAAGAGGATACATGTTGTAAAGTGCAGTTATCTCCAATAGTTGGTCGGGTGCCTATAGCTGTAAAACAGAAAAGCTATTTGGTCTTATCAGGTCATTTGAGTGACCTATCTGAAATCAGACTGCTGCACTCAGATTGGAAACAGGCCCCAAAATGCATAATTCTTGATAATACCCATGCACACACTAGCTCAGCAAGCTAGTGAGAAAGGCAAATGGGAAAGGGAAGAGTGAAAGTATTTAACTTCAGAAGAGATGTACAAATGTTTACATATTTTACAACAGTGAGCAAGTCTCAAAGCTAAGACTTATTTTTCAGACCACTAATTCTAAAATATTACTAGTTGTTTTATAAGCTGGGCAAAAATATTTTATCAACATTTCTTTTGCTGAAAATGCTAAGCTGGATCAAAGACATTTCAGAGATTGATATGGTTCACAGCTGAAGCACGCTGCCAAGTACTGTGTGGGAAATATATTCTCTGTGCTGTAGAGTCACATTTTATGATGATAGCCAGACTATTTTTTCTACGATGTAAAGAATTATATTTTCTTTGTTAAAAATGCTCAGCGCTACTGACATCTTCTCAAAGCATTTGATGTGAAATGTGATAACATGTTTCTTTGGACATAATTCTGCACACTGATTAAAAGTCTATCTTTTAAATGTTGTAGTTCAAATTATTTTTCTCTGGTAAATTCAGCTGACAATTTCCCACAAGCCCAAGCTGCTTCTAGGCAAGGACAACTAGCCAAAAAAAAGTATTCAATGTCATTTAGGTAGAATGTACATGTACAGGTGTTGCTGCCATGTAATTCTGTAAAAGTATTTGCAAATAATTTCAAAAGTTCTGGTTTCCCAAGCTCAGGAAAAATCAAGGTTTGTTGATTGTTTCAAGCACCTTTTCCTGATAGTACTCAGTTCAAATATTCTTTCTATTCTTTATCCTGCTGAACAAAATGCTTTTGCAGAGTGTTTTGGGCTTTTTGTGCTCCTTGTTTTACTTTTTTGATTCTCCTGCTCCCCTTTCACGAGCTTTTACTTACAAGCTAACCTGGACCCACTCACTGTCTGTTAGTCTGTGTTTGCTCTTGGGAATCATATTATTTCAGGTATCTTATAAATGAGCTTAAATTTTCCTGCATTTACGTTAAGAGACAGGCTATGTTCACATCCAATCTTTAACAAAATATTACTACTGGAATAATGAGCTGAAGGCACACAATTGCAGGTTGTTCTGAGGTTCTGGGTACTTCTTGCTTCCTAAAAAGTCTATTTGTTGTTAAAATGTCATGATACTTTGCCTGTAGAGCAGCTGGCAGGAAAGAAAAATTGGCTCTATACAGACAGGAGGGCTTCTTATCTGGAAAATACTTCACAAATATCCTCAGATATCATGTTGCATGATCATATATTTTTGCTCATAAAGTTACAGTGTCAAAGTACTTTTCAGCAGCATATGAATTACACGTGAAAGCTTTAGTATAAATATTAACATTCCTTAGCTAATCAGTGAGAGGTGAGGAAATGTTAAAGCCAAGACTTCTTCTTGCAGCCACCAAAGAGCATTGCACTGGCAAGACTTTAATTTCTTTAGTTATGTTACCAGTTCAAATAACTGCTTTTACACTTCCACAGCCCAGCTGAAATCCAGCAGTCCTCTCTCAGTTTTCCATCCCCTTTCACTGCAAAGGCTGCTGCAGCTATTTAGTGTTTCCCTAATCAATGTTCAAGCAAATTTATCTCACATGTGTCCCCCTATCCTAAGGTGTTTCTTTTAGGTCCACTACTGTGGAGGCCGGTGGGCCTACAGACCAAAAGACAAAGGGAGTCCATTGGTGGGACTGTCCCTAAGTCCAGAGATCCTCCCAGGTTAGGGTGACCGAAAAGGCTTCCCCCAGGCTGCTTTGTTCCATTATGTTAACGTACCCCAGTTCTGTTTCCCCGGTTGGCCCGTTGGCCTCCCTGCCCCTTTTTACCTAGTACGTCCCCACTCCAGAAGGTTCTCCACTCCCTATTCCCCCACTGTCCCTTGCCCCATTGCCACGCCCTCAGAGTTTCCCCACTGGCTTCCTTACCCTAGTCCCGCCTGTGTACTGCCCCTGCGCCCTCAGATCATTGTCTCTGACGCTCCCTCTGCTCCCGTATATAAACGTGGACCCTCCCCTGTTCTTCGTCTTTGTCCCTGGACCCCTTCACGCGAGTGGCTGCATTAAATCTCTCCTGTGGAACCCCATACGAAGACTCTTCCTGGCTCTTTACTGTCAATCCATTCCTGGAGCTATCCGCACACGCGCGTGCGTGTGTGTGGATGTGTGTGCAAGTGTGGTGGCCTCGCCGAGCAGCTTCCTCCTGGAGACACTTTTGGGAAGGTCGCGGCACTTTACCATCCAGCCCTGAGCTGCAACACACTACACTGGAAAAACTGTGAAAACTAAGTGAAATATCAGGTACATTAAAAATATAGAATTTTTGGGTATTTTACTATAATCAAATGAAAACACACCTACAGCCATTTATGCATGACTGAAAATAGTGGCACTAGTGAAGACATTTCTTCCAGAGAAATAAGATAATACCACTTCTGACTTCATCCTTAAGGACTATTTTGTGTATAGTCACTTCATTTACCACTTGTTTTAAGATCAGATAAGTTAAAAGCTGCATTTTGAGCAGCTACTGAAAATCGTTAATAACTCTATCACAAATTAGGTGCAAGTGTCTGGTGCCTGGAAAACTGCTGTTCTGTGGGAGATAGTAGTTCTTCATCAGCATAAGTTTGCTGTATTTTACCAGAGAAGTTACATCTGGAATATGTTAGAAACCTGCTTTCTTCTGTGGATTTTGGACAGACATTGCCCAAAGGGCCAGATGAGACTATTTCATTTACTAATGATCTGGTTTATGATAATTTGATTCTACCAGAAAGTTAGAGGTAACTGGTATGTGTAAGGATGTGATTTGAACATTTTCTGTAGTACAGTCAAGGAGAGCAGCAGCTGAGAGTTGTCTGCCCAAGCTGGGGTGTCTGAAAGCCTGTGCGCAAGGAAATTATCCTTCATTAGCTTTCCAGCAGGGACATAGTCACCTTCAGAGAACCACATGTCCCAACCATAAAATGGGTCAGATAGAGTTAGGTAAATTGAATCTCACCTTTTCCCGCAATTTTGTTTCCATGTAACTTCATAAAAATCAAACCACCACCCATCACGCAGAAGTATGGGGTTACTTAACAGAACATGTATGGGAACTCAATAACTAATGCCAGATGATTAACTGAGTGATTATCATTCAGCTGCTTCCTCAGTCAGAAACTTCTAAATACTTGGGAAATAGGTCCTCAGGAGGCCCCTTTCTGAAGGCTCCTTCTTGTTGCAGCAGGAGCAAATTCAAAGTTCTTCAGACTGTGCATCTCTGCTTTCAACCTTTATTGTACTATGGATCTATGCAGTGATTTCCTTCAGCTATCCCATTGCTGATTTAATAATCTTGTCTTTAAGTGTATGACTTAAGTGCCTGACTCCACATAACTAATTTGCTTAATTTAGCCTCAAAGCCAAAATATGACTGAAAAGCTCAGTGTGTGTTCTTTAGTTTACATTCCAACAGAAGAAAGTAATTCCTGTACTGCTCCAGCGTTTTACATAAGTGGAACTTCTCAACAACTGAATTTCAACTGGCTTTTACCCCCAAAACCAAGGATAAGACCTACATTACCCATGGTGACTAACAAGCTTCAGCTCTCTTTCTTTGGTAGTAGATTTTTTATAGTACCTCACAGGCTTCTTACACTTACTTTTTCTCTTTGTCCAAAGCACCACGGTCCAAGACATATTCTGACAAAATATTGCAGGATTTGAGATCGAGAAAGTACTTCAGTGCTGCAAATATTCACTTCTAATTATTTTCAAGAAAAGGCTTGATGGATTTAGAGCTATGATTTTAGCATAAGGCACCCTGTAGCAATCACCTTGATTGTGATTCACTTACTCCAGCTTCTTTTCTAGCCACAGCAAAATGCTGTTAGTCAGCACAAATCTAACAGAGTCAAACCCACATCTCAAAGCATGTGGAGCCACCACCAGATCAAACCAGGTATCAGGTAGCAACTTTCACTTGCCTCTTTTCAGAAAAAGTCCTAAATATTAAAGAATGGTCTCCTCATACAATGGCTTTGCAATGGTAATGAGCTCCCTGCCTACAAATTCTTTCAATTGGGGCAACTGGTGTGCATGATAGATCTAAACCCAATACTTCTAAGGAAGGAAGAATGGTCTGCTAGGTTCCTTTTAACAGTCTTCAAGTCCTGCTAACATTTCTGGGATACCAAAACAAGTCCTGGCAATATATAGAAGGCAAATATTCAGGAACCTTCAGGAGCTAAAAGAAATACAGTTTTATATTTCAGAATAATACAGCAGAGTCTAACCACTATGAAGACAAAAAAGCAATAGAAACAGAAAAGACAAAGAGGTGTCTCAAATCCCTTTTTACTAAGTTGGAGAACAGATGACTTCACAAATGAGAAAAGGGGTAAGAAGCATTTTTTGGTTTGTTTTTTTCCCAAGAAGTGTAGTCTCACAGCAGACACAATATAGTTTATGTATTTGTCTCAGGAGGTTGGTCATACAGCCAGGTCTGAAAAACCGTGCCGTAAGGCCAAGTTCCTCCCTTAGATGCACATACTTAATTCCCATTGAGAAGACAAGCCATAATACATCCCAGAGTAGAATCTGATCCTTTTCTGTTCTCTGGTTTCCTGGTTGCTATTAATGTGTGGACTAGAACCAGAACACCATTTACTACTTGCCAAAGTTCCCTACTTCCATGCCAAACTTGTGTGGAATTAATACATTTCAATGATAATGCTTCATGTCTCCTTAAAAGTTTGTTACAAATTAACTCTTAATTTGGTGGAGCAAGTGCACAAAAAATACAAACACACAGACACCCTTAACCAGCATCATAACATAATATCTCAAGAAATGAGCATTGCACAAAAACTTGAATGTATTTGAACTGCTTTCCATTAATTTTTATATCCCCAAATCAGTAATGCTATGAACATGCTCCTTCCTGTTCTGGTGCTTAAGAGAGCGTAAATGGTACCTTGAGACCTGTATTTTACTACAGAGGCGCAGAAACAGAGACATTTGTGATATTAAACATGTGCTCATGTGCTCAGAATTACCATGAAACACAGTTATCCCGTAGCTGAGGGAAGCAGCGTCCCCCTCTGCAAAGGCTGCGTTCATGGGATCCATTAAGAGCTCTGGCAGACCCTGACTGTGACAGGCTTAGTGTGGCCCAACAGAGCAGGGAGCAAGGATTAGCACAGCCATATATCCAATTTTATCTATATCACTGCACACAGTTTCACAGTAGCAGTCCCCTCAGAAAGCTCAGCGTGCACAAAGCAATTCTGTCTACAGCTAATGGGACTTGGGTAGGATTCAGCCTGAAACGTGTCACTAATCTGATAACACACAGGCACCGTGGCCTTGAAATATCCACCATTCAGCCTTGCAGAGCACAGGACACTGGGTCCTTGTTTAGCTCATCATCTGCAGTACATTCCCACTGTGCTCTGGACACACTGTCACCATGTATCCTGAAGGAAGGGTAGTAAGGGCATGTGTTTGCTTTTATTGAGGAACGAGAAGACTAACAACCTTGTAGGCTTTAGAAAAATCGTACTTAAACACATCATTTTATTGGCACATCTTTAAAAGCAAAATAGGTCTACTCTGCTGTCATTGTTCAGAAAGGTAAATGAATCTAAAACTGTTATAATCTCAGTTTTTGACACCCTTGGCATGATTCACCATTTGCTAACTATAGCATTTTCTAACTAATAAATAATTTGGATGTTAATTATAATCTAAAAAAGACAAGTTGGTTTCAATTTAAAAAATACAGAGATAACTGGTTTGTAGCACTGTGAGAGGAATAAAAATGATATAAATACCAGTCTGTACAGAATTTAGACATAATGGAACAGCATTTAAGCAACCATGACATTATCAGCTCTTGGACCAAAGTATAGACTTTTGTGACCACATAACATGGGTAATTTGCTTATATGGTTTACCCACCATCATATAAGAAACAAATGCTACAGTGAGGTTCTAAACCCACAAAATTTCAAAGTTTCAGTCCAAGAGCTTGAGCAAAATGGTCTACCTCCTTTTACTAAACTAGATACGGGCCTGAACGTCCTTTCACTCTGAATTCAGACCAGATTCAATGTCCATTTTCATAAGCTGCCTAGTCATAATTTCAGATTTTGATTCCTGTTCATAACATGATAGCATAGGCTCAGTTCTGCTGTGGGAGGCAATTCGAATATGAAGAAAAAGTTATTTTTAAGATCTGTCCACAAATGTGGAAGCTAGCTTGCTGAGCTGTAAAATCTGTTTCCACACTTTGTTTTCTTTTTCCAGCCCTTCAGGTCTTTGTAGAAATAATCCACACAGAGATAAGCAATAGTGTAGGAGCAGGTTTACAAACACACTTTCAAAATGTGGAGCATATATTCAACATGTATAATCCAAATTTAATAGAAAGATTATCTCAATTTGGCAATTGTAATGTTATCACTTTGATGTTATAAAATGCCTCCAATTTTACAAAGGCAACATTTACTATACAAACTCATTTTGCAAGGAATAGCTTTGTAGTTGTAATAATCCTCTTGACAGATTTAATGGTCATTTTCAAAGCTGAAGAAATAACATTGTTTATTCCTTTTACTGTTAATTTGAACAGAAGATTTAAAAAAGAAAAAAAATACGTTTAGCTTAGTATCTCTCAAATTTCAAGAGTATTTTGTTACAGCTGGCACATTTAGGAAAACCCTAAATATGCATTTTTGAGAGAGAAGTGGAAGAAGTCAGGTAATAATAATTGCCCCTTTAGCAATAAAGGAAAAATGGTTTTCCACCTTTTCTCAGTCTGTTACACCTAAGTTACCCCCAGTGCCTCTCCAAAGTGAAGTTAATGAGAAAGTTGTATCTATTTAAAGTCTGTAAAGCCACAAAGTGAAGCTATTATATGTACAAAAATACATACACATCCACCTTTTTGCTCACTAAGTGGGCCACAGGAAAAGAAATTACATAAATAAATAAATATATAAATACATTTAAAACTGTAGTCATAGTTAATTAAGGCTTTCTATTTTTCAACACCATCAGATTTTTTCTCCCGTTTTGGTACTATGGAAGCAAAGAAAGTGTTAAAGTGCATACTTTTCCTTATGCTTCTGGCAGTCTTCTTTGCATCATTTAGTAATGGAGCAGAGGGAGTCCCAGTTCAAAATAAACAAAACAAAACAAAACTTTGCATATAAATATGTTTGAGCAGAAAACTCATTAATCTGTTTCTCAGACCTGACTCTCCATATCAATACCTCATAGCAAAAAAGCATTCAGATTCTTGTAAAACAACAGCACAGTGGAGTGGCTCTGAGGTGAAAAATGAGCAGATGGAGATCGAAAATGTTCAATCCAAAGCTGCAGACAGAAAAATGCACATCAAATTACTGTCCAAAAGTGCTCAAAAAGTTAGAAACTTCTTATAAGCCCGAAGTGGTTGTGGTCAGGATTTGGGGTGTTCTTAAGTCCTACAGCATGAATGCAAGCAGGTTGAAAAGAGAATATGACCTGCCTTCAGTATTTACCTGATGTAGTAAACTAAAGCCCAATTCCAGAATCCCACCACCTTTTGGATTTCTTCATCCTTTAAGAAGAGTATTATCCTGGGTTGCAGTGTATTCTATTACCATCCTCATGAGCTGTTGAAATCAGGAGGGGCAGTGTTTCCTTGCCTCCTCCCCCCAGACTATCTTTCTGTTAATGGCCCATCATTGTCCTGCTGCATGACTCAGAGATAACTCCCTCCGGACTATCTTCTGCTAATGAGCCTAATCAACACTTGGCCTCATGACTCATTACCCCATTGTGAAATGCTCCACCCAGAGGGAGAAACCAATCATTCCATCCTGGATATAATCTGAGACTCTGAACACCACAGACAACCTTTCCACTCGATTCCCAGAGGACAGGAGCTACACAGCCACCACTGGACCTTCTGAGGAGGAGCAGACCCTTTCTACAGGATCACTGCTTCAATCGAACCACATTCACCACTTCAGAGGACTGCAGCCACCATCTTATTGGACTGCTACCACTACCCTGACTAACAGGGTGTCAGGCTGTATCCTGACTCTGTCAATTTGAATCAGTGTTTTCTGCCTTTTTTTCTCTTTTTTCTTAATTTCCCTATGAAATTGTTATTCTGACTTGGTACCTCCCATTGGTTTGTTTTCAAACTAGTACAGTATTTGGCTGACAAAATTTGGACAGGAAAATTTTTTGCTAGGTTTGAACACCTTAGATTCCTTGTGGTCTAGAAATGAACCATGCCAAGATACCCTTTTTTGCTAAAGACAAGTGGCATGGCACCTCAAATGCAAGCTCATCTCTGTTTATGTGTATTGATTTATCTCTTTATATCCATAGGTATATGTAAATATATGTAAAGGAGTGGCTTGAGTGCATGGAGGCTTGTCTTGGGACAGGTGACAAAACAGCAGAGAGATATTACACTGAAGCAACCTGATTGTTCTCTGTGAAAAGACAAATAACCTTGGTAGCTGGTCAAAGCACAGCCTTTGCCACAATCCCCTGATTAACAAACCAGTGGCCAGTAAGGCAGGTAGGAAATTGGACAGAGTGGTGTCTCAAGGAGTTGTGATGAGTAGTGCACAGTCCCACTGGCAGGCAGCAACCAGTAGCATCCCTCCATCTATTTATCTACCTATCTATCCAACTAACTGTTAATACAAACACACAACCTATATCCAAGGTCTGAGAATGGATGGTGTGAGAAGAGGTAGATTTCTTCCAGAATACAATTTGGGGGTTATTATTAGTACTAGTAATAAAAATTTTCTCTGAAGATATGCAAAAGCTATATTTAGTTGTTCCCTAGGTTCCCATTTTGATTTGTTTTTTCCTTCTTTCCCTGAAATAAATTTACTGTAATTGAAAGGAATCATTCATGATTTACACAGCTTATCAGCAGGGTGTTGTGGGAGGACAGATTAGTGAGTTTTATTGCTGTGTTTCTTATGAAAGAATGAGACAAGAGAAATAATAACCCAGAGCTTTCATAGCAATAGAGAAGGAGATAATCTTCAGGGTGACCTATTTTGGGATTCAGAAAAACCTAGTAGAGGAAGTGAGCTGTGGAGTGCCAGACATATTGTAATGCAATTTCTTTATTATGAGTTATTTATATGCATTGGGATTTATACCAGTTTGGTTCAAGGCATTTACTCACTCTCTATGTGCTGTGCTATCTTTTGAGAGAAATAAATTCAAAAATATAAACAAATGTTTTGATGTCCACAGGAGAATTTTCCCAAGTTACCAAAACTTATTTCCATTTCATTTCAAGTCACTAATAACAAAGCCACTGTCCCAGTCGGTAAAGAAGGCAAGTTTTTCAGAATCATACCAAAAAATAACCAAGTTAGGTTATGTTAAATCAGAGAAGGTAGAGAAAAGGAACAGTAACATTAAGACATGCCATGCAAAGCAATTTCTTCATCTTTCAGCAAGGAATGTCATTTAACAGTGTGATGCAGAGACACTGTTTGGTGTCATCATGACCATAAATGTTGGATTAAGTTGCCTACTGAAGACAGTGGACCACTTCTTGTTTATCTTTGATATGTCTGTGACCACAACCTGTAAGTCAAAATCAATGCCTTTTTCAGAAACAAATCGGAAGGTGGTACAGACTGTATCTGCTGGTTTATGCTGCCATCCCAACCCTGAGTATCTAAACACCATTATCAGGCAGTACCACCCCAAGAGAGGAATCCAGCCTATGCATAAACTATGTGTCATCATTCCCAACTTGTGGATGTTCATTTTTTTGGTATCAATTGATTCATCTTGGCCACATTTTCACATGTCAAATTCCACACTACCACAAGCAGCAAACTGTTACAGCTGAGGAATGATCATGGTGGGATTTCTGCTGCTGGCCTGTCTGAAAAAACCTTTGGATGCTGTAATTGCTATAGTAAATGATAACTTCCATGTGTCTTTATACCTGTCTAACAACTTGTTCCCACCTTGGTTGCCCACATCACGTTTATAGACAGAGCAGTTGATGAGTGGCAGTACACACTCCCTAAATACCAAACTTCCAGGCTGAGCATGTACTACAGAAGTTCATCAGCAATTTAATTTTGTGTTTTGTTGAACATGAGGGTTGTTAGAAGAGACAAGGAGCATTTCGTATTCTCAATCCCTGCAGAAATCCTTCTCAGCCAGAAGTACATTTTTCTCCTCAAGGAGAAAATAACAAGAAAAATATGTGATAAAAGATAAAAAATAATTTTTCCAATGAGACATTTCCTTAGTAAATTAGTTGTTCAAGAAATCTAGCATAACATTCCTATATGGACCTGAGTCACGAAATCCATGCTCAGCCACTTAGTTCCTGTTGCAGATCTGGGCTTAAAGGCTGAAGTTTCTGAGGAATGCCCCCACACAGGAACTGACCTACTCACTTCTAAATCATGAGCTCCATTCTAGGCAAACAAAGTACACAGAGTTATGAAATAGAAAAAAGAATGCAACACATTGTATGCAGCACAAAAAGGCCCAGATTTTGCTGTGAGAGGGCTGGGATTTCTCCCCTTTGTATTTCCTGCCATTTTTCCTCACATGGGGCTGTTTTATCAATTAGCAGCACATGTGTGAAATAAAGGTTCAATTAAATAGAGAGAACCAGCACAATTATGCACATTAAAACACAGAAAGATACTGGCATTTATTCAGTATTATAATCTGCCTTCAGAAAGCATTACACTCTGGGACACAAGCCATGCAATTGTTTCTAAAGAAGAGATTTTCTCCAGAGACCACTATTGTTCTAGGCAGGAGATGTAACTTTACTCTCTTAAAAAGATTGCTATGGAGAGACAGGGCACTGTCCATTGGGTTCCAATTCCAAGAGATGCAAACAAAAGTTGCCTCTCTGTGCATTATTAACTGCTCAGACTTATACCATAAACAGCATTAATTTCAAGAACAGGAAAGTCCATATCCTACAGAAAGGTCAATGAGAAAGACAGCCTTCTTTAAATACTGAAACAAAATGTTTTGACACTCTAAAGCTCTTACTTGTTCCTTTGTTTTTCTCAGCAAGATGCACTGGGCAGCCAGAAGTTCTGGGTCACAACTCATCTTTTTACTTTTAGTCCTCCTTCTCATTGCATTCTGCTGCTTGCTTAGCCCACAGGGTCTACACAGCTTCCACTGTCACCAGAGCTCAGCTTTACTCCACTAATGCACTGGATGCCTCCCATAGGCCAGATTCTGCTTTTTAACAAACTGCATATTATATGATTTGTATCTAAAATTAATAAACATGTCTATTTTACTGATAATGGTATTGGAAATGGAAGACAGCTTTCTGACAGGCTCAGAATCATACAGATGCAGAAGAGTTCATTAGCTACTAGTGCAATTTCAAACCATGGCATATCAATTTCTGCTATATCTAGCAAGAAGATACTCAATTTCTTCATTGTGATGATTGAAATTAATGATAAAGAAATTAAAATCCAAATTATTGAGCAAGGTAGATGATTGATTCAACTTTCTGGAAAGGAGCAGTTCACCTGTTTAATCCTCTATCAGAACACTTCTGTCAAGATATGATTAACGGACAAAGAACTCCTACTTTTGGGATTTTTTTCCAGAAAATGGTGATTATATAACTCAGGTAGGGTTAAGGTGCAGAAATGTTGGGAACCACTGTAATAAAGGACAGAATTACTTGGAAATGTTGTATAAATATACTTCAGATTTGCCCTTCATGTACTCACAGACCCATAGTGGGAAAGCAGAATTGATACTGAAAGAAGTACAGTGAAAACTGAAGACAATAAACATTTCCAGTCCTCAGTTTCATCTTGAAAGCTTCTGCAATCTGTGCACTTTCTATGTGATAACTTTGCACTATTGGCCTGCAGGAGGTGGCATTTAGAAAATATTTGTTACAATGAGACTGATCCTACACTACGCATGCCCATATGCATATCTAAACTGCTTGTAGGCATCTGTTTGCTAAGGAATATCCCAGTGTCCAATCTCTCATGGCGGCCATTTACACAGGAACTGTGATTACACAGCACAAACACAAGTACAGAGCACTGACAAAGAGTCTGTAATTCCACCCAGCCTAAATTGGACTTCTGTTTAGCAAGGCAGGATTAGCCATAACTCATTCTTATAAACCATCTGAAATTACTACACATGGTCAAGAATGATGATACACAAAACACATGGTGCTCAGTAAAATCACACCAAGACAATGGTTGCAACTGCTGACATGAGTCTGGTTTTGTTACTAGCACTGTGGAGCTCTGCAGATTACATCATACAGATGGTTTCTATACCTGGCATCCATTCAACCTGCACTGTTGCAGTGGGGATCCTGCAACACGCATATATCAAACCAGGAGTCTCGTGGAAAGGAAATATATATGGACAGACAGATTCTTGATAGCTGTTTCAGAGAGATGTTTATTTCTCCAGCCGCATGGCCGGAGCTCTGCTGAGGAACTGTTCCAGTCACGGGACCAAGGGTCCTTCTGCCCGCGCAGGGAACACAAACCAACCAATGGGAACGAGGCTGAGCAGGGACAGGGAACCCCGTGTCTGTGCCCTCAGGGCCCCTCTCCCAGGGCTACACGGCAGGGGAGGGACCCCAACACCTCACCCGTTTTATTTTAATAAAAGGAGAATGAAAACAACTGGATAAACATAACAAGAACAGTTTCAAAACAAAACAAGCCACCCTCCTGAGTCTTTAAATGTCCAAACAGATTCTCTGGAACATCTTAGGGCTGACAGAAGGGAGACAGAATTCTCTGAGCATGCTTTGTGGGGAAACTGAGGCAGGAGAGGGTTTAACTTCTTCCCTCCCCCTTTTCATCCCCCACTCGGCATTGGAAAGGGATTTTTGGGGAAACAATTGGCAAAAGCATGGTTTTGTGAGGGAAACCATGGATGAAAAAACGGATTGGGAATACACTGGGGGTAATAGGACATAGGGTAAAAGGGAAAGGTGGGATTAGGAAAGGGAAACTGTAGGGGGGGCTTACAATGGAGATACTGTCTAACATGACTACGATTTTTTGCATATATACTGCCTTTTACAGGAACACCATCAGGCCCAGTGACCTGCGATGCTTGTAACCCTTTTCTCCCTAGTACAATATTAAATTCCACCACTTCTCCATCTCCCAAGCTTGGGATGCATTTTTCAGGGTTATTCTTTTTAATAGCAGTTCTATGCACGAATATGTCTTGCTGGTTGTCATACCTTGTTATAAAACCATAATTTTGCTTAACATTATACCATTTTACTATCCCTAAGGTCTTAGTTGCTATGATCTTTTCCTTTTTCCGAGTGGCTGCTGTTTTCTGTCTCGCTGCGTCTTTGCTCTCTCCTTCGGTCGCTCCCGTGTTGGAATTCTCGGGGCTGCTGGTGCCTGCGCGCTCTTCCCGGGGTCGCGTTCGGGGCTGCGCGGGCCGGGCCGGGCCACGCCGCTCAGTTCTCCGTGCGTCGCCTCCTCTGGTCGCAGCTTCGCTGCCGCTGCCGGGCGCTGCACCCACGTCTCGGCCGGGCCCCCGAGCGACGACTCCCCCGCGCCCCGCTCCAGCGCGCGTCTCGGCTGGGCGCGGCTCCGTTCCACCGCCATCGCCGCCAGCCGCCGCCCGCGCGCCGCCCCTCTCGGTCGGGCGTTCACGGAGCTCGCTCCACCACGCGCTGCACGGGACCGTGCAGGTCCCGCCGGGTCCCGCCGCTCCCCGCTCCGCCGCCGACACTGCGGCTCGCGTGGCTCCGCCCGCGCGCGGGAACTGCCTCGCTGCTGCTCTCAGAGCGCTCGGTGCACGTTGCCTGGGCCGCACGGTCCCTGCGCCACGCTTCCCTTCGCCAGGACACAGCTGACATTGCTCAACAGTCTCGGTAACTAAATAATATTCACGAAAATATTCTTCCATCGGCATATATTTTGACTCCAGTATTAACTGTGTCCAAACGGTTTTCCAAAAGCCCTTGGTAAGAATTAAATCCCAAGAAACATAGAAAAAGTTCTTAAACAACCATGCCAGGAAGTGTTTCAGTTCTTTTTGAGCTTGAATCAAGCTAAAATTTACAAATCGTTGTTCAAGAATCATTTTAAGTTTAAGATAAATGTCCATATGCGGCTCTGAGAGCCAAGAGTCTTCCCACGGTTCCTCCATAGTTCAGATATGGAATAGCAAAGCAAAACCAAGAAGAGGAATCCAAAGTTTCCAGGGTTTACTCACACAAATCAGTCGCTTAGGGATCGGGGATCGTTCTGCTCTCAAATCTCCACCATTTGTTGCAGTGGGGATCCTGCAACACGCATATATCAAACCAGGAGTCCCGTGGAAAGGAAATATATACGGACAGACAGATTCTTGCTAGCTGTTTCAGAGATGTTTATTTCTCCAGCCGCATGGCCGGAGCTCTGCCGAGGAACTGTTCCAGTCACGGGACCAAGGGTCCTTCAGCCCGCGCAGGGAACACAAACCAACCAATGGGAACGAGGCTGAGCAGGGGCAGGGGAACCCCGTGTCTGTGCCCTCAGGGCCCCTCTCCCAGGGCTACACGGCAGGGGAGGGACCCCAACACTGCACATACATTTAACCACCTCCACCTGTCTGCTTAGCCAAACCAGTAATGGAAAAAAAAAAAGCCAGGCAGCATATAAATCCATCTGCACTGAATACAGAAAGTTAATATTAAATGCTGTGCAATAGAGAAGTCCTTTAGATTTCAAAATGGAAACGCTCCCATTTAGAGAAGCAGGGAGTTCAGTCCACAGTTGACGCAGAAAAACTGAACACTCTTACATGTTTAAGCACAGCAGATACCATGAGGGTACAACATTTCAAAACAAAACCAGCAGGTATACAGCTGTCTACTCAATCCTACCATCAGTCAGTATTGTCTTGCACTGTTAGCCTACAATATCTATTTTCTTCAAACCTATGTTATAGGGTCCTTGCTTCCTCAAACACAATGGCATCAAAATCCCAGAGTTTATTGGCAGGGGATATAAATGAAGATACAGAGGAAACACCTACTCAGTTGAAAAAAAAAATTTCTTTTTCCAGAATAAGAATTCTGACATGGGCCGGTGATAAATATGTTTAAAAAATTAAAAGTCATTATACTCAAGGGATAATGATTTCATTCTCTTTCTCCTCAAAAGGAAGATAATCCTCAAGCTGAAGGTTAAAAGCTTTCCCATTCTTGGCATTATGACACACAACCTGGCACTATTTGAATGGAACAGAGAGATGGCCGCTCCTTGGCAAATTTTATGCAGCTATGCATAGGAGAAGGTGTGGGGTTTTGTTATATTCTCCTTCTGTATAAGCTTTACAGTTATGCATCTTCTTGGGTTGTGTTGTTTGCCATATTATGTTCTTATAATGAACCACAGGCAACTCTTGTCTTTTCCCGGTACAGGGAAAACACCAGTTATTCACACTGCCTAAGTCCCGCACAGCTGTAATTCCAAGGTTTTCCTACACTGTAACCAGGATGGAAAGACTTGTAACCAAGGTATTGAGGTTGCTAAGAATTAATTATGAATGGAAACATGTGTGAGAAAGAGATAGCACTAGAAGAAACAGCATAAAAAGGGTTAAAAAAATAATATAGTGAACAAGGCAATTCCCAGTCAATCACACTGAGGAATGTGTCAAACCCAGACAACACACATTGTGATAAGACCGCAGCAGAAATTACTCATTAATGTAAGACATTCTGAGAACAGAAAAATGGATGGCAACAAGGCTGCAGAACATCATACACACCATCCCCTCCTCTTATCACAACAGGAGAATAAACACTATTCCTAAATGGACATGAAATATTTATTTTTAAAAGTAATTCATCACTGCCAATCATGAAGAACCCCAAAGCTGTGACAAGGACTCAGGACCTAGTTTCCCTGGTCCTTTGTGTCCCACACAGTGCCAGACCACTCAGGCACACTTGGTGCCTGTAGTAAGTGGAAGTAAGAATGAGTGTGAGTAGAATCAACTTACTCAGAGCTTTTGCAAGCAACTTTCACCTTTCCCTTCCTTTTAGACCTGATCTGTTTTGCTATATCACTTACCAACAAATTTCTCTGTATAACATCTATACTAACACCATACAGCCATGTGCATAAGGGCAACCTGTGTTACGAAGTCTTAAAAGAGTTCAAAAGATTTTTAACCAGATAATAATCTAGAAATTAATATTCATCATTATAATGTTATTAACTTCTTTTCCCATTAAGGATTTTTGTCTTATAACACATTTTCCTCAACAGTTCTTGGGCAATGGGAAAGAGCAGAGCTTTTCATCTTCCTGAACTCAGACCACAGGTAACTGTAAATGAAATTAAAGAACACCTACCAAGCAGGCTGTAACAATGATTGCTTTTGAGCTTTTGTTATCTGTCTGGACTAGTTTACAACCATACTGTGCATTCATGGGAACAAACTGTTTGTTAGTGGTGTCAACAAGGAGGTTCTGAAGTATTTCATAAGTTTTGAAACAACAGCTATTATTTTAACAGCAGTAATTTTCCAGTTACTGTGGTAGGCACACCACCCCATGTGATTGAAGACTGAAGAGTGTAAGAATGGAATATTTCAGGAGGTCAGGCTTCCAGGCAAGAAACTGAGCATCATGACAGAGCTGCCAAAAGCTTTCTGGAGAGTTTATGGCGAGAAAATAACAAAGGTCTTCAAGAAAAAAACTGGGAGGTCCTCTTTCTCTGAAAGTTGCCATGCAAAAGTTAAACATGGAAACTTCCTAATGAGCACTGTTATTGTTTTCTGTTTGACACAGAGGGTAACAGAAAGCAGATGTTTCTGCATAGCCGTCTTTAAGGAAAGGAAAGGAGAAGAGGGATGGAGGAGGGAGAAAGGCAGTTGGACATAAACACTATGGCTTCAGAGTACAAATTTATTTACAAAATGTACACAGTTGGGAAGGGGCAAAAAAAGCAGCAAAATTATTTTCCAGGAGGGACGTAAGGCATACACTTAACTTTACACTGCATATTAGCAACAGAGAGATGTTAAACAGATGTTTATTTGTAAAAATATCCATAACAATACATCTCCACAAATAAGCTTAGGAAATATGTGGTCACATGCAAAATTTAAAGGAGAGGAATACACATTGGAGGAAAAGGTTCCAAGACAGAGTGGTTAAAACCAAAGAGACAGATGTCTACTCAGAAAGGCAAATCATTGAATCATAGAATGGTTTGGGTTGGAAGGGATCTTAAAGATCCTCTAGTTCAAACCCTCCTGCCATAGGCAGGGATACTTCCCACTACACCAGGTTGCTCAGAGCTCCATCCAACCTGGCCCTGAACAATTCCAGGAATGGGACATCCATAACTCCTCTGGGCAACCTTTTCCAGTGTCTCACCACCCTCACAGCAACGAACTTCCTCCTAATATCCAAGTTAAATCTCAACTCTCTTAGTTTTAATCTGTTCCCCCTTGTCCTATCACTATCTGTCCACAAAGAACATCACTCTCCCTCTTTCTTTATGATCCCCCTTTGAGTGTTGGAAAGCCCCAATGAGGTTCCTTGGGAGCCTCCTCTCAAATGCAGAAGTGAGATTAAGTGCCACCTGGAAGACAGAGTGACATGGAACAAAAGTGCTGAGTGGTGAAAGATGTCTGCATCATCCAGGGAAAATAACACCGTTCAACTCCAAAAGCCTGCAAAGATTTCTAGCCCATGGAGCAAGATAGCAGATCAATTTCAAGAGGACAGTTTTGATTATGCAAGAAACACAGCTCAAAAATCTACCTGGATCTCAGACTAGGACCAAAACCAATGATAACAGTTTTAAAGCACCAACGCAAAAAAGAATGAAATGTGCGCACTTGCAAATACGAAACTGTATCCACCAAATGTTTGTGTGAACAGTCATTACTGAAAAATAAACTAAGTTTCATAAAATATTGCATACTTAGTAATTTTTTCATTTGACTTAATTCTGCATTGCTTCTGTTTTTTTGTCGGATCTTCTCTGGATTTTCTTAAAATTTGTATGAGGGCAAGGGTATTCATAACTTCTGTGAGAAAAAGAGGCAAAGGACACTGACCAAATGAATTCAGGGAAGTTGATGGAATTCAGACTGTTCATCTGAAGAGTAAGAATATGTCCTCCAAAACTTTCATCTGCCATTTCAGTATCATATTTGACTGGACTCCAGACTCCTCAATGACTCCTGCATGGCTGCTGGGGAGTGGAGTGAGCATTAAAGTGACAAAAACTCTGTTAGGCTCTTCCTTTCTAAGTACAATTTTAATCAGAAATTGTATGGATTATTTTTGTCTTTTTCTATTTTATAATTCATAGAGGGTGCACAAATGTTTGGTTATTTTATAACCAGTTTTATAAGCATCAGAAGACGTCACAAGAAGGTTTATGAAGTATGTTATGAAACTGTTTTTGTTGTACTGAGAGACATTTTTGCAGGAGTTCCTAGGAGCCCAGGAAACTCAGGAGATATTCTTTATTTTACCTTGCTTTGCCCCCACACCTTTTTTTTCTCCAATATTTCTGAGTCAAATCAGAAGGAGAAAACATGCAAAATATTAATCAATGGTTTCTGTTATGCCCACAATAATTGTGAATTAAAAAACTGAGCACCCATCACAGCAATGCATCACAATCCACCCCCAGAGAGACAGACACCTCTTCTGGCCTAATGTTTGGGACAAACCCAGTAATATCAGCAAAGATCCAGGAACAAATTACAAGAATCTGACTGCAGAAGTGAAAAGTGAATATCCCAAGCATGGTGTCTAGAGGTGTATTAGTGGGTTTGAAGAACAGAGAGTCAGTGGGTGACTTCAAAGCAAAGGGCTAGAAACTAGATATCACAGAAGAAAATGACACAGAAAGAATAAAACATCCTGTTCTGCAGGAGGTTATAGACATATAAAATTATCAGAAACACAGAAGATACACAATCTCATTCCAAGTAGGATACACCTTTGGAGATGCTAGTTTCTGCTTAAGAACAGATGATCACTACAAAAAAAGCCATACTTAGATTATTTTGATCAACAAGAGAAGCAACCAAAGAAATCATTTCTCATTCAGTAGAAGGCACTGTTTTGTGACAAAAAGTGAAAACAGACTAAAATGTTCATCTAAGAGGATATCTAGATGTGAAAAACACTTTCTACACATGCATGAGGCAAGGTGGTTCTTTTAGGAGCAGAGATCAGGAGGGGAGTATTTTCAGAGAAGTGATATATCCCCATTTTTAAGCATTGAAGATTGTGTAGGGAAGAGAAAAGAGCTTATGAAAAGGTCTAATAAAAATAAGTGTAGACAGTGAGATAAAAAACTTGAGGTTTTGAAGGCGTCCCTTTGGAAAGATTTTTCTCCAAAAAGCCAGTATTTATTTATTGTAATACCAGTAGTGTCCATAATGCAGATACAGATGGTGTTTCTACACCTGCATTTTACTTCAAATTAGAATTGCACTGTGAAAGTAAATCTTGTGACTGACTGTTCAGCGTGCTTAGGTTCATGCACACCATGTGAATTGGACTTAGGGGATTTTAGCTGAAACCTTAAGAGGCACTTTAAAAGCAGACTGGCACAACTGAACCAGTAATGAATATCCATGCCAGAGAACCAAATGACAGCAAAGAAAACCTTGACTAGACATTTCCATGCATATTTTCATCTATGTTGCCCTCGGATTTTTCATTAGTTCCATGTTGTCTTCCTTTCATTTAATAACCTTTGTCTTAGCTGCCAAAATAAACTTCATCAGCTTTTGCTGCCTTCTTCACGTTCTCCTGAACGAAGTCAGCAAACAGGCACATATATCCTTCAGCTCAGCTCCTTCTGCCAAATAAATTTATAACCTTGCTTGGAACCCAGGCTGTGGAATATAAACCCAACGTGTGAAACCTCTTACTTACATGTTTAGAAAAGTGATCTCAAGCCCAATGGTGTAATTTTAACAGGCTCATGTTCATGTTGTGTTAGGCCACCCACTATCTTGAGTGCGTGATTTTTAATTATTTAAATATTATACAATACAAAGCATTTCCTAAACACTGAGCTTTAATGCTTGCAACTACTTTTGGCCAGAAATAAGGATTCCCTCATAGAAACCATAATTTTGTCAGCTATACACTGAACCCTTCTTAGGGATATCTGGGATCTGTGGTGAGGCTGTCAATGGATTCCTACTCTCTGCTGCACAAAGGACAGCAAGCATTGCCCCATGGACCACAGGGTTGAGTTTAACCATGCTAGCAATCTGAAAAATGTTATCAAATATCAAAGGAATGTAAACAGACCACTTTTGAGAGTATTTTATAATGCCAGCTAGAAAATAGGTTGAGGTTAAAACTAATTTTTCCTAGTAGCAAAGGTTTGTTAATCCTGGTGCTCTGCCTTTAGCAATCTAGTCTGCCAGCTTTTCCTCACATGTATAGTCTCAGTGAAGCAATATTACTAGGTCTCATAAATCTCTGGATATTTGATAGTTTTCCTAAAGCCTCAGATCATAGTTAAATAACTGTAAGAATTTCAACTTCAAACCTAATTTTGTTTGTCAAGGTATCCTGAAGCAATACTCAGCAAACCAAAACAAAAAATAAACTCAATTGATTTTATAATCATGATTTTATTCAGGATTTCCAATTCAGAAATCCCATTCATGGCTTTTTAGTGTTTCAAAATAGTCATCAAACTTGATAAAATGGTTCATGAGAAAAAAATGAATGGTTTGCTTTTATTTCTCTGTTGATTCTACTCCATGAGAAACCTATAAAATAACTTTATCTGTACTACTTGGCAATATAAATGGAACTTCAGTTAACTAAAAAAAAATGACATAGCCAGGATTGCTATTACAGCAATATTTCAGTCCTTAATGCTCTGAGTTATTTTTTACTCTATCTATGCTTAATGTAAATGTTTTAGCTGAAGTATGTAAATTTCAACTTCATCAGTTCCTTGTGATTCCTAATTAGAGATTGAATAATTTATATTTACAGCATAAGAAAAGTTAGAATCTTACACCAACTCCAAATATGAAGACACAGAGAGAACCTGAACTCATGATAACAGAAGTGCAATCTGAGAATTCAGGACGAAATATGTTTGTGATGTGAAACCACAAAGATCCTCCTGTTGGTTCCATAAAGTCACACCTAGTCTGTGCTTCTCCACTGGGCTAAGGTTTCTGCTTTATTACTGAGCATGCCAGCACTGAGATGCTCGAGGGGAATAAATGAGGATAGAACCTGGGATCCAAGTAAAACAGAAACCTACTGCCATTCTCCCCATACAGTAATCTCTAAAGGCAGCAGCAAATTAGCAAAAGTTGAAAAGTAGCAACTGTGGACCCATGATAACTGCAAGATAGGTCCAGACCCTACCTGGTTTCATCCCTACTTTTTTTCATTCTTTTGCCACCTGGTGAACTGTTACATTTTGATAATTCAAATAAAAAGGACAAACTGTTAAAGCTTAAAGCTGCAAAGCACTGAACTACAGGACAGTCAATTGGTATTTAACATTTATTAATATGACAAAATAAAGGTATCGATTACATGAACTTCACATTTTTTAAACATAGTTAAAGGCTGATCAATCTATAAAATCACTGTGTTTTTTCTGTCAGAAGAAAACCCCAAAAACTACTAAGAGGCACCATGTTATTGGGCTACCATATGGAAAGTGTTATATAGAGGATCACCAGTGACTGAATTATTTTTGTTATAGGCTAATGTAGTCAAGCAATGAAAGATTTGTGTGTTAGCAAGTAGAGAAATAATATGAGGGAAAAAAATGTCTAAATCTTTTTGGCAGGAGACCTGAAACTAAAGAAAATCACATCAAAAGCCAGGAAGCTTACTTATAAAATTCCTCCCTGAAAACCACACTGCGATCTCCTATTACATTCATTCATAAAGCTGCTGGAAATGGCAGTCCCTGATGCACACATGGATTGTGTAGGTATTAATTAAGATAGGCCAGGTGGGAAAAAAGGGCTCATATGGGGGGCATTATGTATTAGATACTTGGTGTTGGGTTCTTCACATGGGACTTGCAGAACTTTTCAGAGTTCAAGGCTTAATTTGAAAATGTATTTTTGTCCCCTTGCTTTCCATGGGAAGGGACACTCAAAGTGTGGAAAAGACAGGGGAAAATCTAGTTCTCTCTTCCATAGCCTCGTAAACCATCTTCCATCCCACCTTTCCATCCTTTTATCAGAGCTACTGCCTCAGAGGTAAAAAGCATATTAAATCATGGTACAGCCAGGGTTGTGTCAGGGCCTGTACTTCGTGTATCTTCAGCATGCTCTGGAGACTGAATCTCCTCCTCTGCCTGGAGGCTCCAGGGTTCATGAGTCTATGGAGCTGTTCCACAGTAACTTTCAGAGAGAAAGTAGCAAGTGGGACAAGTAGGAAAAACCTAAGCAAATACAAATCTGGTGGATTTCTCAGCACTTTCCAAAATACACCATGAGGAGACTGAAGTGCATGAAGAGACTTATTGCCTGGCTGTATTGAGCTGAAGAAATAACTTTTCTACCCAGAACCTGGAGTCAGAGATTCCATAGAATGAAGCAGTTACATGAGAGAGACAAGTCTTTTCATGATTACCATAGCTACATTATAGCATACCTGGTTTTTAAAACCTGGTGAAAAAACCAGCAGGAATATTGACAGCCATAAAAGGCTCTCAAAAATAATTTCACTTTTTAAAAATTATTAACTTCAATTTCATTTTGTTTTCCTTTTTTGTGTTTTCTTTCTGTTTACTGTCACTACCATTCATCTGGAGCCATGGAACACACACAGTGTGAAACCAAAATGGCAACATCATCAAAAAAATTGGTTCTTTGTCCACTAAGAACCGGACCAGTTTCTGGCAAGACGGGTCAGTCAGAGCTTTTGCAAACCTCTGCCAAAGCAACTGAGTTCCAACTACAAGCAGGAAACAGATACTAACTTTCTATTAGCATTTAATTAAAGGTAAGCATGTGTGTTCCACTTGTGCCTTTACAAATCATGTAATTGCTGCTTTCAAAAAGTACACTTGAAATATGGACCCTAGGGAATCTTAGGTTCTTGAATCCAAGAGATATTTTTCATAGAGATTCTGAACATGCTCTCTCTATACCAGCTCAGTCCCAGTTTAGCAGTGGTTGCCACTGATAATGATGATGACAGCTAATGATGATGAGGTATAAAAGAACTGTGGCTGTGTCTTAGCTAATCTGATCTATACATTGTGGCTTAAACCTACTTAACCATACTTGTAGCAACTGTGTGATTACCTAAAGGACAGCTGATTCTGAAATTCATATCATATTCTTGCCAGTATTACTTTAAGACTATTTCTGGTAAAGACAAAATGGCATATCTGTATACTAAAATTGCTTTAAGACAACTTCTTCATCCTAAAGGCAAAATATCTATCACTTAGCTTAACATTTGTACTGTAAATAATTGCAATCTTTATGAACTGCAAACCAAATGATGGTAAGTCTTTCCATTACGTTGTTATTGACCGGGCAATTTTACAGACAGCATCCTGTACATATCACAGAATAACAGGTTGGACAGCACCTCAAGAAATATTTGGTCCAACCTTTCCTGGCAAAAGCACAGTCTAGACAAGATGGCACAGCACTCTGTCCAGCCAAATCTTTAAAGTGTCCAACACTGGGGAATCCACTGCTTCTGTGGAGAGATTATTCCAATGACTGACTATTCTCAGGAAAATTTTCCTCTTGTGTTCAATCGGAGTAACTTGTATCCATTACCGCTCATCGTTTCCATGTGACTCCATGTAGAAAGGAAGCCTGCATCATCCTTGTAGACAGTCTTTAAGTACTGAAACATGGTGATAAGGTCTCCCCCAAGCCCTTCTTTTCTCAAGACTGAACAAACTCAGTTGTCTCAGCCTTTCCTCACACAGCAGCTTCCCATTCCTTTGACCATCTCTGTGGCCCTTCTCTGGACCCTCTTCAGCATGTCCGTGTCTTTTCTGTATAGCAGGGACTAAAACTGAACACAGTATTCCAGGCATGGCCTGACAAGTGCTAAATAGAGAGGGACAATTACTTCTTCATCTTTGCTTGGTGGTGATTCTCTTGTTGATACAACCCAGCATATCAGGCAAAGGAGGAAATGAGGGGGGATGAGCAGGACTCCCCCCACACCAATTCTGAGCTGTTATGTCCATTCACCCCAAGTGGGAAATGGTGTCTTCAGTGGGCAAAGCACTCTTATCATGGGGCCTCACTTTGGTCCAGAGATGACAAACTGGAATAAAAAACATAGCTAAGACCCAAAATTAGGGGCAGCATTTCATGAAACAATAACAAGAACTGTGTTCAGTCTAGCAATAGGACTAATAATTGTCATCCCACTAATTTCCCATTTTGCATTCTAGATATTAAGAAAATACATGAACAACAGCAGCCATGAGGTGTGCTTTGGGATAAGGATTGTATGAAGTACAGAAAGATTTTCCTAAAAGCTGAGGGACGTTCCTGTAAGACATGTTATATATGACCCTAGAAGCCACAGGCCACTCTTATATCACCTTGGTATGAAAGAGCTCCTGTGAGAGCTCAGAGCAAGATTGGGAGGATAGTCCAGAAACTGCCCATTAGCTTTCACTTGGGAGATAGCCATGACTACAACCTCAATAAACATTTCCCTAATAAATCACAGGGAATGAGGGAGACCCAGGGCCAGTCCCATTCCAGCAGGAAATGTGAAATACTACTTAGGGACCACCAGGGCTGACAGACCTATCCACAAGTCACTCTGTAAAAAGTAACGATTTTGAGGGAATAATTATGGCTCATAACAGACTACATGCATCACAATTCAGAAATTATTTGTCCTCTGACCAAAAACATTTGTCTTGAACACTGATCAATATTTTAGTGGCAAGCTCAGCATCAAATGAAAATTCATATCTGTTTGTTGGAATAAATGTGCATAATAAAAACTGTGAGTCATTGAGTACAGTTTTAAGTAATTAGAATGCTTTCTACACGATGCTGATTTAACTAAAATCAAAAGCCTACTCCTCCCCTACAGGAAGACAAGTCTAATGAAGGGAGCTGGAGACTCTCAAGGTACTGCTGCATTTCAGAAAGACAGCAGCACAGCTGCAAACCAAAAATGGCTTTTGTGTCCAGCATCCAGAAGAAAAAAAGTCTTTACCATCCTGTGCAACACATAATCAGTACAAGTTTGCACAAGTTTGTTTCTTTTAAATAGATTGAATTTTAATCAAATGTAATTTGAATCCTGGGGCTAAATTTGCCATCTTTTGGTACTTGTTACTTTGCACTGCTCCTCTCTACAAGGTGACTTAAACGTACTTTGGAGGAACATCTGTACTTTCAGAAGTCTGAAGAAATCAGCAGTAGATGACAACAACCTGGCACAGGGTAAAGAAGGTTTTTCCTACCAAGTATTTTCCTTAGCAGCTTGGAAAAAGTTTGTTCAGGGATGGTCCTGCAAGGCAAAGTCTCGAAAGCATTCGGCGCAAATGCTGCTTCCCGGTGATGGAAACCCATCGCCGCGCTGCCCCGGGCGACGGCGGGTGCCTCCGGAGGCAGAGCCCGCGGCTGTGGCACGGGGTACACCTCCACCAGCGGCCGGTCTCGGCTCGGGGCCGGGCTTCGTACCGCCCGCCGGAGTGACACGGCTTTCCCCGGGGGAGCATCACCGTGGCTCCATGCCCGGCTCCGGGGCAGCCCGCCCTGCTCCGCCCGGGACCACCCGCCCCTCTCCGCCCCGGCTCAAGGCGCGGGGGAGCGCTGCCGGAGGCGGGTCCGCCCCGCCCCGCCCGGTTATACGGCCCCGTCCCGCAGCCCGCCCGCGCTCCGGCGCTGCGGCCGCCCCGCCGAGGGACAGCCCGAGGGACAGCCCGAGGGACAGCCAGACAGCGCCGGGGCCGCCTGCCCGCCCGCGGCCGGGCGATGGTGCCGGCGCCCGGGAGCACCCTGCTCGCCGCGCTGCTCGCCGCCGGGCTGGCCGCCGCGGGCAGGTGAGCGGGGACGCGGGCGGGGGGGCGGGAAGGACCCGGCACCGCCGCCCCGCTCCCGGCGGCTCCGGCCTCCCGGGGCTGGGGGCCGCTGTCCGCCCGGCGGCCCCGCGGGTGTCGGGCGCTCCCCGCCGTGCGCGGGGTGGCCGCGGTCCCTCCCGCGCCCGGGTCCGCGGGGCTCGCCCTGCCGGGGGCCGGTCCCCCGGGCCGTGGTGCTGAACGGCGCCCGCCCGGTTCGGGGGCTCCAGCGGGCGTGAGCCGCTTCCCCGCGGTACTCGCACCAGAGCTGGGGACTCGTGCTCTGGGAAAGGCGGCAGCTTCAGTGACGGTCCAAACTGGGGGAACAGCTGCACCATCTGTGGAAAGGTGTGGGCGCCTCCAGTTCTTGGTCTGCCAGCACAAACGGGCCCTTCACAAGCAGCCGGTCATCACAGGTGTTGGGTTCTAGGGAGACAGGTATACTCTGGAAACAGAATGAGATTTTGAGAGGATCAGTAAAACCACTTACTCCAGACCAAGGCATTCCAGTGTTCCCTCTCCCAGTTCTCCAGAAGCAGAAGTGCTGCGGCAAGGAAATGGCTCATAAAAGGAGAATTCGCAGCAACTGCATATGAAGCCTTCAAGATGTTGTGTGGTTTATTTCTTTAGTATCAGATTTGTGAATGGAAACGTTTGTCATCAACAAGTTGCAGTGTGCTGTTCCAGCACGTGTGAGGCTATTTGAGTGGTCAGCTCCTCAGGAACTGGAAGTTCATGAACTCCAGACCTGCTCTTATATCTTAGAGAAAACACATTTGTTATGTCTATACCATCTCACACCATTGTTGGGGGTGGGGAAAAAGGACTCTTTTCTGGGAAGAAGGGGTTCCTTCCAGTCAACAAAACGTGGTGGAGGGAGCCTGTCCGGTCTATTACTGGGGTATTTTCGTATGAAATGTTTCTTTTCTTCTACCTTCTGTCAGCATTGTTGCTGTTACTGTTCATTTCCTTATCTCTTTGCTGTTTTCAGTAAATTGTTCTTACCTCAATCTGCAATCTTTGCCTATTGTGCCCCCAGTTCTCAACTCCATCCTGCTGCAAGGGGAAGGGTGAGGGGAAACTGGGGGACCAAGAGAGGGTGGCAAGTGGTTGGTGGAGAGTCTTGGTGGGGGGACTAAACTGAGGAATACCATTCCTAAACCACAACAGCAATACATGTTACAGCAGCAGTGAAACTTAGTCCCACTTAGTTTAAAATGGTGCTAATGGCTCACAGCAATCCTGTGACAGCTAATGCAGCCAGCTTTCTTTCAGACACCTCAAACTCAGGCGGCCCTGGGTTGTTGTGGTTACTATTCATCTTCACTGTGCTTTGCTAAATGTCACATAGTGCTGTCAGCAATACCACAGCCACATAAAACCAATTACTTCCCTCCCACCTGGGCACCCTGGACTGCTAAGTAGCTACTTGGTGCTGCCTCTCAAAGGACAGAGTTCTTCAGTCACCACTCTTCCACTGACCTGCGCTGTGATCCGACCTGCAGAGTGTGCCTTCTCTTGCCTTTCTTCTTCGGTCACATATTTTGGCTGCAGGTTCTTCAAGGCCAGGAATTTTTTGCACACTGAGCAGACAGTGACAAGTCCAGCCATCTCACTCAGGTACTTTAGGTAGTCCCTCTGAAATCCTACAGGAATATAAGACAAGGAGGCATCAGAAGTGCCCTGTGCCTCCAGTCTACATTAGTTCTTCCCCAATATCCAGGAGGGTTCATGTAACATTCTCCCAGAAAGGGTCTCCCTACCTGAAAGAATCTCCTCTTTCTAAATTTCTTTCTTCTTCAAAAAATGCTGAACTCCTGATAGAAATAGCTAAGCTGATCAGTGTTGTTTCTTCATGTGTGAGAGGGACTAACCTGGCAAAACTGGTTTTCCTCCCAGATTTTGGGATCTAGTTGATCTTTCCCTCTGCCAAAGGTAAGTTTTATCTTGATGCTTGCTGTGGAAGTCAGAACAAGTGAAAGACCATGTCTAGGGCAATATCTATAGAGTTCAGTTATGTTAATTTAATTTGCAGCTTTATGGAACATTTCCCAGTTTTAAGGCAAGGTTATACTGAAATCTTGAGAGATATTGTATACTTTATAAAGACATTGTTTTCTTGATTTTAAGGTGAATTATTAAATAAAACATAACTGAGTAAGTTTTTCCTGTGAAAATGAGCACCTTTTGGAAAGGAATGAGATCTTTTTTTCTCCAGGCTTTAGGCATTTTAACCTCCCAGGGGAGTCATGGCACTATCCAGATGCATCCAAGGGGATTTTCTGGGATGTAAGCAGAATGTACATTTACTACCCAGGTGAATTCAAGGCCACTTTCTTGTCTGCAAGCAGAACATATGTTCTTTAACTTGTATACTTGGAAGTGATGCAAGCCAGTGGCATTTGGATAACAAAATGGAAAAAGGTTCTTTTATTGTCTGTAGATGCAGAGGTAGGATGCTGATTTGTCACAGACATGCACAGAGGAGTTATAGCTGTTCAGTACACCTTTTCACCTGTCTGAAGATGTACATGTATGAGTACATGTACTGCTGTAAACTGCATCATTGGGTTGATGGCAAAGGTTGGGTGGCTTCAGAACAATTTATTCCAACAGTGAAGCTTTTTCACTTGCCAGGTGACATGAAGACCATCTCTTTGTTTAGAGCATCTCAGATACATAAGCTTATGCATTTCCTCTGAACTCCCTTCTCTTTCCGATGATACAACGGAGTAACATCTTGTATCTTTGAAGTGTATGCGTATATGTGTTCTACTAGTTTGCCTCAGTGATGTTTGAAGGAACTGTTTTGATGTGAGTGCAACTGTTACAGATAAGCACAGGAGGATACATTCAAAGCACTTCTGTAATGTGATAAAGTAATACCTTTTTTGTGCCTCAGACTAAAAAATGCGAAAGTTCATGCCAGATTACTTTTTTCCACCATTTTTTTCCATCATGAGATTTTTGTTGCAGTGTGTTGCCCCCTTCAGCACCCCAAATCACTTACTATAAAGCTCTCACCAAAAAGGTATTTTCAGGGTCAAAAACAACACTTTGGACTCTTTGAAGAAAATGCATTTTAAATTATGGCTTGGATAAAGCAATGGGGACAGAGGATTTTGGATAAAGGAAAGAATTTCATAAAGGGGACAGGCTGTGGTAATGGACAACTTAAGTAACAGCAAGCAGAGGCAGAATAAAACTAAAGCCACAGCACTCACAGAAGCACAGAGGAGATCTAGAAGATTTACACAGTGGTGGATTTCCATCTGATTTATAATTTTGGCAATTAACATAGCAGGTTTTCCAACTCTTGTAGCTGTTGATCTGCACAATGACTTTGAACTCCCTGGACTTATTGGCAGGTGAAATGGACATTAATTTGTATGGTCAGGGAGTCTCAGGCAACCAGAATGCTTGGGACTATGTGAACTTATGCAATCACTTTGCATGTATGAGCATGCTATGAGCCTGCAAGTCACTAGCTTTTATGGGGATGACTGATGTTCACAACATGGTTTTCTGTAGAATCAGTCTTTCATCATCTGAGGCAATAGTGCTGTCAGTTATGGCATCATATATTCCATCCAATTGTTCATGTGACACAAACTGAGGCAGCCCCATTGACTTCACTGATATTAAAATGACTCATTCTAGCAAGTGAGCTGGCTGTATTTTTTCCTGTGCCATGTTTCTCATTAGAAATGGTTTACCTTGCATAGTTAATTTATTGCAGGTGAAACATTTCCATCATCCCTGTTTCTCTGATCAAATGCAAGTTTGCATTCCTGTCTAGGAGCACTGCCCTAGGTTTGGTGAAATGAGAATGCCTGACAGTGGATAAAACATAAGGGAAATGTACAACAGGGTGTACAGAGGAATGGACTAGTGCATTTTCCTGATGGAGCTAGTGTTTTTCCTTCCTTACGCAGCTCAAGAGCTCATGGGCAGCTGGGGGCTGTAAGCCAGCCTGGGGTGTGTCGCTACGGTTCCAGGTTGGACTGCTGTCCTGGCTGGAGAAAGAACAAGGGCCACTGTGAAGGTAACATTAACTTTCTGCTTGTTTCCTCTCTGTGGCTGCATACCTGGTACTAATAAAGGAAGGTTTCTTACATGTCTGCCAGAAGGTACAGAAAGAAAAGTTCTGAGGAGTGAAATCTTCTAACTCTATGAGAGAGTGAATAAAACATGCTTGAGAGACCATCTCCTCTAAAAAAAGAGCAGATCTTTGGGTAAATAACACCAATCCATAACTTGCATGTTCAGAAATTCTTAGATCCAGAAGGCACCATCTGTTCTAACCTCCTGCACAGCCCTGGTCAGGGGTTATACTGTTACAGCTGTTGAGTACATACCACAAATGCAGTGTTTTCTGATGCCATATAAGGACCCCTAAAATGATTTCATATCAGTTGGTATCCTTTATCTTCAGAGTATGCAGCCTCTGAGAACCAGAAGGTTTTAACTTTCTAAAAATATAAATAAAACTCAAGCAATAAGTGCCCCTGACTTGAGCTTGAGTAGCCAGCTAGAGTTCTGGTCTGTGGATCGTTTGTTTAATGAAGAGACAATGACTCTTAAGACACTTCTAATTTGTAAAAGGTCTACATATCCTAAGGAGAATGCAGTGTGGAATCTCTCTGTCCAATTTTACTTGGGCAAAACACAATAAAATCATAAAATACATGTTTTAGAAATCTTTTTCAGATGTTGCACCTGTTGTCCCAGAGAGTTTGGCCCTTTATATCTAGTGAATTTGTCTAGAGGCTTAAGATTATTAATTGCTGAATACCCGTATACTAAAAGGGAAAGATGCTAAAATGTCTCTGCTCTGTATACATTATATGCCATTTTAGAAAAGGAAAAAGGGTTTATTGTAGTATTTCTTGCATTGCTTAATCACACTTTAGTTTTGATGCAAATTAATACCTGGAGGGACAACTGGCAAATGTAACTTTGATCAGCCAGTGAAGTAGGTTGTCTTTTTTTAAAGCGATAGGTTTTCATAAAATTTGAAGACTCTTCTTTGGAAAATCACTTTAAACCACCTATAATGTAATTCTGCATTGTAAATCCAGATGTGGTGTTTTTCTCTGCTTCAGTGCTATAACACTGCAAGCTGGTCTTTGGCTGTCTTGCATCTCCTCAGTTATAGCAGAGGAATGTGTCCATCCTATGGGAGAACATCCCAAGCAGGAATCCTTGGGATCCCAGGGGAACAAGCTGGTCTTGCAGTGTGCCACGCTGTATTCAGGGATGGAAGAAGTGTTGAAAAATGCCTCAATCTACAGAGTTAGTACCTTTGGTACATCTGAATGCATCTGTTAATAGAGGGAAGATACTTGAAGTCAGAAAAATGAATGTTAACATTAATTTTACTATATGCTAACTAAATTTTCCTATAGTTTGCAGATCAGCTTAACTAATAAGGAATTGAGATTCACATCCTGGTGCACACTCTTTCACTGTTTCTCCAGAGCTAGTCCTGATTTAAATGCATGTTTGGTTTGCTGTTCCAGAATAACCACCATGCTGAAAATCATAATGATTTCAGGAGCCTTGAGGCTTATAAAACTCAGCATTTAATTTCTGATTGATGATCCAGAGGGTTTAGAGTTGCTTTTTAATGCATCCAGGTTAAATGTAGCCCTCTCAAATTATTGTAAACCTGATGCAATTATACTTACTGGGATGTGTGGTAAGGACAGTTGTCTGATGACAGATGTGCTCTGGATGTTCCACCATGGGATAGACACGTTCCTCAGCTGTAACTGAGGAGATCCAAGACCGTAAAACTGCTGTAGGATTATGTGTCTCCTTTGGCTCTAGGAGAGTGCTGTTACCTCTTTTCTGCTCCAGATGCCAAGCATAGCAATTCAAGCTGTTGGCCAGCTGCTTCCCACATAGGCTTCTTAAAAAAAGGAAAAAGGCAAGAGTATGAAACTAAATGTGAGTTGTAAGCATTGCAGAAAAAAAAATATGAGGGAGAGACCTTTTGTCTTTATAAACCTGGAAAAAACCAAGTTCTTGTAATTTTTGTTAGTGCCACTATTCTTAAGCCCTAATAAGGTGCTAATCAGTAGTTACCGTGCTCAGACCAGAGGGAGAGGTATGGAGGATGCTGAACTTGTTCAAAAGTTTTTAGGCAACTAAGCAGGGCAAAAGTTCTCCAATAGAATATTTTTAACTTCTTATTTTTCTCTCTTCTTTCTCTGCCTGACTCCACCAGCTACCTGTGGACATGGCTGCAAGTATGGCGAGTGCATGGGACCAAACAAATGCAAATGTTTCCCTGGGTTCACAGGGAAAACCTGTAATCAAGGTTTGTGCATATGCTTCAGAAAGGAGACTGCTGGTTTTCCATTTCCTTATCTTGTACTATGGATTGTGTCATCTTCCAAAATAGTAAACCAGGATATTTTCTTGTTTACCTAGAAGAACTTAAGAATTTTAGGCTTTTGCATCTCAGGCATCCCAGGCAAGCACTAAGCCTCCTTCAGCAAACAGAAGTTTGAACCTATATTGTGTATCTCTTATGGGCTGATGACAAGTGCAAACTGGCATGTTTATAGTCAGACACAGAAAAACTATATAGGAAAGTACCAGAAGAGATGGGAGTCAGTTCCACAACTCATGTTATTTTCTTAACTAGCAACCCATGTTTATTTTTAAACTAATCTTCTAATCAGAAAAACATGCAATTGTATGCTAGACATGTAGTTTATCAAGCTGCCCGGGTGGTTTGTCTATGCTGATGGTATTTCTGAGAACCACCATTGGGAGTCCTTAAAATTGCATTTTAAGAAACTTTAAATGCACCATTTTCCCTCCATAAACTTGGAATTCAACATGGAAATATTTCAGTTAATACATTGGTAAGAACTCAGCTTTTTTTCTCCTGTTCCAAAATATGAGACCCCTGTTTTGGATCAGATGAAGGGAGGAGGTCACTGCATGGAGAGGCCATCCTACTGCAGTGCAGATGAGTGAACTGTAGGTGCTATGATGGAAGCATGACATAAAGGCCACACAAATGACTAGGTCTGTCCTTGCTAGCTTCCTAAGATCCTGCAGACTTTGCTTGAAACTATTGCATTGACATGCTAAACACATTTTTTTATAGTCAAAACAGCCCATCTATTACACAGTATCCTTCAAACAATATACCCTAAAGATGTACTATTAAGTATTTTGGAAAAATCCATCTTTTGCACTTTTGATGTTTCTCACAGGGAAAGAAGTTTATTCCTCAGAACCACTAGAGAGGAAAGGGAAACAGCAGCTGTGTTTAAATGTAACAGATACGTAGATACCACTTACAACTTCAGCCCCTAAACCCAGAAGTTTAACCTCAAAAATTATTTGGCAGCCTAAATGTTACTAAAACGCAACAAAGAAGCCCCCAGCTTTTAGGTGTTTTCTGTGCAGTAACTCCACGTGCATTTGACATGCTCTCCATAGGCAGTCACATCAGTTCTGTGCACTTCAGTAGGTTCAGAGACGGAGGCTTGGAGGAAGCACTGCACAAACCTACACATGCAAATTCCCTATTATCTCCTGGGCTTTTCTTCTGAAGCATGGCCAGGATTTTTTCAGTGAAGTGGTGGCTGGCACAGGCCAGAAGTGTCCAAGAGCTGTTTGTTCCATCAGCCAGGAGTGCTAATAACCACTTTTAATTTACTGGCAGATGTAGCCTTGGTCTGTCCTTACAGCAAAATGTCCTGCTGAGCAAGCTCAACACGAGCTAACTAAAATAACAGAGATAAGGGGACTGTATTAGTCTGCCACCAAGTCTGAGCTAAATTAGTCTTATCTCCATAGGTTCTTTTTTGGAGCTGTGTATGCTATCTGTGCATTGTGAGAGATAGGTGCAGATAAGCACTTTTGAAAATGTATTGTCTAAGTGGAATAACTTTTGTTCTCCAGTTTGCTCTCTAGTTTTTTTGTTAAGAGAGTCTTAGTTATTTAATGGAGTCACACTAGCACAAAAATCCAGTGTGATTTGCAAGCAGATAGGTTGTCCTTTTTCAAACATACCCTATGTTTAAACAATAGAATGCAGCCCTCTCTCTTCCCTGGACTGAGCTGTAACAAACACTTGTGCACCTCCACAAAGTTTATGCTTTGAATGGCCTGGAGGTTTTTTTCCTGTGGTCTGCAGGGTGTGACACAAGAACAGATGCTTTTCCCATTAGAAGTGGAGCTGCTCAGTGCTTGCCTGGAGAGCTGCATCTTTACTGAAATTATGTTATCGGTCATATGTGCTGTTAAACACATATTGAATAGGCTGCGTGTACTGGTGCATTCTGTAAATGAGTTCTGTCTGCTTACAAATCACTACAAGAAGTAGAGATGTCAGTTCATGGAAGCCAAAAACACAGCTGTTGTCCCCTTGTCATAGGCCAAATATCATGGTCAGCACTGCTCACCCTATACCTCACAAATTAAACGGTTTAGAATTCTTTTTCTCCCTGCGAAGGATAGATGTTGGGAATTTGAAATTGATTTAGTTTCTGAAAAGTCTTTAAATCTTGGATTTTGAGAAGGATTTAGGATGTTTTGTTCTCAGGATTTTGAGATTTTTGAGATTGATCCTTTTAAAGTCACGTAATTATTATCATATATTGTATTTCATTTCTGCTATTGATAACCTTGGTGCCAGTGTGTAGCTCAGAAAAATTAAAGTAAAAATCTTTGTTTCACTTTATCTCAAACTGTTTTGCTGTTCTCAGTCTCATGTTTTTGCCTTTCTAGTACAGAGGTCAACTGGAGGACTATAATCAGAGAAACCCAGAAAAATAACTCCCAAAAAGAGATTAGCTACAATTCTCTCCACCCCTCCACTTCGTCCTAACAAGCGGCCAGATGTGGCCAGAGTTTGCATTAATTTTTCAAGTGTAGAAGTCTGTGTATGTTGGTTTTACTAGCAGTCTTTCAGCCAGATGGTCTGCTAAACTCTCATCTTGCAAGGGGCTGGCTCATTTTCCATCCAGACGATTTTACTCTGGGGAACTCAACACATTAGGCACCATTATCCACCTATATGCATGAATATATGTATAAAAGCCCAGCACTCAGTCAGTTCCAATGACTTCTGCAGATCTGAACGAATGTGGACTGAAGCCACGTCCCTGTGAGCACAGATGTATGAACACACACGGCAGCTACAAGTGCTATTGTCTCAACGGGTACATGCTCATGCCAGATGGCACATGTGCAAGTAAGTAACAGAGCTGATGGAACAGGCACACCCAAATAATCTAATCACATTTAATCCCAGCAGATTTTCTTCTTGTGCTGAACAGATTTAGTTTATTCGGGATAGGGTCTTTGCCCCAGTTCTCTGGTACTGTCACAGCTGAAAGAGACTTCCTATTTGGTAGTTCCTGGGTAGAGTAAACAGGTCATACTTATATTTTGGTGTTCAGAGGTGGTTTTGTCCTGATAAAAGTCTTTGATAGTGTTTATTCAGATGAGGAACAGCTAGTACGATCTCGGTGTGTAGTCCTGCCAGTTCATCTGTTGAATAAGGATGACTGAATGTATTCAAGCAAAGCACCAATACAGATTACTTTTTACTGCGCTGAATTTCATGCCATTATTCCTTGCTTTACCTTTCTGTGCTCCACAATTGATTTATTTTATCTGTGTTGATATGCTTTCCACAGTTGATGAAAACTGTTCTTGCAAACATTTCTTGTGTGATCTAAGGCTTATCTAAACTTGTTGTAAAAATAGGTATTTCTACCTATCTTCTGTGTTTTAAGCCAGCATGAAACGGAAAGCATTCTGCTTTTTAAGCCAACCTGATTTTTCAGACCTGAGGAAGCTTCTAGTTTTTCAATGACAGAGTTTTGTTTGTAGAAAATATCTCATAGTTTCCTGAATTTTTAATATGTTGATGTATGAATAGCTTTATTTATAATGAATTAAATTTTGTTGTTCTAATTAATTTCTGTGTTCATCCATATCTAACTTAAAATTAGTGTGTGATTCCAGCCTAGAATTTTGCTCTCTTGTTATTTTAAATCCTGTTTTTAGGTTCTAGGACATGTGCCATGGTGAATTGCCAATATGGATGTGAAGAAGTCAAAGGGCAGGTGCAGTGTCTCTGTCCATCAGGTGGCCTTCAGCTGGGACCAAATGGAAGGACATGCATTGGTATGGTTAGAGAGCTCACTCTCAGCTTCTTTTGTGCAGGATCCCCGAAGCCATAAGATTCTGGGGAAAGGTTAGGAAGTACTTAACCCTCCTTGCTGGCTTAAATAGTGCTTCATGTTATTCTCAGTGTGATGTAAAGTTTTCATGCTTTTTTTAAAATAATTTTCTTGTAATATTGGCCATGTAATTCTTCAGATAAGTCTCATCCCATCCCCAGTACATAATTCAAAATTTTGACATGATTTAGAGTCATCAGCAGATTCAGTTTCTGCCTATTGCTATGAGGCCATTAAATACAGTGCTTTGCCTGCAGGAAGCTGCCCTGCTGACATAATGTGTTATAGGATTTGAGCATTTTGTTTGGATGGGGCTTTCTTTTATTGTGATGACCCACAATACAAACTTCTCAATCTTTCTCTAGAAGCCTTAACATTACCTGTGAGTTTCTTGTGATGAAGAAAGCATTGCTTATAATACTTGGTACTGTGTTCTTCCATAAAGTTAGTTCACATTTTACTGCTTCACTTATAAGAACACATGCGAAAGCCACCACCAAGTGTGAAATTATAGGACTTACTTATTAAGCTTATTTGTGATAAAAACCAAACCACTCCCATGCAAATCCCAGCAAGTTCTTTCTTTCCCATTTTACCTTCTCGTGGATCTGACCAGCATCCCTTCTCCTGCTGCAGACATTGATGAATGCTCCACTGGCAAAGCTGTCTGCTCTTACAACCGCAGATGCGTCAACACATTTGGAAGCTTCTACTGCAAGTGCCAGCTTGGTTATGAACTGAAATACACCAGTGGCCGCTACAGCTGTGTAGGTAAGAGTTAGCCCATGGATGCTCCCTCTTCCTTCTTTTTATTCCCACAGTGTGCATCTTCCCTGTTGTTGCCTCAAGCATGTTGGCCTGTCCTGGAGATGCTGCCTCAGAAATGGGTAAAAGATGTCACACAAAGAATATTCTTGATGGTACTTTGAATTTTTCTCTGTTTTTTCTTCTGTAGTCTTACGAAAATCTGAATCACTGGCACTTACAATTTAAATTGCCTCATTGTACCAAGTCAAGTTGTGCAAGAGTTTGTTGCCAGTTGGCAACTGCTGACTAAAAAAAAAAAAGCTATTTCTGGTAAAGATTTAGTTAAGGAACCATTTTTTGTTGTCTTGGCTTTCAAACTGGGATGAATAAGCAGTCCCACAATATTTTTTTTTCTTCTTTTCATGTCATTATTGAGGAATGTGAATTAAGTGCCTTCAGTAAAAACAGTTATTTGGATGGATAGTACAGAACTTGGGGGGTAAAAAAGTATGAAAATAGTAGGTTTCAATTACTTTTCGGATTTCTGTTGCATGGCAAAATTTCTCCCTAACAAAAATAAATACAGGCAGAAAGTTATCTTGACATGCTCAGGTGTTAAAACAAATGTCAAAACACCCTTACTCATGTTTCAATCCATCAGTTGAATGCTGGAACGACAGCCAAGTATAAGTTACTGCAGCAGGTGCTGTGGGAGTATTGTTCAAGCTGTTGACTACACAAGGGCCTGGAAGGGTTAGAACTACTATAAGTGCATTAAAAAAGAGAATTAATGTGATTTGTTTATATTTAATGAATATTAGAAGTGAGGGGTGGGAGGGAGATCATAAGGCAGGTTTGGAGACTTAAGTTTGCATTTCATGTTGTCTGCAAATCCTGTGAGATTTAAAGTGGAAAAAATATTTACTTTTCTCATACAATATGTGTGCATGGGGGAAAAACTGGAAAGGCCTCAGCAGTCAGGATTTTATTTGCAAACCTAAATCTCACTCTCAGACACACCAGACTTTTGAGTCAGTCTTCCTGCTACTTGTTTGTTTGCTGACATACAAGAGGACCTGTCAGCTGCTAAAAATGATGCATTCTGGATAAAATGCAAGTGGTGCAAACATTTGTGCACCAACATGACTCCTTCATGTGGGAGAAATCAGAAACATCAAATACTCTTGGTGCCTGTACAATTTTCTGTGAGTCGAATGTAGTATTTTCTACTGAATTTTCCTGATTATACCTTGTTTCATGCAGCATCATATGTTTTCTGGAATGTTAGAGGTAGATTAAAGATCTTGACATCTTGGCATGCTCAGGGTAACTTTCTATTACATTCTTTCTACAGTGAATGAATGAATGAGAGACTTGGTGAACAGTTTTTTGATTGATGTCACACATTCTCTTGGTGCCTTGTGCATTGTGTTAATAGAAGTCTGTGTACAACCTATAGTTTGAATCCTCAGTCAGAAAATCACTGCATTCACTTTGTCTTTACTGGGATGCTCTACATTTTCCATGGATGCATATTCCAGCATCGGTTCATTTGGAGCAGACACCAAGCATTCTCTCCTAGTGTGAATTCTGCTTCTGAGGGTCACTGCACTGTCATGGTCTAACATTAGTGCTTACAGTACCTGGAAACAGATGGGTGGCACAAGCAGGCTGTCATGAACCTTGGGTCTCAACACAGTTTTCACTGAAGCATTTATATCTTTCTCCAGATGTAAATGAATGCGTGACAAATACACACAGGTGTAACCTCCACGCAGAGTGCCTCAACACCGAAGGGTCCTTCCACTGCAAATGTAAACAGGGCTACCGAGGAAGTGGAGTTGATTGTGCTGGTGAGTACCACTGGATGTCAGGAATGGTACTGTATTGTTTTTCTCCAGTGACTGATCATTACAAGGCATGTTCTCAGAAATGTCATGCTGAACAGTGCTGCAATACCAACCAAGCAAGACCTCTCCACAAAATAATATATTAATTGTATGACTCATAATATAATTAATACAAGTATCACTTGTTCAAATTAATTTTGCCTGTAAGTCTCCAAGTCTCATAATATCTCTAGGAATTGCAAGTAGAACAGAAAAGTGAATTTGTCTTGAAAAAACAGAGAAAATAGTTTTAAAAATCTACTGTGATTTTCCCATGAATTCCCAAGTTAGCCCCTTGGAGGGCTGTGCAGTCCCTCCCAGAAGAGTTTCAGGCTAACTTAGCAAAAAATGAGAAAAGGGAGGAAAGCTGTGACTTCTGTGTTAAACTGTTTTCACTTAAAATTTTGCCTTTGTTTGTCTATTGAATATGGAAGACCTCCTATAAAGATGTCATTTCCCACTTTAACTGCATATGACCCTCCAAGAAGAAAGAAAGAAAGGCTGTTCTTGTATATTTAAAATGAACCTTTTAATTTATACCTTTATTAAACCTGGCAGATGTTTCTCCTGAAACATCATTAAAGATGTTTTCCTCAAGCGGACACTTGACTCCTCCTCAAACATTTTAAAAGTTTTTGTCTACAGCAGATGAAGCCTACATAATATATAAATCTTTTCAAGTAATTCTTGATTAGCTATGTATTATGATTATACTTCATGTCACAGATGTTCTCTGAGTCCCTCTATTATTCATGTTCCTACTCCCATTATGATAGTAATTGAAAATTACAATACACATTGATAAATTAATATTTTCACAGAATATTTTGTGTTGCAAGGGACCCATTAGTCCAACTCTTGGCTCTGCACAGGAGAGCACCATTTTCTTAAGTTTCAACTTCCAGTAAAAAAATGTTGACTTTTAACAAGCAAAAAGAAACACACAAAAATCTGACTGATACTGAAAAGTTTGATATGGACATAGATTACCACAGCAGAGCTGTTTAGAACATTCTTCCACTCAAATTCAATCCTATGAGCCAGTTTCCTTGCTAGTCCACATCCCTTGTGATAAGTCACTGTAGTTCACTGAAATGGAAGGATGCATTTGACTGGATATCAAAGCAAACTGACATGACACATATGTCACATATGTTGATATGGTTTTGTTAAAACAAAATGTACCACAGGTGAAATGTTAAACAAATACATCAGATCAAAATAGTCTGGGGTTTTTTTGTTCATTTATTTGGCTTTTTCTTTTTAATGAGAAGGTAAAAATTTCCAGAGAAATTTTCTTGTTGACTAACTCTATGTATAAAATATTCCTTTGTCAAGCAAAAACAATTCAACGAGAATGATTGCTTAAAGATGAATAACAGAAATATTTTCACTTGTGGAGAGATATTTTTTGATGTCTAGCCCTGTAAAAAAATCGGTTCTGAAGTCAGATGATTCTTATCTTCTCACTGGTGTTTCTCTTACATAGTTTGCCCTCTGTCTACTTCCTCATGTCATATTCCCAGTTACTGAACTCCTTCCAGAGGAAGGATCCATGCCATTCATAAACTTAATAGAATACACTAAATGGAAAAGAGATTTAGTAGAAGAGAGGATAGAGGAATAACACACAGTAATGACAGCAGTCAGAGCCATAGGCAGAGGTCAGCCTATGGTGACCTAAGCTGAGGGTCCAGCTAGAAAGATGTAAACAACAAGAGAGGAAGAGTAAAATACAATCAGTGGTAGGTGAACCCTGAAATGCAGTGGTGCTAAATAGAGACTGGTTTCTCTGGTGGTAATTCCGACATGTATACCTTATTTTTAAAAGAAAAAGGAGGAGACTCTTTTAGGTCTGAATGTTTCAATGGTTGATTTTTACTGCAATCCCCAAGAACATCTGACCAGCGTAACTGATGGGGGCAGGACATGTCTTGCTATGGGGGAAAATGTTTTTTCAAACAGTGACACAAACAATTGGATGTACCAGCCTACAGTGAAAACACTAAGTGTTCTCCATGTCATTTGGCAGTTGTGGAAAAGCTTTGGCTTTTTCCTGCAGCCAAAAGAAATTTTGCTATTGGGTTTAATGGGATGAGGACACTGTCTTGGGAATTTAGGGGCTGAAGGCTGTGGCTTCACACCTCTTTTGGTGACAATGGCTACAGTTCCTGTGGTCCATTCCAGCTCCCAGCTGATGGGCCTGGGCTTGTGCTGCAGATGAACAAAAAGCTTCTTAAATAAGTCTCCAGTACTCCACATAATTTTTCCCACAGAGCTGGAATCCTGTTTTCACGGGGAAGCATTAGTTCTGTATAGCAATTGTCTCTAGTATAAAAAAAACAAAAAACCAAAAAAAAACTGGCTACCATGGAAGCAGTATTTGCTTTTTTTAAAAAATGAAAACCATTTTAATATATAACTTAATTTTTGGAGTATGAAAGGAGAACAACTAAGCACATTGTTTATAATGAAACTCCTATGGCTACAACTCCTCATGCCACCAAATAACCTAATAAGTGAGGTAATATATAATTCGCTGTGCACAGAAGGTGGTGGAAATTCTTTCATTCAATTTGTATGTCAGTACACTATCTTGGAGAAAGCTGCTGAAACATCAGGCTGCAAACACTGTTGCTGGTATGAATACGAACTGTGATTATTAAGGCACCCTTCTGCCATTTAACACTCCTGTATGTATGAAACATTAGAGACTATTTCTGAACTGTCTGTAGCACACATTTTGTTTGAGAATCCATAGAGATGGATTGATTTGAATGATCCCTAAAAGGGTTCTAGTCATTTCCACATCTGGCCTCTATCTTGCTGCAATCTGTTGCTGTTCTCAGGTTCATGTGTTTCCTGATTTCCTATTGTGCATTGAAAACCCACATTTCCCCTGCCACATGCTTCTATGTGCATTTCAGCTTTTATTTAAGAATAAAGTTTCACAAGGTTCCATAAGCAATTAAGATTCCTGGGAAAAAAATGAACCTATTTTTGTTTCACTTTTTTGGCCCTACAAAATAACAGGAAAAAGGATTACTATCTTAAAGTCTACAGGCATCACTCTAAGGAGCTCAACAATGACACTCTTGTTATTGCCCAGCTAGAGGCAGAGGTTACTCTTCTTCATTATGCTTTGCTGGGTATCTAAATGTCAATAAAAAATCATGCTGGCTCTCTCTCTGCCTATTGTATTACTTGTTCATTCTTGGTGATAGGGTAACCCTTAAACCCCGTATACGATTTTGCTTTCTTATTAACTTGCCAGTCCTGAGAAAGGTTTGATTTGACATAATAAAGTTTCAAAGCTTCAGAAGCGACTGTGGTCATATCACTGGTGGTATTCTTAAAATTCAATTCAGTATGGAGTCAAATACTGCTGTCACCCTTTAGTGAGTAACACTTGGGCTTTGTCACCACACATTTCCTACTGGATGCCTTGCTGGCTGGTGTAGTCATGTATTAAGCACAGTCCAGCATGACAAACTTGCCCTGATTTCTCAAAGTATCCTTTCCTAAATAAGACAGTAAAAATTTTAGAAATGAAATAGAGTATGAATACATATTGGTAGATGATGTTCCATGGTGTTTAGAAGAAAATAATAGCCCAGAATATGTCTTTTTAATGTATCTATGAAAGCTTTCAGACTCTCTTAAGACAATCTAAAAGAGGTTGATAACTTTTAGAATGATTTCTGAAAGTATGTCATGCTAATCTAATCTTTACTCACATCTACAGACTCCACCTACACATGGTAAGTGGTTGTCTGTCTCCCCCGCCACTGCTCCAACTCTTATATAGAGAAGCTGTAAAGGGAGCTATGAAAGGATTTGTAAGCCAATCTGCTAGGCTTGTCTCTCAGCAGGTTTTTAAATACACTCTGAGGTGTGAAGGTGGAAGTAGTGGGGTACCTGCTGGAGTGCAGAGCAAGCTGCCTCCTACTGCATCCCCTGTATGTTCAGGGCCAGCACTGGCTGCAGTCACAGGGTGTGGGGAAGGAAAACAGATCAGTCTGTCCCTCTCCTGTATCATCCCCTGAGCACTTCCCTTTACACAGTGCAGGACAGAGTCAACAGGTTGGCATACGCTCTCTGTGAATTTTTTTCAACTCAACTTTCACAACTTGGTCATTAGACATCCTACACCAATCAGTTTCTGTGAGTTTATAATTTTGTATAGCAATTGATGACAGAAAAGTTTTACTTTTAGCCCTCAGCCACCATTTGTCTATGTTGTTCTATATGTCAAATTCTTGCCTTAATTCTCTCTAATTCAAATAAAGAAGATACCTTTGAAAACTGAGATATTTTCATATTAGGGCAATAAATAGAAACTGCATGAGCAGGAGGCATTAATCTGCATGCTTCCTGATTGAAGGTATGTAAGGAAGAGCTGGGGTGGAATGCACTACATTTCTTTGCACTTTCCAAAATTCTCTGCAGTCACATGGACAGATAAATGCACAAATGTTTGTGACCAACATCTCTGCATTTATCTACGTGTCTTGAGGTAAAGGGTCCTGAAAAATCACTGCCTCAGCTATAGAACCCCAGAGTGCCAGCAAAGGCGAGCTGCTCATTCAGGCAAGTCCACAGGCATTGGATTGGAATCCACAGATTCAAAAGAACAGACTGAGTTTAAGGTGGTGTATCCTTACATTGCATTAGTCCTCCTGCAATTTATGGGTAGACAGAAAAAGCCTTAAATCCACACCTCTGGCTACTCTAAAGCTGAATGCAGGTTAGAAGGAGACGAGTGCTGTCTCCTAAAATATGCTTAATGTCTAGAGTCTCTTTGTCTCCACAAGCATGGAGATTTTCATAGTGCAGCAGCAAATTGGAGTGTGCAAGCACATGGGAATTTATACATTTTCATCCCCCTATTTTTCTCACTCCTTTCAGTTGATTTTCCACACTGCTAAATTTTGCACATACAAGGAGATTGGTTTTCTGACACCACAGAGGTTATTATGTTGAACTGTAAGAATTTTTCATTTCATGAGGAAAACTTCAAAGCAGAAACTAAAAGCAGATGTTCAGGTTTGCTGAGCAGTCAGTCCTGTGGCCTTGAAAATCCCCATAGCCTCTTTATTAAAAGCGTGAAGTTTCTCGTTACTGATTGTCAAGAGGAAATTTGTTTGGAATTAAGCTTCCCTGTTAATTTTTATTGCTGAATTCTGAATTTAGACCCAGGGAACCTTACATCATTCATGACATCATCCTTCAGAGGATACTTAGTGGAGTATTAGGAAAGAGTTTACTTCCAAGTATTTGACAAGCAAGCCTACAAGTTTTATCCAAAAGAAAGGAAGAACAAATCCTCAATTCTGACTTTTATTTTATTGGCACGTTTACTCCAACAGCAATCTCAAAAACACCTGGATGCTACAGTGAGTACACCAAGAGTCTGATTCTGTTCCTGACATACTAATAGCATGTAGCTGCACTTGCCATAAATAAAATGTGACAAATTCACAGTGATAGGATTGTATTTTCCAGGAGTGGGGAACTTTCTCCTTTTCCTACTAGACTGCAGTTCTATTCTATTAAGTGGTGTTTTTTCTTGTGCTGTGTCTCCATGAAAAGAAGCACAGAGAAAATAGTACTACCCAAGGTTCCAAGTCCAGTCCATCTGTCTCAAAGTACTACTATAAAACTTTCATAAATACAAAGTGAGGAGAATAGGAACATATTCTTGCCCTGATAATACAATCATTAGACAGCAAAAGCAGAGGGAAATAAAAACAGCTGTCTTCCACCATAATTTTTAATCCTAAAAGACTGCAGGTACTGCAACGTCAATACTGATTGAGAATCAAAGATGGGAAGCAGTATATGAGGCTATTCTGATGCACTGATGAAAATAGTCTCTCTCTATGAAAGAGCTTTTTTATAGCACACTGGAACTGCTCAGCTTTCATTGTTTCCTAGGTAGTTCACATAAAGGACTCAAACTGCAGAAGGCTGTGAGTAGTTTATGACATGGTTGTGTACAACATTTGATAGTAGTATCCAAAAGGCTAATTCCAGAATAATTAAAGTAATACCACTTTATCCAAAATTATAAGCTATAGTATTTCACATCGAAGAGGAATCATAAAATGGTAAATTCTCAGTAAATGTTACACTTATGTTCTAGTCCATCTTGGAATTGCAAGATGGTAATAATTTGGCATTCTTGGATGCTTCTCTGAATTGTGGTGTTTACCACGTACAATTAAATATCCCTTAGAGCTAAAAGAAATATGATGGAGCAGCTTGATGTAGGTCTTCTCAAAATATCCTCCATTTCAGTAGCTTTCAGCCTGCCATGGAAGGAAAATTAGGCCAGAGAAGTTCATGAAAGATAGCCAAGAGAAATGCTCATTATTTTTAGGCTGCAGTTGTTGTGCAGGGGATTCCAGCTCCATGGACAATTTTAATCCACAAATTGAAGCAGGATTTTTTTTTTTGTTTTTTACCCAAGCTCCAGTGTAAAAATAATTTAAGTAAGGGGCTCTATGACCTGTGTCACTCCTGTGTTACATGAGAGTCCAAAGAGATCATTACAGAGGATTGCTTTGGTCTTTTCACTGTAACTCAGACAGAGCTGTCCATACAACAGAGCTGAGCAAGTCGTGTGTTAGGTTCTGTGCAGAACTGAACTTGTATCTTGTTGTAGAGAGTTTAATTCTATGGGTCTCTGGACCTTGTAAAGAACACCATGGTCCCATTGCTGAATGATTCCTTAGATTAATATTTTCTGTTTTCTTTTTGGTTCTAGTTATCCCTGAAAAGTCAGTGAAGGAAATTGCAAGAATCCCTGGAACAGCTAAGGACACAATTAAGAAACTTCTTGCACATAAAAGCAGTGTGAAAAAGCATGAAACAATCAAGAATGCAATCCCAGAAGCAGCTGAGACACCACCTTCTAAGACCCACTTGCAGTTACTGGACTATGAAGGTGGTATTGGTCTTGGTGGGAGCTACAGTGAGGAAGAGAAAGAAACTGAAGCTGCTGCAGAAGAGGAGGCAGAAGAGTCAGATGAAGAGGAGAAGGAAGATTTTGAAAATCAAATTGATGAACGAAGCCTTAGAGGAGATGTCTTTTGTAAGTTTCTTTATTTTTTAAAAACTCTGGCTTCAATGTAAACATATATAAACACTAAAAAAATCCTCACAAAACACAGACACTTTATCAGAATTTACTTGTAGAAAATGAATCATAGAATCATAGGATGGTTAGGTTCTAGTTAATGCATTTGAAAATACATTTGAAGACTTTGAAAAACACAGCAAGAAATTGCACAGCATATTGGAACTAGATGATCTTTAAGGCCCCTTCCAACCCAAGAAACTCTATTATTATAATTGGTGTTTAGTACAGCTGTCTCAGTCAAACATTCTTCAAGGTAGTGGCAAAAATATGTAATATGAAAAACACACACTGTCAATAGTTCATTCATTATGTTTTCCCTTTTCCAAAGTATGGAAAAATAATAAATAATATCCCACAGCAATTAAAATTATAGTAATAAAAATGAAAAAAAAATTAAGTTAACATTCAATTTATTGCTATTTAACTTGGAAAGACAGGTAAGTATGTATTTTTTAAAGGAAAGATAATTTTAAAGTCCTCTGGAAAAAATGGTCTGTAATATTGTAATACTGTAAGACAGCCAAGAAAAAATGTAATTATTCACTTAATACATTGGAGAATACAAACTTCTTTGCCAAAGGCATGTTCCTAAAATTGCCCTTTTTTTTTTATTTTCAGTGGTAATTGGACTGTTTCAGTTTAAGCAAAGGATATAGACTAATATTGCTTCCTCAAATTATGCCAGGGAGCTGATAAACAGAACAAAGTCAGGACTTTGCTCACCAATCTCCTCCCCTCCTGCAAATATTAACAGTGAGTGCTAATGGCATGTTTCAAGTTTGCTGACAATACCAAAATGTGGAGAATGACCCATTCATTGAAGGGCAGCACTGCTATTAAGATCTGGCCAGGCTGTGGAGGTACTGACAGGAACTTTATGAAGCTCAACAAAAGCAGATGGAAAGGGAGAGAAAAGCCTCATGCAACATTATGGATTTGGGATGACTGCTTAGGAAGAAGCTTTGCAGTAAAAGGCAAGTTTTGGACTTCCCATTACAAGACAAATGAGGACACACTGGCATGAGTCTAGCAGTGCTCCACGAGGGTCAGGGGCCTGGACAACATGAGGAGAGGCTGAGACAACTATTTTTTCCAGCTTTGACAGGGGAGGGCTAAGAAGAGACCTTATAGATGTCTTCAGCTATTTAATGGAAGGTTACAGGGAAGGAATAGACAGACTTTTCTTGAAAATATACAGCAATAGGACAGGAAGTGATGAATACAAGTTGGAACAAAAAAAATTCTCATTAGATATAATGAAAAGAATACTTCACCATGAAGGTGGACAAAATTTGGGACAGGTATGCAGAGAGGTTGTGAAATACCTATCCTTGCAGATATTCATACTATGACTGAACTGGGCATTGAGCAATCCCCTGATCAGGAAGTCAGACTAGGCAAACTAAAAACGGCTCTTCCAACCTACATGATTCTGTGATTCATTCTGTGTTTTCAACCAAGAATTTCAAAGTAGTTTAGAAAATAGTGTGTGTAGACCTGCATCCTGGAAGATGCTTGGATTTCTCTCTGGTACTGTAGGCACATAACGTCACAATTCAGGAATCAGTAATATTTCTAAAAAAGCAAAACAGCTGCTTCCTAGCTGCATGCATCTGTTTGTCAGCTTTTAACCATATGAAATGGTGACAAATTTCTGACTAATGGTGCCATGTCTCCCCAGTGAAGGATCCTATGCTCAGGATGTCACTCTCCCTCTAGCCAGCCACACCTAAGCCCTAGACTATGTCTTTACTCAGCCTTTCACTCCTGACTAGCATGTGCCACTTCCTCTGAAGAAGTGGCCCTTCCCTCTTCTGAGGATACCTTCATAAATTACTTACCTAAAAGAGGTAGCAGGTGCAGGAGCTGATGTAGAATTGGGGTTGAAGTTTCCACTGTATGGTAAACTACCCTTGGGGTTCATCCTTGCCATGCTGGTACTGCCAAATGCATTTGAGAGTCCCAGGGCAAAGGATTAAGTGACTTGCCTCTGTTCTCTCACAAGAAGCAATAAAACACAGGTCTTATGATGGTCATACATTTACATTTAGAGAACCGTGTGTCCCACATATTTCCATCAAAATACTATCCTGAAGAAGGACATAACTCTTCCCAGTCATGCTAATTAATCCAAAGCTGGCCATAATTTTGCAGAAACTGTGGAGAAGGTGAGCAGAAGATAGTTGCAATATATATGTTGATGTTTGTTAAGATTAGGTTCTCAGGTACTTGGGCTTCTTCATGAAGGTAAGCTAATGGGGAGCTTGCATGTGCCAAGAGGGTGGTGTGAATTGACCAGATATGTCACATGAATGTGATTAGACTGGGAAGGACTCAAAAAGATTGACTAATTAACAGCAAAATGCTTGTGGAACCTGAAAGGAGGTTTACCCTTGGCAAGGGTGTGTTCCCCTGCAACTGTGATTTCTGTAGGGTTAAAAGCTTTTATTTCTTGACAGAATTGCGGGTATATTGCTGATCTAGCACTTCAAGGGGCACACTACTAATAGGTTCCATTAATATTTACTGTAAATAATAAATTATTTATAAATAATACTCTTATTAGTTATAGATATATTTATTCAGAATTTTGTGCCATAAAGGACTATGGCCTTTTCTGCTTCCTCAATTGTGAGGCACGGCAGCCTGTTAGAAAAAACTAAACCCCAAGTCAGCCCTTCTATCCCTTTCTGCCTTTCTGGGAGGGAGGGCTGGCTGGCTGGCTGGCTGGCTGGCTGGCTGGATGTAACTCAGACATCAAAACAGGTGTCTTTTTTAGCCTGCTTGGACAGGTCACAAAGGATTGCCAGGAATATTGCCCCTAGGGTAGGGCCACCCTGCGTTTTGGTTAAAAGGACAACGGGCTCTGCTCTATCTGCCTGGTGATTCAAGGGGAACTTGGTCTCCTGTACTGGGCTACATGACCTAATGCAATTGCAAAGGGGGGATTATACAACCTTCCAGTTGAGTACTCAGTGCTACTCTATTTGGAGTGCACTAATTTTCCAGATTTCAATTTGATTGAGGGCACACAGAGAAAATCCTTTGTCCATAGGAAAATCCAAAAAATATTTTGTTGTCATGATGATTGGTGAGATTATTTTTCAATCATCTTCCCAACAAAATCAGGACATTTGAACACCTTATACCTGGGCTAGGCAGAGAGGAAGAGTCTACTTGTTTCTACAAAAACTACCCCTACAGCTGACAGCAGTAACAATGAATATTACTGCTTGAAAATACTAAAGCATTGTGGTTCATCTGTATTTTTTCCTATAGTGTCTTTGTTTCAGTCACATTTGGCTGGAATTTTCCCTTACAGATGTAAGAGATTTATATGCTGAACTTGCTAGAGAGATTTTATTTTGCTAGGGGATACTGGCAGAAAGCTGGTGTGGTACTTGATGCAGAGATAGCAGCATGCCCAAGACGTAGTTCCATTAGGTTCGTGAACTCTGTATTATTTGTGGCTTTCTTGTTTGATACCAACTGTGATTCAAGGACTTAAAGAATTGTGCCATATTCATTTTCATTTTGAATACATTGCTTAACTGTGTTTTCTTTCCTTTTAAATTTCCATGTGTTGTACTTGATCCTTGCTATCATAAAAATTCAGTCATGATTCAGGTGCTTAATTGCTTGAACATTTGGCTTTAAAAACACTTTCAATTTTAATGATATTGAGTGATCCTTCAGAGAACATCATTAGCTCAAATTTACAGCTCATAAATTTGTATATTTTTTCCTTTCTTTGCTGATGTCTATTCAGCAGATTCCTTTACTACAACATGAAATTCCTCCATATAACCCCCTCAAGTATTCACATAGCATCTGCCTTTTGTATTATTAATACTGGTATTGTTTGTCTTCCAGGAAGAATAGTTAATTAGGAAAAATAGAAAGGTCTCCTTAAATTGATGTGTTATTTTATCATAGTAGTTTTACTACAGAATAAACATATAGGGAGCCAGAGAAAAAATATTGTAGAGGGAAAAAAAAAAAAGGAAATATTATATGGAGATGGAAATTATTAAAATAGGCCCAACTACCAAAATACTGGACCTTTGTGAGAACTGCTACTCACAATTTTTTTTTTAAAAACCACACAATAGCTAAAGATAGCAAAGTAAAGCCCAAAAAATTTAAGAAATGTTAAAACTAATTCATCAATGAAAACTTAATTTTTTTAATATATTTTTATATCTTATGATACAGTCTGAAATTACTTCAAATTACTATTTTCTGTGGGATACTTGCCTTGTCCAATGTGAAGGAAGGACCCGTCCTGTTGTGAAAGGTGCAGTTTAATAAATATGAATATTTATTTATTAACAGATGAATTATTTATCAATATGATTATTCATCATTATTTATTCATTATTATTAAATAATTTAATAAATATGTCCTATTTACTGCAAAATTTGCAGATGTATAGAAAATGAGAGTAAACCATAGTATTGGAAAGCTCTTTATTACATGAGAAATGCCCTTTCTCCATATGGAAGAAGACACAGAGAGCTGGACCAAAGTATTTGGTTATATAAGCAATGATTGTAGAGATGCTACACTCAAGGTACACTTAAATAATTAAGTACAACCTTAATTCTGACAGTTTCTAACATTTCAGTGCTTTTTGGATACCACTGGTAATCCAGAATGGTATTGCCAACTGCAACTGAATTCTATATTCTGTACTTCATCAGGTTATGAAATTCCCATTGGGCTTAAAACTCCTGTAGTATCACGTAGCCAGCCACATTATTACACGGAGACACTTCCTTTGTGTCTCGGTTTTGAAAGACAGGTGTCTGCTAAGGAAGGCAGAGGCCCCCCTTGAAGTGGCAGATATAACCCCTTTTCCCTCCAAGTTATTATATTTTGAAATCAAGGGCCTTTAGGCAAAGATGTGGGAAATAGGAATAACAGTTCTTTACTCTATATATATATGTATATAACCAGTCAAACAAAACAACAACAACTATGGCAGTAACAGCAATCACAAACCCAGTGCCAGCCTTCTCGGCTGTCAGGCCCTTTCCCCTCGGGTGCAGTTCCGCTCGCAGCCGGCAGGGGCGCTGGCGGCTCCCGGTGAGCAGGGCAGGTGCGATGGTTCCCCCGCGGCTGCAGGGGGCGCTCCGGAGCGAGCTCGGGAAACCCGCGGCTCTGGTGCCCTGGGATCCCGGGAAGGGATGGAACAAAGGCTTCACAAACCGCTGGGCAGCCGATCCCGGGCTCTCAGGAACAGCAGGCTGGAATGGCAGGGACGAACGCAAATCCCGGGTGGCAGGCGAGATGTATCCAGATGGGAAAAACCACGGAGGCCCAGGCAGGCAGGGCGAGCAGGGCTACAGCGTAGCGAAAACTCGAAACAGCAGCGGGGCAGGACAGCCACAGCTCGGTCTCCAGCAGGGCAGGGAAAAGCGGCTTTTGGGGTCCCGGCGTTGCTTCCAGCAGGAAGAAAAGAACGGCCAAAAAGAAAGCAGCAGCAGCTCCTTTCTCTGCAGCTTCTCTCTCCGGACGCTCAGAGCGAACTGTCCCCACACCCAGGTGTAGACAAAAGAGTAGCCAGGCCCGCCCCACTCCCCTTTTTGTCTTTCTTAAGTACAGCTATTTGTCCCCTAGCAACATGCATATGGGAGAAAATTCCTTTAACAGGAAAACCTAAGACTAAACTAAAACCCCAACATTATCCACCCCGAATTTTTTCCCATACTAACATGTTACATGAAACTTAACTTTTTTTTTAACCATATAAATCTATGCATTACCCAAATTATATACAAATATACATGCTGATACTGATACAAGTACAGAGCCATGGGTAGTTCACCCTAAAACAAGGTCCTCTTGAGGTAAGCATCGGGTCTCTCCATCCTTTTGCATCACCCACCAGGTGCAACCTGGTCCCTGAGCAAAAACAACCCCACGGATGGGTTTGTCTTTGCTCAAGGCAGACTTTACCCAAACAGTTTTTCCAAGCATACCTCTCATGTGCACCACTGGAACCTTATCCCCGTCTGTTGTTTGTAGGGGTTCGGATTGGGCAGGGCCTGCTCGGCTGGTGGAACCTCGAGTGTTAACTAACCAGGTGGCTCTTGCTAAATGCATCTCCCAATTTTTGAAAGTCCCCCCACCCAGTGCCTTCAAGGTGGTTTTAAGCAGTCCATTACACCGCTCAACCTTCCCAGCTGCTGGTGCATGGTAAGGGATGTGGTACACCCACTCTATGCCATGTTCTCTAGCCCAGGTGTTTATAAGGCTGTTCTTGAAATGAGTCCCATTGTCAGACTCGATTCTCTCAGGGGTGCCATGCCTCCAAAGGACTTGCTTTTCCAGGCCCAGGATGGTGTTCCGGGCAGTAGCATGAGGCACAGGGTAGGTCTCCAGCCATCCAGTGGTGGCTTCTACCATTGTGAGCACATAGCGCTTGCCTTGGCGGGTTTGAGGCAGTGTGATGTAATCAATCTGCCAGGCCTCCCCATACTTGTATTTGGACCATCGCCCGCCATACCACAGAGGCTTCACCCGCTTGGCCTGCTTGATCGCAGCGCATGTCTCACAGTCATGGATAACCTGGGAGATACTGTCCATGGTTAGATCCACCCCTCGGTCTCGTGCCCACTTATAGGTGGCATCTCTGCCCTGATGGCCTGAGGCATCATGGGCCCATCGAGCTAGGAACAGTTCTCCTTTATGTTGCCAATCCAAGTCTATCTGGGACACCTCTATTTTCGCAGCCTGATCTACCTGTTTGTTGTTACGATGTTCTTCATTAGCCCGGCTCTTGGGGATGTGAGCATCTACATGACGGACTTTCACAGATAGCTTCTCTACCCGAGTGGCAATGTCTTTCCACTCTTCAGCAGCCCAGATTGGTTTTCCTCTGCGCTGCCAGTTTGCCTTATTCCACCTTTCCAGCCAACCCCACAGAGCATTGGCTACCATCCATGAATCAGTGTAGAGGTAGAGCTTTGGCCACTTCTCTCTTTCAGCTATGTCCAGAGCTAATTGGACAGCTTTGAGCTCAGCAAATTGGCTCGATCCACCTTCTCCTTCAGTGGCCTGTGCAACTTGTCGTGTGGGGCTCCATACAGCGGCTTTCCATTTCCGGCTAGCGCCTACAATTCGGCAGGAACCATCAGTGAAGAGGGCGTATTGTCTTTCACTCTCTGGTAGCTCGTTATATGGTGGGGCTTCTTCGGCACGTGTCACCTGCTCCTCTTCTTCTTCAGAAGATAACCCAAAAGTCTCACCTTCCGGCCAGTTTGTAATTATTTCCAAGATCCCAGGGCGACTTGGGTTTCCAATTCGGGCGCGCTGCGTGATGATGGCGATCCATTTGCTCCAAGTAGCGTCAGTGGCGTGATGCGTGGAGGGAACCTTTCCTTTGAACATCCACCCCAGCACCGGTAGTCGGGGTGCCAGGAGGAGTTGTGCCTCTGTGCCGATTACTTCTGAGGCAGCCTGGACTCCTTCATAAGCTGCCAGGATTTCCTTCTCGGTGGGAGTGTAGTTGGCTTCAGATCCTCTGTAGCTTCGGCTCCAGAATCCCAGTGGTCGGCCCCGAGTCTCACCAGGCACCTTCTGCCAGAGGCTCCAGGACAGACCATTGTTCCCGGCTGCAGAGTAGAGCACGTTCTTCACCTCTGGTCCTGTCCTGACTGGGCCAAGGGCTACGGCGTGAGCAATTTCCTGTTTGATCTGGGCGAAGGCTTGCTGCTGTTCAGGGCCCCAGTGGAAATCATTCTTCTTGCGGGTAACCAGGTAGAGAGGACTCACGATCTGGCTGTACTCGGGAATGTGCATCCTCCAGAAACCTATAGCACCTAGGAAAGCTTGTGTTTCCTTCTTGTTAGTCGGCGGAGACATTGCTGTGATCTTATTGATGACCTCAGTGGGAATCTGACGTCGTCCATCTTGCCACTTTACTCCCAGGAACTGGATCTCTCGGGCAGGTCCCTTGACCTTGCTCTTCTTGATGGCAAAACCAGCTTGCAGGAGAATTTGAATTATTCTCTCTCCTTTCTCAAACACTTCGGTTGCGGTGTTCCCCCACACAATGATGTCATCAATGTACTGCAGATGTTCTGGAGCCTCACTCTTTTCTAGTGCAGTCTGGATCAGTCCATGACAGATGGTGGGACTGTGCTTCCACCCCTGGGGCAGTCGGTTCCAGGTGTACTGCACGCCCCTCCAGGTGAAGGCAAACTGAGGCCTGCACTCTGCTGCCAGAGGAATGGAGAAGAATGCATTGGCAATGTCAATAGTGGCGTACCACTTTGCTGCTTTGGACTCCAGCTCGTACTGGAGCTCCAACATGTCTGGCACGGCAGCGCTCAACGGTGGAGTCACTTCATTCAGGGCACGATAGTCCACAGTCAATCTCCATTCCCCGTCAGACTTGCGCACAGGCCAGATGGGGCTGTTGAAGGGTGAGTGGGTCTTGCTGACCACCCCTTGACTCTCCAGCTCGCGGATCATCTTGTGGATGGGGATCACAGCATCTCGATTTGTCCGATACTGCCGGCGGTGCACTGTCGAGGTGGCAATTGGCACTCGTTGCTCTTCCACTTTCAGGAGCCCAACTGCAGAAGGATTCTCAGATAGTCCAGGCAGGGTGTTCAATTGCCTAATGCCCTCTGCCTCCACAGCAGCAATCCCAAATGCCCACCTGAGTCCTTTTGGGTCTTTGTAGTAGCCATTCCGGAGGAAGTCTATGCCCAGAATACACGGGGCCTCTGGGCCGGTCACAATCGGATGCTTTTGCCACTCCTTCCCAGTCAGGCTCACCTCAGCTTCCAAAAGGGTCAACTGCTGTGATCCCCCGGTCACCCCAGCGATGGATACAGGTTCTGCCCCCACATGTCCCGATGGCATTAAAGTACATTGTGCCCCAGTATCAACCAATGCATCATATTTTTGTGGCTCTGATGTGCCAGGCCATCGGATCCACACCGTCCAGAAAACTCGGTTCTCCCGTGCCTCTTCCTGGCTAGAGGCAGGGCCCCTCTAGCCCTGGTTATCATTCTTTCCCTGGGCGTACATGCTCGAGGTACCTTCAAGGGGATCCGACATATCATCCTCCCTTCTGTAATACCTGGCAGCTCGGTCATGGGAGGCTGAGGCTACCTTCACCTTAGCGGAACCCCCTCGGTTAGTGCCTCCCTCCTTGAGTTCACGCACCCGCGCTGCCAGGGCAGAGGTGGGTTTCCCATCCCACCTTCTCATGTCTTCCCCATGCTCACACAGGAAAAACCACAGCTCAGCTCGTGGGGTGTACCCTCTCTCTCTAGCAGGGGGACGACGGGCTCTGACTTGGGGGCCTGTGACTCGCACTGGTGCCACACTGACCCTCCTCATCTCCTCCCTCATCTCCTCCCTCATCTCCTCCCTCATTTCCTTCCTCATCTCCTTCATCTCCTCTTTGAGGTCCTGGACCACAGCAGAGACATGAGCTTTCAGCGGGCCATTGATCATGCTGTCATAATGCCTGAGCCTGTTGGCAACAGAGCCCACTGTTTCTCGGGTATTGTCAGCATCAATCGTTGCAATGAAGGTGGTGTATTGCGATGGCCCTAGCCTTGCCAGGTTCCACATCATCTGTCCTGTGCACCTGACCTTATCGGGGTCATTATCATGCTGTCCATCCTTCCCAAAGAGTACCTCTAATATTGCCACCTCTCTTAGCTGTTGGATCCCTTGCTCGAGTGTCTTCCACTGCATTCTATGATGATACTCCTGCATTCTTTCTTTGTGAATGAACCTTTCTCTCACACTCATTAAGAGCCGCTCCCAAAGAGAGAGAGGCCCTGGCTCCCTCACAAATATCTGGTCCACACCTGGGTCCTGGGTCAACGATCCCAGATACCTTGCCTCACCACTATCCAGTTGCACACTTGTGCCCATAAGGTCCCAAACCCGAAGCAGCCAGGTGGTATAAGGCTCACGCCCCCTTCGCACAATGTCGTTTCGCATAGCACGGAGACTGTCGTGCGACAGGGACTCAGTGATGACTTCTGGCTCTGGCTCTCCTGCTGGTTGTGAGGGCCCTGGTTGCCCATCATCATTAACTGGTCGTACTGATTTGGTCTTATACTTCCTCCTTTGCACAGGGGCGACCGCTGCTGGCTGTGGTTGCCCTTGTGGTTCAGCTGAAGCCTGGACGGTTGTAACATCCGTGGGTTCCACTGCTGCACCATCGGACTCACCCTCTTTGGGGCAGGGAGAGGGTTTTTCACTAGCTGAGGAGGTGTATTCCCTTAGCAATTGGCATATCTCCTGGCGCACCTGGCCCATCTCCTGGCACATCTCCTTGCGTACCTGGCCCATCTCCTGGCACATCTCCTGCATCCCTTTTTCCAGTACCCCCACCCAGTTTGGGTAGTCCATTTCTGAGGTGGACTGTTGGGCGGTATCAGTCTGTGGGGCGGGATCTCTAGTGTCTGGGGCTGTGGCAGGCTCTGGCTCTGGGGTAGGATCTCTAGTGTCTGGGGCCGTGTCAGGTTCTGGGGTAGGATCTCTAGTGTCTGGGGCCGTGTCAGGCTCTGGAGCAGGATCAGGCTCTGGGGTAGGAACTCTACTCTCTGGGGCCATGTCAGGTTCTGGGGCAGGATCTCTAGTCTCTGGGGCTGGTGTCCGGGTAGATATCCAACCCAATCTCAACTTATCCTTGAATGCTAAATAGAGTAGGCCTATCAGCAGCAGATGGTTAGTATTCAGAGGGAATTTAAACCCTTCGAAAATTGATGGGGTGGGCCCAAAGAACTGGTTGAGGGGTTGGGAGAAAACTTCCCCTGGTGTCATTTCCTCACAGAAGGTACCATTGTTAACATAACCCCAAAAACATGTGCTCAGTGTGTGATAGCTGTTTATCCATGTGCCCACATTCCGGAGGAAGTTAAAAACCCATGAATTCCTCACCTTCTCGACCCATAACGCAAGCTGGATAACAGCAATGGTAGCCTTAGTCAGAGGACCTATACTCAAGTAAGGAGCTGCAAAGGGGAAGAATATAGCCACGGCTACGTGCCACCCAAACCAGGGTAAACTAGACCACATAGTGCTGCCTAACAAGGTTCCAATATCCAGCACACAAAATAAAGTTATCCAGGAACTGTTATTCCTTTTTCACCTCTATCTCTTAATGCCCTCAGGCCCCACGTTGGGCGCCAAGCTCTGTCTCGGTTTTGAAAGACAGGTGTCTGCTAAGGAAGGCAGAGGCCCCCCTTGAAGTGGCAGATATAACCCCTTTTCCCTCCAAGTTATTATATTTTGAAATCAAGGGCCTTTAGGCAAAGATGTGGGAAATAGGAATAACAGTTCTTTACTATATATATATATGTATATAACCAGTCAAACAAAACAACAACAACTATGGCAGTAACAGCAATCACAAACCCAGTCCCAGCCCTCTCGGCTGTCAGGCCCTTTCCCCTCGGGTGCAGTTCCGCTCGCAGCCGGCAGGGGCGCTGGCGGCTCCCGGTGAGCAGGGCAGGTGCGATGGTTCCCCCGCGGCTGCAGGGGGCGCTCCGGAGCGAGCTCGGGAAACCCGCGGCTCTGGTGCCCTGGGATCCCGGGAAGGGATGGAACAAAGGCTTCACAAACCGCTGGGCAGCTGATCCCGGGCTCTCAGGAACAGCAGGCTGGAATGGCAGGGACGAACGCAAATCCCGGGTGGCAGACGAGATGTATCCAGATGGGAAAAACCACGGAGGCCCAGGCAGGCAGGGCGAGCAGGGCTACAGCGTAGCGAAAACTCGAAACAGCAGCGGGGCAGGACAGCCACAGCTCGGTCTCCAGCAGGGCAGGGAAAAGCGGCTTTTGGGGTCCCGGCGTTGCTTCCAGCAGGAAGAAAAGAACGGCCAAAAAGAAAGCAGCAGCAGCTCCTTTCTCTGCAGCTTCTCTCTCCGGACGCTCAGAGCGAACTGTCCCCACACCCAGGTGTAGACAAAAGAGTAGCCAGGCCCGCCCCACTCCCCTTTTTGTCTTTCTTAAGTACAGCTATTTGTCCCCTAGCAACATGCATATGGGAGAAAATTCCTTTAACAGGAAAACCTAAGACTAAACTAAAACCCCAACACTTTGGTAGCACCAAGAATGATAAAGAGAGTTTGATTTCTGGCTTATTTGGCAATACTAAAAGTGGACTGCTTCCCTTATGGCTTCACAGATCTTAATGCTGAACAAGAGGGCTCCCACAGTTAATCATGATGTTTGCTCTTAATCTTATTATTTTCTGATAATTACACCACTCTGTGAGCTATTAATGCTCAGATCACAGCTCAGTTCATAGCTGTACATGTCAGAGTTCTGGCAAATGTAATTTTTTCAGAGCAGGATGTGGTAACAGAGAAATGGGATATTCAATGTGAGTCCAAAATAGTAGCATACCACATACATAGGAAGCTCATCTTAAATTTACTACGTCTTATATTCTGCTTGGTTTTTTTATGGTGCCCACTCTGTTTTTCTGGTTTTTGGTTTTGTTAATGGGCTTGATGACATCAGTGGTTAAGAACATGTGGCACAATGATATGAAGGGGTTTGTATGCAGAGATTACATATTAGCTATTGCTGAAGATAAGTAGATGGAAGGGCATCTGCAGTACAGAAAGGATGGACTCTGTTGTACCTGGAGTGGGACATATGTGTTCTTTTGTTGGTGAGAGTTTGTTCTTAGGGAACATGAAATGAGACCTGCCTTTCTGTAAGACCACTTGACAGCAGAAGAGCTAAAAAGACTAATTCTGACTTCTGCCTATTATTTATGAAGGAGTAAACTTTGGATCCTGGCTATGTGTGAGGATGGTCTGATGTAAAATGTAGGCACTTTTCATGCAGTAAGGTTTCTCTGAAACCTTTCTGTAAGCTGAACCTTACAGTTTCTCATAATATGCAGCTGATATCTTTCAGTGAGTGCAAAACCTGACTGTAATGCCTGACTGAAAACAAAAACAGATTTGGAAATAAAACTGGACTCTTTTTCTGTCCATGAAAGTTCTTTGCTTGATAACACATAGCTACACCTGCATGTATCTCTCTCAAGTGAATTCAAGTGTAATTCAATAACAAATAAATCATCCTGGCAGCTGTTGTCTTCTGTTAAATCACTCCACTCTTTCCAGAACTGATCATATTTTAATAGCTCTCTTCATTTTGGCAAGGGTTTTCATAGCCTGACCCTCTTCCATGAAGTACAAGGCCAAGTTTATGGCATGACAATAAACTTAACACCTAATCTCTATGTGCCTATTCCTAAATGTGTATATGTAAACATATATTAATTGGAGAAAGATGTATTTTAATCCTTGCCTTAAGTATGAATATTATCCAGGTGATCTAAGCAATGGTCTGGGTGAGGGGAAGGCTACAAGGACAACAAGAGAGCACATGCTCCTGGCAATTTATCAGAAAGCTCGTAAGATTGCATGAGTCTTCTTCCTCAGCTCAATTCAGCACCTCTGGAAGTGCCTCCAGGGCCTCTTTGTTAGTGTGTGTTTCACTGGGGTACACAGAGCAATTTTTGACAGTTTTGAAGGAGAACAAAGGTGAAGTGGATGGCATAGCCTTTATGGTGTTATGAAGCTCTTGATTGCAGTAGTTTCTAAGTATATTCTTAAAATTAAGTATGTGTGAACATGTTGGAGTATTTAAATGGAAAGCCCTAGCTCAGTCAAACGCATGGGAAAAAACCTCCCTTCTGAACAAATGTGCATCCATGGGAAAGTATTGACTTTTAAAATATTTGGCATTTGCATATATGATACAATGCTGAGTAGGGAAAAGTAATTTCCATAGGTCCTATCATCTGGCATTTTTGAGGAAGTCTGAGCTTTTCTTAGCACAGCTGCCCACAGGGCGTGGCTGAAAAGTGAACTTCAGTGTTCCAGGCTTTCCACTAATACATTCTCTAAGCAGTAATCCAAAGGCTTCTCCCTCACTCCTCTAAAATGGCACTTTTAAGCTCCTCCTGTTTTCATTGGTGTGCATGAATATATCACAGGTATCACCTGTTTATGTGTTTGCAAGGATAGAATACCAGTGAAAGCAGATCTTCCCCTTATCTCATGTGTGATTAGTTACTTAGGGTATGCATAACGAAGTTGAGACTTATGATTATTTTTTGAGTGAGAGCACTTATCTATTAATCACTTGAAATAATACTACAAAAGCTTAATTATAGAACTTTAAAATACTTATAGTAATTTAGAGTATTACTTAGCGTAAACAAGAATATGTAAGCTTCTGTCTCACCAGATAGGAGAGGATTTCCCTTGGTCTCTGAGGCTGAGAAATAATGCTTATTGAGTAACCACCTCTTTCAGGCTAGTATCTTAGAGAATGTCCCTAACATTCATTGGCTGTGCTGCTTTACTGACTCTTCCAGTTTGGCACCAGACACATCAACCAATTTTTAAAGAATAACTCACTCAGGGGTTTCCACTGAGACTGGTTATCAAAACATCAGTGTGTGCTTACCAGCTGTAGCAGGGAGGGTGAGGAAGGGGAAGGGCAGCTGCTGGAGCCTTTCTTCCCAGCAGACAGCAGAGCTGATCAGGTATTCAGGAGGACCCTAGCAGAGAGTGTGACTTCAGAAGAATAACTTTCTGGGGCTTCTGTTACAGCAGCACCAGCTATCACTGCCCTGAATACAGGGCTGTAGGCCTTTGATGCCCTAATGTTTATGGCTTTTACAGTCTCTGACATTATCCATTTTTTGAGGCTGCTGTTGGCAAAGTGCTGCCAAGTCTCTGCTGAGTTCTGGTAGAGTTCTCTCACTGACTCTGGTAGAGTTCAGTGCAATTTGATCCTTATAGCAAGAAAGCAGATCAGCCCACTAAAGAAAGATCAACATTTTATGACCTTGTGAATCTGTAATTCAATGAAGCTGTAGCTCCAGTGCTTATAGGTTAGAAGGCTCAGTGCTGTGGAAAACAGCAATTTAAGCAAAGTTTTAAAATTAAGAGTATCTAAGTGCACTTAGGAATCTGGGTTTGGTGGTGGAGTGGAAAATACATATATTGATTTATTTAAATAAATGATGGCAGGTAGTATAAAGGAATAAAGTTCCATTTTCTGTTCCTGTGATGACTCAGTACTTGACAAGTTGTTTTCCCCAGTTCCCAAGGTAAAAGAAGCAGCTGCCTTTGTCCCTCACCTGGCACAGAGGAAAATTCCAGTGTCGAGACCAGAGCAAGAAGGTGGCTTATTTTTATTATACAGCATTTATTTTCCTGTGTATTGTATCTTTTTGTGACAACCTATGTTAGCCAAGTCAGAACCAGTTTAAAAGCCTTTAACATAAACCAAAGATTTTGTGAACACTTTAGAGAAAGTACCTGGCCAAACTATGCTGCCAGTTCCAATGCGTCCTTTTCCTGTTTATAACCCATGCATAGAAAGTTTCCCCACATTAGAACTTGACTTGCAATTGAATTTCACTTGAATAATTTCATAGTCCTAAAAAAATAAAGTAGCTTCTATAGTCTATAAAATGAAAACACGTTGCACAGCACACAATAACCCTAAACAAACAAGACAGATGTGCTGGTTGACATTTTTTCCAATTTAGAAAGCAGTAGTCTCAGAAACAACAGATTTATACAGCAAAGCTCTCAAAATGCCATGTCTCTGACTCATGATAAAATACATTAAAATAACAAGAAGGATGCCTCTTTCTGAGGAAATTCAGATGGCCAACGTATTACTCTTAATCTGATCTGTCATGTTTGCATTGCACAGTGTTCCTTTGTGTGTGTAATGCTTCTCATCTGCACAGTCACGAAGGCCATGGTGTGCTCTGGCTGACACCCTTTTTCAGTGTGCTCCAAAGGTCAACTGATTTGGGCTATTCCCAGCACCATGTAGTTGGAGTATGAGGCACTGATGTAAGGGATTCTTCTCATGGGAGGCCAGTTTCTCTCAGTGGATAGAATGGGAACTTGAGCTGACTGCAACTACAGCAGTGTAACAAATGGAGAGTGGAGAGCTCTAAAGCTGGCAGATCTCAAACAATTCCTGATGCTAGAGTTAAACACTAACACCTCCTCCTATACTTGGGGATTTGCAGGCACTCGGTATACAGAAGTCACAGCATACAAACTCATGTGCAGATGCAAGATTGGCAGTAAAAAGACACTGAGCTAAAGAAAGAATCACTACATAAATTTGAATATTTTGCTTTTTTGAAGTTTCATCTAAGTCAAGACTATCTGAATTCAGATTATAAATAATTTTAGAATGATCTGTACATTAATAACTGTATGAATACAGAGCAAAATGTTTTAACAGTACTTAGGGTATAGTGCTCCTATTATCTCTACCAATTTTTTTTTCAGTTGATTGCAGCTTCAGTCGAGGGGTGTGTGACTGGAAACAAGATACTGATGATGACTTTGACTGGAATCCTGCTGATCGAGATAGAGGTATTTAACTATGTGTCATCTAGATAGGCTTTGATTTGATGGCTTACCTCTTCCAAAAAAAAAGGGTGGTGGGGGGAAACAGAATCCCGAATTCTTCTTTTCTATCAGTGGGTTTTCTTTATAAAAGAAGATCGTAGGCAGAGGACGCTAGTAGTGGATATTGTTTCTTTGAAATATCCAGTAGCAAATGGTAATCAGCAGCATATTTCAACACAAATAAATCAAAATGTAAGAAAAATTATTAGAACATAACTGTTCTGAATTGCAAACTACAAGGCAATGGAAACCTTATCAGCTACGTGTTGTGTCTCTCCAAGATTGGTAGGACATTTAATCACACATCTGTCATTTGGATGGATGTGGCAATGTAGTCACTCACATGGCTTAGACATCATGGGGAAAACTGCTCAGAAATCTCAAACTTGGCGAGACAAACTCAGAATAAGCCAAGGGCAAGGGGCTATTCAAGAACAACCAATACATGAACAGGTACCAATGGGATCCTGCTAAAACCCGAGAAAGAGCTCCATGAGAGCAATGTGGGACTGCTGGGTGGGTGTACATAAAAAGGTGTGGACAGGAATGGACAAGTTTGGTTGAAAGGATGTCTTTACCCCTGTTGCAGAAGTTGCTGCAGTAGTGACCAGTGGATCCTACAGATCCTGCAGGCTGCTTGCACCAGTTCCCACATGCACATTCTCTCCCTCCTCCCTTAGAGTCTTTCCATGTTAGTCTTTCTTCACTAATCCTTCCTCTTCTGCTCCATGTAATTCCCTAAATCCCTTCTCTGTGCTGTCACTCCCAGGAAAACCTTACCCTGGCCTTATCCTGTCTCCCTGAACTTATATCTGGGGATTATGACTTCATTTATGGGCCCAGATGTTTTATTCCTTTAAGACTGTGTGTGTTTGTGACTTCATTGGTCTTCCAGGACTTGGGAAATAAGCTGTCAGTTCCCTTGTGAGTTTGTCATCAATGCAGAGGACAGTGGAGAGAATATTGAGCTAGCTCAAGTACTGAAATAATCTGATCACAGAGGCACAGCAGCATGTTTCAGACTGTTGCATTTGAAAAACAGATGGTTTTGCCTTTGAAAGATGGTGCAAGGAAGAATGACTGTAATTGCCAGTGAAATATGAACTCATCTCCTCTGTAAACTGATCTGACTTCCAACAGTACAAGTTCATTGCAAAGTACACTTCCTACTGCTTTTCTCCAGTGTGATTTTAAATTATTCAAGTAAACAAGCTTCAGCTTCCCCTTATTTTCTTAGCAAACATGGATTCAAATTGCTAACAAATAACACGAGTGCATTAAAGATGATGTTTTTAAAAATTATTTTCTTTTTACAAGGCGATGGCTACTACATGGCAGTTCCAGCTTTTGTGGGGCACAAGAATGATATGGGGCGTCTAAAACTTCTCCTCACTGACCTCAAACCAAAGAGCAGCTACTGCTTGATTTTCAGTTATCGGCTTGCTGGTGAGAAAGTGGGAAAGCTTCGAGTGTTCCTGGCAAACAAAAAAACTGCTCCTGTCTGGGAAGAGAATAAAGGAAAAGATGAAAAGTGGAGAACTGGAAAAATAGAGATATTTCAGGGGGCTGAAACAATCAACAGTGTAAGTATAACACAATTTATAAGCCAACTACTGTAACCAACATGCCGGTTTAATTTCCTAACCCTCAAGAGTTCCACCAACTGTTTTATAGGCATCAGCAATCAAAAGGCTTATCTGAAATGGAAACAGGAGCCCACAATTTAGGGGCCATAAAAGTTATCACCTGATTGTAATTTCAGAACTGAATCACCCCAGTTGGTTAGAACACTGATGCCAGTAATTCTGTCATTTTGTAAAAGTACTGCATCATATCATAAGTTAACACAAGTAATCAAAATCTGCCCTTAACATCTCATGCAACACAAGCATACATACATGCCGGAAAAAACGAAAATTTTTCATTTCATAGAAGAGGATGCTCTCAAACCACACTAAACCAGACCATTAGAGCAAAAGGAGACATCATGTATAATCAAGGGGGGGCCATCACCTTTGGATCAGGGCATACCAACAGGGAACACTGTGCACTGATGTATGCCTGGAAACTGCCTCAGTCAGAACTTCAGCCAGTTTCTCCTTGAAGTTCTGGGGTCTGCTTTCCATTTGTGTGATGGAACATTTTCAGTGCTGTGTAAAGACTTTTACTGTATAATTGAATACAGTGAATATAAAGGAAATGCAAGCCCTTTTCAAGGTTTTTTGCACAGCTGGAATGATGTAGAAAAACTCTTAAATAAATAAGAATCAGACTATAAAATAAAACCAGACATCCTATTCATAAAAATAAACCTCCTCTTCATATATATAGTATACATACTATACTCAATACATACGAGAGAGTATAAATATATATAGTATATACACACAAAACCTGAGGATTCAAATAGATCAAAAATGAACAGTCGTAATGTCTTCAATAAATAAAATGCATGAGCATCACATACTGTGATAAAACTACATTATAGGAGGATTTCATTCAATTTGTATTTTTTGTACAATAAAAATAAATAATCTTATTAAAGTAATCCATTTAGCATTGTAAATCTGTGCAGAGGATTTTACATCTAGTTCAAATAATGCTCAAAAGTTTTAAAAATGGCAAAGATTCAAGTCATTAAGTCCTTAAGTCATTAAGTGTTGTAATAAAATATTCTTCATATATAGCATTATAACTAATTAAGAGTTCCTAAATGTTTGGATAAACTATATTTTTACTCTTAATGCATATCTTTTCTTATGACAGGTCACTTTTGAATCAGAACGTGGGAAGGGTAAAACTGGAGAAATTGGAGTGGACAATGTTATACTAATTTCTGGTCTATGCCCAGAAGATACCTGATAATGGACACTTGAGTACACCAGATTTAATCCTATTTTTCACATTTGCCTTATTAGTAGTGTATTTTTCTATTCTTTTCTTTTTTTTAAAAAAACACGCAAAACTATAAAATTGTGCCTTGAACCTAATGCAACAATGCAAATAGAAAAAGTGATGTGCGAGATGCAGATTATGCTTTTTTACGAGTTATTCTAATTCTAATACATGTGTTGAGTGTAATACTACTGTATTTTATAATTCAAGGTCAGGGTTTCTGAAGTATTATTTGTCTGGCTTTTTTACAAATTCTACATGCTTTTATTTCTTAAAATCTTCTCGAGGCTATTCATTAGTCTTCTATTTCATTTCTTCTACTCCACAAGAACATAAAGCAGTATTTAAGAGGATGTTACTACTTCTGGTGACATAATTTTCTTACTTAGTGGATATGTTGTTCAAAAAATCAGTATTCATCACCCTGTGTGCAGTAAGGCAATCATACACAGAGCCAAGGTGTTTGTTGATTTAAATACTTGTGCAAAGATGGGTGCTAGGTGGAAAATCCACAAAGCCAGCACAGCAAGCAGAAATGATGACCACTATTTAAATGTTAATCTTGATATATTCCACTTACCTAGTATATATTCAGTGTTTACTACTCTACTATTGCTGAGTTGTGCTCAGCTGGCTTCTTATCTTGGGCAGCCTGGTGGCCTTCATTGTTTACTATTGTATTATTGCTGAGCTGTGCTGAGCTAGCTTTGTTAATTTCTTCTTATCTTGGATGTCCTGCAGTAGCACACACTTCCTCCCAGATTTTGTTACCCCTCTGGGTCTATGATCTTTGAAGCATGTCAAGCCCTAAACTTTAAAAAAGTAATTCTATTGACAAATAATTTGTCTTAAACATCAGGGAAATACTCAATCTATTGAAGAAGTAGGAAGAAAGGGAGGAGACTTCATTTCTCTTTTGATGGAGCTAAGCAAGTTGTAAGTGGATTCATGTCTTTGAGGAATATTTTCATTACCAATAAAGTATGTAAAATACCTTCTTTGTCATCAGTGTCTTTGAATCACACAAATCATTGTTAAGAAATGATCCCTTTACAGTTTTATAAGCATTTAATATTCACCATTAACAGATGATGTTACCAACTGGCACAGAAAAACAAGAGCAAAAAGAATGACCCATTCTTAATGTTTAAGAAGCTTCACATTATGTACAGACCTTCAGGAACAAAAGGCTCCTGCTGGATTGCAGGCCTACTTTGACCCCATTAGAGGTGAGAAAGAATGATTTTCATTGTCCAGGAGACAGTATGACCTAGTGGCCACAAAATAAGGCTCCTCTTACACAATTGAAAAAAAATAATCTTTGTTGTGAGCTCCTTCATGACCCTTCAAACATCAGCAAAAGGGGGGGAGATTATCCACCATCCCAAGGAGCAGGAAGGTGAGCAGAACTTTCTCCCACAGACCAGGAGCTGCCACCCACTGCCATGCTTGCCCACGCACACAAGAGTATGTGCATGTACAAATACACATTTGAGAAGGGACAAGGATCCAGGTCACATTTCTGAAAGGAAGTCAAATGACAATGCTGTGGAAGATAACACTATTTCTGTCGTGTGATCTCTGCAGAATGTACCTAATGGCATGAGTTCCAAGAGAACAGAGAAGCCCATGGAAAAGCCCTGGTTCAGTCAATGTTCAGTTAAATATGTGTACATACATTTTTCTCTTGATTAGCTCTGTGTATCCCCTTCCACGCTGGCTGCTCACTGTTTATTATTAGTGACTCTCTTATTTTAGTTTTTGTATGAAGAAGGGGACATCCAAATTGACTGAATAGAATTTCAGTCTACACTAAAGAATTTTGAAGAATTCAGCCTATATGAAACTAAGCTTTTTAACAAAAACATTACACCAGTTCAAACACCTTGAATTGCACCTACGAAGCTAGTCAGGGATGCTTGAGAGATTCCTTGTTGAAACACAATATTTTTGCACTGTGCACACAGTTGAGGAAAGGGTAGGCAAAACTGAAATATCTAGAAAGTTTACAATGGCTATGTAACCAGGAAATGCTGCTTTTTTGTTAGAACTGGTTTGTGTTACAAAACAGATACTCTGAGAAGTGTGCATGGACTTCAGCTTTGACATGGGAAACTGTTTCCTGGTGTCTTTGGAGCTGCTGAGGAAATTGCAGAAAAAGGACTTGGGAAAAGCAAACTCTCTTTAATCTCAAGGCAAAGACTCTGGTAGCTTCAAAGTGAGGGCAAAGTTCCTTCAGCATCAAACTAGATGCTGACTGTGATTGATCTCAGGATGCCTGAATAACTTGGTCACAGTAAGGCAGAACAGTATTTTTCTGGATTCACTCCTCCTTGTCTGACTCTGAAGTTGAACAGTTCTTACTGAAGATCAAGAAAATGAAAGTTCAATTTTACTGAAATAAAATTCTGTGTCTAGTTTCAAAGAGCAATAATTTATGCAGTGCCTCTAAATACTAAGAAGCCTAAGAATCATTACAATCTTGAGCACGGCAGTGTTTGAAGTGCAAATGAGGTACATGTATGGAGCAAACTGAGTCCACCTAAAAAAGTGCAGCTGGGCATTTCTTGCATGGGCAGTTACTAGGCATAGAAAGATAAATACTGCCTGTGGAAGGCATAATATCTAAAGGGTATTAGCTCAATACACAAACAACAGAGAGTAAACAAACAAACACGGTCTCATACGGAGCTGATATTTATTCATTGTTGGTTGAGTCGTAGCCCACCATGAATCACCACTGGGACAAATACTTTACTGGTAGAATTCCATCCAAAAGTCAAGTCAAAAAGATTTCATGGAATGAGTAAGAAAATTATTTGCACAGATCAGTACAAACTAACTGCAATAGCTGCCATAAGACCGTCTGTAGTAGATACAGAAGTGGTTTCCCAATTGTTTGCAGTGGATTATCATACACCTGATAGCTTGCATCATAGTGGATGAGAATTTTAGCAAAATAACATCTGAATAGCAAAACTGAAACCTTTTTTTGTTGCGAATAAATTCAAAAATAGCTTCCGCAAAAGCAACAAAATAAATCCATTCTGTATAGACAATCAGATAAACCACATCAGCACATCAGCAAATTAACTGGATTTGTTTGCAACATTCATTCTGAAGATGGAACTGCTAAGGGCAAAACCTCCATGTTTCTCCTTCAGATGAAAACAGTTAAAAGACATATTATGCCTATAGTCATTAATGCCTCAAAATGTTCCTGACAGTTTTCCATTACTGTGAAATGTGAAATCCATTATCTGCTTGATTATTTTAGACAGCAAGGAAACTGCACTGGGAGTATTTGAGAAAGTTACAGCTATGCTGTAATCAAGTGGCTTGAACTTTGATAACATTATTAGTAACTCTTAAGTCTGATAACACACTTTAGAGATGGTACTCTGCCCACAAGTTAATGGAAAAAAAAGAGCTTCTAGCTAATTGCCCAAATCTGTACTGCATCCTTCAAAAGCTACTCAACAGATGCGATCACTTAATCTTGAATGTTGTAACAAAAGGTTTGAATCACTTTTCTTCAGCTGCCAGAATAACTAACAGAAGCATTTCATTTTGACAACAGTGAATACATGGAAATGCTGAAGCATGTTCCCAAAAGATGGTTATCTTTTAACCTGCAGCTGGCAGGAACTTGAAACATTTTCCAGCTATTAGATGTTATATTTATATAATAACAAATGATTCCCAAATGCAATTTTTCAGGATCACAAAGGTCAAGATGATGAAGAGAGGTTTTCAATGACTGCTGTATTTACTTCATAATTGCTATATTGTTAATGACAGAGTCCTATACCTGCATGTATTGGAGGTATTGTAACTCATGAAAAGATATTAAAGAAAAGTTAAATAGCAGCGTGAATAGTAATTTACTTGGTCGTATGTGCAACTGTTACATTAAAGCTCATCACAGCAAAAAAATTTTAATAGAAAATAATTTCTAATTTTGACAGTTACTAATCTCTCAAATACCTGACTTTAAAGTTTGATTTCAACAAAAGTAAACATGCAGTCTCTCTAACCCTCCCCAGTTCTTCAGGAAGGGCACATTATACAACCGTTGAGAGAATTGATTATTAATTTTTTATTTGGGGAATGCTAAACTGGGGAATATTCAGCCTTCTGTGAGTCAATGATTTTTTTTTTTTAATAGCTTGATCCTCTGAAAACCTCTCAATTTCTCAATATTTCTGTAATGCCTTATACCAATGTCTATTTCAGATATACTTCTGCAACTTCTCTTTCAATAGATTTGAGAAATCATTTTAAAAGTGATCCTTTTAGGTCCTCAGATTAAAGCTAACTTAAATCACACATTTAGAGTGTTTTATTAATTAATCTAAAATGAAAGGGAGCTATTTCAAAGCCAAATATTATGTAAAATTATACAATATATGATAAACAACTAGTGTATTTGATGCTGATAGAAATAAGGTCTGAGTTAAAGGAAAGAGCATGTCCCTAGACTTGCCTTAAAACAGCATTTAATTATTTTTTTCATATGCTTCCTTTTACTTCCATAAAAAGATGGTGCTTCTCCAACAAGTTGGGTGGTTTGCAGGAGCACTAAATAGCTCCTCAGGTACATTCTGACAGGGGCCAAGTTCAAGCTCTCCCTCAAATGATTCCCATTAAGAGCTTGGGAGTCAAAATGCTCAAGAATCACTCCCAGGAGGCAGTTCACATGCAGAAGTGCCACTTTTTTGGTGTGTAGAGGAGGAGGTGACATGTTTATTTTTCTGCTGCTTGTTGAGACAGACAATAGCAAAGTTAGTAGTTCATTCAGGTACTTAAAATCTTTGTCCAGAGCTGACTGCCCTGCTGCATTGCCTTCTGCTGTGGTACAGCAAACATCAGTGCTTAACTTTGATGCCCAAAATCTGTTTGCTGAACTGGACACCTCTGGGTCACAGTCAGTAAATCTGACTTAGGCAGATAAAGCAAACAACCAGAGTCTGGTCCTTGGTTTCAGGTTGACAGCAGTTTAATGTTAAATCCCTGGGGTTTGATTCACTGCAGGTTATTACAGTTATTATAATCTCTGTATTTTGACTCACTGCAGTATTATATTTTCTTGCTGTATTTGATATCTCAATTCATTGTATTTTTGTGTACTGCATAAGGATTCATCTTCCCACTTGAAAAATGACTCAATTTACAATTATACAATACCATAAAAAAAAAAAACCAGAATTCACAAACATGATAAAATGGTACAAAATAATGATAAAACCTTTTAGAAATACATGCCATAAAGTAATCAGAAGCTTTTGAAATATTTCAAAATCACCCACAAAAAAACCTATTCTCCCCATAGGCATTAATTTTATTCCAAACTAAGTAATGTTCACAGCTGATTTTAAAAGTACTAGAACAGATACTGTACTCAAGAAAGCCACATTTGCTTACAGTGAGTTAATCATTTGCATCACCTTCCTGCCCAGGATATAAATATATGGGAGTCCTAATTTTCTATGGCTTCTTTGAAACTGCCAGAATGTTAAAACAGTCACCCTTTGTAGAGGCAAGGGGGCACTTGTAGACTGGCCCAAGTATGTGCATTATTGAAAATGTATGCGAAGGTGTGAATAGATAATAATGTTTGCCTTTATGGTTCAAGAGAGTTAAACTGAAAGGCGGCTGCAAAGAATCTTGTGATACTGAGTGACTGTGCAAGCAAATGGGATACGAAAATTAATTGTGGGTCTCCACAAGTAATGGAATAGGAGTAAATAACCTTCTTTATGTCTATATAGTCAGTGGCTCCAAATTAGCTAATACCTCTAAGGAAAATGATCTGAGAATGACTGCATTTTCTTTTGAAACTCACTTGCACTGAAAAAACCAGAAAAAAGCACATCAAGTGTGTAAATGTCCCCTGTCCAGATCCAGTTCCTATATATTTTTCCCATGTTTCCTGTACTGGCATTGCTGTCCACCAAGCCATGTAGTGATGGAACACAGGAATAGTTTGTAGCTGATCTACTTGCTGGTTCCTTCAGGAGGAGAGTCGATGCAGTCACATCATTGTCATCACAGTTTGAGAGCTTTCTTTAACATCTAGTAACTATTTCAAGAGTACTGTGTGTATGTAAACAACCCCAGGACTGCCACAACAAATTAATATTTGGCTCACCAACACCTGACTGGTTCATTGCCTATGCATAGCAGAAAAGGAGACATAGAGAGAGACAGCTGTTTATCTCAATTTCCCTCAAGTGAAGTACTCTTCAGTGCTTAACTAATCAAGTTACTCAGATGGCTTCATTACCCTCCAGTGACTCTGGCAGAGTTTCTTCATAATCCTCCTGGCAATTCAATTTCAGGTCTTTCAGGAGGTATGATACCCCCACTATGTACTGGAACTCCTGCCAGGAGAAAGAGCCAGGAAACACATGGGAAATATCTCTCATTAACACTACCCAGTTAACTTTATGTGCATCATCCTCATAATCCTAAATTCAGCACATTCCAGTGTTACAGAAAATGCACAGGAATCTCAGGCCATGGAAATAAACAGCATGGGCAGCCATATCAGGAGAACTGAGCAGCGTTACTGCCAAGCTCGTCCACTGCTCGGTGCTGGAGGTTTTATCTCATCACACATAAGCAGCATCAATTCAATTGCCAGCCTACAGAAATCCAGGGCCTCATCCACCTCCCTCTCAGAACTGGATCAGAGCCTAAAAATGTGAAAGTGACTCTTGAAATGAAACAGCCACCCAAGAAGTCATTCTTTGTGGGAATCAACACACTTCAAATGCTGTGATGGAAGGTACTCTCATGAAATTAAATCTGAGTCCCAAAAGTATGGCCCAATTCTTGGATTTTCAGAGTCTATGGATATGACATTTATATAAGATTCCCTTCCACATATCATTAAGGATGGAGGGAGATAAAGTTTAAAACTCTTTGGCCCCTATTTAATTTAATTTTATTCAATTATAATGCTTTGCTTCATGGTGTTCATATTATGTTATTTTTTTCCTCACTTGCTAGTAGAAAGGTAGCGAGCCTTTTTATGAATAGAATCACACTTCTAGATTTTGGCTTTTTTTCTGGGAACTCTAAAATCAATATAAATTCAGACTTATTGACAGGATAATGTTTTCTTTAAACAAAGAAAACCTTAAACTGAAGAAAGCTCTCCAGAAAGAATTACAGTAGTGGACCATGAAATGAATGTCATAGGTCCTGTTATAACATTAAGATAGGACATAACTTTAAAAATAAAGTAAAAATATTTTAAAAACTATTAATAAATAATATCCATGCATTTGGTTTTGGTTTTTTTTTTATTCTTTAAATAGAACCATTGTTTCAGAAAAAAAAATAAATTACAGAAGCTTATTTGAAGCATATACTATTCTCTACAGGAACCTTATGATGGACATTGACCAGCATTTTTCCAAATAGTTCTCTGGATACTTAATACTTTCCCAGCTGGCAGAATATCTCACTTTGTTGAATAGAAGCCTATGTTTCTAGAAATGCAACTACTCATCACAGCCAATACTGAAGTTTCAAGGAAGTTGTCACTGTTAGAGTAGCACTGATATTATCCTGGTAAACCATACAAACACAAAGATGGACACATATATCATTACACACATACCCATATACGTATTAATTTAATGAGTGTATAATTTTTGTTTTGATTTGCTTTACTTCAGAGGTAATTGATAAAGCATTATTGCATCTGTTCTGTAAGTGGGAAATTGGAATAATGATCCCTTATTCATCAAATCAAAGACAATTTAATGGAGATGCCCAAGCAGTCTTTTGAGTGAGAAACCAGTCTGCAGGAGGGGCATCCTCAGTTTTGATCCCTTCTCTAAGGAGGGCTAATCACAAGGAACAAGCCAGGCTCCTTTTTTGCTTTCCTGCCAAGGGAGCTCTCTGCTTCTTGTAGGAGGCAAGGCACTTTCTGTTGAGGATATAAGGAATCCTGTATGTACTGTTCTCACAATCACACAGGTAGAGAAAGATTAAAGAAAACTGGCATTTAAAGCCTTGGAGTGTCGCGATGGAGCTCCAAACGGAAACTAAACTGTGAACTCTTGTGAACTCAGCTGCTGCTGAGTTCCTGACATATGTTTGCTGCAGAAATACTTCAAAATATGTAACATAGGCCACTGGATGACATGCCACATTTGGACCTCGAAGGTTCTGATCCTGTTCTACTAATATGGTACTGTGCCATTTCTGGACAGTCATTCTTCATCTCTTGTTTCATAAAACTCTTTGGCATAGGTAGTCTCCCACACTTTTTTGCTGTGTGAGACACAAAGACAAGGCAAGAAGGAAGCCTGATTTCAACTGTGGCCTTCAGCCAGTCAGGGCTAACCACTGCATCACATGTTCAATCACTGATGAATTCATGAGTTTGGCACAAACACATAGTGAGTTAGGAATTGAACAGCATTAGCAATCAGTCTATAAAGCAATCACTGCAGCATTAGCAAGGAAAGGTTTGAGATCACTCAGCGATGAGCACTGATCAACTGGTTCACTACAATAATTTAATAAATTGCTTATCTAGGTTTTTTTACATCCTATACAAGAATGCAAGGCTTTTTTTCCCTGTGTGATTAGTAATGGTGATGTTCATTATATCAAAATAAGGAAAAAGTGGTCTGCAGTACGTTATATTCTTGCCAAGACATATTTGGCACCTTCAGGTAGGTAAAATCATATTACTGACAGCAAAGGGCAACACAGACCTCATAAGTAAATGAAACCAAAAACGTGTTAAAAAATCGTACCAGCTCTTTACTATATCTGAGTATAAACCCCAGCATCATCTGTAGATTTGCTATAGAGCCAAAATCCTAGAAGTATTATCTCTTAAAAAATAATTTTAAACACCTATGTAAAATACATGTGAAAGAGGAAAGCAGTGCAACAAAGACAATGACAAATACCTTTGCTTTGACTAAACTACATCAACTTTTAGATGTTTACTGCATAATCTGATACGTCTAGCACACTTCATCATATCCAAAAGCTATAACCCTGTGAAATTTTATAATTATTTTCTTTGTGTATACAAATACTCCATTTATCATCCCAAAGACTAGTTGGTTAAACCAAAAGTAACACAGTACCATGTTGAAAACAAGAAGTTTTACAATGGGGTTTTTTTTGTTCTGTTAGCCTTAGGTCTGATACTCATTTACCTTGCATGTCACACTGCCTTTTCAAGCTGTGTTTGCTTGAGAAGGACTATATTATGACTGAGGTTAAACTCACATGAGTATCATCTATTTTTCATTCATCTCAGGGAGTTGAACAGAGATGAACACTGAAGTAAGGCCATGCCCTGCACAGGACCAGCATCAAGGTGTCCCTTTTGCCCCACAGCCACATCATGTGCCAGATCCACGCCGGCCCAAAACAGCCGGCAGCCTCAGTGGAAACTGTGCCCTCACACCTGAGGCTGCAGGGGAGAGCAAGTTACTTCCATGGCTGCTGCCCGCTCCAGAGTGCTTTCACCTTACGGCAGGCCCGCAACAGCACAGGAGCCCACAGTGAATACACCTGCCATGGTCATCTGACAGCAGAATCACAGGGTGAGTTAGGTTGGAAAAGACCTCTGAGATCATCAAGTCCAACCCCTGACCCAACACCAACCTGTCAACCAGACCATGGCACTGAGTGCCATGTCCAATCTTTCCTAAAACACCCCCAGGGACGGTGACTCCACCACCTCCTTGGGCAGCCCATTCCAGTATCTAATCACTCTTTCAGTGGAGATATTCTTCCTGACGTCCAACTTAAACCTCTCCTAGCACAGCTTGAGGCTATGTCCTCTCATCCTGTCACTAGTTGAGTGGGAGAAGCAGGCCGACCCACAACTGCTACAGTCTCCTGTCAGGTGGTTGTAGAGAGTGATAAGGTCACCCCTAAGCCTCCTCTTCTCCAGGCGAAACAACTCCGCTCCCTCGGCCGCTCCTCATAGGCCATATGCTCCAGACCCTTCCCCAGCTCCGCTGCCTTTCTCTGGACACGCTCCAGCACCTCAGTGTCCTCCCTGGAGCGAGGCGCCCAGAAATGAGGCCACAGGTGTGGCCTCAGCAGTGCCGAGAACAGGGGAAGAATCGCCTCTCTGGTCCTGCTGACCACACTATTTTTAGTACATCGGGACGCGGTTTCTTTTTCCGGGAACACCCCGCGCCAACCGCAGGGCTGCCCAAGCCCGGTGTCCGCCAGCGCTCCGGCAGCACCGGGGCCAGCGCGCAGCCGCCCGGGCCGCAGCCGCGCGGAGATGGCGGCGGAGCAGGAAGCGGGCGGGAGGCGCCATGTCGGGCCCCGCTGCGGAGGTGAGGGCGCCGGCCCGGATGCCGGGGTACGGGACGTGCGGGAGCAGCGTTGTGTTTCCCTGGGGGCAGCAGGAGTGTGGCTTCCCCGCCTTGGTGGTGCCCAGGGAGCTGCTGCCCTTGCCTTGGCGCTGGCGGTGAGGTCGGGGGGTGGTCGCAGGAGGCACGAACCGCCCAGCTGCTGCTCCCCAGCACCGGTTTGCCCTTCAGCGCCGTGCAAGGCCCGGCTGGCCCTCGGGACCGAGGGGAACGGAGAACAGCGCCCTGAGAAGCGGGGGAGGGTTGGCAGGTAGGGCCGTGCCTGCTTCTCCTGCCCGGGCTGTGCCACGGGTCTGAGGCGCGGTGGCATTTCGCCTCTGAGCAGGACAGCAGTGGGTCAAACTTAAGTTAGAGGAGTCCGGGGATGTGTAGCAGGAACGGGTATGAGGTGCCAGGGGAGGTTTAGGTTGGACATTAGGAAGAATTTCTTCACAGACAGGGTGATTAGATGCTGGAATGGACTGCCCGAGGAGGTGGTGGAGCCACCGTTTTGGGAGGTGTTTAAGGAAAGACTGGACGTGCGATGGTCTGGTTGGACAGGGGGGTGTTGGGTCATAGGTTAGACTCGATGATCTCAGAGGAGTTTTCTGATCTAATTGATTCTGTGATGTTTAATGAAGGATTTGGAGAAAACCCCGCAGAATTAGCGTGCCCGTGGCATTCTGGATCACAGTTACAGAGTGCACTGGCCTACCCGTTTCCTGGGAGCGGCTGCAGGCAAATTTGCAGGCTGATCTCTCCCAAGTTTCGTGGGCTGGTGTCTGAGCTGGAGGTTCCAGTGGTGATGCTCAGCCGCTGGTATCGTGAGCCTGACCCCAAACCTCGGCCAGACAAGCTGTCACCTGTGGCTGGCTTCCACGCCAAGGAAGTGTCAGCTTCTTCCAAATACACACGGCTGGACTGCTGCTCCCAGCTGCTGTAACTACCCTTCTGATTTATATCGGAAGCAGCTGTAATTCCACTCACAGAAGAGGCTGACCTTGGAAACTGCAGGATGGATATCTGTGATGGTACTATTATGGGAATTCTTTATGTATTTGTTATATTAGTCTCCCTACAGCATTGATGTCTTGAAATAATGCACATGTTGGCACAAATACAGAAAGGAGTTAGAGTTCATGCTTTTAAATGTAGTGTTATTTTAATAAATATATAAAAATCCATTTAATTTCAAGTGTATTTCATCCTTTATTTGAACCAGTACATCATGTGTCTTTGATCAAGATTCTCGAGTATTAAGAAATTATTTACTTTCACTTTTAAGTGTTCTTTTAGCATAAGGAATTTTAGCAGACACTAATAATATTTTACAAATACCGTTTCTTTAAGTCATACTCTTTATCCATTCAGGATGGATGGCCTTTTCAGGAGCATATATACTCTCCTGCATACAAAGGATTTCTTTTTAAAGGAAAAAAGTTTTATAATTTTTCAGTGGAAAACCTGTGAAACAGCAATAAAGTGGTATCTAATCTAAGTATGGCCCTGGCAATGGTATGACAAATAGAAATAGTATAGACCCAAGACTTAACTGAAAAAATGAATGTTAAAGCAATGCAAAGACAGTGTTCATTTGACAAATGATGAAAAGCTTGCAGAAGTTCATAAAGCATGTTTTTATTACTTATGTGTTCCATTTTTATATGAATTTGTCAGCACAATTTTCCATAAAAAGACATTGCAAACTAAACATTTATCTTTGCTTGTAGTGTGCTAGAATTGAAGTTTTTGCTAGCTCTATATGAATAAGAATAATCTTCAAAGCTATTTTGTAAAGGAAATGTATTCAAGAGAAAGAATTGCTTATTTTTCTCCAAAATGATTCATTTTTTCTTTGTAAAGTATTAAGTTAACAAATGTACTTTGGATGGATATGTCTTAAATACATTTTTACTTACTGATTTAGGCTTCTGTCTTCAAGACAGTCTGTTTTGTTGGACTTTTGTGCCAATACAAAGCTCAATGAAAGAAGGAAGTGTGATCCACTTTAGGAAAGCTTTTTTTAGATTGAGGTTGTCCAGGTTTCAAATCAGTACATCTGCAAGAGGATATAAACAGTATTTATGGAGACTGAAAGATAGAGGGACACACAAGACAAGTCCGATGAACTCTATTACTTAAAAGCGAATGTTAAACCTGCACCTCACAACATGTTCTTCTTTTCAGTAGGTTTAAAAAGTGCTAATTACACTTGAGTAAATGAACAAGAAATTTAAGATGAAATTACAAAATAGTAGAGGAAAGCTGTAATGCCAAGAATGGACATGGAAAGTAACATCTTTATAGGGAAAGAATTTTTAGTCTTTTGTAGTTATAATAGAACGTGTAAAAGTCTGAATTTTTTTTCAAGTATTGGCTGGTGGAGCCATGATGTGCACAACAGTGTAACCTTTCCTTTTCAAAAAGGTATAAACTCCTAATCATTTTGTCTGCGGTGGAAAGATGGGAAGACTAGAGCCTTACAGCTTTAAAAGAAATGCAGAACAGTTTCCATTTTTTGTACTTCTAAGAGCATTGTAGTGTATAAGCCAATCTCAATGTACTGGGAATTTTGAATTATGATTTCCCAGTGTTTGGAGGGCGATGTTACGAATGCTTCTTGTGCCCAGACATTGAGTAGACGGAGCAGAGCAGCTGAGTGATACAATCCCAGTGGTGTTGAGAGAGCACCCAAACATTTCATGAACTGACGCTGTTACCTGTATAAGGCAATACAGTTAAAGTATGTTGAAGAAACTAGCTTCTACTTGGAGATGTCACAGCCTTCCTGAAATTGTTTGGCTGATTTGCTGTCTGAAGTGATTGGAAATACGAATATGAACATTTGCATCCATCCAGATGAACAGTTTAGGAGACTAAACTATATTGAATAAAAGTAGTTAAGTAATAAATGATGACACAAATCTGCTTAGATCATATTTCTATCGCCAGGTATTTTTCTTGAGTGAGGCACAATGTTTATAGCATCCTCTTGCTGTGGGAAAATGGTGAAACATTGTTCATGTTGTCTGTCAGATTTAACAATAATTCTTTTTTGTTATAAAATCTGTTACTGTTGGAAAAACATGAATGTTAGGAAATGAAAAACTAATTCCACAAAGTGCAAAAAGCTCTTTTTCACCCAGTGAAGTTTTGGCTCAGTACTGAAGCGGGTGGTGCTAAAGGAGTGATAATAGCATTTTCTGCTTGGCTTAGCTTAAGTTTTGCTCTTCATGATAGAGATATGTTGGGAAAATGCCAGATGTATTTCTAACAAGCTTGGATTTTTATGCAGATGGTAAGCTGTGCTCTTTAGCTTTCAGGAGACTCTGTTAATGTATAATCACAAAAATTATTGTATGATTTGTGAAAGATTGTGTGCAGCCTCACCAAAGGCCTGAATCCCATGATAAGCTTTACTGTAGAAGCTCAGCTTAGTGCAAAATACATGTCATAATCTGTGTCTCTTCTGTAGCTAGATAGGATTGTCATGTCTGAGTCATTGGCTTAAATTTCATTCAACACACTTCTTTTCCTGTGTATTTGTCACTTGAGACCAAAATGGGAGTTCGTGTTTAGAAAATGTGCCCTGTGTGTCAAAAGCCTGACTTTTGACCTGCTTGAAGCCCCAGCTAGTACCTCATACTGACAAGTAGTGGAAAGTGGCTGAGAGAAAAGGGATTCCTCTGCCAGCTTTGACAAGGCTTTGTCATGAAGATTTGAAAAACCAGAGAGCCCCATGGAACATTTCTGTGACCTTGTGCTGAAACTAGGAAATGGATTTTAGAATAAAGTTAGTTAATATTGAAAAATAACCTGGTTGTAGATTAGAGAAACCACACAAGTGTTTCTTTATGGGAAATGGTGCAAATTTTAAAGGAAATTAAAGCCCACGTTATTTATACATAATTACCAATGAAACTGTTGATGACAAATCTCTCAGAACTATATATACATTTCATTATTGCCCCATTGAATCACAATGTATTATAATGTATTGTGAGTCTGTATAGCTGTCCTATTGTGGAAGAGATTAGCTAATACCTCCACTTGACACTTGTAATCTGTAACTTGTTAAAAGTAAATTTCGTAATTTTTTAAACTCCTTAAAATTATTTTATTAACAAGGTCAGCAATATCAATAGAAATAGAGATTTCATGTCAGTGGAGTAATTACTTGTAACATTTTTTGTGTTTCAAGTAGTTAACTTCATTTAGTAGAAAAATTCATGTGATTAAGGAAGACAGGATATAGAAAAAGCTAAAATATCTTCCAGTGTGAATCAGTTTAACTGTAAATGAAGTTATTAAAAGGAGCCATTAGCAACGTAATGTCTCTGCTGGGATGTGTATCCTCTCTAACATCAGCTGAGCATCCTAGAACTCAAAACAGCTGTAGCTATTCAATTTCTAAAGTATTTTCTCATTTAGGTTTTGCCATGGAACAAGTCAGGGTTTAATTCGTCTGGTGTAGCTGTAATATCTTGAACATTTTCATGAGCTCTGGCTTACATACTGATGTCAAATGAAGCCAGTGGCTAAGCAGCTTGTCTGGTAAGGACAACAGCTTTTCCTATCTCATTAAATCTATGCATGTTTGATCTTATTAGAAAAATGTGCTAAGAGCTCTGCATTGAGGTTGATCCCTGAGGCTTGAGAATTTCATTATGTACTCTATTGATTGTTTTATCTTTTTTCTTTTTTTTTTTTAAGAATATAAGAATTCTATTTTAATTAAAAGTGGGGAGTCTAGGAGAAGGAACTCCAAATAAGGATTAAAAATTGGCCTTGTAAAAGAGGATACTCGGTGCATCTTCACATGAATGTGATACACTCTGCCACCTCTCCTCTTCAAACTCCCCTAATTTGGGAAGAAAGCTGTGGGAGAATGATTTCACTGAGAGAAACACAGGGTCGAGACAGTATGGCTCCAGATTAGTTGAAAGTGCTGTAGTTCAAGCAGTCGCTGATGTAAAAGACGCAGAACAAAGCTACTTCTCCATAGTGCTGTGTACTTCACTTCTTCTGGATCTGTGAGTGAGAGGTGACTCTTGGTCAGTGAGGTGTCAGTGGTCATGGACAGCTGGAAATTACACCGTTGTATTGCCTCAATTCTCATTGTATTAACTTAGCTTTATTCATGTGGCTATTCTTTGAAGATGAACTTTACCTAGTTCTGTGTTTTTTCAGTGTGGGAGGCAGTCCTGTAGAGAGGCAGGAAGAGCTCTGCTTTTTGCCAAGATGAAATAAAACCTCCAGTAAGTGGTTTCTTGGTGACATTGATGATATCTGCTCTCCCACTGTAGATAGGATGGAGAAATGTTTTTGGAGTTGGAGGCTGGCTGTGAGAATTCTCTGATTTCTGATTAGGCTCTTGAGTTTAAAATAGCATTTGATAATTTTCATAGTTTATATGGGATTTAGGTTGCCCAAAGTAAGTTGGTGTTTCCAGGATTATGCTATGCACCATCTCTGCTATAGCATTAACATTTTTTAACACAACAGTTGCAGAGAATTTATTCCACTGTATCATGGTTTCACCCCAGCCAGCAGGAAAGCCTCGTGGAGCCTCTCACTGGAGCCGTGGCCCCACCAGCAGGTCTGGGGAGAGAACTGGAAGGATAAAAACCAGAAAACTCATGGGTTGAGATAAGCACAGTTTAATAGGAAAAGTGAAAGCCACACACATAACCAAACCAAACCCAGAAATTCATTCACTGTGTCCCACAGGCTGGCAGGTGTTCAGCCATCTCCAGGACGGCAGGGCCCCACCATGTGTAATGGTGACTTGGGAAGACAAACTCAATCACTCCAAATGTCCCCGCCTTGTCCTTCTTCCCCCGCTTTATATACTGAGCATGATGTCAGATGGTCTGGAATATCCCTTTGGTCAGTTGGGGTCACCTGTCCTGGCTGCGTCTCCTCCCAATCTCCCATGCACCCCCAACTTCCTCACCATCGTGGCAGTAGGAAAGGCAGAAAAGGCCTTGGCTCTGTGTAGGCCCTGCTCAGCAATAACAAAAACATTTCTATATTATCAACTCTGTGCATAAGTCCAGAACACAGCCCCATACCAGCCGCTGTGAAGGAAATTAACTCTACCCCAGCTGAAAGCAGCACACACTATTAGGAGTACTTGACTTCTGATCCTTGTCTGGGCTGTAGTCTGGATTTTTTTCCAGTTACATAGAATTTCTTGTAGAAAAGCTCACCTACATTGAAGGTTGGGATGAGGGAGAAGAAGACTGGTGTTCAGCCTTCCAAGACATTCATACACACTTGCTTGGATGCATTCTGAGTTTGTCTTGGTTTTTCAGCGTTAAGACAAAGTGGGCTATGGCTTTGCACAAGATAAGGTGTAAAGCAAAGACAAAGCATTTACCCCAAATACTTTTGGAGAGGGCAGTGTTTTTCTCGGGGACTGAATTTGCACTTAACAGCAAGTGTCTCAGGCTGTAGTTTTTTTTGTTTGTTGGTTTTCTCTTAGTCATTTTACTGTTTAAAAATGTTCTTACTCAACTTGGCATTATTACAGGATGGCTATATTTTAAACCTGAGGTAGCCTGATCTTTTTTTTTTTTTTTTCGAAGCGAACTGGCTTACAAGTTTTTTATTGATTGTCATCATTTATTCTTGTACACACAAGTGACTCATTATACCATGCAGTCAGAGTGAGAGCTCATAATGATTTGGCAAGAAAGTGCCTCATCAGCACAGCATTACAGAGTCTCATTGTAAATATGAGCCTTGTAACCTTCAGTGTACATTTGGAACTCAAACAGATGTTGTCATGCATATTTGGAAAGTCATGGCAGTCAGTTGAAGTCCCTGGTGACTGGAAAAAAGGAAACATCACTTCCATATTAAAAAAGGGGAGAAAGAAAGATCCAGAGAACTACAGACTGGTGAGCCTCACCTCTGTGCTTAGGAAGAGCCTCCTAGAAGATGTGCTAACACACATAAAAGACAGGAAGGTAATTCAAGGTAGCCAGCATGCCTTTACTAATGGCAAGTCATGCCTGACCAACTTGGTGGCCTTCTAGGATGGAGTGACAACAAGGGTTGACAAGGGAAGACTGACCAATGTCAACTGGACTTGTGTGAGGCCTTTGTTATGGTCCCACATGACATCCTTATCTCTGGATTGGAGAGATACGAACTTGATGGATGGACTCATTCTTATTTAGTGGATAAGGATGGATGGATGGAGCCAGGGAGTTGTGGTCAGTGTCTCTATGTCCAGGTGGAGGCCAGTGATGAGTGGTGTTCCTCAGGACTCTCATGGGACTGGTGCCCTTCATCAGTGACGTGGGCAGTGGGATTGGTGCACCCTCAGCAAGTTTGCAGATAACACAACAGCAGGACAGGATGCCATCCAGGGGGCCTTGGACGAACTTGAGAAGTGGGCCCCTTGTACTATATCAAATTGTACAACTTCTCCATCTCCTACACTTTGCAGGTAATTTTTAGGGTTATTCCTTTTAATGGCAGTTCTATGGATGAATAAATCTTCCCCTGTATCATCTTGTGTTATAAATCCATAGTTGTTTTTCCACAAGCACCTCATGAGATTCAACAAGTCCAGGTGCAAGGTGCTGCACCTGAGTCAGGGCAGTCCCAGACGTGAGCACAGACTGGGAGAAGAAGTCATTGAGAGCAGCCCCGTAGAGAAAGACTTGGGGGTTCTTATGGATGAGAAGCTGGACATGAGCCAACAGCGTGCACTCATGGCCCAGAAGGCCCATGGCACCCTGGGCTGCATCAAAAGCAGCGTAGCCAGCAGGTCGAGGGAGGGAGGGTTCTACTTTGCCCTCATGAGACCCCACCAGGAGTGCTGCATCCAGCTCTGGGATCCTCAGCCCCAGAAAAACATGGACTTGTTAGAGCAGGTCCAAAGCAGGACCACAAAGATGGTCAGAGGGCTGGAGCACCTCTCCTATGAAGATGGGCTGAGAGAGCTGGAGTTGGTCAGCCTGGAGGAGGCTTTGGGGAGGCCTTACTGTGACCTCATGTTGTGACTTTTTATATGGGCAGATAGTGACAGACCAAATGTCAATGGTTTTAGATTGAAAGAGGGCAAATTTAGATTAGATGTTAGGAAGAAATTCTTTATGCAGAGGGTGGTGAGGCACTAGAACAGATTGCCCAGAGAAATTGTGGCTGCCCGATCCTTGGGAGTGTCCAAGGCCAGGTTGGGTGTGGCTCTGAGCAACCTTGTCTAGTAAATGGCATCCCCTGCCCATTGCAGGGGGGTTGGAACTAGGTCCTTTCCAGCCCAAACCATTCTGTGATTCTGTCATTGCTAAACTGAAATGCCTTGTGCCGTTGTGGGAGGGATGAGGATGTTTGTTTTCTACTGCACAAAACTGTGACGCTACCATTTGTTCGTTCTTTTTCTTACAGCTCTACCTTAACAAAGATGCATGATTCATTTCATAACTTAAGAAAAAACCCTAGTCTTTCTGGGATTTCTTGTCTCTTGGAATTAGGAACACAGCAGAACAGTGCTGACTGAGTTCGATTCAGTTAGTTTTATAAGTACTTGCTCAGCAGCATTTGTCAAATTGCATTAAATCAGGTAGAAAAGCGGTCAAATTCCAAATTAAAGAAAGAAAGAGCAATATACAAACAATAGCTGAATAAGGGATAAACCCCTTTCCCTTCTGTCTGTATCCCAACATCGATGGACTCTACAGGGTTTATTTGCCAAAATTAGGCAAATACATACCATAAAAATGTGAAGTCTCCTAAAGGTCACAGGGTAATTGTTTTATCTTTTTTCTTCACAGAGGCTGGAGTTACTCATGCACATTTCAAAAGATTCCATGGGTTTGCTATGCCACAGCTCCCTCAAGTGGTAGAATAATTTTCCATTTGGAATTGCAGCTTTATTTCTGTGACACACTTGTATTCTCTTCAAAAGGTTTTGGGGCTTCTCCCAACTTACGTTCTGTCTGATTTATAACAGAAACAACAGAGTTCAAAGAACAGGAGTCTGAGCAGGGAAGAACTCAGGCTTACTATACTTGGGTTCCCAGTGAACTTTGGCTAGAAAAAACGGCAGTATTACAACTGCGTCGGTAATTTCAAGTTTCTTCTTATAAGAATGCAAAAAACATGTTTTCTACAGTTGTCTAACACAATCATGTTGTGCCTTGATTAGAAAAGATGCTTGATATTCAGACTTGATATGAAATGCAGTGCACTTTTCCCAGTATTAATTAATGAGCTTTGCTTCATTCTTTGAAAGAAACCATGGTAGTAAAACGAACTGTTGGATTACTTTATATGTTCTTTTTAAGTTGAGGAATCTCTGTTTAATTTCTGTTTGCATAAAACAATGGTGTCAACCTTGGTGATAAATCTGGTCATTACATGATTTATAGGGCAACAAATGTACAAACAACTTTTCATTGTTTTCATCACACTTCCTTTTAATTTGGAAATCAAGATGAAATTTATGCTTGAGTGGTTAGTGTAGTATTTCAGAAGTATGTATTGCTTTTCACCTTGAAGGATTTTAAAACTTTTTGCCAACTAGGTACGCACAACAAAGCCAGGACCATTCCTAGAATATTTCGCTGCAGAAACCTCTCTGATGTCACTGATAATAATAATATAATATAATATAAATAATAATACCTTTATTCAGTGATTTTTTTCTGCTGTTTCTTATGCTTCTCCCAACTACCAGTAAATATCCCTCTCCATTAAAATATTTAATTACTTTTTCTGTTACTTTTACTTAACTTTGCATATTACATTTGAAGGGAGTCAGTCGTACCTCTTTGCTAGAAGTTGTACATTTTGAGACAAGCATTTCCTTAGAAGTGATTGTTTTGACTTAAGTGTGAGGAGTCTATTAGGTGGTTTAATTTCCAAAATTATTTTAAAATAGTTGCCTATAATTTGATGTCCATATTTGTGTTTTCAGTTTGTTTATTTAGCAGCTGCTGAAACATTTACAAACTTGAATTTAATGTTGCATGAACTTGAAAAGTCAGCACATGACTAAGAAAATTTAAAATTTCTGATAATTAAATTTATTGCCATAGTGTAAGAGTCCTAAGGTAGAACCTTGCCATGCTGGGGGGCTGTGTAGGATCAAGTAGATAATGATGAGCAAGAACCACTACCATGAAGCAGGTGATACCCACAGACTCAGCATATGGATCTTGCATGTGGATTTCTTACATACAGATCCTCACCCTGCAATATTAGAGAGGAAACTTCCTATGAAGCATAGTCCTCAATGAAATATCAAAATACCTCACCTTTGCCACAGGGTAGAAATATATGCACTGACAAATTATCAGCAGAGTAGTTTGTGTCTGATAATTTCTTTGTGTGTCCATTGTCCTATATGCTAAATACTGAGAGCTCATGAAGTCATCTTGCCTTAGGTAAGTTTTACAGTGTGTGAGCATAATACAATGCATACATAGACACAAGATCTGGAAGAAGCACAACTGATTATAAGGCATAGCAGTCATACTGCGTTAACATATAACTGTCACCAACTCTGCCCTGGATTGCATGAAAAACAGTAAATCAGCAGATAATAATTTTCTAATGTCAACTTCTTGGTATTCTGGAGACAGAGAACTGTTCTTGCTTTGTGAGGGCTCTCCTACGTTACAAAACACTTCTTTTTGTTCACAGCCTCCGTGTGTTCCTGTAGCAGAACAGAGGAGTGGATGCACTTACATGGGCTTTTTAGTATGATGATGCATAGGGTTCAACTTAAGTATGTGAAAACTGCATCCTGGTTCTCTGATTTTGAAACTCCTTGAGTAATAACATCAAGTTTCTGTAATTGCCATTATTGAGGTTTTGTAGAACTTCAAAACGTAAGACAGGAGTGTTTAAATACAGCTTAAGGGAATGCTGAGAACGTTCACTGTGCAGGGTGGGTTGGTTCTGTTTGTATAGAAAAATGTCTTACCCTCTCTGCCTTTTGATTTTGTGGAACTCTGAGGTCCTACCTAAAGTTGGAACTTGTTTCTGTCCTGCAAAAGACAAGTTAGCTGGTGGTGGTCATAGAAACAACAGAGTGTGCAAATTATACAGCTGTATCTCTTGTCCCTCCTCTGCCCCTGTTCTCAGGAGTTTTCATCATGGAAACAGTGATGCTGCAAGAAACCTGCTTGTGATTCCTTTCCCATATGGACATGTGTAGCTAGCCTTGTCTCTATCAGGCAGATGAGTTTTTCTGGAGTAGAATCAGGATGTATGCAATTTCAGACAAAACACTGATTTTGTGCGTAAACTAAGACTAACTGCAGAAAAGAGGAACACAATACTTACAAGACACCATTCATTTCTGCATTCTACATTTAATTCTCCTTTTCAGCAGAAAAATAATAGTAGGAGTAGAAACATTTTTTTGTATGCAAATTGGCAATAACAATGCACTGAGCATTTTTTGATCAAAGGACTTGATGAAAAGGAATCAAAAGGAAATACTATTGAAACCATGAGATTCTGCATTCTGAAGACCCCTTTTGATTTTCCTTTATGCGTCAGAGTATATGGGAGCATGCTTTACTAATGCTACAGCTGCAAGAAAATACAGAGGGATCTGTCTTTAACCTTCAAGAATTTTCAAAATTTGTAGATATCAGTGTTTTGAAACTGTTTTGCTGGTGTCACTGGTTTTGAGCTGCCCCGTCTTGATAATCCATCTGTAATATGATGCCAGAGCTAGTGAGGGAAAGGGCAGCAATAGGACCTCAGGTAAAAGTCACTACTCTGACTTGCATCTCTGATAGCTCTAAGGAGAAACATTTGAAAGAGATGCAGCATGATGTCTTGTACAGCAAGTGAAAAGTTGAGGGTCATGTATGAACCAGGATGGTGTTTCAGGCTTCTGTACACCATTTCAAGAAAATGGTGGCAAACTCAGTGATATATACAAATAAAATAGAGTAAAATAGCATAAAATGAAAAGAAGACCTTGTGTGAATATACAGAAGATGAATTAATGTCATAACTGCAGGAAAGGTGATGATCTTTCTTTTGTTTTCAGGTTTAAAAATGTCTGACCTGGAAAATATTGTACGCAGAACCCACAGTATTGAAAAACTACTGTCTGAGAACAATTTGCAAGATATTGAGGATCATCTTAAAGAACTTGAAGATGTTGACATGACTGTAGAATATCTTCAGGGGACAGATGTTACCAAGGCTGTATACAGAGTACTCAAGAGCTGCCCTTCAGAAGGGTTGAAAAAGAAAGCAAAGCAGTTATTATCAAGATGGAAAACACTTTACAAGAATAACTCTGCTCAGTCAATGCAACTTAAAAAGTCCGTTTCTGTGTATGTGAAAGAGGAAATGGAGCATCTTGGTGTAGTTCCTAGAGAGCAGTTGCTGTCTGAAGGACCATGTCAGCAGGAGGCATTAGATGGTACTAGTTCCAACATTTTGGTCCCATCACAAACTGTTAAAAATGCGGTATGTAACAATGCAGAAGGCAGTATGAATCAGCATTCTTCTTTTGAGGAACAACACACTGTTCATGAAGATTCTAAATCTGTTGTTAGCGAAGCAAGTCTGCAGCAGCATCCAATGAGAGCTCTGAGGTGTAAATGTGTGGATCTTCTTTATAAAGCTTTGATTGGTTCTGCCAAAGATGAAGAAGAAACTGTTAAATGGCTAGAGTTAGCTAAAGATATTGAAGAACATATTTTTGCTCTTCATGCTAAAAATGATAAAAAGTACAAAAATTGCATTAGAAGTAAAATCTCTAACCTTAAGAACCCTAAAAGTTGCCACTTAAAACATAACCTTTTTTCAGGGACTTTGAGCCCAAAGGCTTTTGCTGAGATGACAGTGATGGAAATGGCCAGCGATGAACTGAAACAGCTCAGGGCTCTGTACACAAAATCATCTGTTCAGGAGCATCAGCTTCCGCAGGTTATTAATGGCACACAGACAAATAAAATAAAATGCAGACGCTGTGAAAAATTTGATTGCACTGTAACTATGATTGCCAGAGGAACTCTCTTTCTTCCAGCTTGGGTGAGAAACACAAACCCAGATGAACAAATGTTGACTTACGTTATTTGTAATGAATGTGGAGAACAGTGGTATCACAGCAGATGGATTTGTTTGTAATGCTATCTCTCTTTAATAAGGGATTTGGTAACGTGTATGAGAACGTACCTCTGTTGAAACTCTGTAATTTTAAATTCTGCACTGATATTATGTGAGTGCTGCCACTAAAAACCTCAAAATCAATTTTTAAAAAAACTGCTATTGTATTTTTAAAGATGACTTGAATGAATCTTACGTGTTTTTAAGTAATCTAAATAGGTAAAGAAATAAAATGGTAAAGAGGAAAAAATGGTTACACTGTATCTGAGTGGAATATTTGCTAGTTAATCCATTAAAAATATTCTAAGTGCTGCAGTTTTTTCCTGAAGGGACTAGATATTTGGAAATTTTTTTTTATCTTCAGGAGGAGTTCTTTCACAGAACATAAGTTTAATTTACAGTAAACAAACTGTTTCCAGAACTGTAGTTCACATACTTGTGTGCATTGCAGAATGTTCAGCATGGATTCACTCCTTAATTAAATCACTATTTGCAAGCAAGTGTTAGATTATTAATTTGGTTTGAGAGGTGATTTCTAACAGGGAAAAAGAAACAAAAAGAGCATTAAAGGGGGAGAAAGCAGCTAGCAAATTAAAGCAAGAATTACATTATGCTTTAGTTTTATTTTAGCTCCTGGAAGGAAAACAGGAGCTGTGACAGTCTATCAGTATGCGGGCCAGATTTATAATATAAGATGGTATGGCCTGCTACTGCAAAGAAATTAATGCAGGATCAGATAATGGATTGTTTCAGAAAATGATGTAAATATATTATTTATGTTTATTTAATAAAATTAATAGGAGTTAATAACTTTCTGAGTGAATATCATCTCTGGAACTGGGACGTCTGTCCTGAACTGAGAAAATTAATGTTTTTGTATAGTGCTGGTTACCCACAAACAATGAATAGAAGGAAATCCAATAGCAGAATTTTTTATACATATTTTTGTTCCAGAGTCAACAGGATTCTCGCTGATTTTTTACAAGAAGTATTTATTTTTTTTAAAAAAATTTTAATTCTTCTCACTGTGAGAGAAGTATCTTTTACGTATCTTTTACGAATGTGCAACAGGCATTTTGCACTTCAACGTTAAAATGTATCAGCAGAGCAGAGAAACCTGTGGAGTATTTGCTGGAGGAATTGAGGACAGTTGTGCACCCATCTGACTATGACACAGCTGAGGCTGGTCAGCTCCTCTGGGCTGAGCTGCATGACCTCTTAGAGAAAGGAGTTGGGGGCATGAAATGAGAAAATAGCTGAACTAAAAACCAGCCAGGACTGAAAGACAGGCCTTTATCTGTATATGGGGAAAATTACATGTAACCTGATGTTGCAAAGAGACACTTAACCTGTTCTACTGAAAAAAAGAAGAAAAATCTTTCCATTCTGTGAAGTGTTAACAGTTAACTTTCAGCGGCATTACTTAGATTTTTATCATGTAAAAAAGTGTGTTTTAGGGGAATTGCACTGATGTAAAATACACATTAAAGCTTTAGGCCAGACCCCCAATGTTCAACTGTGTAACCAAGGAGTTGCTATCTGGCCTTCCTTCCCAGCCCTTACTTGTGTGCTGAAATTGATGCTTACAAGTAGTCCTGCTTAAGTGGGAGGACTTTTGTGTACAGTATTATGGTTAGCTTTCAATGAAACTACAAGAAAGCAAACACTCCTGTGTTAGTGGATCACAGTAAGCACAGGATTGTGTGCAGTCATTTTGAAGGTCATGGTCCTGTTGAGGAGAGCTTTATGCCAGCACTGTGCTGTGTCAGAACACCATGTAGCAGAAGACATTATTTTAGCTGTGAACAACTTATAAATAATTTCTGCCTGCAGTTCGTTTTGAAGCCATTCCAGTAATGTAGAGCTCATCCAAGTTTTATCTTGGCAAAGGGAAATGTAAAAAGGCATGGAGGGTGTTTTTGACAGAATATATTTCAAGGGTAAAATTTGTATCTGTAACACTGACTACATTTGTGACATAATATATAACATCATTTTCTTTTGAATTGCCCATCACTAATATGTAACTGTGCAGGCTTAAAATATTTGACTGGCTAAGTTTATATGCTTTGTCTCAGCTAACTTGCAACTACATAGTGTGTACAGCAGCAGGAGGGTGTAGATCACTGAAATACAGGAAGTATAGACTCCAGAAACAAAAGAAACGCTTTGAAAAGTGAGATTCTTTTATATTGTTGAAGTCTCTTTTTTTTTTTCAGTTCATTCCAGGTGAGAAAAATATCTCTTTTTTAAGCAGAGACAATTCATTTGGGTATGATGTTTAGCATGTCCAGGCAGCTACTCCTACAAGGACCGTGACATTAGAGGTGATCCCCACAAACACAGGAGAAATGTAAGCTGAACAAGGCTAAAGTCTGTATTTGTCTCCACAGGGTTTTCCAGAGATTCTATAAATTCAACTGCTTCTTGAATCCTGTGATTTAACAGCAGCAATAAGGCCTTAAACATAAATTGCGCTCAAAGATCAAGCAGCGTGTAGCTGCAGAACTTGTGATACATATCTTAAGAAGATGAGAGCTAAATTAACAATGAATTTTACACAATTTTCAATGTAAAAACAAAGATACTATTCTATATCTGAAGTGCTCTATTAATTGTACTCAATGTTGCTCCCTTAACACCAGTAACAAAACTTCTGGTTCCTAGAGATCCACTGCCAGATCCACTTCTGTTCTGTTGAGTGCCTTTTCTATCTCTGTCATACCCCTCTTACTGTGCACTTTTTAGGGAGGTACTCAGCTGCCATTTGTTGTTTATAACTCTTTCTTCTTTTCAAAACCAAAAGTAAATTTGTGCTGTTTATTTTTCATTTAAAGTGTATTCGTTTCTGTCTGTTGTGCTATGTATGTTTGCTACTAAAGCAAAGAACTGCAACTCTTTAAACAAAAAACAGCTTTTTTGTGCCAAGAAAGAAAGTTAGCTGGTAACAGGCTGTGATTAAGGAGCAAATATGTCGAATTACAGTCCTTCAGGGAATCTTCAGGATGTAATGGCCCAATTCACTGACTGCCTGGAAGATAAGAAAAGAAACAAGAGTACTTTGATAATTTCTTGGATTTGCTTGGGAGTTGGCTTGTTGCATTCTGGTATTAACAGAGCCATGAAGGCAGATGACTTCATATCCCCTCATTTTGTGCTGCTGTAATTCAGCCAAGAGGTGACAAAGTCATGTTTTACTGAGGCCATGTCCTCACTTGCCAGGATGGAACATAGTCTCCTTGCCAACTACAGATGGTAAAAAGTATTATTCACAAACTCTTATTATAAGAGAGCTTTGCTGATACAGACCTTCCCCTACACACACACAAAAAAGTTGTCCATTATTTGCCATTGGATGTTTTTTGTGCTGTTCACTCTGATGTGACATAACACCACTTCATGAATACACTTCTGTGAACAAAATCCTTAAGGTGCAAAGTCAGCTTTCAGATGAAGGCGTGTGTGATGGAGCAGCAAAGGTGGGTTACTGTGCAGGGGGGGGCAAGCCAGGAGTGGATGGTGAGTGTCAAGGCATATAGGGACAGTGGCTTCAGTTAAAAGGGTCACTGTCCAGCAGCACCCAAACAAGAGCAAGGCAGGTCCGGTGACAATAATCTGCCAAAACTCCAGTGAGAAGCAGGCAAGTCTGGGGAGGTGCTGTCGGATGGAGATTTGGTGCACAAGGTGGGGTGCAGGAACGGGATCACCAGGCTTGTACAGTGTCTGAGCTGAAATGGGGCTATTGCTGGCAGTGGGAATCTGAAGCAGCTGCCCCCAGCAGCACTGCCCCAGCCCTGCTGCCGTCCACTGGGATGGTCAGGCAGCAGCCTCGGGTGGGGGCAGCCCCACAGCAGCCACCACTGGGACCCTCCCTGCCTGTCTGCAGAATTTAAACGGGAGTGATTTTGGTGCACATGTTTCAAACTGCATCCTAGCTGGGCATGTTCCTCTGTCTGACCTCAGAACTGGCAGGTGTACTTCATGTGACCAGCCCTCAGTGGCATTATTTGTTCTAAATTTGTATTGTTCTATAGCACTGTTGGGTTTGTTACATACACGGTATGTAACAGTGGACACAGAGAAAAGGGCCTTCAGTTCCTGATCCTCAAGCACTCATGCATGTGTATTAACCATGAGAGTAACCCTATGATGCTCCATTATGCCTATGAAATCATAAGCATAGTAGCCATGGTTACACCATAGTTCTTTTCTATTTTCTTATATGTTCCCATGTTAAAGAAATAAAAATACATCTTATCTGAGAAATTCAAGAATTTTGTTTCTAAATAGAACTTGAATAAATTTTGAGGTACCTGGACAAGCTGAAGAAGTGGGTCCAAGTGGATCCTCATGAGGATCAATGAGGCCAAGTGCAAGATGCTGCACCTGGGTCAGTGCAACACCTGGTATCAATACAGGCTGGGAGTTGAATGGATTGAGAACAGCTCTGAGGAGAAGGACTTGGGGGTGCTGGTGGATCAGAGGCTGGATATGAGCCAGCAATGTGAACTTGCAGCCCAGAAAGAATCAAAAGCAGCATGGGCAGCAGGTTGAGGGAGGTGATTCTGTTCCTCTACTTGGCTGTCGTGAGACGCCACCTGCAGTGCTGCATCCAGCTCTGGGGTGTCCAGCACAGGAAGGACATCGACCTGTTGGAGCAGGTCCACAGGAGGCCACCAAGATGATCAGAGGGCTGGAGCATCTCTCCTATGGGGAAAGAATGAGACAGCTAGGGTGGTTCAGCCTGGAGAAGACTGTGAAAACCTCATTGAAGCCTTCCAGGACCTAAAAAGGAGCTTATATGAAAGATGGGGACAGACTTTTTAACAGGGCCTGTTCCAGTAGGATGAGAAAGGAGCATAGATCCAGACTGGACAGACTGACTACATTCAAGCTAGGAATACGTTTTTTCACAAGAGTGATGAAACATTGTAACAGGTTGCCCAGATTGATGGTGGCAGGGCTCTGAGCAATCTATCTAGTTGAAGATGTCCCTGCTCATTGCAGGGTGATTGGACTAGATGATGTTTAAAGGTCCCTTCCAAGCCAAACTATCCTGTAATTCTAAATTTCCTCACATGTATCCAATGTGTTTCAAAACAAAATGCAGTGTTGTTTCAAAACAAAAACATGATAGCTTCTCCCCAAAAGATATTAAGTTCAGAGTAATTATTTCCTCCACTTCTTAAATGCAGCTTTTTCTTCTTTATAAGTCATAAAATAATGCCATAACTGATCAGAACTTATATACCTTAGCATTACCATAATTTAAAATCCACTTTCCTACCTCTCCAGCACTTACTTGTGTTTTATTCTAGAACTGGATGAAAGCAGATTCCAGGAAAAAAGTACTTAAGAATTTTCCAAGTCCAGATTTGTTAGATAAAAATGGGTCTGGTATCATCAAATTTGCCTCTAGCATGGCCTGCCTCTTAACAATCCTGTTCCTGTCAGTAGGAGACATCTGCTTTTGTTGATACTGAGATCTTGTTTTCCATTCCTTGGGCCATGTTGATGTCTGATCCAAACAAGACAACTCTACAAGTGGCAATTCCAGTCTGATTGCATCTGCCTTATGATCAGAAGCATGTGATGACTGCTTGAGCAAATGGGTGTACTTATGTCTGTCATCACCTATCCCTCTTGATGATGTGGGAACCTCTTTAATTTGTTTTCTTCATTTCAATTATATTTTGCCCTTGTGGGGAGGTTGTAAGAGCACAGAAAACACTCTTATCACTATTTCCTTTAGCTTTTTTCCCTGTGATCTTATTTAAACAGTCAAGTTGGTGTTATTCTGAGTTACTACAGAAAAAAAAAGTGCCTGGCTACTTTTTTAAAATAACGTGCTTTGTATTTTGATGAATTTCTGCATTGACACAAGCACAGTTTTAAATGTTTCTACTTAAAAAGTGAAGCTGCCTTACAACTGTGAGTTTGCATACCTGGGCCCTTAGAGGGGAGCACAATGAGACTACTGCCTTTGATAAATAACTGACCGGCAAATACTTGATAAAGGCATTTTCAGGCTTAATAATGCAGGGCATTCTAGAGCAAGTAAAAGTGTTATCTTTTCCAGTGAACGCTCTTAAGACAGCGCACGATAGTGATCGATGAAAGGTATGGCTCTCACTGGGGCTTTCTGTGCCCTGTCCTGGCTGGGGGCACAGCCGTTCCCGTTGCCCGCTGTTCCCCCGTTCCCGTGGTTCCCATTCCCGCTGTTCCCCCGTTCCCGTGGTTCCCGTTGTTCCCATTCCCGCTGCTCCCCCTGTTCCCGTGGTTCCCGTTGCCCGCTGTTCCCCCCTGTTCCCGCTGTTGCCCCCTGTTCGCGCTGTTCCCCGCTGTTCCCCCTGTTCCCGCTGTTGCCCCCTGTTCCCGCTGTTGCCCCCTGTTCCCGCTGTTCCCCCTGTTCCCGCTGTTGCCCCTGTTCCCGCTGTTGCCCCCTGTTCCCCGCTGTTGCCGCTGTTCCCCCTGTTCCCCCTGTTGCCCCCTGTTCCCCGCTGTTGCCCCTGTTCCCGCTGTTGCCCCCTGTTCCCGCTGTTGCCCCCTGTTCCCGCTGTTGCCCCTGTTCCCCGCTGTTGCCCCTGTTCCCGCTGTTGCCCCCTGTTCCCCGCTGTTGCCCCTGTTCCCGGTGTTGCCCCCTGTTCCCGGTGTTGCCCCCTGTTCCCGCTGTTGCCCCCTGTTCCCCGCTGTTGCCCCTATTCCCCGCTGTTGCCCCTGTTCCCGCTGTTGCCCCCTGTTCCCGCTGTTGCCCCCTGTTCCCGCTGTTGCCCCCTGTTCCCGCTGTTCCCCCTGTTCCCCGCTGTTCCCCCTGTTCCCCGCTGTTGCCCCTGTTCCCGCTGTTGCCCCTGTTCCCCGCTGTTCCCCGCTGTTGCCCCCTGTTCCCCCTATTCCCGCACCTTCCCGCCGCTCGGGGCTGAGCAAACTCCCATCCCGGGGGCGCGGCCTCTGGGCGGTGGGCGGTGCCGGGATCACGTGGTGCGCCGGCCCCGCCCCCTGCCTGTCCGCCATGTTTGTTCCTTCCGCAGCGCCTGGCGGCGGTGGCGCAGCCCGGCACCCGGACCGGCGGCAGGAGCGGCCATACCCCCTTCCCGCGGGCAGGGATCGGCCTCTTCAGCGCGCCCGGGAGCGGCGGCAGTCCCCTTCCCGCGGTCTGGAGCCGAGTCAGGTTGCGTTATTTTCCTTTCCCTTGTGTCCGTGTTCTCCACTCGGTCCCCCGCCGCTGTCCGAGATCCCAGGCGGGCTCCCCGGTGTTCCCTGGCGCAACCTCCAGGGAGCGGGAGGGCAGCCCCGGCCGGGCCCGCGGTGGGAGAGCGCCCCGGGTGCTCGCCAGAGCCGGTGCGGGTGGCGGGGAATGTGGCGTGATCCGGGATCCCGTGACTCCGGGGCAGGCGGTGGCTCCTTTGGGAAGCGGCTCTAGCCGGTGCATGGCCGGTCGCCGACCCCGCAGCGCTTCCTCGCCACTGAGAGAGATTGCTGGTCTGTCAGGGTGAAACTCGGCTTAGTACTTGTGTCCTCAACACGTTTCACATCGGGAAAAGAAGAAATATTAAAACTCCTTTTATCTCCTTTTTCTCGTTACTGTGTGCTTGGAGCGGGCTGCCCAGGGAGGTGGTGGAGTCACCGTCCCTTGGAGGTGTCTGAGGAAGGGCTGGACGTGGCACTCAGTGCCGTGGGCTGGTCGGCAGGGTGGTGTTTGGCCATAGGTTGGTCTCGGTGATCTCAGAGGTCTTTTCCAACCTGCTGGGTTCTGTGCTGGAGAGGGGCCGCCTGCTCAGGGCGCCCTTAGGTTTCACTTCTTCTTTTTTGCAGCAGTGACTCGGCTCAGCCCCTCCGCAGGGCCGGGGGAGTTCCCAGTGGCGGCAGGTGGCTCTGCGGGCTCAGGTGTGGTGATGGCTGGGTAGGGAAGGATGGGGATGGGCCAGGACTGGGAATCGCTTATGTCTGGGTGGTTAATGGGCTGCTCTCGGTGTAAGTAATTCCGTGTTACATATAACTTGTATAAAGCAATTGAGTGGATAACAGAAGAGGGCAAGAAAACTAGTTTTAAAAGCCTCCATTAGTGGCCTTTATAGTAAGGTTACATATAACTAGATACATAGAGAGCATTTAAGTTTTATTAGCTTGGGTGGAACAGTCAAGTAGGGACCTTCTTGGCTAAGTTTTGTTCAGGAATTAAAATGCTTGTTTGCAGATAGCTGTCATGCAGCCTTCCATCTTATGTGTTGTTTTCCTTCTTGTCCACAATAATTTACAGCTATACTAAATAAGCATGTGGGTTTTATTTGTCTTTACTTTTAAAGTGTTGTGCAACACTGAAGTTGTCAGTGCTCGCTTTTTTTAGAGCAGGGGTGGCTGTGTGTGACTAGGTTTTTTTGGTTTTTTAAAAGTGTTTTTCCATGACTTTTTAGTAGCTTAGAAGGTGACAAGCTGTAATGGCAGACTGGAGGGAGAGCAGACATACCCAAAATAAATCCGAAACGTTTTTTTCTTAGTACTTTTATTTTCAGAGAAATCTAACCTAAGGATGGTACAGCTATATCTGTGTTTCATACCAACATCAAATTTATAATTAATTGTTACTATTCTCTGTCTTCATTCAGGTTGTATGCCTTTACTGTCTCAATACATAAAGTTAAAAAGCGACAGTGGGTATTTAAAAAAAAGAAAAAAGATCTAGCAGTGCTTAGCTTTTGAGTGCTCAAGCACCATCAGTTTCCTTAAATTGAAAATATGTGGAAAAAAAGAATTGCAGAGGGTCAAATAAGATATTTAGACTTCAAGCTTTGTTCTATTTTGTGTCAATTTCGTAGTAAATCCTGGGAAACAGATCTTCCAGCTCCTTAGGATTGGAATTTTATATAAATGTTTCACAATGAATAAAAACTTCCGGGCAAAAAGGCTTGTAAGAAGTCCTTAGGGTTTGTTAGGTTATTTGTTGTTTTTTTTTTTTAAATAGTGTTCATTCTCTTGTGTGTTTTGTTTTCGTTTTCAATCTCTGCAGAGCAGGCAGTGTGTTGGCCTGGTACAGTGTAACCCACTTAATGCCTTAGGGATGGGGCTTTCGTCACAGTTATACTGGGAAGAATATGAATGTACAAGGTAGCCTTGTACCAATAGAGGCTGCTATTACTAAGATTCCCTGAAGGAAAGGGGAAACTAATGCAAGGGAGAAGGATGAGCACATTTGAGCAGAAATAATTGCTGGATAGGTTATTGAGAGAGTGGAGGCAGTAACAGAGAAGTAGGTTGCAAGGAGAATGTCAAATAGCTCAGGCATTGTTAGCAGTCTTGGACCAGGAGCAGCAGCACCGAAGGGTGTTTTGAAGTTGGCTAAAAGTAACAGAATATTTAAGTTGGAAGATGCTTAACTGTGAACTGCTGAGAAATGTAAATTCTGATGAAATCCGAATAAATAAGTTTGCTCATTCTACTTGAACTTGTGGAATGAGGCTGGAAGTGAAGGTTAGGCTTCTGCAAGATTAAACTGGCAGAGATACTAATGTAGGTATTTCTCCTGACATTTTCTGATTGACTTTGTGTCTAGCTAGAAGTTAGAATAAATGAAGTGATTCTGGCAGTAGGTACTGGAATGATTCCATGATCCAAGGGTTATGTGAACTTCAGGATTCCTTCCCTTGGCCACTGGTTCTTTCATAGTCCTGAGTCATGCCAAGCAACTGTTTGAACTAGAATCCTGAGCTTCATAGGAGTTAAAAACAACCTTACAAAGAAATTGCCAAATACAACTTTTTTGGTATCCAAATGAGTGCTAACAGCTGAATGACAGTTCATTTTGGGTTGGGCTCATATGAGAAATTACAAGTAAATTCTAGTGATATTCTGGTGTTAGATGAAGCATATCTAGGCTGCTTACAACTAGAGGCAATTTTAGTCTGTGTTTTCTTCTGGATAGATGTTCAATAATCTGCTGACAGGTTATCTTCGTAGTACAGTGGTGAAATCACAGATACAGGAAGGAAGACTTGCAAGGAGATTAGGACTTTGGTAGGTTGAGCTGTATGATTGAAGGGCTTCCAGGCAGCTGATAAGTGGCTGTCAGTAAAGGGGTGTTCCTGATCCACAGTTCTTACGTCAATGCCCCGTGGAGGGGAGGGTCAGTTTGGAGGCTGACTAATGTCACTGCTTGTAACATATCCAAAAGTACAAAACCTGTAGCATCTTGACTTCATATCTGGATGTTTTCCTTTGAATTGAGAAAAAAGTATTTCAAAGTCAAAAGGCTTGTGGCTTCTTATGCACTAAAAAAAACATTCTTGTGCCACTTAATTGACCAGGGTGTAAACCACTACCTCCTAAATATAAGAACAAGGATTGGCTAAGGGGAGAAAAGTGAGAAAATGTGCTTCTGTCCTTTCTTTTCAGATTTTTGGAAACTTGCAGATCTGCTATAGACAACAAGTTTAACCACTGTAGTGATTGAGGGCTGAGAAATGTAAAAACTCCACAAACAGTAAGTGTTAAAAATTATGTAGTTTTGGATTCTGCTCTTTCTGCTGCAACTCTGGTAGTTCTTGGGACTTCTTCTCAGACATTTCACAGAGAAGCAATTAATGTCATTCTTTGATGGGCCACTGTAACTAACAAACTATGTTTTCTATGCTTGCCTGGCAATTATTGTCAAATGCTTTGTTTGTGTGAAAAAAACCCACTATTAATGAGGGAGGGAGTTTACATTTCTATTGAAAGGCAAGTGTTTTTTTCAGTCAAAATACTTGCAGTGGTGTGCCTTTTTAAACTTTTAATCTGATACCAGTGGTTTAACAAAATACGGTGGCTTAGCAAATAAAATTGTTAATAAGCTTCAAAACTGAAATGGATGTGCTGTATATGTGTAAATTTGAGGATAGGAAGTTATGAAACATGGTCAGTGTTATGCTAGTTGTAGAACTGCTAATTCTGCTTGTCCAAAACTTGAGTGTGTTTTCTTAAAGACGGGCCCTTTTTTCAGTAAGTCTTGGCTGATAGCACATGAGCTTGTAAGCAAACATGACTAGTTGGAACAAACTTGAGTCTGTCTTACCTTTAACAGCTTCAGTTAAAGGACAGTGTAGAACATAGCCTCAAGAAAACCTTTAGGTTTAGTCTTGGTTTCATATAGGAGGTGGCTCATCAGTGAGCATTGAATGACAGTGATAACTGAAACAAATTTTCTCACCTGTTTCCAAGTCAGAAAGTAAACACAAGTGGAGAAGCAACTGTTTGGAAATTAGAAGTGTCCCTTACACCTGTTTCCTCAAAAATGCTGAGGCAGTTCAGTGGTGGTATTGCAATAGATCCAGGTTTTGGTGCCCTATTAGAAAAAGGGGAGCGGAGGTGAGATTTCAGTTGCTATGTGTGTTTTTTTGTTTGGGTTTTTAATGGTGTGCTGCAGTGGCTGGTATCAGTGTGGTAAAAATGAAACTGTAAATAGGTCCAATGAACTGGATTTTGTAATGCAGACTGATTTTTCTGAGGTTGCTTAGCCTTCTGTCTTTCGTTGTGACAGCAAATATTTGGACTGATAATGGAAATATTTGACTTGCGATTCATTTCAGTGTTTAAAAGGGACATCCTGAAAGGCAGCAATTAATTTACTTTTTTGTATTACGGTATATGGTCATGCTAGAAATTACATTAGTAGAAAATGTTCCCCGCTTTTAACAGGAATACCGAAGTCAGTGATTTAAGCACTGTAATCCTTCTAAGTTAGTGGAAGCAATTCAGAAATGGTTATCAAAATGAAGCAGAGTGGGGCTGCTTTTTATTTATTTGCTCTGACTCTCTTTGAATATTGAAATGATTGAAGAACATGAGGGAAAATTACTCTTGTTGCAGACTCTTTGTCTATTAGGTTGAGAATACTTTTACATTAAGTAGTTGTGTAGCTCACTAAGAAATAACTGGAACAAATAATTACCTGTAATTCTATACTGTGTTGCAATTCCCGATGTTGGGTAAAACAATCAGATGCACATTAGAAATTAAGCTTTTGTTTTGTTTTCAGATGATGAATGATGATTGAACAATTAAGGTAAAAAATGTTCAGAAACATCATACTGTATGTAAACCATCCCTTCCAAAAATACTGTCAAAAGCACATTATACAGATAAATTATGTAATAGGAGTAATAATATTAATTCTTGTAGTGTTGTAAGTATTTTATCGTTGTTTTATTTGTTGGAAAAAACTTAATTCTAGCCTAGCATGACAGCTTCTGCTGTGGAAACTTAATGTCCTGAAAAGCAACGTTGCCTGCAACATCACAGAAGACTCTAGCTTTTGTGTTAAAGGACACAAATGGTTTGTGGTTGGTCTGTAATTGTCTGCCTAGTAAAACTAATTTTATGATCATCAGTCTTAGACCTTACTGGAGTGGCCCACATAGTTGAAATTGTGCAAATTAACTTTGCAGGTTCTAGATGCATGATGTACTAGCTACTGTTAACACTTTCCTTACATGTATTTTGTTTAAAATGTGGCTTTGTGGACAATTTCATGATAACTGCCATTGATAAAAATGCAGAAGCTAAAGAAACCAGTGCATAGTACCAGTCAGAACTACTTAAGCCAGTTATTTATTCACACTGTGTCTTTTAGGGAACTTCTGATTTCTGCAGGACTGGAAGAATAAATTGTAACTTGTTCCCTACACTGGAGTGGAAGAACAGGAGAACATTCAGTACCCTCTGTTCCCACGAAAGCATTATTTATTAAGAAGCAGCTCCTATCTAATGGTGTAGAAACAGGAGGCATAAATGAATATGCTGGACCATTTTCAGGAGTTAAGCATAAACCTGTAACTCTTATGCAAGTAGTCCAGTGACTCTAAGGCTTTTCACATGCATTAAAATGTATGTGTTCATAACCTGAGCCATAGCTGTTACCCTGTAGCTCTCTGAAGGGTAAATGAACAGTCTGCTCGTCGCTTCTAAGCAGCTTTAACGTCATCATACAAACCTGTCGAGAATTAAGGCTTCATAAACGTTGTTAATTACACAGTATAAATTAATTAAATTACTTGCTCTGAACAAGTTTTTAATGGATGCAGTCAGTTCCTTGTGTTTTGAAGTTTTTTTTGTGTTGAGGCTTCAAACTACTCCTGTCTTACTGTAGATTATGTCTAGCAAATAAATATTCAAAGATGGAAAGTCACTGATAAAAAAAATTCCTGAAGTTTCTCACTCCTACTGTAGGCCTTGATTGTAAGGCAGCACAGAGTCATATGACTCTCACACCAGCTTGTATCAGGTACTAATTCTACCGGCACACTGTGGGTGATGTATATGCCAGTAATGCTAATTACTACTAGCAAGACCGCATTCCTTCCTTCAAAGAAAGAGACGGACTGGGCAACTTATGACCCATTTCCATTTTAAATAGATGCTATTTTCAGAGAAGCCTGTTGGGGTGAAGCCTTTGAACTCTTTTACTATCAGGCAGGTTTAGGAAAAGTTCTCCTCATACAGAAACTTCAGTTTGTTAAACAAACTGTTTTTTGTTTGTAACAAACTACGTTTGTTAAAATTAAACTTTAGCCCCAAGCAATTAAAACACCATTTTACAGTATTAGATGACACTACAGTTGTGAGGGCAAAGGTTGGGTACAAAGCACTAATGAACAAACCACTTTAGTGCTAAAGGGTTGGGTTTTTTTAAAATTTCTTTTTAAGTCTGACAGTTAAAAAGCCTTCTTTGGTGTCACTAATTTGCCATCCCCATGCTGGCAGCCAGACTATTCACTAGCACTTCCAGACTTTTTGACAGTTTTACTATGGGAAGTTGACACCTCCTAACTGAACTCTGTCACTGTAGGCTTGGCCTAGGTATCTGGCATTTTGAGTATCATTGAAGTAGCAACTGCTGATTTGCTTTTGTGGTAGTTAATAGTATTCCATTCATCAATGCTGTTCTGAAAGGAGGAAACTATAAACTACTGAATGCTTGTCTAAATAAAATTACAGCATTTGTTCTGTAGATAACTGTGTTGCTAGTGCATTGGTTTAAAAAATAACTTTGGTAATAAAATACAGCACTGAAGTGACTAGTTCAAGGCACATGCTCTATAAAATTCTCTCACTCCACTTTTTTCCATAAACCTTTTCTCAGTGAACGTAAATGAATAACTTGCCTTCTGAATGTAATGTGATACCCCTTCAAGCACAAAGTGGGGGTGGTTTGAAGGGTTTGGGGGTTTTAAAGGGTTTTAAGTGACAGACCAGTAATTTATGCAGCATACTGCTTAGATGCAGACTGCAGTCTGTGAAGAGACACCTCTTAAATGTGGTACTCTTGAGCGGGTATTCTTACTGGAGTGTATCTACAGTTCACCTATTTAGTGGAGTCCTGGTTTTGTACATGAAATTTGATGTTGGTGGACTTGAAAACACATTCTAGATATTTATGTGTGCAAAATTTGCTGCTCACAACTATTTTCCTTTTTAATGATTTCCTTAATCTTTACAGGTCTAGGAAACCAGGAGGATCTTTTCCCGTAACAATGGCAACAAAATCATCGCTCCTTAAAGTAATACTGCTAGGAGATGGTGGAGTTGGGAAGAGTTCCCTCATGAACAGATATGTCACCAACAAGTTTGATGCACAGCTGTTTCATACAATAGGTGTGGAATTCTTAAATAAAGAGTTGGAAGTTGATGGACATTTTGTTACAATGCAGATATGGGACACAGCAGGTCAGGAACGGTTTAGGAGCTTGCGGACTCCTTTCTATAGAGGTTCTGACTGTTGCCTGCTAACTTTCAGTGTGGATGACTCTCAAAGCTTCCAAAACTTAAGCAACTGGAAGAAAGAATTCATTTATTATGCAGATGTCAAGGAGCCTGAAAGTTTTCCATTTGTGATACTGGGTAACAAAGTTGATATTGATGAAAGGCAAGTATCTACAGAAGAAGCCCAAGACTGGTGCAGGAATAATGGCAACCATCCCTATTTTGAAACCAGTGCAAAAGATGCTACTAATGTTGCAGCAGCCTTTGAAGAAGCTGTTAGAAGAGTTCTAGCCTCTGAAGATAGATCAGATCACTTTATTCAAACAGATACAGTAAACCTTCATCGGAAACCAAAACCCAGTTCATCTTGTTGTTGACTTAAATTTCTTTTTGCCAAATTACGCTCTATAAAAGAATGGGGAAGGTGTAGTAGATAAAATAACAAATGGGTTTCACTCTAATATTAAAATCTTAATATTCTGCTGCTTTCATGGGGGAGAAAAAGAAAAATGTCCATTCATGGGTGACCCATTACTGAATTAGTGATGCTTTCTGTTTAGGAAGATGTCAAGTAAAAAAATAATATAAGAATGTAATTTGCCAAGTTTATTCAAATGATAAATACTTTGAATATAATTAAAACTTGAAAGTTCTAGAAGCACTACTTTGGAGAAGCTGTTCTGGAATTCAGGCACAAAGATACTTTTATATGTGTATATTTTTATGAAATCGGCATTCCACTTTTTTTTCATTAGATGTCAGTTTCTTAACAATGCTAGATATTAAACTTCAGTCTCACTACATTCCTTTTGCTGTGAGTGGTACTTCATCTCTAATGTGGTTATTATAAGTTAATATTTACCTCCAGGTCTTCTAATTGCCTAATGTTGCTGTAATTTGTATAGGTTTATAAGTAGGAAATAAATTTCCTACATATTTAATGTCCATTTTTTCCCATCTACTATTCTAATGCTGCACTAATTTTTCCAGCGGTTTAATGCAAAATACTGATAATTTTTAAAATTAATGTATGTCTTTGCCTTAAGTCCATTCTAGCATGTTTCTGATCAATAAGGTGAAAAATCTGAGTAACTGAAGTATAACCGCTTTTTGAAAAAGAAATGCTTTATTCAGTCAGCTTTAATAGCACTTGAAAGGATCCACATTACAACAGTTTTGTAGGAAAACTCCTAGTCTACAGCCTTAGAAGTTCCAAACTTCTTGTTCCTGTTAACCCGAGCTATGAATGTGTTTACCAGTAATATCTGCACTGTGATATTAAGGATTGGCAATACGTAGAGAACTCAGGAAGCTCTTGACTTACAGTAGATTTTGACAGCTTTCAGCCCTAATACAGGTATATAACTATAGATAGTATTTGAGCTGAATTTGATCCTTATTTAAATTGCTATTTTAGGATATGGACTTGTACATTTAAGATAATGTCTTTTATATTACTGAATTCATTTCATAATGATGAACAGGAACAAACTCTGTATTTAATGGACAGTCTTTTTTGCAGTCATGCAGACAAAACTACAGGTGTATTTGAGGTTTCAGGTGCAGTTTAAGTGGTAGAATACTTGTATGAGAGAAATTGTTCAGTATTGGCTCTCAGAGTAACCACTGTCCTTGCAATTGCAAAATTGCTAGTGCACTATTGCTTCCATCTGTAATCCATGTGCTAACAGGCACATGTGGACATGTGGTCTGAGAAAGGAAGTCTGAGGCTGCAGGACAGGCCATGTTATTCATTAAACAACTGCTTTCTGTACAGCAACTTTTTTGTTCAATAGAAAAGCCTTTCTTGAGAGTACATTACCAGCAAGTATTTTATCTTAGAAGTATCTAATCAATCTGTACCAGGTGTAATTATTTGGAAGTAAAGCTTGCAAAAACAAACCCTTCTTGTTGCTCTTAGTACGCTTTTCTGAGTGTATTGTATTCTTGCTTGAACCTGTCCAGGACAACTTTACCTGGCAGATCTGCTACTCCTGCTTAAAAGTGCCATCTTTTTACCTTTTGTGCATTCCTAAGTTTGATTCATTCTTGCGGTCCTGCATCTACACCAACTGAACTGTGTTTTAAACTTCAGTCCTTGAGCAGTTAAATATAGGTTGAACTACTTCTGTTATGTTTAATTTCTAGTCAATGAATGAAAAGATCTGTGAAGAAAATCTTAGCTAATGAGAGAGCAAAAAGCTTTAGAAATTAAGATTGCTTGTGTTAGGGGCTACCAAGCTAGTGACATGAAATTGTTGTAAAACTACTACCTTAGTACTTAAAGCTTCCTTTAACATTCATTTTAGCAGAGATTAAGGTTGAAACAAAACAGGAGCTGAAGATACTGTGACTAGAGTACTATAGATACCATTCAAATAAGATTTCTAAAAGGGAAAAACGAAGGATGAGAACCACTGTGGTCTTTCTTGTGCCCAGGTATCCGTGTTTTCCCATCTGTCCCCTTTCCATGTAACATCCTGATTACCAAGCCTCCATCTGAGAAGTAGGTTTAATAAAGTTAAAACATAATTCCATAGAAGTGCATTACTCATGCCCTGGGAGCTGATACACCACAACTGTACACTAATCACAAAAGTAGCTAGTAAAGAAAGGGGCATAGACATGTAGTAAATAAGACAGTATAGGATTTATGTTTAGGTCAGGAAGTGCTCTCAGAGAGCAACTACTGAGTGCCTACAGAATCAAAAAGCTGCTGACATGCAGGTGTAGGTGACAGGTATAAAATCATAATGCTTAATAACAAACATTAATTTCTGTACTTTGTAAAAGCTTTGTATCATTCCATATGGATGTAAGGTAGGCACTTGTGGCTTATGTTTCAGTTCACTGATTTGTTTCAAGAGCTAACAGACCTCAAATATTAGGGGGTCGTGTTAGCAGTATTTGGAGCTCTGTAGATTGACAGAGCATACTGTGTAACATTTATGCAAAGTCCAGGTGTCCTTTGAAATGAGGAGAAAAAACTACTGTTGTGGCAGATTGGTTAGACTGCTGAAAGCTATGCTTGTTAGAACAAAGAGCACAATGGGAAGGGGCAGAAGAAACTGCCTAGGACAGCTGACAGCTCATGTCACAGCAAACTGTATCAATGCTTACATAAGCTGCTTCAACAGCTGCTCCGTACCTCAAATGGATCTTACTTCAAGTCACCTGACAGCTTACCTAAACAGTAATAGAACCTTGTAGAACATGGAGTCTGAGTTGCATTTCCAGCCCAAATTTATTAAGGTCGATTCATGTTAGCTTGTGCTAATGTTCTCATCTCCTCATGCTTGATTTTTGAACGACTTAGGGTAACTCTAGTCCCTTTAACTCATAAAATTTTTATTGTCTTTATTGCGTAATGCAGATTATCTCTGTTTTCTCGTACTGCAATAGACTTTGCTTTGAAGTCTTACTCCTAAGCCCCTGAGAGGCTGGGAACATAATCCTTGCAAAAGAGGTGTCTCTTCATGGAGAAACTGTTCGGTGAAGCATGCTGGAACTGCAGCTTTCAGACCTGGAGTGAATTTGTGAGTTTTGTTGATCACAAGATAAATTTCACCCATCACTTCAGCTAGTGGTCTTCCAGCTGACTGAGTAGAATCATAAACTAAAGCATAAACAAGTGTTTGTCCATGTACAGAGAACTTGGAGCTACCTCCCCAAGGCCCTTCATAGTTCTATCACAAGACAATACTCCTGACCCACAGACTCTCTAATGACAAAGATGATGAGCTAGGACATAATTCTTCCATTCCTGTGGCCAGTAACAGTCTGTCTTCATAAAGCCTAGGTGGACCTGAGACTGCATTTCCCATCTACAATTCCTATATTCAGAAGAAAGAGGGAAAGATGTAAGGGGGGCATAAGAACAGGCAACATTTGGCTAACTGCCTTCAGAAATCAGGCAAGAGAGAAAATGCTTTTATTTTACTTAATGTTCTACTGCAGCAACAAATACAATTATAAAAAATGCAGCTTCTAAAAGTGGTGGAAACTGTTAGCATTAATCCTTCATATTTGCCAAGCCTTTTCTTCCTGCTATGTATATGATTATTTAATTTAAGTATTTCCTCAGTGAGTTGTAACTGTTAGTATTTTTCCAACCATCATGCTACAGGGGAGGAGGCAGAAAATAACTGCAGCTCCGTGGCTCCTTATCATATAATCAAGAACACTTTACCTCAAGTGTGTTTCCGTTCTGTACACAGAAGAAAAAAAGGTGATTTACATGAAATCACATGACATTATCAAAGTGCTGTACAATGCAGTTTGTATGCAGTAACATTGCAAAGACAAGTATTCCCATCTTCACTGGCCACACCACCAGATAAGAGTTACTGTGGTTATCTAGTTTTCTTCTAAATCACTTCAAGTATACTCAACAGTCATCCATACATCATTCCATGTTTTATTTAAGGTAAATATTGCAACCTCTAAATCATGTTCTTTTTTCTCATGGAATATTTTACAGCGACAGTTTAGCAGTAAGTGCAGAAATAATGGCTGACTGTACACTTATAGCACATACACACGTGGTCCCCTTAATTATACAGACTATGCAAAATGTACTTCTTAGCACAGCATACCGCTTCCTTTGGAAATTACTTTTCAGACATTTAAAAAAAAGTACAAGAAGATAGCTTATACAGATTTCCTGCAAAAAGGAACAGAATGCTTAAAAGAAGGTAAAGCCAAACAAAGTATTAGGTACATATATATGCCAAATGATCTATTTAAAGATTACTGGTTTTTGGAATGATGTTAAGTTTTACAAAATGGTTCCTAAAACATATTACAATGGAATAGGAGCCAGACAGGCCAAATAATGCCTTTCTGAAACCTCAACAAATAGAGTTGCATGGTTCAAATATCCTCCTCTAAATTCATTTACAAGAAGAAAATTTCAGCAGTTGCAGAAATAATGGGAAAAAACCATGGGTTTAAACATGTAAATTTAGTTTGGGGCTTTTCGTGTGTGAATTACAATTAATGTCAGGGCAGATCTGGTTGTTCTGGTCTACTTCATTCGTTGATGCAACACAGCAGCTAAATATGTATTGCACTAAACATACAGAAAATTTGAAATTACAGGCTTTTAAACTTAAAGGGTTTTTCTCAAAATTTCTTGAAATACTGGAGACAGAGCTTTTCTGAACTATCAATTTTTTATTGAGCACTTTATATACATACAATTACATGTTAATAAATAGAGGCCTGATTTACTACCACAAAGTGTAATGTTAGTCTGGTTAGTCTGCAGAGTGAGTACTCTAGTGAAAGAATACAAGTAGAAAAGTTTATAATAAAATTAAGCACTTAGGCCAAACAGTCAAGAAGTCCCTTTTGCTCATATTAAACCAGATGTCTGGCAACATCTTTTCCATTTAGGTCTGATTTCCTCCCACCCTGTATCAGAGGCTTACACTTTGCAGATGCATTAACACATAATGTCTCAGTTTCTTCTTTTGTACTTCTGCAGCTTCTGACAGTTTAAAACTTTGTTTTCATACCACATGAAAGGAAACTTCTTGAGATACACATTTTAACCAGAGAAGCTTGACTGTTCTGATCTATATCAGCAAAAGAAAAAGCTGCTTCAGCATCCAATTAGTCAGTCTTCAGAAGATGAATATCAAACATGCAGGGGACTAACCAGAAGAAGTACAGTTCAAACAATCAGGAAAGTAGGGGAAAAGCACTCACTCAGGAAATTAATTTATTCAGCTTAAAAGGTGTTTCTTCCCAAGGAACTGGACTTTCCTTTCAAAGGCAGTGGATCGAATAGGAGTATTGAGTTCATAAAATGGGTTCATTGCAAACTGGGGAAAGAAGAAAAACACATCAGTAAGCACAATGCCCAGCCCTGGAAAATATCACTTCAGGTGACATCGACTACTAGCTTTCAGCCTATTTAGTGCCACTAAGAGCACAGAACTCCTAAACAGTCCCTGCTTTCCAGGCCCTTGCATTCTCCCCGTACATGTGCAGAGCCATCCCCTAGCACCAGCTCCTCAGAACAAATCCATCACACCAGTGGAAATTAGGATCGTTTGAGTGCCCACAGGAAGCTGAGATGGTGATGCTTCCCATGACTGTTTGCCATGACCCCATCTAGTGGAAGTACCACCAGGATTTGAGAACAAGGGCTATGTGTTCTGAGAGCAAAGCTACCAGGCTCTGTAGAACAGTCCTTTCATTATCATCATTAATGACATAAAACTATCACAAAATGCATCACAAGAAGTTGCCCCACAACTTCTCTGTTGCCCAGAGAAGCTGTTGATGCCTCACCCCTGGAGTTTTTCAAGGCCAGGCTGGATGGGGCTTTGAGCAATCTGGTCTAGTGGAAGGTGTCTCTGCCCATGGCAGGGGAGTTGGAACTAGATGGTCTTTAAGGTCCCTTCCTACCCAAACAATTCTAATCTATTCTAGAAAAAATCACTGGACTAAAGTGAAGAATTCTAAAATCACAGTTTATAACAATTTTGAAAAATCTATTTTGTTTAATGGAAAATACAGCCTTTGTGTCACATGTTACCAGCTCTGGCTGATGTGGCCTGCATGGGTGCTTACACAGGGTCCCAAGAGAAAATATGCTAATACAGCCATGCCTGAGCATGTACAGCAGAACACGCTTAAAAGTACTGCAGCAAGACCATAAAAAAATGAGTTCTTACCTTTATATACAACTCATATACATCAGTAAAGAAGTTCTTAATTCCATCTTCTTGCCTTACATCATGAAGCATTAAAAATCTCATATGTACAGTAATTAAGGAGAATAAAACTTTTAAAAAAAGACATGTAACATATCCTGAGATAAGCATATACACCTAATTTGGCATATAGCTAAAATGTTTAGCTGCACATGAAATAGCAGTTACTCACAGGAGGAAGCATTTAAAGAAGTAATTGAAGCAATGAAATTTGGAAAGTATTACCTTTCTATTTTAACATCCCCCTATCTGAAAATAATCACCTCTCTATCCAAGGTTGCTCTTTTAAAAATGATGTCATTCTGAATGTGGATGATGCTCTCTGCACCTCTGCCATATACCCCTCAAGTTCAAATGACATTCAATGTTACTTGCTATATGTAACAAATGGTTCACAACAAACAGTTCTAGGACTACCTGCACATAGCATCAAGCCTTGGCACTGCATGTTCACCGTTGGAGTCACTGACACCAGGCATGTTCACTGCCACTTCTCTAGCACGGTCGAAGGGGTGGGAACAGAGAATCATAAAAGCTTGCTCAGAGCCTCTCATACCTCTTTACTCCATGTGAGCTCCTCATTTCATTATGCTATTTTAACTCCTACAAAGGTAAAACTCCACCTTTCCAATTGTTCCCAGTTTTAAACAGCCGCAGTGCCTTCCAGCATAGTTCTTCGTGAAGCTCCTGACTGACAATAATAGTGAATAGCCAGAGAAATCTGTGCCAAACTCATTCTATCTAACTTACCTCTTTCTGGCAAAAGGCTTTTCTTACAAAAATACGAGAAGAGATAATAGGGAAGGATATGTCCAGCTGTGACGAAAGCAGAAACAAACCATTCATTAAACTTGTCCACAGTCTTCAAATACATGTTGTTAGAAAGCCACATGTTCTCATCTACCAGGTCAAGAGCAGCATGGGCAATGAACTGGTTGAGATGGCGATGATCATCCTAATGCATTTCCAGAAGACAGTAGATTAGTAATTCAGTGAAAAAAATGAAATATAAACAATAATTTGTTCAAGTTGCTATGGAACCAGTGTTCAAGCTACATAATGTTACATATAGCCTGCTTTTCTGTCACATGTGCCATCCTGTAAATGAAACTAGTATATGTTGCCATGGTATTTGGTTTCAAGGGAGAAAAGAGGTCATAATAAAAAGATCATGACAAAACCAGTCTTGAGAGCAACAGAATCAGCAAAGCCTGTATTTATATCTCAGGAATGAACTCAAGCATGAATTCTTTTGTTTACTGATGGGCAAACTCCCACCGCTAACTTATTCCACAGCAGAGGCTCTCATATGTCTTTCTCTCTTCTTTGCAGACATCTGTTTTTGTGATATTCACAACAATGTAGCATTTTTTGGACTATAACGTTTCTGTCAAATTTGGCAGAAATTGACCCATAGGTTACATTTTGTAAAAGCTGGGGAACAGATGGAGAAAGCAGAGATACAGACGACAGGTATGCTGATAAAATCACCTAAACATTCTGTTTTTCTCATGTTGTTTACCTAGAAACAGGATTGTTTTATTTCGTTTGGGGTCTTCTTTTTTCTAAAACCTAGTGCAGAAAAACATCATGCAACTATTATTAAATACATGCCTGCAGACGTAAATTACATCTCTGCCTATAATAAACATGAGAGTGATCACAGTGTTTGGCCCATATACGTTGTAGACAATCTAGAGCACCAGAGGACATCTGCCAAGAAGAGATACAGGACAAAACCACACTGGAAGCTTTTATTAGACTGGAAAATAAATAGTCTTGCACTATTTTCCATAACAACAGGATGCTGTTACTGCTACTCTCACCTCCCAGTTTCTCCCTCAAACCAGCTTTTACACATCCTCACACAAAGTCTAGTCCAAGTAGCCTTATTTATGATCTTTTATGGGACACTAGTTCAAAATACAGATGATGCCATGCAGTTCCAGTCAGTGACAGCATATACTTCCATTTTTGGATACACTCACAGATCCACATACTTTTATTTTGAAGTCTGCTTTTTCTCTGATGTAATACCACTTACGGATAGATTTATTCTTTTTCCACTCTTAACACTATTTATTGAGTAGTCTTACATTTCTCACATTTTCAAAGTCTTTATTTATCAATATAAGTTTTAAACTTTCCTACTTAAAGGTGAGTATGACTAATGAAGATGATTAAAAAATTAGGTATTTTATAGCATAAAAAATAAAGGAATGGATAGAGCTTTCAATTTTATGTTCCTTACTTTACCTTATTATTGTATATGAATGCCTTAAAAGTAAGTGGCATTGAACAATGAACAGCTGTTATAAAACCTCTACACACTAAGAGAAATTACCAAAGCAAAACTAAGATACGTATTCTATAACATACAGCAGGGAATGTTTAAGGAAGCTGTGTTTTGTGAAGAACTAGTATAATCTGGCAAAGACTTTTTAAGAGACTTTGGAAATCCAGAGTTCTACTCCCTATGAAAAAAATTCTGTTTAAAAAACCTTGAAAACGGTAGATAGTACTTTTAACAACATGCTGGTCATGCTTCTAATACACTGTAAAATTATAAAAGAATCACAGGAGTCTCACAGGGGGAAAAAACACACCTTCGACTCTACTTTTCCTGGAGGCAGAAATTCCATTTCAAATATGGGATTATCATGATGACCAACTATCACGAAGTAGAAACTTCCAGACATTCTTCAAAACAGTGCTCCTTATAAGAAAAAGACATGCTGATGAGTCTATATACAAACTCTTAATCCATGTAGAAGAGCTCCTAAAAATCAGTCAACGTGCTCCCATTCATATTGACCAGAGGCTAAAGAAAGATGAACATTAAGGTATGCACATCAAGAGGATGGAGCCGAGCTCTTGGTGGTGCCAGCCACCAGGGTAAGAGGCAACGGGCAGAAACTGATGTCCAGGAAGTTCCACCTGGACACGAGGAAGACCTCTGCTGCGCGTGTGACCGAGCACTGGAACAGACTGCCCAGAGAAGCTGGAGTTATTCCAGAACCGTGTGGACACAATCCTGTGTCCTGTGCTCCAGGATGACCCTGCTTGGGCAGGCTGGGCCATCTAGATGCCTGTGGTCCCTCCCAAGCTGACCGATTCTGTGATTCTGGGGGAGCCGGAGAATATCCTTGAGAAGTGGACCTGGAAGTGAACCTAGGTACCTAAACCAATTCCTGCCCTGCTCACCGATGATTTACCCCGTGGGAGCCGCCAGTCACCACAGCGATCCCAGGCCGTATCGCACCCGCCTCCATGGAACCTCCTCGCCTGTCTCTCCCCGGGCCCTGCTCACAGGAGCACAAAGGGGAAGGGCGGCAGGCGGCGGGCGCCTCCTCCCTCGCACACGGCGGCCGAGGGACAATCCCACGGCTCCATTCCCGGACACTCCACAGATAACCGGAAAGGCCGAACCATCCCGCCGCCCGCCGGCGTCCCCGGGGGAAGGGCCGGACTCCGCTGGGCCCTCGGCACAAGGGGGAGAGGGAGGCGGGGAAGGAGAAGGAGCCCAGCCCGTAGGGTCCCGCGCGGGGCCGCCGCCTACCCTGCACCGCGCCCCGTCCGCCGCCTGCCCGCGGCCCCCGGAAGCGCCGCGCCCGCCCCATCCGGCGCCGCCGTGACGCCTCAGCGGCCGCCGCAGCCGCGCCCGGAGCGGCCCTGCCTTGCCCTGCCCTGCCGAGCCCGGCCCCGAGCCCGGCCTCGCTCCCCGGCCCTGCTCCCGGCCCCGGCGCTCTCCCCGTGGGTAGCGGGAGGCTGCCCCGGGAAAGCCCGAGCGGGCTGAGGGGAGGTGGGGGCGGCGAGAGCGCTCGGTGTCTCTCCAGCTGTGGGTCGAGCTGCGAGTTAATAATGCCCCTTTTTGTTTCGGTGTTGTAGGGCAGGATGGCTTCGGTTGAAAGAGAGACATTGTCCCAAGAGGAGCTCCGGAAAAGGCTGTATCAGACTTTTAAGAGCCGAGGCGTACTGGACACACTTAAGGTGTGCTTTATTTTCAGCAGGTGCTCTCTGTGGTCCGCTGTACTGCTTTAACATTGAGAGCCTTGACAGCCATGCCGAGTACTCTTCCCCTCAAAGTACTATTTTCGCCACAGCCTAGTTAGTATTCGGGGGGTGTGTGGGGGGTGTGTTGTGTTTGGGGTTTTTCTCCCCCCCATATACAAGGTTCTCCCTAAACGGAATGGCTTTTCATTATGCCTTGGCCTCGGAGTCTTTTTCAGGAAGGTTAAAAGCCTGTATTAGGTCTTTGAAAATATCCATGTTTGAAAAAAAAAAAAAACCTCAAGCAGGGGAGAGAACAATAAATTAGAATATAAAATAGGAAGGGATCTCTTAGGTCACTGGCTGTGTTTATTGCCTACGATAAGTAAACATGCTATATGAAGAATACTTCTAAAATACTACAATTCTGTTTTAAAACTACTTCATCTGTTTTGTCCCTGTCTGCTTGTTCAGGAGAATGTATTGGGGAAAAAACTCAAGATCAATATTTCAAAAATATCATCGATAATCCTATAGCCAAGAATTTATTGTTCAGGACGATTTGTTTCTGTGTTACTCATTTCCATACCAAGCTTGTAATGCTCGAACCATTTCTTGTTTAACTTAACGAATATTCTGTCAGGTGACTTCCGGTTTAAGTCCATTTTCCTGCTTTGTTTTAGTTGTCTGTAAAGTTATTTCTGCATTCCTTTTCTGTACTAGGGATGGGGATTTAGCCCTGTGCTTACCACCTGCACTTTGCCACAAGATGTATAAGAGGTTTCTGTTCTTGGTTGTTTTTGAGACAACATCAGCTCTGTTGAAGTTGGTTGAAACTGGACAAGTTCAGAAATTAATAAGGAAAACAGTTTTTTTCAGTTGTGTTCAAGAGTTGAATTCAGTGATCCTTTCCAGTTCAGATTACTCTGTAGTTCTGTTGTCAGCCTAATTTTTCTTGAAAACCATGCTAAAATATCAGGCTAGTCTGATGATCCAGCTTTGTTAAGTTTCAGTAAGTATTTTGTTGCATTTTGGTAAAACACTGCCTCTTTATTCAGTTGTGTCACTGTTGCATACCTGTTGTTGAAAGCTTAGAACACTATTTGTGTCATGATCTTTTCCTGTAAGTGGTTTGTATAAACAATTTATATAACTGTATAATGAAAACAATTATTTCTTCCTTTTATGGAGGGGAGATCTTCTGATTTTAGGTTACTTTTTTCTCTGTTGTAACTCATCAAATGCAAATAAATAATTTTAAAATGCCATTGAATTATTATTAGTGACTGTAGGTCTTTTTGGTTAGTACTCTTTTGCTTCCGTATAAAATAAATGATAGTAAAGACATTGAATTTTTTGTTTATTTTGACATCTACTTTTGTGATGGCATGAGCAGCTTCTTGATATGAGACTCAAAAGAGGACCAGTGAGGTTCCAAGAACACCTGAAATGGATGCCACATCAGGAAGGCTTTATTTAAGCCAAAGGGAAGGAAAACAGGAAAGCAATGATCTGAAAGTTAAGCTGGGGGTCCTAGAGTGGTGTTTATGTGAGCTCTTGCCTGGGAACTTCTTTTCAGTCCTGTTTTTGATACATTTGAGGGAAAGTCAGGGTTCACTGTATCCACCACTAGAGGGTTTTGAAGAAAGGCATGGTGTCTAGCTTTTGCCAAAATTAGTCTGCCCTATTGCGTTCTGTAGTAAACTGAGGCTCCCTGTGGATTTTGAAAAATTAAAACTCTCATGGAATCACATGTAAACTGGTAATACAATGGTTTTTTCTGTATCAGACACAGCTCCGAAACCAGCTAATCCATGAACTAATGCACCCAATTTTGAGTGGAGAACTTCAGCCACGGATGGTTCCAAGTGAAGACAGTTCACTTTTGACCACTGCTTCCAACAGTTTGGTGGCAGATCATCTAGAGAGATGTGGCTACGAGTATTCACTTTCTGTTTTCTTTCCAGAAAGTGGATTAGAGAAGAAGAAGGTAAGTTCAGTATTTTGCCTATTCCCCGATGTCTCTTTGCTCTCTGGGGCTTGTCATATTCTAATAATTGAAAAAATCCTTTTTTGTGATACGGAACACAAAGATAAGTACAGCCTCTGAGCACCTCCACAAAACATTCCATCATTCAGGGTCATTTTCATGAATACTTTAAACTGGCAATAAGCTAATGATGCTGTTCTGGAAAGGTGCAGCCACAATCTGTGTGGCAGAGCTCTTGAGAACTGAACCTGATGAAAGGTCATTTGGCCATTCTGTTCCCTGAAAATGTGGTTCCTGGTCAGTTCAAGCTGTTGTAACTACAAAGTGTGGCTGAAAAGGGCAGTCCTTCCCCTCCCTTCCCTTTGCTTCTCTCTAAGTGTGTGATAGGGTGAAGTTGTTTCTAACTGAAAATGAATTTTTTGACCTGGTGAGTAGTTAATCATCATTTGGATTAGTGAGCTCATCTGATTAGTATAATAAATCAAGAAAAGAGACAAGGAAAGTAGCAAGGACATGTTGGGGTAGGGAGGGAACAAAACACTCTTTTCACGGCTTCAGCTGATGATGAAGCTACGTGCTGGCTGCCCTATGTCTGAAGTAGTGAAGATAAGTAAATGCAGAACAGCAGGCTTCTGGAAATGATTTTACAGGCAGTAAATTGATCTTTTGCAAATGGAAAAAACATTTACAACTGTGAAACAGTGCTGTTTGCATACTTGAAATTATTTTAAATTAGTTAACCTTTTCCAAATGATCTTTCTTTTCCCCAAAGCTGTGGACTATGCAAGATCTTCTTCAATTGATGAGGATCAATCCAAAATCCAGTCTTTACAAATCAATGGTAAAGTTATTTTGATTTTGAAAATAAGCTTAAATTACAGTGGTGATGAAAATAGACTGGCTAAAACTTCTTTTCTTTCTTACAGACTTCAGGAACTCGGAAGGAAAATAAAGGTACAAAATGTTTACATGTGTGATGCAGACAAGGATAATTGTGTTAGCTTCATTTTTGTTAAGATGTGAGCAATAAAAAATCAGATTTCTTGAGTGTGTGTGGATATGGAGTAATCTGGATTTAGTCGGATTTTGAAACTTGCAGTACACCAGGATGATGAATGTTGTATTTCAGGATTATCCATCTCGTATTTGTGGTGTGGATTAACTGTTAACATTCACTTACAAAATAAATTACTTGTACATTAGAAATATGAGAAAAATCTGTAATCAGGTATTAAATATAATGCTCTTTGGAAGCTTTTCATGCTAACTTTGGAAAACTCAGGTTTTGGGTTGCCTTTATAACATTGTATTAGCTTGCAGAATATACTTCAAAAGTTACAGATTTAATTGACTTTCCATTGTATTGTGTAAGAAATAATTCTTATATCTACAAGACGAAACCTAACTATACTGTATTACCTAAAGGAGCTTGATCTTCAAAAACCCCTCTTGCCTATAGGCCTCCTAGTTAAGTACTAACAGTCTTCACTCTCAACTGATCCTGGGAGTCAAGAGACATGGATGGGAGGAAAAGTTCCAAAAGTACAGCTTTTGCTGACTGAGATGGACTGGATTATGCTTATAATAAAACCGTAATTGCTCACAAGAATTGATTTTTACTGAAATACTTGTTCTTTCTGTAAATCAGATAGGTTTTCTTGTACACTGAAAATTGCTTTGTTAATTACAGGCTCAAATTCCATTTTGGTATGAAATCAGAACTAACTTATCTGTTGGATCTTGCTAGGTTTCCTTATGCAAATTTTAATCGGACTTACAGAGCATCATCTAAATAGGGAAACTCTTAACACAGAAACTCAGACCACCTCAGTGCCTCCTTTCAGAGAATCTCTTGGTAAGTGCAGGCAAGTCTCCCCATGTATTTTCATACTGGTGTATGGTATAGCTTTATATAGATTTTGTATGAATGATGTTATTTCATTACTTACTCAAATGCAGCCTAAAGTTATAATGAGGAAAGGTCATGTCTGTCACTAGTATATGGAATTTTAAAATTTTCTTAAAATAAAGCAAAATCAGGATAGGAGTTTTTTTTAAAATCATTTGTGTGTTTTCTTAGGCATTTAGCTAAGACCTTTGACAAATGGACTGTAACATTATTTGTTGAAATATGTTCTGGAGAACAGAATTGTAAATGCATGGTCTCTTTGAGCAAGTTAGGCATAGATTGGGAGTTCTTGAATTTATAATATGCATGCTGTTATTAATATATTAATACAAAAAAGCTAAAAGTTGCATACAAAAGGAAATTCTTGTCCGCCCATGGTAAAAGAGGGTGAATGAGTATGTAATACCACAAATAGTGCCTAAACAGCCAAGTGCCTTCTCCTAGGTATATGTGGTGTTTATGTTTATATATGTATATATAAAGCAGATAAATGGCATTTCTGTGCTGCCTCTGCTTTTGTGCCACACAAGTCTTTCTAGGATAGTGCTGCTTGGATAAGCTGAAGAATGTCCTGCAGAGAGAGAGGTTCCTGCAGCCTTTGGTAAGGTAACTGCAGTGAGTGTTTTTAAATTATGGTGGATGTGTTGTTTTTTATAGCTGAGAAGCTTCAGCTGATTGATGAGCAGTTTGCAGACTCTTATCCTCAGCATCAGAAATTTGAATCTTTAGAAGTAAAACTTAATGAATATAGAAAAGAAATAGAGAAGCAGCTTCAAGAAGAAATGCGTCAAAAGGTATAACTCTGGTTTATGAATCTGAGGGAGACATTTATTAATTTTGACTTTACATGTTGCAAACTTTTAATACTTAAGGTAAATTGAAAGAAAAGATCTAATCCTTAGTTACAACAAGCACAAAAGGCTAAGTTAATCCAATATCTCTTGTTAATTTGATGATATAACATGTATGTTTGCCATCCCCCTTTCTTGTTAAATGTGCACAGAATGTTAAGCTTTTTATTCTGATGTTAATTTGTAGCACAACATTTACTTACTCTGATTGTCTTAATTTGGTAAATTTTGTCTGCTCTTTGATTATTTTGTTTTATGGAGAAATGTTTATACCACAATTTTAATTTTCCTTCCCAGTTAAGATTTTGATGCTTGAATTTCAATATGATACATAGCCTCTGCAAGGTATGAGTTACTGTTGTGTAGCTTGACAGACAGTTAATTTTTAATACTGATGAGAATTTGCATTCTATTTCAAAGCATTGCACAGAAACACTAAAGTCATAACAGAAAGTATTATGAATAATTTTTGATTTTTTTCTTCCTATAATTGAAGACAGCTCTTCTAGAGAATTTTCCTTCATTTTAGAGATAAGATTAGAATTTTGTCACATAATCCTCTGATAATCCTTATGTCTGAAAAATGGAGCAGAGGGAATATACTGCATTTCATTTAAATACATATTTTTTTCTTCCCCATAAATTTCTGTCAAGATCATCAGTTTTTTTGGATAGAAAAAAGATAAATCAACTGTGTTTCACATTTCAATATATTTTTTCACTAATTTCTGTCAAGATCAGTAGTTTATTGGTATATAAAAATGATAATCTAATAATCAGAATTCTTCCACACACTTTAAAAGGCACTCAGCTGATATAAACTGTTTGAAGAACTCAGTGTAGTCACCATTTTTTCAGTCAGACGGGTAGAAGGATGGAGTGTTAAAACTCTCTTTTACCTTCATTCTTCATTTAGTCTTTATTCCCCAACTGGCTCTGTCTTTTTTGGTATGTAAAGCATGTTAATTTGTGTGTTGTGAAGTTTGTATCAGTTTAAGCAAACCAGCTGTAACAAAGGAGATGGGAATCTTAACCAGATGTAAATCTCTTCTAAATTCAGTTAGCTTTACATGAATTACTTAGCAACATGATGGGAATTACTGTACGACATTTCTAATCAAATTTGTATATATACAAATAATGCTGTACTGTCTCACTGTTTCTTTAGTTTTTCACAAAATTTATGACCACAGACCTGAATTCCTTGATCAGACATTCCTACTCTGCTTTTTCCATTCTTTAATCTTTTCTCCAGTCTCACAGTTTTTCTGTCATACTCTTTTTATTCTTTTGCTCAGTTTTTCCTCACATTTTTTGTCTTGTATGCTTGCTTTCCATTTTCTTCCAAATTTTTATTGTAATTCTTTATAATCCCATTTGCTCTCACAGATATTGTCCTTCACACACTGTGTGGAATCATGTTCCCAGCGATTCTTCTGTGTAGTTCCAAGATTGTGCTTTCCTGTTTGTGTGCATTTACTTTTTTTTCAGTTGTGGTTAGAAGTCAGTGAATCAGGACTTCTCTTTCTGTAACCTTCTTTAGATGAAGTTACATGTTCTGCATTTTTTTCCATTTCTGGCACTTTTTTTTTACATCCTGGTGAATTTCTTGGTTTCTGAGCAACTCAGGGTGTGGGTCTGTTTCTGCTGTTTCTGGTATCACTAGTCAAAAGTGGTTCTTTGGGAAAGGGACAAGAATATAGACAGTGTCTGAGAAGGAGTTAAACTGTGGCCATTCCTTAATTCCAAGCAGAGTATCACTCCTGCAGTGCAGTTTTCTTCATAGGCTTCTGTTCTGCTCTTGTCTAAAGCTGATCGTTTCGTGTAAGATCTGCTTTGGGATGCCCGGTAGATACATGAAAATGATGTGAGATATGCAGATAGTATGTGCTGCTAAGATACTGTTATCACGGTAATTAATTTTTATCAATTTATCATTTCCTAACAAGAATTTTGAGGTGAAATTTTGGATTGTCTTAGGAGGAATTGTCTTTGTTGATTTGAAGATGGCCCTATTTAACCCTCTCTTCCTCCTTTATGTAAAAGCTTGAACATTTTAAAGAAGTTGAAATAGCAAAGATTAAAATGGAGGAGAAAGCGCAGACCCAGAAAGAAATCTCTGAGCTGCGCCATGAGTTAGAGAAGACGCATCAAGCAAAGTCTGAAGCCTTGATTTCTCGTGAAAAGAATGCTATTGAGAGACTTCAAAAGCAACAAGAGGTAAAGTTCCAAATATTTTTTCCTAACCTTTTGCAAATGATTCAGTGAGTTGGTTAGACTTTCTTTTATCTTAGGGAGATTTACCTTCAGATCTTGCTTGGCTTATTAGGGAAAACTTAGAATTCACTTTTGTTCTTATAAATTAGGGGAATGCATTTGGCAACTGCAAGAATGAGTATGGTTAAACATCTAAGTAGAGATTGCTGGAAAAGGAATAGTTCTGCAAGCTGGGATCTAAATGTAGGAAATGCTTTTAAATCTGTTAATAATTTTGCTGAATTCAGATCACTGATTTTTTTTTTTTCACAGAAAGTTGAACGTAGCTTTTAGTTGCACTCAAGTTCTTTTAGCAGCTGAGAAGACTCTAAATGGAATAAATAGCTTGTATGGTACAGATAAGCTGTTTCTGTTTATATATTGAATATTATGAATAACCACCATCTTTACTGTAAGGTAGCATCTCATTTCATTTCTTTGAACACTTGTGTTGATGAGTTATTCCTTTGGGCTGTTAACTCCTGGTGTTTTGCCAGGGTAGTAACTGTTACTACAGCACACAGTAATTTGTATGTAGTTCTCAACTGCTTATCCCGATCTCAAACTGTTACTTCTCAGTTTTTGAAAGAACAGTTTCTCTTCTCTTGCCTGTTTGCCTTGCCACCTCCCTGCTATCTGCAGTAGACCTTCCTATCCAAATAATAGTCATCCACAAATGTTACCATATTTTTGCTTTGATGTGGTGGTTTTATGGCTTTCTTTGTCTTGTTTTTTTCCCTGAGAACACGTGGTATTGGTTAACAAGGTTGTGCAGGTCTCTATATAGATTATTATAATATTAAACATTTTATCACCATGCCATGAATTTATTTCATGGTTATGTCCTTTGAAGCTGACAAGAATACATCTATGTTATGCTCTCAGTCTTATTCTGTGGGCATGAAATTAATTCAGTAATTAAAAAAACCGCTACCAATGACTAGATCAACACAGCTGTCAAGTATTGTGTATGAATATTTGATTTCTCTTATCAGCTTCTGCACTCACTGAGAACTTTGTTTCATTTACCTGGGGATTCTTTTAACAGAGTTCAGGTATATTTACATTAAAGATGTCAAGTCATTTAACCCTTCACTATGATGCCTTTATGTCCAGGAAATGTGGCTTGAGAAACTGCTCTATTTTTTGTACCAGGAACAGCAGCTGAATCTGTCAGCACTGTCAAATGCACATAGCTTTCAAAGTTGATATATAGAGGTCCATATGGCAAAATCATAATTTTCTTCTTAGATTTTTTTTTTTTGAGAGAAATAATGTCTTTTGTGCTTAAGGGCAAAAAAAGCCATTTTTATTAATAGGAAGATACGTGGGTTTTGGTGTTAATATGTTCATCACTTGGAGAATCCCTTTTACTGTTTTTTATGAGTTCTATAAATTAAACTGCAAAAACTGAAAAGCTGTTGGTTTACTCAGTTTCAGTTTTAATTCATGTTTTATCAGTGGGTTTTGGTATTTGTTTCTTCAATTACATTTTTGTGAAGAGCATACAAAACCTGTTTATTAAAAAAAAGTCAAGTGTTTGAACATGTTTATTCTGTAATTTTCTAAAACAGTTTTTCCTTTTACATGAGTTTTAATCAGTGCTATATCTTAAAGGAAGAGTGTTTATGGGTTGGCAGAAGTGACTGCATCTAGAACATTTTTACTCTTGAGTGAAAGTAGAAGGGGAATTAAAAAAAGATACTTAAAGTCGATTCTAGATGTTATTTCATATAATGGCTGTAATAAATGGTATTTATGGAAATAAGTTCAGTCAGTCCCTGAAGAGGATCCTCGTAAGTTCAAATGTGTTAAACAGTAAATACCGTATAAAGTGTGAAGTAAAACTAAGGACAATATTTTGTGATTCAGATAGAAGCAAAGGAAGTGTACACTCAGAGACAAAGTCTATTGAAAGATATTGAAGCCATAAGGACCAGGGAGGCTGAACTGAAGCAAAGGATGGAGGCATTTGAAATGTAAGTTGCTGAAGGATGCGTGCAATGCTAAATGATGCTTCTGCAAAGCATGCCTCAAGGTGTTTCTGCTTTTGTGATGTTGAAATAGATTATATATCCCAGAAGTTATGTTTTATGTTTTGAGCAGTATTGTATACTGTCTCTATTAGCAGGGATACCCCATACGAAAAGATGTTTCTGGGTTTTTTTCTATTTCACCTCGCCCAACCAAAACAGTTCAGCATTGCTTTGGAGGCAAGGAAACAGATGTTTACTTTCAAGTGGTTAAATTAAAAAAACCCAACCCCCAAACAAAACAGTATGTATCCCTAACACTCATGAGATACATACATGGATATTTTGCCTCATTAGCCCTATGTTTTGGGGTTGTTTTTTTTGGTTTTTTTGGGATTTTTTGTTACTTAATAAGATCCTTAGTAAGATCAGTTTCCTTTCGTTAAATAAAAAAAGTAACTAAGCCATTTTTGGCCAAACTTTCATTACTACTTAATGTTGTTACTTTGTCATCTGTTTTCCATAGCAAAATGAGTATCCCGCTAAAAAACCTGGATTTTTTTACCAACCCAGCAGAGGGTGCTGATAGAATAGCATGCTCAGCACTCTGTCCTCTGAAGTGTTTCTGGTGTGGGAAACTGAGCCAGGGTTAACCCGGGATAGCTGCATAATTGATTGGTACTGAATTTTAAGTAGGGCAATTTAGTTTTTGTCACATCTCCGTGTTCTTAATGAACTACAGTGACAGAGTCTGATGATGATTTCAAATTGCTACAGTATTCCAAGCAAGCACATCACCCTTTGATGTCTATAAATGTTATTGTAAAAAAGAAACAAAACCCCAGACTAAAGATTTGATTTTATAACTCGTCATTGTCTGTATATTTCTGGATATTTCAGCACCCAGAAAGTTCAGGAGGAGAAAAATAAAGCTATAGAAGATGCACTTCAGCGTCGGGAGGTTGCTGTGAAGAACATAGAGGAGACATATGACCAAAAGCTGAAGACAGAACTCTTAAAGTAAATTTTTCTTTTGTGTCTAATAGGACACATGGTATTTCCTACGAAAACAGATTAATAAACTCTATAAGATCTCTTTAAAAGCATAGCAAAGCAAGGACTTTGAAAATATGCATTTATGTTTTTGTTTTAGTCAGATTACATTACTGCTTAGCTATTTGCTAGTAAGCTTGCTATAGAAAATAATTCTCTTTTGGTTATAGGTTATATTATTGCTGTAGTTTAAATTCTGTGTCGATATCTGGAAAAGAGATGTGACATTAGCTTAGACAAGAGGATCTGAAGCAGTATTAGTTACTTCCTTTGACCACAGTTAAAAGGCCTGACCATTTTATGAATGCAGAAGAGGCATGAAGGGGAAATCAGCGTTAAAAAGATGCTACAAGTGTCTTGGAAAAGGGGTGAGAGACACACTAGTGTACAGACAGACTGCCTCTTACCTTCACCCTTTCCCATTTTTGAAGAGGAATTCTCCGATATAGATATCCCTCTTTTATTGGCTACCTTGTGCCTGAACCTGGTCTTAACATGTGACTTCTTTTGGGGTGTTGCAGTGGGTATATCCTAACTTTGCTATTGTACTTGTAGTACGTTGGTCACTCGAAGGGTTCCTTGATAGTTCAGTGCAGACAAGTGCTCTTGCCGTGTCATGAACCTGTCTCAGGCAGTTAAACCAAATGACTGATGTATCATCATTTTTTATTGCAAGCCAGTGAGCAGTATAATCTGTGTTTGTAGGTCTTTAAATTAAAGAGCAAAGATGTTGATAGTAGGTTTTGATAAAAATAATCCCTCAGAATTTGATGGTTTTGTTAGAGAACAGTGAAATGCAACTAATTGACTCACCTTGGTATCTTATTTTATCTAGTCTATAACAGCTAGTTACAAATAGCGATTGTAAAGTCCTTTCAGTACATGAGGAGAAGCAAAGCATTTTAAGGATAAACTGCTGCTTGGCTTATTTTATCAACATACAAAATATTTTAAGGCATGCTGCAGGTGTTCAGAACGACAAGATCCATGTCCTTTTTTCCCAAATCATCAATGAAAAGTATTAAAGAACTACTATTTATTGTACGGAAGTAGTGAGGATTGCTAGCAAATCAATTTTTTTTTTTTTTTTGCAGTAAACATTAAATGCTGTATTTGGGAGAAGGATCTGAATGGTCTGCACCATTTGCAGAAATGCAGGAGGGTGGATTTGGCTATATCTGAAACCATGAATTATGTCCCAGTCATGTAAAATGCTTTCTTAGCTCCTGTAAATTCCACTACAATGGAACGGCACAGTTGGATGACTACTGGGCTTGAATAGTGGTGAACCTGGGCAGTGCTCAGTGTCTGGCTGGTGACTGGTGGTGTGCAGAGAACCCCTGGGGCCAGTTCTGGGGCCCTTATTATTGTTATTGTCCAACAGCTTCATCTGGATGTGGGCGCAGGGCATCCTCAGCTTTGAACATGAGGCTTAATTAAGAGGAATCATTTCCACAAAAAATGGCAGAATTTCAGCTCAGGCAGACTTTGACAAGGAAATCAAGCCAGTGCAAATCTTAGGAATTTTAACAAGGAAAACTCCAAAGCTCTGTGCATGGGACAGAGTATAGTCCTATGAAGTTGTATAAATGGGGAAAAGGAATTGGCTGAGGAGCTGCATTTCTGAAGAGGGGGTGGATGAGTTACAGTGAATGCCAGGTTGATTATGAGCCAGCAGCATGCTCTGGCAAATAAAGCAAACAGCATGATGGGTAAGACTAGAAGCAGCATGGCCAGCAGGCTGAGGGAACTTAGCGTCCCTTTAAAGGTACTGGGGAGGGCTGTGCTAGGAATACCATGCCCAGGTTTGGGCTCCTCAGTTCAAAAAAGTCATGAAGAAACTGGAAACTAGTAAAATCTGTCAGGATAGTTACTGGATTCTCAAATGTGACCTTTCAGTTCATATGACGGGGGCTGGAAGTTGTGGCTTGGGAGATTTAACTTGGACATAAGGAAAAAATCTACTGGAAGAGTAGTGCAGCATTGGCACAGATCATCCAGGGAGGTGGTGGAATATATGTCCTTTGAGGTTTTCAGGACTTGGCCAGGAAGAGCCCCAGCTGCCCTGCTGTACAGGTGGCGATAGTCTGGCTTTTTGAGGGGGTGGTTGAATGAGATGATTGGCAGGGCCCTTTCCAACCATTTTGGTGGCTCTGCAATAGTTAATTTTGTCAATAAATAACTGCATGAATATTTCTAACCATAGCATTAGTATGGTTAATAATGGTAAGAGAACATGGCGTTACTATTTAAGTGCTTGCCTGATAATAGTAATAATTACAAAGTATTTTTAATGTGCATTTGAGATTACAGGAGAGTACAGATGTATGCACAGTTATGTAAGGTAAGGATATGTATTTTTCTTCTAGTGTAGGATAGTCTGGGTCTAGTTTGGGAAAGAATGGAATTAGCACAAATGCCTGTGCGTGTGTGCACACACGTCATTTGGAAATACATAATTCTTTTTGCTTCTAGATATGAGCTTGAATTAAAAGAAGAATACATAGCCAGAACCAATAAAGTTACTGAAGACGAGAAAAAAAATAAAGGTAACCATGTGTCTGAGGTTGATAAAGTACCTGTTTATCTCTAGAACTTTTACTGTTATATGCCAAACCACTGTTGTTACTGAACGGTCCTGGTGTTCCATGGTACAAGGGACAGAAAAGCCATCACAACGGGTGGCAGTTCAGCAACAGTGACAGTTCAGCCACTCATTGCTGTCCAGAATGCAGTGGGAACCATACACTGCTGCTTTGCACAGAGGCTGCAAAGCATTCCTGGTTTTTCAGTGTCCCATTTCCTTCGGAAGTCCTACTAGCTCATTCAAGCTTTAACTGGACTCTGATAGTGTACCCTGGAACAGTTGCCAGTTTCGACATTTATTGTGCACAAGATGTTTAATTGGAGCTTGCGGAAGGGAGCCAGAACAGATAACAGACTTTTAAGTTAGGGACATGTAAGAAATGATATATCACAGGCATATGAATTTGATTTACTTAATTCTAAATGTGTATATGCATATGTATACATTTATACATACAGCATGATTTACTTAATTTTGAAGGCGTGTCTATGACATTCAGTCATTTTTATGTCTTAAATTCAATTCAATTTTGAGCTTAGCAGCTTAAAACTGTTTTCTGCTGATACAGTTTTTTACTGTAATACTCTACTAATTTTAATTCAGCATTTGTAATCCTCCCTGCAGAGAAAGCTATGCTTTTGCATGAAGAAGCCATTGCTGTTAATTCAAAAAAGGAGGAACTCAAGCAAGCTGTATCACGCACCAAAGAGCTTGAGGTAATTGTAAATATGAATTTAAAGAAGCCTGTATTCTAACTGGTGCAGTTGAGGTATTTTACAAATAAAAAAGAAAATGTGAAATAAAAATAATCGTTAAGTAGTACAGCGGTTCATAAGCTTCTAAACTGTTCTTTATCTGCAGCTGGATTTGGAGTCAGTGAAAGCCCAGGTTCTGTTGGTAAATAAACAGAATCAGTTGTTGACAGAAAAACTGAAAGAGGTATCAGACTATCCTTTGCTAAAGGAGGAGAAATTGGAGCTCCAAGTGCAGAATAAACTACTTAGGCAACAGTTGGATGAGACTCGCAGTGAGAACCAGCATCTTCGAGACAGTCAGTTTGAATGACTTATTTTCTTATTTCTCTACAAGTATTTGTTTAGAAGTAAATTTTCATTATAATGCTTTCTTTGTATTATATTTGCTAGTAATTTGCATGAAGCCCAAGCTAGTGTTTGGTATAATTAAACAGTCCTTGGCATAAGTTTATTTTCTTTTATGTGTCTATATGGGAGAAATCCTGAATTAAGCGGTAGCTGTAATATGGAAGGATATCCCTTGCACCCTCTGAAAAAAGCAGTGCAATATTTCTAACCGTAGCATTAGTATGGTTAATAATGGTAAGAGAACATGGCGTTACTATTTAAGTGCTTGCCTGACAATAGTAATAATTACAAAGTATTTTTAATGTGCATTTGAGATTACAGGAGAGTACAGATGTATGCACAGTTATGTAAGGTAAGGATATGTATTTTTCTTCTAGTGTAGGACAGTCAGGGTCTAGTTCTTAAAGGACTATACCAGTGAAGATTTTCGCCCTTTGTAAAAGGAAGAAGAAAAATATCACCAAGTACTTTATTCAGACAAAGCCTTGTTATGTTCCTAAAATCAATTCAGCTTTACATATTCATGGAGTATTGTGTAGAAAGGTGCACACTCATTATTCTTTGTCTGAGTGTCCAGTGTTTCCCTTTTGGGGTAGAGCTGTCCCAGCCCTCAGCGGAGTACCTGGCCTGCCAAGTGGAGCTGAGGAGAGCAGAGCATTCTAAGAAGCTGGTGCTGGATGAATTTGAAAGTCATAAGCAGACGTTGGAAAAGCAGCTACAAAGTGAGGTAAATTATTATTATTATTAAATGATTTGAAACTTTTCTTCTTCCCATCATCTCTTTTGCAGTTATCCATCTGCTTGTGCAGGCTGCTTGATATGCAGTTACAAGGATTTTTTGTACTGTGCTTATTTTTATGTTTTCTAAAGAAAACAAAACATCACCACACCAAAAAACTACCAAAAATTAAACCAACCCAACTAACCAAAGTAAATCTCACTGAGTCAACAAATTATCAGTGCTGACTTTCAGTAGGATACTATGTGTATATGGTCTCAATGGACCTGAAAAATATTTAGAAACCAAGTATTCGGCCAGTTGAGATTATACTTTTTGTTTGAATGATGCTGGTTTTTGTTTTTCTCTTGATTTCCTATAGGTTGAGCGTTGTGCCCAGTTAAAGGCCCAACTGTTAGACTCTGAAGCTACTGTCAGGAAGTTAAATGTGCAGGTTGAAGAACTGAAACTGCAAGTGAAACAAACACAGACAGGTTTGTATCTTACACCAGAGCAGTCCTTTATGAAGGACAAGTGTAAGAAGTTCCAGAAGCTTAAAAAAGCTGCAGTTGCAGCTAGAACTAATACATCACCAGGGAGTAGATGTTAAGTTTAAAATCAAAATCTATTTAAAGCCCAGTTTAAAAAGCAGACTCATTACAATTTCCTTTCAGAAAACAAACAGATAGGAGGAAAGGAAAATACTCCTCCCTGAGCACTTGCATATTTTTACTGTCTCTTTTTCCTTCGGTATGGAGACATTAATGTTTGATGATAACATAAATGACATTCTCCAGCAGGCAACTTGTGTTTTAAAGCATTTTGATTCTTGAATGTTCATAATAAAAATAATCAATCTGAAATTGTATTTTTGTACCTCAGAAATTTAAGTCTAACTCTTAAACAGATTTAGTCAAGTTTAGTAATTTTTGCCTAACTTTTGCTTAACTTACCTCGTATGGGTGTTAGAAACGGGCACTTACATAAAGCAGTTCAGTCTGCTGAAGAAATGTACTTTTAAAGATACTTGTCTGTCAAATTGCTAATATCAAGTATTATAAATAAAAGGGTTGGTATGTATATTTAATGTAAAAATATGGAATTCAATTCTGCAATGATTATACATTACATACAACGTGTGTTGCATCATAGTTCAGTATATGCAATACTTTATATTATTCACTAGTGGTAAGTACTTATTCATTTATGGTACATGTATCAGTACCATTTGGAATTGGAAATTTGTTATATCAAAATAGCAAATATATATTTTAATTAAATGACTGAAAGTACTGTAGGAGCTTTTATTTTACATCAGAGTTAATGAAGTCATTGAAGAACCATTTATGTAGAATAAAAACAAGGTTGTAAATTTGCCGAGAGAGATACAGCCCCATAGGTTGGTCTTTTGGGCTTGTTGAAGCATGAAAGTGCAAGGAAACAGACAACCCCAAAACATTCAGTTTAACTGGCAATTTTAGAGTACTTTTAATGAACAAAAAAACCAACAAAAACATTTTCTATGTGCTGTGTTGTTTTTCTCCAAAATTATTTTTTGATCTAAATAAAGTGAAACTGTTAAGACTTGTGGCATGCCCTGTATTCCTTAGGCTTTTAACAGCGTGATTAGATATAATGTGTCCAAAGTGGTAATGTTTTCATGTTTGTTTATTTATTTGCTTAAACATAATTTAAAATTGTAGAGTACATACTTAATGGTAGTTTTATATGGAAGAATTATATATTTAAAAAATAGCAGTGGTAATTTGCAGCTTTGGAGCTGCATTAAAAATACATTTAAATCAATTTCAATTAAATCATTAAATTCTCGAAATGTAAGCCAATTCCATGGTAGAATAATTTTGATCAAACTGGAATTCAAATGCCACATTTTACTGTGTCTGTTTTGTTGTGGGTCTCTTGTATCTCTCTTTAGTGTCACTGACTTTCTCTTGCTACCATTTAGCTCTGGAAAATGAGGTGTATCGGAACCCAAAACCTTCGCTCGTCGACCGCTCCATCCTGGACTTCCTTGGTGACAGGATCGTGCCCCATGACATTTACATGGATGGCACATTCCTGAGGAATCCGGGTCTGACTGATGTGGGGAGGGTCGGCACTGTGCCAGCGCCTGGCTATCGACAGCAGCTGCAGCCACGCAGTGCTTCCCTGGACTCTGACCTTGAGTGCATTGCTCAGGCCCAGGCAAGGGTGAAGGAACTGGAAAAGGAGGCTGAGTACTTGGAAGAAGCCTACAGGAGCTACCAACACAGAGTCATGCAGAATGCAGCTGCAAGCAGAACACCAAGGAAGATGCAGCCTCCTTTAATTCTGCGGTGTCCTCTTAATAGACACCCTTTGACTATCCAGCATGAACTGCTAGAGGATAATCCCAGCTCCCCACATTCCCCTCTGAGCAGCCCAAGAGGTGAAGAACACATCAAAAGAACTGGGCAGGTCGATAACTTTAAAACTCCCTTAACCCCACCACACAGAGGAGCATCTTCTTCAAGGCGCCTTTCTTCTACTCCCATTCCCAAATCGAAGAGAGACATCAGTAACAGGAGAATTCCAGATGGTAAGTCAAAATTCTTAATGGGGTGCAGTATTGGGTTTTACTTACTGTTCATCTTGGGAAGAGAAAGATTTAGCACTTTTAGTCTTTTACTCGTTATTTGCTAAGATGCAGCAGAAATCAGGAGATGTGGTTTTGCAGGAGACAGAGTATACCAATTGCTTGGAGTATTTCTTCCTCCTGGAAACAAGTACTGGAGAAGTATGTTGAGGGAAGTTAAACATGCTCTAGGGAGCTTTCAAGAGAAGACAATGCCATATAAATCACTGCAGCTGTAACCTTGCGATATAGAGAGTTTAATTCAAAACTTGCTGTTAAGTATAACTGCTTTGCAACATTAACTGTAATTTCTTAAACCTCCTATATTTCTAACCTTTCCTTTAACTCTTGTAGTTAAAGTGTGTGGCAGAAGCTGTCTTTGGCTTCTCTTAAATGGAGCTTTCCAGTCTGAAATGTCCAGATTTCCTTTTGTTTGTCCTTTTTGCTGTGACATCTCTATCAAATACTCCTGAGCAATTGTAAGGAGGAAGGTTTTAGTGTTCGGTCATGACTGGAAAATTTTAATTTGCTATTAGTATCACAGTTTCTAATAATTGCTTAGTCTTTTTTTTTTCTTAAGGACAGTACTCAGAAAAGCAAGCAAAATAGAAATGAAATGAAAATTTTTTAAAAAATCTCTTGTTTCAAATTTGCAGTACATCTGCTTCTTGGCTCAAAGTGGATTTAGTAGGATGAAAAAAAGAGACAGTAACCAAAAAAAAGATCAGCTTCTCCATGAAGGAAGGTTAAATACAAGGGCAGCTTAGTTTGGAAGAGAGGTGGCTGAGATGCGCTGTGGGAAATCTGGAAAGCAATGAGTGATATGAAAAGGGTGAAAAGGGATCATTTGATTACTGCTTCACAGACCCCAGAATCCTGTGACATTGGAAGGAAATGAAATGAAATAAAATAAAATGAAATGTTTTTTCATACCATGAGTAAGTTGTGTAATTTATTATTCTCTGTCAGGCAGATCCAAAAAAGTATTGATTGAAGAAAGGTCGGGGTGGGTGTTGCCAGAAGTAAGATACGAGTATTCTCCTTTTTTAATTTTAGTTTAGTTTTGTTTGGTAATGGGCACTGTTAGAAACAGGTCACAAATACTGATTGATTGTGGCTGTCCCTGTGCTTCTGCATGTAGAGTATCATACTCTGTTACTGGTAACATATTTGAGATTTGAACTACCAAAGCAGTCTTTTATGTTGTAAGTTCTCTCTGTCAGCTTCTGTATAAAGTACCCACAGACTATTTGTTTAGCACTGCACACAGACAAAATCTTTCATAATACTAGGGTTTTGTTGAAAATTAGGGAATGTTAAAACTACAGTTGTGTGCATAACCTGAAAAATCCTTCCTATCTTTGTACTTTTCAGAAGCTAGTTACAGGAGGGCAGATCTCTTTTTTCCATTCGATCTGTTCTGTGCTTAATGCATGAAACTGGTTCTGGAGAGGGGTAAGAGTTGAATAACAAAGGAATGCATTACCTGACTTAAGAATTACAGAAATGGGGTGGTATGGAGTGTAGGAAACCAGGCTGCAGCTGGGTGATAGGATCTTCAGGTTAGCTTCAGTGCTAACATGCTGTTAGTGTGATTTGTCAGCTCCCAGTTAGACTGCTTCCCCACTGAGATGTCACTTCTCTCTCATGAGTCTTCTGAGGAGTGCTTTTATACTGGTATATGTATATTATTCTTTTCTGTTAGAGATGGCTGAAGCAGCAGGTGTGGTTTTGCTAGAAAACTCTTAAGTCATTCTGGAAGCTTCTGTGGAGCTTTTCGGTGCTGTTGAAAATACCAGTCTGAACAACTCAGGGTAAATTTCAAAGGTAGAAGATACCATGAATGTGAGTCTGAGATTGGTTTTTCCTTTAAGTGAGGGTAAGTGCTCAGCTGTCAGCACCTGTCTCTGGAGAATGAAAGGAAGAAGTATGTCCTCCTCTAAAACACTTGCAGTTGGCAGATCCAACAGCTCTTTTACTGCGTAATCTGCCAGTGGAAGGATTATGCAGTTTTTTCCTTTAAATTAGTTCATGCATTTGACTGTTTTACTTCCTAAGTCCATGCACATTTGGACCAATAATGCATGTGTTGTACAGCCAGCCTTGTCTGAGGAATGGTAGGACAAATAACTAACACAAATTGTGGGATTTTTATTCTGCAGATGCCAAGAGCTCATCCCTTACCTCTTCACAGCCGAGTGTTGACCAGGTTCTTTCTCCTATTTCAAAGCCATATTTGCTTTCATCTTCTGAGTCTGTTCCTTCCTCACCATCCAGTCATGGCCAGAAAATCAGGTAACATTGTTTACAAAGCAACATTTTTAACCTGCTTTTTAAAGAAACATGTATCTAATTGTTCACAGTGATAGCTGCTTTTACAAATCAAGCCAGCCATTAATTTTATACGTGAGAACTTTTCTAAAGGTGAATAAGGATTTCCATTTCATGCTTCAAGTGGAACTTAGTTGTAAAAAACCCAAACACTTTGGTTTGCTCTGAGCAAAGCTATGTCTCTTTAACTGTGTCTCTGTTTTTCACATCTGTGACCTGACTGATGAGCTTCTGCTAATTGAAGCATTTGAATTTCTGCTGCCTGTTTGAGAATTTAAATCAAGGCAGTTGTACATTCTCACTTCATTCATTAACAAACTGTATTGCTAAATTTATTACTTTTTTTCCCTCTCTGAAGAGCTTGGTCATGTGCCTGTTTTCAAAATAGGATTTTCCAGTCTCCTTTGCATGTAGGAATGGGATGGGTAGCACAACTTTTCTCTTTTCTTTTGTTGCTTTTTTTAAGATCTTCTTAAGGTAAATTAATAACTTGACAAAATTAGGCTGCATTAAAATGACTTTTCTTTCATCTCTATATCTCCTATTTCCTTGCCTGAAGTTCTTCTGTTCTTAATGGCCAGTGTTCCCTCCACTCTCCAAAACTAAGAACATGTGTCTTCAGAAGCAGCTCTAGTATTTAACTTCTAGTAATTTTTTTAAGATGAGACAACTGAATTGTCCTTAACCTGCTAGCCATCATTCCTGATTTGATGGCTGAAGAAAGCTTGTGCTGGGGCACCTCTAGCAGGCATTTGTAGGGCTTTTTTATTTTGTTGTTATCAAGGCCTCAACATACATTTAATGCAGAGAGGGTCTCTTATCTGGTTAGAATTTTGGGAGAGCCTTTATGGTTTTTGTCTTCAAAATGAGCTGTTGGGATTTTCAGGGACTGTGAGGTCAGTTTCCTTTAAGTATTCCCTTGAGGCTGTGTCTCCTTTTTCCCTACTCATTCATGTTTTCTGTGGTGTGTCAGATTTCCTGTACTTCTCTGACAGGCCTTAAAAAGTGAAGGTTGAATGTTAACCTGCATGTTAAGGTGACAGGGGAAAATTCTCTAATCCTGTGAGGGACTTCACTTCTTTGAAGGATTTTATGGACTCCATCCTGTTTGAAGAGTGAACAATATGAGCAGAGGCCAGACGTAGGTCTGGGAAGGCAACTATGGTTTGTTGTTGATTTCTTGGGTTTCTTATGACAAAGCAAGGGTATAAGGTCCCAATAATTGTCTCGAACTTGCTGCTTTCCCAAGACTTTATTAAAAGAAAAACATTCTTTTGTTGCATATTTTCTAATTTCACGTGCCTTGGACTGTTTTCTGTTACATGAAATATTTGAGAAATGCATGTGTGGGCTTTTCCAGTTATTTACTCTTATTATTAGGCAAATGCCACATCACTGATGTGTATTGTGAGATTAGTTTATGACCTGTAGATTTTAAGTGGTAATGGGAACTTCTTTGAAAAGAAAAGAAAAGCGAATATGATGCTGTAACATCTGTGACAAGCTGTTAGAAGTCAGACCTCAGTCAGTGGGGAAGAACAATTGCTTCTATGACTACAGGAGCTCCTTGTTTATTTATGTTCCAAGATAAGAGTGGTATGAAGGAAGCCAGTAAACACAGACAGGAAGACTAGAGTGATAAGGCAGATTATTACCTAACTGTTTGTTTGTTTGTTGTTTTGGCCTGAAGAAACCAGTTGAGGGTTGTTACTGAGGCATTGGGTTCTCTGTCTTTTTAGCAGTGTTGCAGGACACAGTATTGAAGAAAGTGGCATGTGTGTCCTTGAAACTTGCACCCTTAAGAATTATTTAGCACTTAATCGTTTCTGTGAAGGAAGGACTCAAAACATGAAATAGACTTCCAAAAACTTGAAATTTCATTTACTCTGTGCTATTTAATTGACAGGGTATTTTTCCCTGCTGACATCACTGAACTATCCTTCTGACAATGCAAATTTATTTATCTGTGCCCAGATTCACTTTTTGTTTATGAACAAATCTTTTTGTTGGGGGTATGTTTTGTATTGTTTGTTCTCCACTTTTGCTCCATGAAAGACCTGTATTCCTTAGAAATTGTAAGCACAAACATACTTAGGCTGTGATGAAGAGCACCAGCTGGTGTGAAGTAAGCTCCTTTATGAAGTGCTGATGCTGAATTTCATTAGTGACCTGCACTCCTTTTACTGTTCTAGTTCTGGTCAGAGTTTAGGAGCTGGGTCACGTGGGAGACATTATTCTTTCACATTATCTTTCTGATGAGATAAACGGGGATTTAGAATGAGGGCACTAGCCCCATTTTTGATAGAACCCAGATTTTCACCCCTGCATCTCTGTTTTGCCAGACATCTAATCCTAATACATTTCAAACACATCTGTTAAGATGACATCAAAATGGGAATTAAACTGTAACACAGAGCTTAAAAAGGCAAATTTCTTAATTTTCAGTTGACTGTCACAATTCATTGTATTTCTCCTTTTTTGTTGTTTTTTCTTACTCCCTTGTATTTTGTTTTAATGTCATGATTTTACGTCACATAAAGGCCTTGGGGAAAGGCTGCAGGGAAATGGAGTGGACTTTTAGTAAAAGTTAGAGAACTGGATTTAAATATCCTGTATTTGAGTCAGAAAGTTTAATGGATTTTAGTGTTGGTTTAGTCTGTTGCTTAGCGAGTGAATTTCAGATTGCTATTTGCTTAAAAGTTTAGCATTTATATTTATTAAATTATTTATATTCTTCCTTATTTTTTCAGACTTCAGAGTCAACAGACAGATAAACAAGATTTCAGCGATGTCCACAAACCAGAGAAACTAAGGTATGAGGATCTTGAAGAACACATTTATACTCTTGAAGGTAAGTTTTAGTGCATTTCAGACAGTTTGTTTAACGTTACGGCTTAACAGTTACAGGACAACTGTCTTCATAGTTTTAAGACTGTACTTGGAGAGAAAAAATTCTGACTGATTTTGGAATTAAGAAAAACAAATATCTCAGATGATGAGGGATTGATTTTCATCATTCTTGCATCTTTAGATAAGTGTATGTAGTAATAAGCAGACATTAAATTGAGTTGGTTCTGAAATCTGTGACGTAATTTTGTTCAGAAATCTTGCATAACCTTGTTCTGATTAACGCTGTAGGTCTGACCGTTGTTTTGGAATGTTTTTAAATGGTGTAGAATTCTTATTTAAACAGAAAAATGTACTAGTATGTGAACTAAATTGAGGTTTATTATATTTGCTGCATAAATTAGAACCAGGTTCTAATTCTAAAGGTAAGTTTCTGTGGCTGTTGCATGCACTCCTAATTTTTCCTTCAGTAAGTGAGGCATAAATAGTGTTATGAATTAGAAGTTGCTCTAGGGTATGTGTAAATGTGTGAAGAACTCCTGCAAGTATGCTGTCATTAATCAGCATCTCTGAATAGTTTTGGAGCATATGGTTAAGTTACTGAAACCTGAATTGTATCCTAACTTTTTTTTCTCTGAGGTCAGCATTTTATTTATTTGCATTTCTGCTCTCTGTGATTGCATGCTATAAAATGTTTCCTTCTCTCTAAATGCTACAGGGTCAGTTTTCAAAAATCTTTGATGTAACTAAGGTACTGTAGAAAGAGGAGGATAATAAAACTTAGTGTACTTTATAGCCATTTGTATATGGAGTGAGATATAGAAGCACAGTTACTGGCCCTACTTAGTTTTTCAGCATTTGAGTGACATCCTAATGTTGAACCTGAGCAGCCTGATCTCTCATGAAACTGTGGGTTTAAAGTAATGAAGTTGTCAATGAGAAAGCTGTGAACAGCAAGTTAATCTTTCCTATTTCCAGATTTCGTTAGGTCTGCAAAGTCCTGAGGCTGGTGGACATGTGGCATTGTGTGGTGTAACTAAACTCATGGTTGGTGAAGAGATTGTGATTGCTGTATGGGAGAGTTAGGGATATTTTCTTTGAAACCAGTGATTCTGACTGGTGTGAGTGGTTTCCTGGGTCCCAGACTGGCTTATGCTTTTGGTTGTGGTTAGGTCATATGGAAGGTGGAGTGGACCCCTTGCTCATTCTCCTGACCCTGTGAGAATATGGCTTTCAGTATTTTAAAAGGAACTAACCAAAAAAAGATGTTTGTTTAAACAGCAGATGTGCTGATAGTGTTTAGTGATAACTAGCAGAAGATAATGCCTCATCCGTGCATTTCTCTGTGAAGCTTTACGCATTACTCAGTTGGGTTTATTTATCTCATTTAGCTTCCTTTTTATAAGCTTTAAATGTATTATTTGAATGTGAACCAAGCCTGTAGCCAGTAATGGTTTCTATTCATCTCACATTTTAATTAGCCTTATAATTATTTGCTTAATTTTGTATGAGAGGCTTTTGGGAATATGTTACATATTTCACTTTTATTTTATTACATATGACAACAGACTGGCATTTTCTTGGAAATTAGGGCTGAGTAGATGCTGTGCCCAAGTAAGGTATTACTGAATCATTTGGTGATATGTGGTGGTCAATAATTGTAGGAGTTCACATGTGCTGATGATTTCTCAATCAAGAGTACTTTAGTTGGGTCAGACTGCATCAAAGGACAATCTCAGTATATAGGAGGAAATCAGAATGGCTAAAAAGGGGAGGAGGTAGCTCAGGAGAAGTGGCTGGGAGCGGCGGGTAAGAAAGTAAAATCTAAGAAGTAAATACAGAGAAAGATACAATGAAGGACAAAGTGGATAACAGTAGGAAAAAACAATGAATTAAAGGAGGTACCAGAAAATATGGAAGTCTTTTAATCCTACTGTGAGTGAGTTCTAGAAAGAAAAGGTCAGCAAGCTCTCTTGGCAGCAGCTGCTTTTAGGTGATGAGCTCATCTTAAGGGAATAATGCATCTCTTGCTGTCCACCCTTAAAAAGGGAGTGAAAGTACACAGAGTTACCTTTTTTCTCCTTTGCAGAGTAGTTAATTCATTTTATACTGTAATGGTTTTGTTTTTGGGTTTCTTTGTTTGCTTATGTTGTTAGCATTCATTTTGAAGTTAGAAGTAATATTTAACCAGGACAAATTTATGAAAGGAATTTTTTTATTATTTAAATATTACATACCCTGATGCTTATTGGTGCCTCATATGGAAATAATGTTTTTGTTGATAGCTTTATAATTTAAAGAGAGAGCAACAAAACAGAATAGATTTTGAGTGTGATAGCCCATTATTTTGGTCTTACAAAAACCCCCATATATAGGAGTTATATTCCTAGGTGAAGCTGGTAGGAATTACTCTTGCTTTTGTAAGAAACTGAAAACATTCTCCTAACTTAGTTAGACTGACAGCTTGACAGAAATTTTCCATCATGCTTTCTATAGTTCCTTTCATCTATAGTTCCTTTAAAAGAGTTCTAATTTAAAGAAATTCAAACCATTCAGATAGAGGCTGATCCATGTGGTTGACTTGGTTTTTTTCATGCAAAATATTTCAATTTTATTATAATGTGAAAAAGAAAAATGCTTGATGGTATTTGAAGGATGAAAAATTGATGTTTTCTAAAGCTTCACCCAAAACCCAAAGAGATATATAGGGTATCTGTGCTCTGTTACACTAAATGCTTGGGAGAATAGTCCTGTGTATTTCAGGTTGGCTATCTAGAGGTAATGGCCACATCTTGTTTTATCTCTTTTTTTTTTTCTATCTCCCATCAAATGAGATAATAGCAGTCTGCATACTTTGCAAGTAAATAATTAAGAAGCAGTTGAGTATCACAGCAGTGATCAAAGAGGAAGGACAGTAATTGTGTTTTTGTGAATTCAGAGCCACCTTTCACAGGGAGAAGATAGTATAATGTAGAATATCTGAGTTAGCAGCATCCATCCTGTTCACTGAAGAAGGCAATGATCCCATTAAAGAGTGTGTCATCAAATAGTTAAAGATTGTTTTTATATTCATAAAAAGGATGAGCTGAACTTGGACATACAATTTTTCTGTGACTTGTATCTTGATTATGTAAGGAAATGAAAACATCTTGGGTTTCTGTTGTATATTTCTTCAGTTTTGGCTTTATAAACAGATGTGTTCCAATAGCTAATTTCAAAACTAACAATTCTGTAATGAAGGAAGCAAGTACAGCCTATGATAATTCTTAATTCTCAGGGAGATGATCAAGCTGAAGGGAAAATGCTCAATTAGTGCTGATATTTTTGTGTTCTAATTTATCCATTCCCACACTGAATCCATTGCTGTGCTCCACTTTTGCAATTACAAAATAATGAAGCCATTGTTCAAATTTCTTCTCCAGCTCAGGGGGACATACCAGAGGAGTGTGAAAGTGATGTCTTGCATCCATCTGGGGACATCGTTGATGGAAACCATGTCACAGCCCCTGTACCAGCAACAGCCACTTCATTGCAGGACTTAAGTGAGTTCTCAGCTCAGACTCAAAAGAAAGTACCCTTTTAAAATGTCAAATGTGTGTAAAAGTCTGTATGTATGTATGCTGGTGTGGTTGAAAAATTTTCCAAAAAGTGCAAGTTCTGTACTAAAGAGGAAAGAGTGTTTTCTTTTGCTGTTCTGTATGAGGATTACTTTTTTTCACCCTGGTTTTAGTTAAATTTGGTTTTAATTTAAACATTCTTGCCACCCCTCCCAACCCCCTTGTCCAGCATCTGGTGAAATGATTTTTTTTTTCTTTAGGGTAATTATTAAATATAATTTCTGTTCTTGATAGGAATGAGACATTAAATATTTTGGTTTGAAGTATTTTATGTACTGCTTGTCTGGATTTTTTTTCAATTTATTTTTGACTGTTGGTGAACTGTATTATCACAATGCAGTTTTAATTCTTTGGGTAGATGAGAATGATTTCAATCAGCATATGCTGCTTTTCTAATTGTTCTAGATGGAAACATTATGGTTCTTTTTATTTAGAGAAGAGCTTTGTAGCTTCTCATGATTCCCAGTACTTAGTTTGCCCATCTCATTGCTATTTGATGCTGTTCTTTGTAGTCAGCTTTTTAAATACACTGGTCACATCAACAGTATGTCCTGCAGTAATTTTCAAAGGGATTTTAAATACTTTGCTTTTTAAATATAAAGAATTATATCCAAACCCAGTGCAGAGGGGGAAGGAATATAGTAACATGGAATTTGGGATAATTAAGGTTTAATGAGAATGCTCATGAAAGGAATGAGAAGTGCAGTGATCTATCAAATCTCTGGCCTCTACTTTGGCTCTACTCCTTAACTATTGGTGAGTCATTTATCAGTTTAGAGGTGGGAAAACACATTACCCAATACTCAAGAATAAGTTTGGTGTGTGTGTGTAAACAATATATCCAGTTGTTCTCCATTTACTGCTAACGTTATACAGGAACCTGGTACTTATTTGTATGCTCTTGTAGTGATTACTGAACTACATAAATCGAATGACAGATGTTGAAATAATTTTTCACAGCAGTGCTGGATCAAAGGCAGATTGAAGAACAGAACAGAGAAGTTGACAAAAACTTAGAAGAAGAAAGGAAAGGAAGAGAAGAAAGGAGCGAGAAAGAGCAACAGGACGCTTTGGAAAGTGAGCAAAAAGAAGTGGAAAAGCTTAATGAAGAGGTGGTAATTTAATTAATTTCTGACAGTGATGCAGCTCTGTAGTCCCTTGCAGTTTAGGATTGTTACATGTGTTACTTAGTTAAAAATAGATTTAATTCCATGAAGTGAAAGTAGTAGAGACTGACTTATTTTATGTACTTGTGTGATAAACCAGAGTGTCACTAGAATGTCTCCTTATGCCAAGTAACTTTTTCACTGGAAACAGATGCTTTTCCTTCCATGCTTCATGAAACTGGAAGTTACAGTTTTATGGCCACTGTCACCATGCTGTTGGAACAAGCTGAACATTTGCTGTCTCCGTGGTGTGGCCACTGCAAGTGGGACACCACCAGAACATGTTAATGTCCATCTGTTCATTAGCCTCTGTCAGGGTGTCCAGGGTACTCTGGAAAGCAGAGGGTATAAGGAGACCTTGAGTTTGCTTAAATCCCTTTGAGCTTAAACACTCCATGTTTGTTTATGTAGTGTTCTGGATTTTTAGGTCCTGTTTAATGCTGTTTAGACTGGTATGTTTTACTGAGGTTAGCATGAAATTCTGCATTTATTGCAGGTACTAAGGTATAAATGTATTTTCCTAATCAGTATTTAATTTTTATTTTTGTGTCTTAAAGTATATCCAAGACTCAATGAAAACAGATGAAGAAATAGAAGATAAAGGGGAAGTAAAATCTGAGCATAGTAACACTGGTGCTGAAAATAATGTAAAGGATCCTCCTTCAAATCCATTAGAAAAATACATGAGAATAATTCAGCAGAGCAGAGAGCAGGAACTGGCAAACAAGGTGATTACTCTCAAAACACAGTTCCAAAAATATTGTTGACCGAATTTGTGTCTTGCTAGGCATGCTTAGGAATGAAAACAATATTCACATTTTTAAGTTTTTCTTCATGTAGAAACTTTATGTAACAACCTGCAGAGTGTCTGGATTTGTGTAATGTTTGGAAAAGTGTGATGACCCAAAAGAAAAAACACTGAAAACTTTCTTCTATAAGGGTTGCTGGTGTTCTCTGTGTAGGAAGTTTTTTTGTTTTTTAAGGTACCAGGACAGTATTTAAATGTCCTCAATTTTTAGCTTAAACTGCGTTTAAATACAGTTTGAACCTACACAGGTCAGTTTGTGTTCCTCTAACACAACTGATAGAATTTATTCCGGCAAAATGGAAAATTGGACTTTTAAAGAAGAGGTATGGGTGGGTATTACTTCAGTGAGGGAAAGCAGGATGCTTTTCTTCAGACATGATCCCAGTCTAAATTTCCAAAGTGTTACTATTCTAGGTCCAATGTAGCATTTGTAGAAATAGGGTTGGTCATTCAGAAGATTTTTATTTTCAGTTATGTGCCTTCAAAATACAGATACTATTAGAGTCACTTAAACTTTGACTTTAGAACTGGTTAGAGAAAGTGTATTTTCTTCTTGGTTGCCAGGATTCAAAAAAAGAAGACATAAGAGAAGTGTCACTTTCAGAAGGACTTCTTTCTACTGAAAAGGATGACAGGTAAGGCTCCTGTATTAATCACTTCTAGAACACCATATTAACAAATAATAATAATAAATTCTAAATTAATACATAGATTTAATATGAATTACATTAAGAGACATCTGCCTCCTTAAAAAGCAACATAAATTAGTAATCAAAGCAAGTGTGTTGGAAAAATTGAGGATCTTTCCAGTTCTTGTACATGCAGGTTAAGCACTGTTTGGAACTCACAGCTGAGAGCTGCACTCCATGATCTGTTTCAGTAGCTGTGGCAGTCACAACTCTTTACGTGCAACTGAGCAGCATCCAAATTCCTTGACAGAGAGCTGGAGTTTGAGGGATTGTTCTTATGTGATGACCCCCTGGGTGAAGGTTTGTCTGTGCTGCACCTCGCCCATGGTCTGTTCCTAGCTTTGACTTTTCAGTAGCATCGTGGCCTTTTAACACACTTTATTCAGAGATTTTGGCTGCCTGCACTGAGTTACAACAGCCCAGGCATTTCCTCTGGTTCTCTCTACACATTGATAAATAAGGATATGTAGGTTTTAGTTGCTTGCAAACGATAAACCAAACAATCTTCCATCAAATCTTTCAGTTTCTTTGAAGATGGAGAATTCAAAACAAGCAAAAAATGTGGAGCAGATAGAAAAAAAACCCATAAAGGTTCACCATAACCATAGGAATGATTCACTATTATATGTGCTGTTGAACATAGCAAGCCCTACCCTGCTGCTCCTGAATTGGCAGCAGTTGTGTTGTTTTCACTGGGTGAGCACAACAGAAGATAGCTCTGCTTTTTGAGATACAGGTGATGGCTTTCAGTTAATGAAGGCCCAGATCCTCCTCCTTTAGGGCTGGTTTTATTGCCAGCAGTTCACTGAAACAGCAAGAGAATTGCAGCAAAGGCAGTCTCTTAACTATTGCTTTAAAATGAGTATTAAGATTTAAGATAAACTACATTGGACTCATAACACCTTTTTTTCCTCTCTCCTATAATCAGTAGTGTTGCAGACATTTCTCATGGAGATGTGGATGAAAGCTTCTGGTGAACAATAGCTACTGCTTTTTTAATTGTTATTCTTATTATGAGAAAGATGTTTTTACAGTAGGTTTCTGCGTGTAATAAATGTTAGGCACCAACATTGCAGGCTGTGCAATTATAAATTAATAAAGCCAATTTTGATCTGTTTCACCATTTCAGTCATTGACTTCAAACAGTGAGTCCTGATGTGTTATTAATCCAGGAGGAAGCCCTTGGGTGGGGTGGGAGAAATAACAAAGCAGGGAACAAAAACTGATCAGTATGTTTGGGTAGATTTGTATTGACACTGAATTCCTCTAAACTTTGTCAACTTTGCCAACCCCCGCCCCCCAACCCCTTCTGCTCCAAATGGTTCAAAGTATGGTGGAAGAAACAAAAAATTCCATCATCATCACCTGCTTTTAAAGGTGTCCTGTGGAGGCACTTGGCTCACACAGTTTCAGAGTGTGGAGTGTGACAGACCCAAACTAAGGTGCCCCTTCTGCTGCTATGGCAGGGGCAGCCACTTTCAGAAGCAGCCCCTCTCATGGATCACCTCGTTGGTATTAACCAGCCCAGAACGGAAAGATTAAAATAAAAATGCTATTTAACTCATCTTTATTTAAGCTTTGTATTTTGTGGGTAGATTATAGGCAAGATCATTAAACTTTATTTACAGTATAAAATACAGTAGTTTTTATCAATGAAGTAATTTTGGGTGGCAGCATATATTACAACTTGCACTGCATTTGAGGCTGCTCATCTTGACCTAACCTACAAGAACATGAAGCCAAGTTTGACAGAATTTAGGGGCAAAAAACAAAGTTCTGTCTTGAATTCACTGGATGTTGAAACACAATGTACCAAAACCGTGACAGATCCAAACTTTGCTTTTTGAAATGAAGCTAAAATGTGAAGTGGTGGCTACTCTAATTTTACATGCTGCTTAATTTGCTGTTGCAGTCACTCTGGCCTTTACAGAATTTCTGAGAGACTGCTCCTGTTGGATGTTGGGAAGGGGTAGTGCTTGTTGCATTATGCTGGCCTGGAACAACTACCACTACTGCATGCTGCACACAGCTGCTGCTGCAGCTGCACCTGCAGGGCAGCCCTGCCCCTTGCAGGAGGGCAGGGAGCTCTGGAACAGAAGCTGTTTCACTTCAGATAGAGATGTAAAGCCTAGAGATGCACTGCCATGGAGTAGCTGTAGGTCTGGGTTCAAATAAGCATACACAAGTGTTATTATCTACAAATATTTATTTTAACACTTGGATGTAACTACAGGAAGCCCTTGGCACTGATAGAAAATATTGATTCACTGTTAGGTTACAAAAATTTATACATAGCAAAATTTAATGCTCTTTACATAAAAATATTAGACTACTTAAACAAAACTTCAAAAACTCCCAGTAATAGCTACACTGAATTAGAAAAGAATTAGGCTTTAAGACACTGCCTCCATTATTACCCTTATGCAAACACTGGGCTAGAACATCACCTGCATTGCTGTAGAAATGTCTCCTTCATGCAACAGGTAAGAACATACACTAGGCTATTTTGTCATATTTGCTCTACATCAATCAACTTTGCCCCTTTTTTGAAACTGTCAAATTAGACTTCAATATTTAACAAAAGAAATTATATTTGAAGTTGATACCCCCCCAAAAAATGCCTTTTCTCTTAATACTGATTTGAAGGAATTTGTGCTTCCTTTGATGTATATTCAGCAAACAGTCAAAACTACCAAACCACACATCAGCTTAGCAGGGGTATGACTTGAATATTTAATTTTTTCAAATGAATGATGTATTTTTACTTTTCCCCCCCAACATTTATATATATATATATATATATATCATATAGAACAAACACCAAATATACCATCACTAATACTCAAGATATCACTGAATGCTTCTGAAAAAAACCATTAATTAGAAGGCAGACTTCTATGGGAAATGACTTTAAAATGGCACCAGTTTGTTTGTTGGGTTTTTTTCTGAACACCATGTTTTCTTAGTGTGCTAATTAATTTGTAAAAAGGAAAACATATAAGCACTGACTATAAATTTGCTAAGCACCAAGATAGAGAAAGGTGGACATCCTGTATTTTATGGCTGCAAATTTTATTGTTAGTGTAAAACTCTGCAAACTTTCTCATCCGCTCATTTGGAATAGTCAGATCAGTGTCATTTTAATAAGGTAACACTTTCACTTACTTAAAATGTAGGATAATGGTCTCCTGCCACTATATAAATGCTAAGACATTTATAGAAAATAAATATTAAGGCAAAGCTGACATTTATTTTCAAAGAAGGGGATCATTATCCAGATCCAGGGATCTACATTCCATTAAATAGTTAATAAAAAGATTAGAAACTGGGACATTTGCTCGACACTCAGGTGAGCACAGGGACATGACGGCCTCATCGTGGATGCGTGTGGCACAGGAGTGGAGCTGCTCCCGTGGCCCAGGCAGGGGCGTTCCCAAACAGCCCCCCTGCAACCTGGGAGGTGCTGCAGCTGTGCCACCACACAAACACGAGCTCCTCTCAGAAATGCCAGCTGGGCACGGGTTCCTTTGGGAGGTGCTCAGTCGCAGGCCATGCCTGTGCCTGAGGTCTGCACAGATCTACTGCCTGCTCGGCACCTGCCAGCGTTTGTGCAGGGCGGCATGCTGTAGAACAAGTCAAATATTAAATACCACAAGTCTCAAAGAAGAATAATTTGGTCACTTTTTGTAAAGTGTTGCCTTTTAAAATGCCTGGAATAAACCATCCATTCTCTGTTAGAAAGGATGGAAGATTACCCATGGGAAGATTTCCCTAAAAAAGTTTTCCAGGAGCTGGAATGTGAAGCTTTTACACTTCTAATTTTGTTTGGTAGACACACATCTGTACTGCAGAGCAGCTATTTGCTGATTTGTCAGAGCTACAGAATTCTTCTGCTGAATTACTGTGGCAAACATTTATGTGTAAGAATTGAGTTGCTCTTTTGACCGAGACTGGATATCCTGAAGCTCCTGCTCTTCTTTTGCTTTGATATCTTGGTAGGCCTGCATTTTGCTTGCATCCTTTAAGCAGGCCCAGTTAGAAGACAGTATCATGAGGAAGTGGATCTGGAAGAGAAGGGTGAGCATGATGGCGAGTGAGCATGTCAAGAGGCAAAGCAAGCTGCTAGTCAGATTAATAGACGCTCTTTAAAATAACGACCAAAAAAATAGTTATTCTATGTTAATAAGCATTCTGTTATTAAAACAAGCACAGAGGCTATTTTTCAAAGATCTCTAGAATTTGGCATGCTAATAACTCAGTTATTCACAGTTTAGAGAAAGTTAGTACAAGGATATTAAAATGAGCTACAGAGTTGTACGGGTCAATTAAAATGCAGAATGGGGGGAAGCAGGAAAACAGTTTTGTACATGGCAGTATACAGAATCTGTAAACTACGAGGTGCTCAGAAGAACTGCTTTCTAAGGTCGTGGTGTTTATGCATATCCAAGCCCAGAGCCCGGCAGGTCTTTTCCCCCAACAAGCAGATGAGAATTCCACCCTCCCCCTGGAAAAAAACCTGAAACTGTGAACTGTTTTATTTATGCGAACAAGGCTACATTAACACATCGAAAAATTAAACATCAAAACATGAGTCCAAAACTAAGCAAAAGCATGCAATCTCTGGGTTAAGAAGTCTTAATCTTGTATTTTTATAGCTACATTTTAAACTTCCATTGTCCAACCTCAGGTGAAGAGTTTTATATTGTATATAGCAAATGGCTCCTTTTTTTTAAATTATTATGTGTTTGTTGTTCTAGTTTGTGCATTCGTCTCTTGCCAACTTCTTTTGCCCATACTTCATGCAAAAACATGTACATCTGAAAACATTGATTCACTTCTCCTTCTTTTTTCTCCCCAACACTGTAAAAAGGTCCCTGTGATCTATGCATGGTTTTGCTTCCTGTGCAGTCATACTTACATTTTTGAGATCTGGCTACTGAGAAATCAGTTACTAAAGTGCAGCCATACAAGAACAGAAGTTATTCATATGCTGTTTCTTACTAGTTCAGGGTCCAAAAGAAAGAATGTGATTGTTTTACGCAGAGCTAAGACAAGGATTTATTTTTTGAGAGAAATAGTATCATTCGGCACTTACTTAAGAGTAAGAGAAAATAATTGATTTCATCATGCATGGAATCACTTGGAAATAGAAGCAAATTAATTCATAATACCTGGGCTTCTGATCTCTGCCAAAATAGACTGGCACTACTTCATTATTCCCTTGCTTTCACACCATATGTATTTTGTATGCTTGGAGGGTATTTGTATTTGGTGTTCATGGTGGAGAATAAATTAGTACATCTGACCCTGAACTGTTCCAGTATTTGTTTGAGATGACTGTTAGAAATCAAGTGGAGACTTGAAATGAAAACATCCCGTTCTCAGAAGGATGCTTTATAAACGCCCCTACAGTAACTGAATCCTCTCAACATGAAAAGATAGCCAGATCTCATCCACATCATAGTTCATATACAAGAAGTCATTTCATTAATCTGATAAGCTAAACGATGCTTACTGAAGCTATTTACAATTACTGTAACAAAATTCAGAAAGCTAGACTTTTAGTCTAGGGTGTCAGTGGTATTTCAAGCTACGCAATGCAGCTTTTTACTGGGCTTATACAATTTAGAATTTAGTGCAGCAATCTTCCCGACTCTTAAACTTCAAAACAGCATAGTTATATGTAGTAGCCATCATGTAGATCAGCTGGTGGAAGAGAACAAAATACAGGAGAGTAAGATACAACAAGGTGACGGCTCAAGCCCACTTGGGCAACTCTCGATACTTTTACAACAGATGTTACTCTGAGCTCCTTCCAGGGTGAAGATGCAAGATAAATAACCTGCCATTTCTCTGGGGAGGATAACCCAGCACAAACCCTAAGGCTATTTTGTCAACCAGTTGTGAGTATTGGGCTTGGCTGGCACAAGGTTAGCAGCTGGCCACTAAAGGAAGTGTTAGACATAGGAACAAGTCATCTTGTTAATGTCCCTTTTCCCAGCCGCTACCTGGAACGGGCACTGCAGGGTTGGACCAGTCAATCTGCCTGGGTCCAGGCAAAGGAAACCAAGAGGTTACAAGCAGCTGATCAAATAAACTACAAAAATGAAAATAAATAGTCGAAATAAAAGCAGAAACAGTGGACAGAAGTAGGATTTTGAAAGGACATGCAAATAATTTTTTCCTAAGTATGTGGGAGGCGGGTTAAGATGACTTCTTAAAGCAAAAGTTGGGGACCTGCTGACTTGTGACGACCAAACCATAGCAGCAAATAGTGGTGATTACAGCTCACCCTCCTTCATGTCTAGTATCACTACTTTTAATATACACAAAATTTAATCTAAAAGCATCTTAAGCCTAAAATTAACATTTTGAATTATAAAACAACAAAAAATACTACCCACCAATGCTATGACAGTGGCACCAGCTCCAGCACAAGCCACAATGAACAGGTGATAAGACATGTAGAACTAGAGAAAAAAAACATGTTAAAAACATTGAAGTAATTCATTAGGAATAGTACAAAATGCATTTCAAGTGTTCTAGAGAGTAAGGATAATAAAACAGTCTTTGTAGCATGGTAGCAAAGCTCTAGAAAATAAAAATGTACTGAAAATAATTTTTTTTTGATGATGTAACAATTGCTTCAGTGTTATATTTAAAGCAATCTCTCTACACTCCTTGCATGAGTTCTCTCCAAAAACTTTCATCAAGTATTTACTACAGGGTGCCCAAGTGACCTGTAGTCAAAAGCTGCACACAGGTTAAGTTTCTATACCTCATTTGTGTTGCAGATGTTCTCTAAAATTGGGCCACAGGCTTTGCCAGGTACAGCATTCCAAGGGATAATACCTGAAATACCACAGAAAAGAAACCACTAATTTCAGCAATCAACACACACTTTCTGTTCCTCTCATCTTTTCCACCCACTTGCCAGTTGTGTTCCCATTCTGGGCATCCGTGCGTTGACCAGTACAGCTTTGAGTTGGCAGCAGGAATTAAAACAACTCCCTCAAGTTATGCTTTCTCCTCACACTGAGGGCTGCTGCCAAGGCATGTTCTCAGATGTGGTTTTCCCATCTGGCAGCCAAACAGTTGGTTGGGTTTTTGCACTTTGGGTCCAGTTGCACACTCTGCCTACTCCCCCACTCAGCACAGAAGAGAGAATCTGCATCTCAGAGGCACTTGGCACCTTCAGGATAACACTTACTAGATGAGGTTCTACTTGAAGAAGAAACTACTGTAGAAGGGTGTGAATATAGAGCTAGAGGGAAGAATTACAGCATTTTTTTTCTGGTTTCGTTCCAATAGGTAAAAAGCATCAAGTGAACACTGCTACAAGAAAGTTCAGTCTGCTGCACCTCATATACTCCCAATTACTTTTCCTACATGATTGAAAGTCTGAAAAGTCAACAGAATCTAGCAGATGAAAAATAAACTTTTAGGCCTATAACAGATGTAAAGCTTAAGCAAAACCCACTTGAATTAAGAGAAACCCAGTTTGTTTCCCCATACAACTTTGCATTTCCACCCAGCTGGTTGGAATTAGCAACTCTATAAGCAGCAGGTCATTGAAATTATCTCAGGATGGCACAGCTTTCAGAAAGATTTTATAGGATTGACTTCCAAGTCAGCTGCTTCTCTGCAACTGTTGTATACAATTCCAGCCTTTCAGCTACCACTTCCATCCAAAAACGTGAGGAAAGCTCAGTGACACAAGTTGTCTGTTAGGGAGCTGCTCTCTCCCATCATGCACTGAAACCCAAATGGTTTTACTGATCAGGGGAAAAATACAGCACAAATACAGCTGCAAAACAACCAGAAGAAACAGGAAGGTGGAGGAGCACATCTCCCTTCACTCCTAGGCTTTGCTGCTGAAGAAAATGTCTTCCCAGCCTCTTGCTGTGAGCTGCTAAAATAGAATGTAAATGTTTACTGATTGAAGACTTCTTGCTTTTAAAGTTAGTATATCTTTTCTTCTACTGGACTTACCCGGACAGGAGAGCAAAGCCAAGCTTTCTTACTTTTTCAACTTTGAATCCATTTTCTCAGCTTTGAATGACTTAGTCCAAAGAAAGAAACATTCCTAGAAAATGCTAGCTAGAATGAAGCCAAAAGTAATGGTGACAAAAGATCTTCTGCACAAGGGAAGCTAAAAAGATTAACTTCAAGAAAAACTCACCTTAAGAAATGAAAAGCCTGACCCTATTTTAAGTTATTGTCCCAGGTTCCTTAGGTTTCTGCATGTCATTGGAAAGTAGCATTCATTCATTATTAGTTATGGGCAGACTTTTAATTGCAGGGTTTTGTTTTTTTAACTGAAAGTAATTCTCAGAGCAACATTCAGACATTTACTTCATCTTTAAATGTAAAACAGCTTTCTGAAAGAACATAATATATGCATATGGGTTCAAAACCCACAATGTGGTTATTTATTTCTCAGCACTGTTTCCAAGAAGTTTATTTTGAGGCTGATCTATTTTCAAACCTAATATAACAGTATTGGAAACCACTACAAAATCATTTCAGAAAAGTGACTTGTCACTTCAGTGAAATTGATTGCATCTGGAAAAAGATCAGTGTAATGTGAATTAATTAGAAAAGTAATAGCACATTCAGAGATAGAAGATACTTTTGCATTTGATTCATCTGATAAGGCTGAGACAAAACTACTGAGGAAAGACTGAAGAGAAAGGATGAAGTTTTTAATGGGGATTAAAACGAGTACCGTATTGCCTGATGTCCACGCAGATCTGGTCCCCTGGCACGGTCACATTTGTCTGAAAAGATTTGATGACTTCACAAGTTGACCATATGTTATAGAACATAAAGACAGGCACAGCTGAGAAGCCGAAGACCCCGAGCCAGGCCACTCCAAGCACATAGGTGAGGAAAACAAACTGGGCAGAGAAAACACAAACACTTTGTGTTTATTCTTTGAAAAGACTACTTAAATTTTCCTTTAAAATTCTTCAAAATAATCTTTAAGCATACTTTCAGAATTCAAATAAGAAAACATTTGGTTTCCAAGCACACAAAATCAGTATCCTCATTGCTTACAAATACTATGGTAGTTTAAGTGCTACTGAGAAAGTAATTCAGGCATTTCCTTTTTCATCAGCCTGCTTGAGTAAACAGATTGCCCTCAAGAAAGAGCAGCCCATTGATTTCTCAAGATTCTCAGCTAAGCAGGGATGCTAGTCGTAGGCTAAAACCAATAAATTCCAACAAAAATCAATTTAAGGGGTTTTTTTTTAAATTAACTATAATATACCAGCATTTCTGTACAACTTACAAATCAAAACCACACAGTGAATCAATGCTCACAGAGCTCTCCCATACTCCCTGATTTATTGAAATCAATTTGGAACGTAACATTTGAAAATACCTCTTTTTGCAAACATACCATGATGGTTAACAGCAGATCCGAAGGATTCAGTTGGTCTGATACACATTGCAAAGCAGAAAATTAATTAATTCACATTAGAGAATCATGGATTTGTCCACTGAAATTTGCTGGTTTGGGTTTGCTCTTTTAAAAAAAACTACATTACATGCATTTTCTTTGGTAAGATATAAGATGTGGCACTGATTGCTCTGGAAATCTCCAGCTCCCTCCTCCCACTGAGCCCTGTCCCTTTTCCCCTCCTCTTCTAAGTGTTATGGTGAAACAGTAGTTCTGGCATCAGTTCCTAGCTCCCCCCTCCTGGTGAGACTAGGACTTGGATCCTACTTGGAAGGTGGGGGAATGCTGTTACATCTTCTGTGCTCTCTTCTCACTGTTAGCTGCGGCTGTTCTCTTAGCTGTAGGTGGAATGGAAAGCCTTTACTTCCAGTAAAGCACTGGTGTCCTACTGTCTTACTTAAAACTTAGTGCCAGAGGACAAAAGCAAGGATGGGAAAGGCTCTCAGGGGGGAGGATTCGCAGCCTGACCCAGAACCAAGGGATTGAACTAATGCTGCACTGGTGGAAGTTTGCATCCCCCCAGGTTTTTTCCAGAATAACCAGGCAAGTGTTAGAGCAAAAGCTGAACAACTGATCAGGTTTCAGCCAACGGGGGTGGAGTGTGGGGAGGTGGAAACTCTTGCGAAGCTATGGCCCATAAAACCCCAGCTAGACTTTAATTTATAGACAACTCAGCTGAATACCCTATTTCATATTAGCGCCTATACCAGACCTGTATGTTTTGTGTGAGAATTGAAAATCCTCTCTTTGGATTTTGGGAAGGACAAAGTAGACCAGGTTAAAGGATTTCTGTAAATACATTACAAATGAACCATGAGTTTGCATATGTGTATGTGGAAGTGTGCATGAGAGGAAGTGCACAAAGCCTTTAACTCCTAAAATAGCCAGGAAAAAATAGACTCACTCTCACATTTAATGTGGTAACTGTGGGAAATGGCTATTTTGCATTACCAGAGCCAACAAAAATAATTTAGGGAAGATGGACGTCTTTCTTCTGTAACAACCTTATGCAAGATGGGACTGTCTTTCAGGACTTTGCTCAGCAATGTAATGGAAGAAGAAGAAGTACAGAAGCTCTTGATCAAAGTGGCAGAAGATCCCTGGATTTCCAAAAGCCTGTTGCCTGTACCCAGCTGCAGTCACTAGTCTGTTAAGTATTTTATCTCCTCACAAACCTTATTCTTGCCCTAAGGTTTTACACAGCAGCATACAGGCACTTTTCCTGTCACCACCAAACATTGATGCAACTTACAAGAGCTCTAAGCCATTACTCAGATGGTAAATTCTCTCCTTCATTGTGTGGACAAATATGGATAAACGTGAAAACATGTTGTTCTGCTGTATTTCCATGTGTCACACTGGTGTTTGTATAAGCAGCGACAATCATGTGCCTGCAACTACTCAAATGCACAAGCAATTGTCTGCACTGATGAGATGCATGGATGTGTATGTTTCTATTTTATTTTGGATCTTTTGAAAATACTGCTTCAGATCTAATTTTGCTCCTTGGTGAAGACCATGAATGCTAGAAAAAACCTGAGCAAATAGCTGCTTAACTGGAAAATTATCAGATGCCTTATTTTTATTAGCTCTCGAAAAATTCAGTAAATACCCAACAGCACAGTGGAAAATTGCTAACTCTCATGAAAATAAACATGCATTTCTTTTGTATTTAACCAGCTGAAAGTACATATTTTTTAAGTACAGGATCTAGACTGTATATTAAAATGCAACAATCACATCAAAAGCCTCTTCTCTTTTCACCCACACTTTCCCGTGGGCGATCTGTCATACTGCTTAGCTTCCTCCATAACTACGAGCTTTGAATTCAGATTTTCAGTAATAGCTTTGAAATCTTCTCTCAGAAACGCAGTTATGGCTGTTCTTGCACGGTGTGCCCTTGGGGACAATGTGGGTGAGAAGCTGAAGTTTTATTTTTAGTTAAACTTTGCTTACAATTTTCTTCAAATACAGAAGTATACGGAAGAGAATATGGCTGGTAACTTTAGAGTTCCAACTGCTTTGGCTTTGTGAAAAAGCCTCGCTGTTCTATCTGTCTGCCTTTTGCCATCTGCAAATCAATACTTGATTCAAGTGCAAAGATGTTGCGAAGTTTCATTCATTCATTACTGTTTGTTGAAGGATCCAGACACTCAAGCACAATTGACTATGGAAGTCAGAGCCATTACAGTTTGATATTTAAATAGCTCTGCAAACCACAGCCATTTTACAGTCTGCCTTTAAGCATCACTCAAGTGTTCCACGTTTAAAAGCGCAAATTTCATTTTGGCTCACATTTAAGTGTTTTAAAATTAGCAGTCTCCCCAGTTTAGTTTAGACCAGTGGGTTCAGCTTTATGTCAGGGGAGGCTATGGCAGTTCCCACCCAGCCCATCTGCAGCAGTTTGATTTGACCAAGCACCCTTGAAGTTCAAAGAAGAACCAAGACATGGATTGACCCTGACCACCCACAAGGAGTTAAACAAAGAAGGCAGCAATATCCTGGTGTTCAAAACCCAGGAGTCAAACCAAGCCCAAGGTTTTAGCCAGCAAAGACTGCTGTTCTCATTTCTGATCCCACTCACCATTCCACTGATGCAGCGGCCGCAGGCTGTTGTTTTGAACTCTCCATGCAGCTCCTTCACAGCACTTGTGGTATAAAAACCTTCTGCCAAAAGGATTATTCCATATAAGAAGAAAAATGATGCAATGCCATAGATTACATACTGCATTAGCTGTATTCTAAAACGGAAAAGAAAAAAAAGATACAATTAGATTTCAGTCCTATAAAAACAAAGTCAGTCCTCTCAAATTATAATAAATGAGAGATAACTCCTAGAAACAAAGTTCAAGGCTCCTTAGCATTTTAAGCAAGCGGACTGCAGGAAAACACTGGTATGACTGTGCCCCTTCCCAGGTAAGCAATCCTGATGTGCCTTAGTCCTGCACCCACCCGAGCATCCCCGGCTGCTGCTGCAGTCCTTACATTGACTGGTGTTTGTCACCAGGTTAAAGCTGCAATTTCATGCCTCCACTATGAAGGTTTTCTTTTTCCTCTTACTGATCCTGACGCCTCACTTGGGAATGTCTGACAGGGACAAAGCAGGGCCTTGAAATGGCAAAGCATGGAGCCAAACCCCTGACTGAACTACCAGGCTCTGTGGCCATTCCTTCGGCTTAGGGAAAGGAAGCAGTCCCTGAAATTCATCATTTCCACCTGTGAAATCCAATTAACTTAAGTTTGCAAAAATTTCTACATTCAATAATACTTGTCTGATACAAAACTCAGCAAACACTCAGTGACTTCTCCTGAGACTGCTCTACAGCCTGGAAGGGTAGTTCCAAGTGAGCTGGTAGTTTCAGTGCTTTAAGTCACAGCGGTGTTGAGTGCCTCAAAATGTTAAAAATTCTCTTAAAACATGAAAGAGTTATTTAGGAAACACTTCCACTTTAGGTATTCTGGAACCACTTAGAGGAAGATCATCTCAGGGCACATGGTATAAGCACTTCCCTCAGATGGTATTTGAGAAAGTTTTTGATTCCTTAAACATCTACCATCTGCAATGACATTCTAACAGTATTTTTCCTTTAGCTAGAAGAGGTAGATGGAAAGAATGATTTCTAAATACTATCAATCAGATTCTGTATCTGAAGCTAATTGTTTTGGAGGACCAGAATGCCAGATCTTCCATACAACACTTCTGGTCTCCAAAAGTCATATTTCGTTATTAGCATGATTACTCCGGAACTTCTTAAAAGGAATTTGATTGTTGGAATGGTTGTTTTGGATGAAGCTATTCACAAAACCAAGAGGTTAAATTTATACATCCACACTACCAGTTTTCTGAGGATAAATGTTTTCCTCAGATTTTTTTTTTCCCAATTCTTGCCACTCTCCACAACGTAGCTGCTAACATAGATCTCCAAAGAGCATCTGAATGTTTTAGCTTAAAGAAAATTAATGACTACCATTTATATAGTTAAATGTTACCCTTGTATCAAAATAGAATATTGCTCATTTAAAATTTTATGTGGGAGGTGTTATCTTTGTTTTCCAACCTGATAAAAAATAACAGGATATGTCTGTTTCACCTGTGCTGTAAAGCACAAAAAAATTAACTCACGATTTCAGAGAGTATAGAAGAAATCATTTCACCATCATTGATAGTCCAGGAGAGACTCAATGCATGCTACCAGAAATCAGTAATAGGAAAAAGGGTTAAAAAGTCTATTCCATAGGGTGTCTTACTAATGTATTTTTCTTTTTTTTTTTTTTTTTTCTTAATGTCTCTGTAGCCTGAAATTATTTGCCCCTTTCTAACACTTCTCCCTTGCTACCCCCTTCACCCAGAGCCGAGCCCTGAGCTGCTCTGGTAGGAATTATGCATTTCCCCAGCTGCTGGTGCTGACATGGCAAGAACCATTGTCAACAACTCTCCAAACCATAAAACTTGCTGCCTGTTACTGCTGCTTTTGCAATTTCTTTTATTTTGCTCAAATGGAGACTGATGCAAGCACAGGGTGTTTTGTTACCCAGTTGCTGAAGAACAGCTGCTTACATTTTCTTACTAAATGTTGTGTCTAACTGCAGGGCCCTGGTGGCTCATGCCCTGGAGCTGGGGACACACTGCCTGGCCACAACCAGGGACTGAGCGTGTCCAGTGCTGGGAGGCAGGACCCCAGCGGGGAGCAGGCCCAGAGCAAGTCTGGAGACAGAGGGTCCTGTGGAGAGCAGAAGCCCTGAAATGGTGCTGTGGGACTGGCACCAGTGCTCAGAGGGCATGCAACAAACTGGCAGGTCTATGCCTGCAAGCGTATAAAAGGAGTCAGTGACAAGAGAAATCAAAAAGAAAGTAAGAATTAAGTGTGCTGCATATGGCCCTGATACCAAAGCCTTCAAATATCACCCTAAAAGCTGTGTCTTGCTTGCTGCCTGTGCACCCCTGCATGTGCCATGCCCACCGTGCTCGTCACAGGGGCCCCTCATCACAGCACGCACAGCCAGACTGGCTGCCGGACATGGGACACAAGGCAGCACTCCAGGCCTTCCTCTGCCCTCACAGAGGAGCCTCAGGAACATAAAAGACCCAAGTATTTCACCAATGGTTATGTCCAAAGGCTACATTTGCAGATCTTTCCAGTTTTTTCTCTTTTTTCTCATATACCAGTCCAGCTTCTTCTGAAGAGGGATAGACAGAACCATGCTTCCCTGTTACTCCTGACATCCCTTCCAACTTTATGTCATCAACAAAAACTAAAACTACTCTCAGAATAAAATTGTTACCCCTTGTTCTTTTACAGCAGGCCCTGGTAAAAGTCCCTCTTCAGCTCTCTTGTAGGTCCCTTTAGGTGTTGGAAGGCTGCTGTAAAGTCTCCCCAGAGCCTTCTCTTCTCCAGGCTGAAAAGCCCCAGCTCTCTCAGCCTGTGTTCATGGGAGAGGGGTTCTAGCCCTCGGATCATCTTGGTGGCCTCCTCTGGACTCGCTCCAACAGGTCCGTGTCTTTCCTGTGTTGAGCACCCCCAGAGCTGGATGCAGCACTGCAGGTGGGGTCTCACCAGAGCAAAGGGGTAGAATCCCCACCCTTACCCTGCTGGTCATGCTGCTTTTGATGCAGCGCAGGATATAATTGGCTTCCTGGGCTGCAAGTGCATATTTCCAACTCATGTTCAGCTTTTCATCCAACAGCACCCCAAGTCCTTCTTGGCAGGGATGCTCTCAACCCCTTCATCTGTATATCAATACATCAGCATGTATTGATACTGGGCATTGCCCTGACCCATGTGCAGCACCTTGCACTTGCCCCTGGTGAACATCATGAGGTTCACACAGTCCCACTCCTCAAGGCTTTCAAGGTCTCTCTGGCTGGTATCCTTTCTCTCAGGTAAGCAAACTGCACCACTCAGCTTGGGTGTCATCTGCAAAGCAGCTAAGGATGCACTCAATTCCACTGTCTATGATACTGATGAAGATATTAAATAATACTGGTCCCAATATGAACAGGTGTACCAGGATACACACTTTGGTTCTTTGTATGCGAGCACCAGTAAATGACTGAGTGCTGTTACAAAAACAAGCAACCTAATACTCAGGGGCGGAGACTGAGGTCTGAATCCATCTCTAGTTATTTAGCATGAGGGTGTTATGATGAATAATGGGAATGGGAGGCATACTTACACTTCACTCAGCAAAGCATGGTCACTGGCAGTCGTGGAGAAGTGCTGCTCGAGGATAGACACAGTTCCCGTGAGTGCCACGTGGCCACAGCCACAAAACAACGCTACCCCCGAGAAGCAGAGAATGGTTGCCACGAGCGAAGCATATGGCACTCCTCCTAGGCACTTAATGCAACATTCAAAGCAACCTAAGCAGAAGAAAGAAAGCAAAAGAAAGGTCATGAGCAAAAAGCAAATTATGAGGAAAAGAACATTCGTCCTCCACTTGGTAAAAGCCACAGGGAATAAAAAGCCCAGGCATTGACATGCTAAGCAAAAAATCTATAGGTGGTACAAGACAGCATCACCCTCTAAAGCAGTGACCTACAGATCTGTTGGTATGGACTCAAAGCCCAGAAAGTGGGCTGAGTGCTTCTGTCTTTACAGGATCAAGAGGAGATCGATGAGACAGCCTATGAAATGGAAAAAGAAAAAAAATCACTGTCTAAAGTGATCCATCGCAATTCAGCTGCTCATCCAGGACTCACCGTGTTTCAGCATTACTAATGGCAGGAGCACCAGCTATGATGGCAACACTCTGCGAGCCAGAGTGCCAAATACTCAAGATAATAAAGGCTTTTGGAAAAGTAGGAGGTATTTTGCACTTTCATTGGAAGATGAATAAATTTAGGTCTGCAAAACCTAACTACCCTACACTCTCCCAGTACTCTCAAGTTATCTTTTTATATAAATCCATATGAGGTTACAGGGATACAGACACTTTAACAATAGAAAAATTGAATGGGTTCCAAAGAGTAACAATTTTTGTCAAGGGCAGCTGTATGAAGCTGTATTACACAGACAATACATTTCCAGCTTTTTATAGGATACACAGGATTTACAGTGATCCCTGAATACAGTTTGCAGTAGCGTAATCAACTGAAATGCATTGTTTAACTGGTCTGAGTTAACAAAACACCCCCCCAGAGCTGCTATTTGTATGAACACTGTAATAAGGAGGTTGCAGCTGAATTGCCAGGTTCCTTCCAACTGCGTGGCCTGAAAACCCATCTGCTTACAAAGCTGGGAAATGTAAATCGGAAACAAACACAGCTTTTAACTGCGCTATAATGGTAATGGCAATCCATACCAATTCATTACTTCAGGGTGATGGCATTAAGCTGTCTCCATTAATGTGCATTTCATACAACTGCACAAAACACAAGCCATTAAGACAACGCTTAATGGAGTGGCCAGCATCGCACGTCGCAGGACAGCCACTGCTGCTACGGCAAGGCGCTACACGGACAAAGCATTTGAAGGCACGGAGACAGCTGGCAAATGAGGACATCACATCACATCTTCCCACCCAAAAACTTCCTCACAAAGATCAGCAAGTCTCCAGCCACCACATGAGGCAAGTTTATTTTTATCTCCCTCCCTTTCCCACTAATGAATGAGTTGCAGAGCAGGCACTTCCGTGAGGCACTGGGGAATAATATGCATCCGATAACTGAAAGATTTCCCATTTCATAAGTGAGAAACTCTTCTTTTAGAGAGTCACTAGCAAGTGCCCTAGTCAGGCTTAAGCAGCTATCACCATCAAAATGACTTACGAAACACCACTTCACTAACTGCAGACAAGATTTAATTGTATAGAAACAAGCCTGGGAAGCTTTTATAGTCTACCCACAGCTGGAGTCCACTCAGTAGGAACTATCTTCATGACAAAAATACTGCCAAACGAACAAACACTGCAGCTCGGCAGTAACAGGCCAAACAAAATCCAAATGCACGCTATCAGAGGAAATCATCTCTGAGTTTCATTTTATCACAGAGGTCCAGAGCTGAGTTCAGACACCAGACCTTGCAGAGCAATCCTCTGCTTTGGGGAACCTGCCTGAGAGCAGCTCACATGCAAGAGCAGCCATACATGTGAGGCTGGCTCACCTCTGCAGCATCTGCTCCCAGGTCAGGCCCAAACCTCCCAGAGTTAATTCAAGAAATGCACCTGGTGCAGGATTAGCCATGAAAGATTATCCAAGACTAACTATGCTCTGACCCAGCAGACAACACACATGTGGTCACAGTCCAGCTCAAAACAAACCACCCTTCGGGCCACACTCCTAAAGCAGGAGACCCAACGCCTGATCATTGCTCAGTGTGTAGAGGCTGATCACCTAAATCATGCTGATCCCACAGACTGCTTAGCAGAAAGATCCTATCAAAGACAGGAAATAAAAACAGCTGGAAGCAAAACCAAGAGACTGACAAGATCCAAAAGAAAAGCTGCTGGTTTCAGAAAATGGTAGCAGCCTGACAAAACTAAAAACTGGTGTAGACCCAGGAGTGATGCTTAATACCCCATACCGCCAAGCCAGCTTTCCAGGCCACTGGCAGAACATTTGCCCTGAGGAGTTTGTTGGATCCCTTACTCAAACACATGACAATTATCTGCCACTAATCCACAGACCCTCGAACACAAGGCAACAGTGGCAGACCCCCTCTCACCTCTCAGCAACTAGCAGCTGCACAGATCGTCTTTGTGGCCATACTCTTTGTCTTCCTCTGCAGTCCAAGTAAAAAGGCATCACAGAATTTGGGTGGCTTTCATTTTCTCAGTGCAGAACAAAGCCAAGGGACAACCTCAGAGGTGTCTAAAGCAACCACATTATTTTGGGCACAGAAAACTGCCCAAATGCGGAACTGCAGGAACTACTCACCTTGACCCCAAGACTAAAGCAGGAATCAGAGAGACTTTGGTACACCTGGAAATAGCACACAGCCATCTTGCAAGCACATGAAGCATCTCAAACCAGCATGTTTCCAAGAGACAGCATCCATCCATACGTAGTCATTCTGCACCCAAATTGACAGCAGAGCTACACAGCCTCCTGCCAGAGGGTAACTAACTGTGGGACACAACCTCATCGCAGTGCTGGGGCTGCCAGACCTCCCCCCCAGATCCCACTGTGAACACTCTTTATGAGCAGATTAAAGCCATGCCTAGCCTGAGCAATACAACTGATTTTATGATTTTAACAGAAGACTAAAACAGTACTGCTAAGAGCAGCTTTCAAAACCAGCTACAGTTTGAAGCTCATCAAGAACTAAGATACGCGTACCAAGCTTCCCAAAGAAGCACTGAAGCAAAGCAAAGGATTTCTGAAAACAATTAGAAAGCTTTCCAGGAAGCCTTTATGTTCTCTCTCTGTAACTCCAAGTCAGCAACTATCTTCACACAGTACAACTGAAACCCCAGGATGATGTTTGTCTAGCTCATGTTCACAAAATAACTTGCTAATACTCTGATGACAACTGCAGGCTGAAGGCCTGTGAACTCAAGCTGACAAAAATAAGTAGTATTAAAATAAGTTCAGCTCCAATTTTCTGTTAGTTTTTACTTTCCATGTGGCCAAAACACTGAACTGTTCAGCTGTATACCCACTTCCAATGAAACAGTGTAAAATGATTTAAATATGAAACTGTACAGCACAAACACACATCACTGCATCTCCCCTTTCAATGGCCATTTTGTACGAGGCATCACTAGAACCTTTTGTGCAACTCAGCAGAATAAAAACATTTTTTGTCCTCAGGCTGGCGAGCAGCAGTTGCCATGGAGGCAGGTTAATAACAGCCCAATGATTTGCCCAGAGCTGCCTGTGATCTTGGCTACAGATTTAACACACTCTCAGAAGGAGGCCAGCTAAAACAAAGACTGAGATTATTCTCTAGGGAATGAATGCTATTAAACACACACACACACAAATATTCTTGCTAAAGGACAAAAATAAAGAGAAGAGAAAGAAACAGGAACTGGCTATTCTTTAAACTCCTGGAAGCTATCAGTCACAGGAAATTGGTAAAGGATGACCCTACATATGTACATAAATCGGCAATGAGTTGCTCAATGTATGAAGAACAATTATACAATCTGCCCAGCAGTGTATAGCCTACCGCATATATGCAGGGACTTAGCCATTCAATTTCCCATGCCAAATGGTGACTGTGTGGCTAAACCTCCATTGGTACTTTAAGTACAGCTTTAAGATTTAAACTCAGAACAGCAAGGTAATAGAGAAATAATGGAAAGTGGTCTTAAAATAAAAAAAGAAGAAGAGGCAGTTCTTGGACTACCTTATCCTACTAAGGTCAAATCTGTGCTTTGGAAATGACAAAAGACAATGCAATAGGATCAGGTAGCTTCCTTGATTATTCCTAGGGCTTGCTCTAGGAAGATCATACATCATTCAATCCCAGACTTAAAAAGCTGGGACAGGCAGATGTTCAGAAAGCCATGCCTCAAAGCAAAGCATGGAAAACATGATGTAAAGAAGGAATATCCACACCTCCTGGACAGAAAACCAGCCTGTTGTCTAATGTTCCAAACACCTCCTAGGTTGAACGAGTACCTCAGTGCACCTCTGGTACTAACCACGGGCCCATAGCCAAGGTCACTATGGAACAAAAAACCAAGGAACCAAGAAAACCTGAAAGGAGCTTTGAAAAGTTTTCCCTTTCAGGGAACTAAACCTCCAGGATCCTGTGACTGTCTGCCATGAGTTAGTTCCCACTTTCTTTTCTTTAGAAGTTTGTTTTCTTTCCCTCACATGAAAGATAAAGCAATGGGCATCATTTTCTCCTCACCACTCACTTCCTGTAATTGTGTAATGCATTTTAGGAAATCCTGGCCTGTCAGACACCAGCCCAGTTAATACATGGCAGAAATTGCACATCATGTTCCACCACAGAACCACAATCTCTGTTGGCTTCAGCACCACAGCTCAGGGAGCAAGTGGGGAGGAACTCTTTTAACAAAAAGAAGGTTGCAAGAAATCCAAGGGAAAAAAAGCACTAGGTAACACCTCAAATAAAAGCACTAGAGAATATCTTAAATGTAGCCATCACATATAAATCGGGCTCATTACTACACATCCACAGGAGCCTAGTGTTGGTAGCACTACTCCCAATTCACAAATAAATGTAAGAGGACAACTCACTACTTGACGCTCACCTCCTGCTTCCCCAGTGCTGAAGATTACTCAATGCCAAGCATGAATAATACCCTTGGAGTCCTAAATCACCATGGATCTTTGTCAGAAAATGAACTTTATGTCAATGAAAGCAAATGCCAATTTTACTGTCTGCCACCCACCGTATTTTTTAAAATTTCCATTCTGAATGGCTTATGCATGCTAGGATGTACATTTTCCTACATGCTGCATGATTGGCAGCCATGGGAGAAGCAGTGAGGGATGTGGGAATAGACTAATACCTCAGAAGCAAAACTGGAATGTACTTCTTTCTTCTCTGCATGAGACTAAGCCAATATCTGGCAATAACTCCTCACATCTGTCACCCACACCTGCAGCCAAGGGTCAGTGGCAACACAGTAAGATAAAACATTTAACCTTACAAGAGTAAGTTTAAAGCCTGTGACAAATTTCTCTCCACACTTTGGTAAGGATACTAAAATAAAAAGGCTCTGCATTAAATCACATGGAAGTCTTTGTCCAAGCTCTATCCTTACCCATTGCTGCTCATCTTAAATTTTGCTGATTTACAGAACACGACACACGGCTAAAATTGCTGTTACTACTTAGAATAAATGTTCACTCACCACACTTCTGGATTAACATTAAACAGAATAAATAAGTGATAAGCTCAAATAGAGAAAACCCTTTCTTCTCCTCCCACAAACCTCTTGAAGCTCTTCCACAGAAAACTTCCTTTCAAGCTCAGTATTTACTAATTTTGCCTTTTTGTCCAACACAAATAAGAAGTTGTGAAATTAACTTATACAGAATTTAACTCATGAGAGCCAGAAAACTTAATATAAGTGCACTTTAGTCTAGCCAGGTTGATAATCTCCCCACTGTATTTGCATTCCCCTCTTCTAGGATTGTTAATCAATAACTCCTTCCTGGCCAGAAGAGTCCCTGTGATGGAGGGGACATGACCTTTGGAGAACACAGCCATCAGGGCTGCCACAAAGGATCAGACCTGAAATGCAGCAAGACATCTCTGTTATCCTTCAAAGTGGCCAGCACAAGATGCTACTTCCAAGTAAAAACCTGTGAGATCTGGGGTGGTCTGATCCATCCAGTAAATCTCATCCCAATCTCTACTATTTAAGAGCTACCTGAAGAACAACTAGCTCCTTTCTGAAGGTCATCAGCATTAATTGTAACTTCTCCAGTTATTCTTGATACAGATACAAGATGTTTGGTTTCAGCACTGTCATACAGCTAGTTCCCCTCTTCTGAGAAGGTATTTATTCTCTGTTATCCATTAGATGCTTCCATATTCATGTGTAGAAGAGAACTAAAAGTCCTTGCTCACACCTCCTGTGCTGGAAACCAACACAGAGAAAGCAGGAGAATTGGTGCACACTAAGAACAAGCATCTCACAGCCTGGAGGAACCATTATCAGACCCTTTTTCAAATCCACAGAGCACCAAGTATCTCTGTGGTATTGTATGAGTAATGATAATAAGTGACTCCTGAATTTGTCACCAAAAATACAGTAAGAACAGGTTTCAAATCAAGCACTTTTTTTTTCTACCATGATTAACAAAAACCCCACAAACAAACAAAAAAGTCCAAACAAACCAAACAACCTTTCAGAGGTTATCAATGTTCATCCACAGCAAAAGCTATTTTTTTTTCTCTCACTAAAGAAAAAATGATGTTCAAATTGGAGAAAAGGCTGTTTTACCAAGGCAAGATTTGTTTCTTCTGGATGATGTTAAACAATGCAGAGAAGACTCTAAGAACAGATAGCAGTAATCATAACCCTCTTTTTTTTTTTTTTCTCTCCAAATCTCTTCTTCCAAATCAGCAGTTCTTATAGGAAAAAAAATTGCACTCCTATTGCAGGAACCAAACCTGTTTCATGCAAAGACAGATGATCTGAATGGGTTTTTTACATGCCTTATCCAGTTTACCTTCTTCAAATTTAGTGAAATACACACACTCCCCCCATCTATATCATTCCAACATCTGCAAGGCTCATTAAGCTCACAGGTGTTCTGAAGTCATCTTTTTCAAACAGTGAAATCTACTACAATAGAATAGGAATCACTACATCCATAGTTATTGCAAGTGCCCATCCCAGGTGTTTGCTGTATGAGAGAAAGGAGTTGGACCTGCACAGGAAGAAGCTGCTGTCCCATGAGATGGTGGGATGAGAGAATAGCTCTTTACTGCATTTGGACAAAGGTCAGGCAGAATTTTATTTTAATTTATGTCTTCTCTGTTTTACTTTTGGCCCATGAAACAGTGGAATCCACAGCAGAAGAAAAACATCTAACTTATATTTTGGAAAAGGCTTTACTTCAAACAGGTTTCAGTGGGAATTGTTGAGGAGGGATATTTCTTAGCCTTAAGCTACTTCTGCAGGAAAAAAATAAGCTGGTGATTTAAAAAGAGAGACTTCTCACATAAGGGGCAGATCAGGCACTATTGATATAAGCTTTGGTGTTATTTCTCCTGGAGACTTGTTCTAGTATTTTACTATCCAAAATAACCCTCGGGATTCAGTGCAGCCTGAGCATGTGGAAGCGTTCATTGGCACACAGAGCTCCAAGTTCAAACACATTGTACCAGCAAGGGCAGCTGCTGCTCCAAACTGGGGCTGTAACTCAGCTGACACATCAACAACTCACTGCTCAACAGGCCTGACGTCCCTCCTTCCTTTCTGCCCTTGCCCTGGCCTCCCTCCCCTCGCTTCCCTTATTTTTGTTTCCTTGGAAAAACGCTCTGGAGGGTCAACATGCAGGAACTGCTGCTTCAATAGGTGCCAGCCAAGGCAATGATTTTGGACAAACTCAAGGTAGAGAGGTAAAAGAGATGAAGCAATGGGCAGACTGCCAAAGATATCTAAATGCCTGGAGGTCTAGACAAGCACAGTGTGGAAATACAAAGGCACCTAAGCATTTCAGTTCCATGAGCGACTTCCACAGCTCTGTGAAAATCTGTAAGGACATTTGGGTTTCCTTGATCCAACCATCCTCCAGACCCACCTGTAACTTGGCTGACATGATTTTTAAACCTGACTTTTACTTTAATCAAAGGTGAACATCTTACCTGGAAGACTGGAGTTGAAACTCTTAGCTCCACCTTTCTGCCAGCTGTAACTCACCTCACCCTCCACCAGCCTTCAGCACTCAGCAGAAGAGCAAGACTTTTGCCACACTGGATTTCAGCCACCGCTATCGACCGCTTCCCCAGTTGACTCCTCCCTAAACTATAAAGAAGCAAACGAGAAACACAACCTCTCTCTCCCTAGAGCTGAGGGCCAAAACCAGTGTGTGTGTCTGGGTGTGGGGGTGTGTGTATTCCAGCATGGCAGATCTCAGATTCAGAAGGCAAATTCTCAATTTAAGAGATAACTGAAGATGCAAAGATCTTCCCAGACATTTACGCAACTATAGAACAAGAGGAGTAATAAGAAACCTGAACTGTAACTGCAGAAGTCCTTTGCCCTGCAACAGCTTTCATGCAGGTATTTCCCCAGCTGAATCCTCACCACATCATTCCCAAAACTTGAGCTTGTTTCAGAAAAGGAGCAGTAAGGCTGTTTCAATGAGATACTCCACATTCACATGCCCTTATGTGCTCAGAGAGCAGCTGAAACACCTCCCAGCATCTGGGGAAGCAAGTTTCAGGGGGAAAAAAAAAAAAAAAATTCCCATAAAGCAAACAACACCCACCCAACCTGGAATAGTGCCTACAGCTAAGCTCATGTCAAACAACTATTGCAAAGTTTCTCTTTCTAGAGAAAAGATGGTACTTTGCTTTCTGGGGAAAAAATTGTTTTAGCATTTTGAAAGGCTCATTAAGCTTGCAGGTGTTCGGGGATGTCTTGGCTCCAGCACTGCAGTGAATCTCCCACACTGACTCTTCCCTTGTTGCTCAAGTGCTGAATTCAAGCTTAAATTAGGGAAGTTAGATCATGTTGTACATGGAGACGCTGGGAGAAGAGGTGGATGCCACGAGGACTGCCACAGAGGTGCCCTCATAGTGAGGTCCATTTGGACACTGACGGAGGAGACAAAGGCACCCAAGAAATCACGTGTCTTGTCAAAGCAGCAGAGGGCATTTCAGCACAGCAGCCAGTCCCACCCGGCAGTGGGGAGCTGTAGGCCAGTGCTGAGGGGAGGCATCTTATAGCAGGGATTTGTGTTGGGACTGAAGTGACATTTTCCCTCCAATCTAAGTGACAGGAGCAAAGACCAGCATTTTCACAGTGGCTAATCCATCACTGGCAGGTTGGTTTTACTCAAGACCTGTTCAGAGAGATTTAATTGCTGCCTAAAAAACTTTTAATTTCTTCAAGTGCAGCCATTTAAAACATCTTCCCTTGAACTGGCATTTCTGGGCTCTGGCAGTGGGGTTTTTTTTACCCCATCAACAAGAACTCTTTCATCCTCAACTCCTCCATGACAGGCACATTTACCTACATGTTAGCTCAGAAAGACTCCCAAGGCAGACTGAAAAGGGTTCAGTTGCCTAAACAAGGGTTTCTAGCACCATTTTAGGTGCCAGACTCCCAGCTGCTGTAACAGAAGGCTGTGCATCTCCGTGTCCTGGCTCATCTGTGCCAGCACATATGGACATGTCTCATCACTGGGGACAGCTGAAGGGGCCCAAGACCCTGATAACCAGGGCCTAGCCTGCTCCTTCCATGTCCTTCACAGCCCAGGCAGGCAGCATTTATAATCTACCACTCCTTCCCGAAGCATTTCTTTTGTGTGTAAAATATCCCATGTGCACTAAACTTGAAGTTTGGAAATGTCTTCTGGCAGCCCCAAACCTGTCACCCAGGCAACTTATCATAAAATATGGTAAAAATTACTATTGATACTGAAGACAGAGATCATAATTTGTGACCTAAGTATTTGGGGGGAAAAAAGGCCATTTGAAATACGTAAATATTTGAATCCTAAAGCATAAGAGTATGAAAATATAATGGAAAGGGGAAGGATGAGGCAGCAAGCTTTGGTGAATATCTCCCTGCATTGCTATTAAAGTCTGATGCGGAGGCAGGCATCTTCAGCAAACAAGCTGTCAAGCAGGCTTCAGTCAATCAGCTCCATAAAGAGAAGAGGATTCTGGATAGAGCTAGCTGCAAAGGCTGGCTCTGAGCATATATATCCCTTGCTGTGCCATCCATCAGTCAGACTGGAATTTTCCAATGTGATCAATCATAGGCTTGATTTCAGGTGCCTTTCTGAGATGCTTCAAAACTCAATTCCCCCACAGACCCTTAAAATAAAGCTTCAGGAAAACTATATAGGATCTTCTTGAGATCTCAAGCTGGACATCAAAAGGACAGGCATGTAGGATCACCAAACCATTTTTACAGCCTCACCTGAAATCCTCCTTTAGACCCTGACATACACACTTAGTGCTTCTAACAAGGGAAAACTGCAAACCAAACCACAGAATGATCTCTAGGAAGCACATTGTAGGATACCAGTAAGTCAGATGTGCTGTCACTGCTTTAGTGTCATTTCTGCATTTGTGGCTGATGAGTCTGATAGATTCATCCACATAAACCCCCATATTATTTCATCTCATCCGTAAACAGTTTTGAAGCAATTGGGAGCACAGTTAAAAGGAAGCTGTCCCTCACTACCCATTTTTGTCTTTCAAGCATTAACAATGAAATTCAAATTTATGTCAAGTATTCATACAAAACAAATAGACTCCTTACAGCCTTAACAAACAAAACAAGAAAAACAGAGGAATGTTTATCTTAAATTGTTAGGACTACTACAAAGCATTAAGTTTATGCTACTACCATTTCTGATCTCTTTATTTCCCTTTCACCCAGCCCTTTATTTACCTTGAATCCCCAAAGGACTAATATTGCCTCTCAATGCTGGCACATGATGGTACCGGTGTGGCCTTGAACTCCTGTACATCCAGTGGTACCTGCCAATTTCCATTTCTGGTCTGGTGATCACTGCCAATTTTAGGTGGTAAAAAGTCAGTGTCACCAGCAAGTTTTAGTTCAGTACTTTCAGTCATTTAACTTTAAAAACAAGAGCCCAAAAAAACACACTGTAGTTTCATAACTGAAACAACATAACCTTACAGACTAAGGGAGAGATTAGGAGGGATGATCAACAGGGAAATGCTCACACAAGTGTTAAGAAAGGTTGAATAGCTGAAAGTCCACCTAGGATTTGAGTTAAAACACATAGGGAAGGGCTTTCTATTCCTTACCCCCACCCACTCTAATGTCTCCCTCTCTTTGTCCATGACAAAAAGCTCTGCTCCAGAAGTAAAGGAATGTAAAGTCATAGAAAATCACATTACCTGTTTTTAAAAAATACTCTAATGCTGTCAAAGAAAAAGGCTATTGCTTTATGTCTAGGTAGGGCAAACACAAAGGTTTGCTCTGATACTTTCTTATATTAAAAAAATAAAAGTTTGTGGGCTTTATTTCACATAGGCTCTGCTCACATCCAAAAATCTGGACCAAGTGTGTTAAAAACTATTTGTCCCAGGTTCATGACCAAGAAGAGCAGTCCTGCTTCTCCTTGTCTTTTCAGAGGAAGCCCAGCAACAAGACCCCACATGCGGTAACTCACCTCACCCACTCACACACTCTTTGCACACTCATTGGCACAGGGTTTCTGTGCCCCTGAAAGAGACCACTGGGGAAACAGCATCAAAGCACTTTTGAGCCTACATGTCCCCCATTGGTACCCCTATAGCCTTGTCAAAGCTGTCAGGGTGAGACAGCTTTTATTCCAAATGCACCAGGGTCCCCCTCTGCAGTGGCTAAATGAGAAAGCAACCATCATTTCTGGCTGAAGCAAATCCAATTCAGCAGTGTTTGGGCACGTGGAGAAAGTGAAGGTTGTGGGGATGAAAACCCTATCTACTGTAGACCAGATTAGAGACAAATTTCAGGGGGTAGGAGAAGTAGAAATGCCATAAATTTCTAGCCTTTGAGGGGCTCAGAAGGTCCTGGACCTGGTCCCTCTCTCATGCGGTTTTGCTGTTTGTGCAGTGAGGAGCTTGGCACAGCCGTATTTGCATATGTCAAGAGGACAAAAAAAATCTTGGCCTTGAATCCAAATGTTGGATCTAGAGATTTAAACCAAGAATTTGTTCATCTTCTTTATCAGCAAATGAACTCCAATACTGAAAGAGTCTTTTAGGTTTTGTACATAAATTTAGTATCAATAGCTCTCTAAAGGATACTTTGTGGCTTAGTAATTTTCCCCTCTCTGAATCTCACACACAAACCAGCAAGCAGATGTCAGTAAACCTTCCACAGAAGACATTATTCCGTGTTGTATGGCTTACTCTTCCTCTTACTTGTCTTAGGAAAGACAAGTTCCACATCTTATGAGCATAACAAAATGCAAAATGTGTTGAAAATACTGGTCAAAAATGACTGCACACTCTCAGGATGATATCATCTTCTGCTCAGAGAGGAACAATCCTGCTTGTGAGATCACAAGGAATGCCACAATAATTGAATTGGATATAAAATGGAAATGAAAATTCTTCGCTAGCACTGCATACCTCCTCTCCTCTGCCTCCCCAATGTCTGCGCCCTGCCTTTTTGAAGCTACTTACTGGACACAGGTAAAAGATTCAGACTTTAAAAAAAAAAAAAAAAAAAAAAAAAAAAATTAAAAATAACCAGCTGCAAAGACTTCCAAAAAGAAAAGAATTCTTCATTTGCACTGCAGCAGCATCTAAACCAAACCTTTGACATCAAGATTTTATCTTACTAGCTTGAACCCACAGTTTGAGATTTCTCCTGCAGTGGCCACAAAAAGCACTTGTTCAGAGCAGCAGAGCAGGCAGCTCCTTTCCTCCCTTAGCCTGGGGGAACACTGGTGAAGTCACCTGTCTGCTGTGGTACAAATATCAAACCCTGAAACACAGAGACAGCATGTAGACTTTGTAGCATCATTTCTGTAAATGAAAATATTCTATGGAGTTGGTTTCTTTAATTAGCAGTTTCTGGTTTTGCAGTAACAGGGCTCCTTTCATTAGGAGGCAGTTCAAACTCCATAAGGAATCTCAGTTTTCCCACTGCTCTGCAGAGACACTTAGCAATGGCTATTTGGTAGCCCTTAATGCATGCCCGGCACGACCTCTGAAGATGAAGAGAATCTCTGGGTGACTTTGCTGGGACCCGCCCACTCATGTAAAATCAACACCCAGTCAAAAGCTCCCTGGGCTTCAGTGGCATAACAACTACTGCACACAGTCTGTACCCACTGGAATTTAACTCTGTACCCCGAATAGTTGGGAAGGAAACAGGCTTAAAGGGCTTCTTTACCTTTTGCTTTTTGAGGAACTAACTGCATTAATTGCATTCCCTGGTCTAGGTTACAATACCCTTCACCCACAGCCAAGCTCCCATGGCTCGAGGCCTCCTGTTGGAACCAGGTTGTCCTCAATCCTGCACAGACACACCAGCTACAGAACTGACAATGTTTTCATGCCACACCACGCAGGCACACGGATGGCGACCATGGTGTTCAATATTCATTGCGATGAATCATCTTGCATGCCCGTAATAAAAATTCACAGGGCTCAACATCCACATGCTCACTGCCTTTATAATAAGGTTTTAGAGGAAACAGACAGTTTTGACATTTATCTGTCTCAGCTGATGAAGCAGTCCATGGGAGCAAAGAGAGGATGTTGTTTCATCATTGATGGTCTGGTGATGAATACTGGACAAGGAGGAAGGCTGGCCAGAAAATGGGGAAGGGTCAGAGTAACTGAAGGAGACCTTCCCCCCTCTTTGCTTCCCTCTTTAGCCTCTTTGCTCCTGCTGCAAAATCCACTGTGCACATACAGTGCCATCTGGGTTTCCCCCACCCCCCGTTACCATATCCCATGGCACATATGTCTAGGTTTTTTGCTTTCACGAGGTTGTTCAGATCAGTAGGAGTACATTCTCCGAGTATTTTTCAACCCCCTCCTATTTAGAAACCAAATCCTATTCATTAAAACCTAAATCACTAAGCCTGCCAAATTATTATCCCCAGAATATCGCATGTCCCAGATTCTCCCTGGGCTGGACCTCTCTTCCTACAGTTGTATTCTTCAGGGACTTAGAGCAGTTATTGTTGTCAGTGGATCTGAAACACTAATCAGCGGCTTGAAATGGGGAAAAATATGCAGCATACTAAAAATCTTTGAATGGCTTGACAGCTCTGATACCACTGTGTGAGTCTACCATTAAGTGGGTACCTTAGAAATTTTGGTTGATGATCATAATACATATTTTAAAAAAACCCTTTTTTTTTCAATTTGTTGTAATGAAAAATACATCTGTGATGTATCAAAATGTCATAAGCTCACTGTGTAAAAATAACTTTCCTAAAAGTGAAATAGACTGCATGACAATCCATTCCTTTCTCATGTGTTTAAATAAAGCTGTAAAGTGCAACAGCTGTACAACTGGGTGTAATAGTGTAAGAAAAGAAAAGTATTTTCTTTATATTTTGACTAGTATATGCTTATCTATTTAGAGCTTAAAAGCTGAAACATGGCTTCATATACCATGAGAATAATAAAGCTCACAGCTATTACTGAGCACGAGATCTTCTTTTATCAAGAGCACATAAGCAGGGAAGAGCCAATTAAAAGGGACCTTTAGTACAGCTGCTCAAATTGGTCTCCATTATTCCTCAGCACAGCATAGGCAATCTGAACATCATATGTATTCATATAGACAAACTACACTCTGGTATCATGGTTTTCTTCTATCCCATGTGTAATTGGTGAATTCACCATGGTCATCCACAGTTGGGGTTTATTTTCTTTTTTTTCTTCTTTTTCTTTTTTATTAATTTTGCAACTTGGTAGTATTTCTCACAGTTAAGTGAAAAGGGAAACTTCTTGTCTCTGTTAATGTGTATCAGGATCTATATCCTTCACTGCTGATGCAAAACGGCATTTCGCTTTTCTTATTTATTCCACCTCAGTAAATCTGCCTGCCCAGTCCTCACATTTTGATTTAATTTAATGCCTGCAAGATAAACCCTGTCATTTGTAATAATTTTTAAACCTTCATCTTTAAAATGCATCCAATCTGTCCTGCAGCCCTGCAAAGTATCTGTTAAACATTTTGCTTCAGCTTTCATGGTGTTCTCCTCTGATAAGGGCTGCTGGTACACAGCATAAAGCTGACTTATTTCTTATCTCCATCAACATGGGGGTTGTTCCAATTCCAATTAAAAAAACTGGGGCAGCAGCCACTCATCTGGGCGCAGAGAAACAAATGTCAGATAAACACGGAATCCATCAGCTGCGTAGTATCACTGCCTGAATCATGAAAATAGGTAAAAGATAGAAGGGGAATTCTATACAGTTTAGCAAACTTTAAGAATCTAAATAATTTTCAATCATTTTAATTTATCAACCAGTAATTATTCATAAAGCACATTAGCTTGTGCAAATTGTCTCAGCTACACTGCAGTCCAAAATAGCTGGCTGTCCACATCTGCCACAGAGATGGGAAACACAAACCAATACCTGTGTGACACCACCGCTCACATACGACTGCTTCAGGTGCTCAAACTGAAAACAGACCTCACTGCTCATGCCAAGTGCTCTGGAAGCATTGCTCTCCAGTGTTCTCCCAAGTACCGGCAGCCCGGTACACAGACAGCATGTAGTCCTAGCCCAGCTTCCTCCAAGTGTTTATTCCACAAAACTGCAGTACATCAAGAAGGTCCTTGCATTGAAAACACACCCCAGAAACATGCAGTTTAAAATTCTGGTAAAGGGAAAAAACCTCTTAGCTTAAAAGTATGATTTGCTATTAGTTAAATGCAGATACTTTCCCCAGAACCTGGCAGTGAAAAGCATACAGGGTGTGAACTTGAATACCCAAAGCAGAATGCTCATCATCTTCCCTTGCTCAGACTTAGCAATTGCAGCATCTCCCAAACCCCTCCAGATGATGGTTTATCTCCTTAGGCTTTGCAATTAATTTCTAGAAGAAAGAGTTAAAAGACCCTGTGATAGCACTTCAACTGCTTCAAGCTGTGGCAGTTGCCTTGAAATCACTGGATCTAGGGCATCTCATAAAGGATGGCCATTACCAAGTCCAGGTGGGATCCTAGAGGGAGAAGTAAATGTTGCAAGGCTGGCAAGCATGTGAGGCATAACAAGAGTTCTGGTCCAGACTAAACGGAGGAGTCATCTTCTGTTTTATACCCCAAAATGAAGCAGCAGCATTTCCCTGCAGGTTTCTTTACACAGAGAAAAAGCCCATTTTCCTCCCTGGGAGCTGCTGGTAAAAGAGTCCTTTTGAAACATTCTGACATTTGAGAAGTACCTGATGCCTGCTGAGCCCATCTGAAAACCCAACTGGTCTCGACAGATTTAGCACTTTGGAAAATCTGCCCCTCAAAACCAAATACGACTCCTCCATGACCACTTCACAGCAGTAACTTTATAAGGGAATCTGGTCTATTTGTTTTACTATAAAAATTAGGACTGTTTCAGCTTTCTGCACTTTATTTGATGTGAAGCATATTGAGAATTTAAGTGAATATACAGAGCATAATGTGAGAGACCATGTGTTACTTTCAGGAATCAGAGGACCGGCAAGAACAAAGCCTACAAGTGTTACATACATACACCTGTGTAACAGATCCAAAGCAGAAAATTATCATAGAAAACCTAGGAAATGGTGGTAACATTGGGATAGGAGGCTCCCTTGCTTGCATTCGATGAAAGCAACAGATCAACCACCTTGACTTGGAAGCAGATTTACTGTTCTACATGTTGTGCTTTCATCCTTGCCAAAACAAAAGGGAAGCCATAAACTCATCATAAACACACTCAGCAACACATTTTGTTTTGCACAGCTGCTAATGCATACAAATAACTTTCTTTAGTATTTATTGTAACATGAATTCCATCGGTTTAAAAGGAGCTTGTCAATCAGGAGAAAGAATTGCTGTAATTTTTGAAGAATGATCAGTTCAAGGTGGTTTTATAGTCAATCTATCCAGGACATTTTGTACATTAATTACTCAAAATCTGCAGTAAGGTGGGTTATTGTCCACATACACTAATGGCTTTCAGAGTTTAATCTCTCATCAGTGGACCTCCTTTTGTGAAATCCCTAAGGGATTATGTAGTACTGTGTCTAATCACTTGACAAATTTCATTTACTTGAAACTGAAGCTCATTTTATATGAAGTGTGTAGCAGAAGTCAGATTCAAAGTAGGAAAACAAAATCTGTTACTGGACAGTACCAGGATTTATCATGTTTATATCTGAACTGCTTAACAATCGATGAAAGAATTCTGCTTGGGGAAATGCATTAGTTGTTTATCATCTGCTTAAGCCTATGAGATACCAGATGAGATACTCAGATTGCTTATAAACGATACACAACAGGTTAAAAAATATGACTCAAGTAAAAAGAGAGGAAATTTTAAAAATTTTGTTACTGTAGTCTACTACACTGAAGAGGAACGGCTATTTGACATAAATTATACGACACAGAAACAAAATATCCCTTGCTGAATTTACGATCTGAAGTTCAGCGCTCCAAACCAACCAGAATCACCTGTGAAGCTGGGATGGCTGAAGCACCTCTCTTTCTGCATTGCCATCTCCCTACCACAGAACCATTACCATGGAATTGTTCTCTCCATTAAGCAGCAATTCTCAGTGATTAACACATCCTGAAATCTAATGTTGCAAAACTCACTGCATTGTTCCCCCTTATCATAGTGCAGGCAGATCTCTACTAAAGTGCAATTTGCCAGATGACACCATAGAAAAGGAATTTTAAAAATAAGAGTAGTATTTGGCATCAAGCTCACTACACGACGGTTGTGTGACATTATAATGTATTATAGGTTGCTATAACCTAGGTCTCCCACACTGCATTGCAAAGCCTTGCTACATGGCTAGTCCCGATGAAAACACCAGATTACGGCTCTGAAAACAACAACCACACAGACACACGCTACCTCTGTAAACCAAATTAACCAAAATCTGTCAAAGATGCAGCAATAACAAGACTTCTTTAGCAAGCATCATTTCGGGTAGGGTTAGGACAGATTCAGAGCAAATACAGACACAGACAGAAAGGTTGATGCTCTATTAATTTGTTGTCAAGCCATGCAGGAAAGGACGGCTGAAAGCCCGAAGATGCAGTAATGATTGTTTAAGAGCTATTTGAAAAAGTGACAAAACTGGCCTAAACCTCTTTAAGCCCCCTGAATGAAAAGATTTAAACAGGCTATTGTTAGACCCCTGGGTACCTTTTTTCTCTTGGCTTTGTTCTGCATTTTCCTCCGCTGCAGTTTCCATGGCTGGCTTCATACCATCCACCAAAAATGCCGCCCCCCCTCCCCCCCCAGCAAGCACTTTTTCTCTTCGCCTCCTTTCTCACTCCCTTCCGTCTCCTATTTACAGCGGCGGTGATTGAGCGGCTCTGTTCTCCCCTACAGTAGATTACAGTCTTTTCCAAAATGCCAGAAAAGTCTTGTCAGCTTCAATTTCGCTCCTCTGACTGGTCCACGAGAAGCTGTGCCAGCTCGCTCAGCTATACGTCACCACGGTCCCCAGCTATAAAATAGCCATCCTGAGGCTCGGCTTGCCACACCGTGGGGACCAGCATCACCCGCTCGCGCCCCCTTCCTCCTGCCCTCCGCTCTTCCCCTCTTTCCCCGTCTCCCAACAAATGTTAATCGATTCTGCGGGCAGTGAATGGATTGGTGGCATCGGGAGGGGAGATGCAAGTGAGAAAGAAAGGAGCCCCCCGGCCGCCGTCTCTAAGGGGAGTGCACGCCGGCACACAATCACAAGGCTCCCTTTCCCATGGGACCTTGTTATTATGCTTTGCATTTTGATTTATTCCACATGCCCTCTGCTCTTTCAAGGAGTGGGGGGTGATGGGTCTGTTCTCTCTGTTTGCTTTCTTTGCCGAGAGTTCCGCTCACCCACGGCAAAAGGCTGTGAGAGAAGCATACAAGCAACAGTGGGCATATATGTATGTACATGGAAATTTAAATTCTTTGACTCGAAAGCACAATGGAAAAAAAAAAATAAAAAAAATCCAAGCAAGGAGACAGGAAGCAAGCTCAAGCGACCTAAAATGCACGTGCAACACTTTAAAGGATAAAATGTTTAAGAAAACACAACTTGGGCTTTAAAAGGAGGTCTGCCACTAGAGCCCTAAAGCCATGCTTGGGAGTGAGCACAGAGTTGCTGTTCAGCATGTTTGATCACTCCCCTAAATCCAGACAGACTGCAGTGTGATCAAATAAGCTGTACTTGGGAGCAACAAACCCAAGACATGCCAACGTTGCACTGCCTGAGGTGACTTTAGGTGTCCCCAGCCCGCTCCTGTGCTGGGGAGCCACAGAGCAGGGCAACACCACATAGGGGTATTGTTCCCCTCCCAAAATCCGGGACAACTGACACATTTAAGGCTGTACTGAGGCTAATTAACCTTGCCTGTCACTTTGCTTGTCTCAATGCCTCACAGTGCAACACACCACACAGGGCACAAGTGCCCAAAGGCACCCCTTTGTGTGTGTAGGACTGTGGAGCAAGCAGGGAGTAATGGCCTTTGTGGTCCAGCCACTGCAGCCAGTTCTGCAGCCCGCAAGGACGCCCAGTAGATTCAGCAAATGCTGGGGATGTTAAAACCTACACCCTGCATGTTCCCTAGAACAGATTCAAACAGGAGAGTGGGAAGAGGGAAGCAGTCCAATGATTTGTAGCTGCAATTTAGTCTCTTCTGGTTGAAGTTACTACACCCACAATTTTGCTGTGCATTTTTATTTCTAGATGCCTAGTGAAAAGCACAAAAGCCCTCAGACCCAACCATTAGAGAAAGTTCCCTTCTTTAAGAAATTAGTGCACAAACCCTCTTCTCTCACCACAGCTAACACAGCTGTTATTTTGCTTGGGGCATTATTGCTCAGACTTCAGGCTTCAGCACAGCTGCCAGGAGGTCTTGGACATACCCTAAGGTTTCATATCACAGCATCAAAACTTGATGTCAAGCATTTGCCTAAAATGTTTCCTTGGAGTCCAGGAAGAGTCTGCAGTTGAACTCCCACTGCAGCAGACCGCCCTATAAGCAGGAGGAAGCTAATTTGTAGATGGCATGAAGTATCCTCAGGAGTCAACATGGGGCAAGGGGTTGGGTTCCTGAAGGTAATCAAATCAGTAGCCACAGCAGAGACCTCAGCCCAGGTGGCAAGGCATATTGTCCAATCTTCCTCTCCAGTGCTCAGACAGCAATCCATACACAGATTGAAATCCTTCCCCAGCAAGACCATGCACTGCAAACACACTCCAGGAAAGAATCAGCTGAAAGGTGAAAGCGTGGGTGATGAGTTCATTATATTCTTTTAATCATTACTAAAAGTTGTTGGTGAAATGATTATACAAAGAAAAGGTTCTACAAAGAGTGTTTTTTTTCCCCATTAAACATCAGTAAGACTGAAAATCCATACCAAATACACCCTCCTTGCTGAAAGTCACACAAATTTTAGTCATTGGTCAAAGCAGTTGATTGCTTCTGACATAAAATTATCTTCTTGGAATGCCTCATTGTGCAGTTGGTACTTCTGCCACAGTCTAGATCTCTCTTTCTTAATCATCTTTGCTTTTAGACTGGAAGGTCTAAAACTTAAAAAGGTTGCAACCTCCCTTCTGACTACCCTAAGTTACAAAAGGCCTGTTCATAACCTAATTCAAGTGGTGTAATATCAATGCACTTATCAGTATAAATACACAGAAAATACACACATAATTTGGAATTTCCTTTATTTAAACAGAAAATACATACCTCTGCTTACAGACTGTCCCTGGAGGAAACCCATGATTGTAGATCTCCCCTCTTTACTGGTGAGACCTACTCCTTCAAACAGCTGCACACCTTCCTACTGGTGAGCAGAATTTGTTAGGCAGGCTCAGGACTTCAGAGCTGATGTTTCAGAAACCCAAACCTAACAGGCTGGGAGATTATTTCCTCGACTCTACTCCCAGGATAACCCCTTTCCCAAACAGGCAAAGAAAAATCAGTGCACAATACCAGAATCAACTTAACAAGAACTTGAACTGAAGACTTCAAAAACCATCAAGGCCAACTATTCAGAAGCATTAATTCTGCCTACTAAATCATCCTCTGAAAGCTTCAAGTGATACATGAGTGTAAAGTTCTCTCCCCTCCCTTCTTACTATTTATGTATGATAGGTTTTAAGCACTTATCATCCTAAGTAATTTCTTGATTTTCAAAGTTCTGCACCATAACTGGTAAATACAGCAGATAAAACAAACTGTATGATTTCCTCCAGTGCTAACATGGGTGCTGATCTTGTGCTTCAAGCATTAATCTCAGCCAGCAAGTTGTCTCATTCAATGTTCCCTCCCTTAAACAGATACATCCTTACATCTTTGTTGTAATATGTGATGAGACTGGAAGACATCAAGTTTATGCCTATGACAACACAGCAAAAGATTAAACCACAAAAGCAAAAATTAAAAAAAAAAAAAAAAGAAAAAAAATCTTTAAAGACTGATATTCAGCAAAAACCTGCTTGTACAGACCAGACTGATTTAGATAACCAGCAACCAGGGCAGGCAGCTAGTTACATTTGAGGAGTTCAGCCCAGCAATTTATTTGCAGAACAAGATAAAAGTGGAAATGAGGAGAGGGGCTGAGCAGCAAGGGTTTCTGCTGCTAAAGCACAGCTCTGAGCCTACTGCCAAACCTCAGGATGAATAACAGCAGAGGAAAGTATGTGAAGGCACTACAGACCAAGTCACATTCACTGCAAAGTAGTTTTTAAAAAAAGGCTTAAATCTATTTTATCTAGGTTTAAAAAAAACCCAAAACCCAAACCACACATTTAATCATTTTGCTCAGTCAATTAAAATAGCACAACTGCAGAAGTTAAAAAATATATTAAAAACCCCATTCTGTTCATGCGCCAGTTCCTTTTGAACATCTATCTTTAATGTCACTGAATCTAGTTTACATTCCTGAAGGCTGAGAAGCTCTACCATAAGCTACAGCAAATTCTTCACAAGCTTTCAGGAGATGAATACACACTTGCCATTTCTACAAAGGCTTCACAGAGCTGTAATAAAGAGTGTTCTCACATAGCTGAAGAGCAGTTTCAGATTGTCTATGTGATCCAAGACTCAGAAGTTAAAATACAGAGATTGTCCCTCAAACAAGACTGACATATAGTCCAAACAGCTAATTTTAAAGACAACTTGCAGAATACCTTTTTTTTTTAAATATGTAAGAGAAAGAACAAATACATGTGAAGCCACTTGGTGCAATGTAATTGCTTGTGTTCAGCTTTAAACCAGTTACCAAAGACTTGCTTATAAAACCCAATCCAAATACTTATGCAAAAGCAGGCAAACTTTCCATGTGGATAAAATCAAAGCATGACAACAAGTTTTCAGTTGTGCAGCAGTCATTTATCAGGCAAGTACTTGAAAAAAAAAAAAATTGGGGTCCATTCTTTCAGACATACTAGGTTAGTAAGAAAATGACATCCAAATTAATTAACAAATAACAGTGGGAAATCCCTGCACTTATACCACAGCATAAAACACAGACATGAGTCTGCACTGCACTTAGGGGTCTCAATCTCAGATTTCTGTAAGAAAGAGCAAAAACAAAGTCTTAAGCATGGATAGTGGTTACCTCTGCAGCCAAAGAAAATCACTGAGTTAACCAATGGAGCTAAGTCCAGGAGGGTAAGCAAACCTTAACAGTGTGAAGATGCCAGTGCTGTGACTCCCTTAACGAAGCCTTGTGAAGATGTCAGTGACTGCTGCCAAGCTAAATGCCTGGTGGCAAGCAGCAGGCAAAGGAGATGTCACTCAGCTGTTGGGTTACATACAGGTCTCTGTCCAGCCTGCCTGTTTCCAGCTGGACCACTGCAGTTACAGCCACTGCTGAGAATCAAAGGTAATAAACAGCCCAGATCCAGAACATACACCAATAGCTAACATACAGTTGGAATACAAAGAAAGAAAGAAAAAAAAAGCCTTAGAAAGTGAATAGATGGTTCTACATGGCTTTTCCAGTAGCTAGGTCTCATCAAGTTCTCGTCTCAAAGACAGCTCAGATTGCAGAGATGTGAAGTCTACCAAAGAAAAAAAGCCTGGAGAACTATAATGAAAGTCACAATGAAAGAAAATGTTGATGTGTTCTTAAGCAGGTGGGAGCTCCATTTCTGCTTATGAAAGGCAGTCAACAGCACAGAAGGAAATAAGTAATTTTAAAAAGCGCTGGACTTTATTTATCTAATCTAAGGGCCTTAGTAACATTTTCCTGGGTGTAAGAAACTTGTATTAAAAAAAAATCTGGGGAAAATAATTCATAACTCTTGACAGACAAAATACAGGAACTCAACCATGCCAAAGACTTCTGAGGAAAGGCAATACAAATGGCAACAAAATAGGATACATTTGAAACTAAGCTGGAAGCAACGTCTCCTCTTGCATCCTTCTCCTGTGAGGCTGCCTGAAGCAGCACCATGGTTTTGGCAAGCCAGAAAGATACGCTGACAAACTAGAGGCCATTTAGACTATAGTACAAAGAGCACAGAAATACAGAAAATGAAAGCCAAGACTTCCTAGCATCTCCCCCAGAAAAAGCTTTCATTAGGCAAGTGTTCAGAGCTCCAGCTCCCATGGCTGTCTTCACCTTCTACTCCAGGTCCACAATTTTATGGCATAGTTTTCTACAAGTGTACTGCATGTCCAGTTTCAAATGCTTTAACATTACAATGAGGCAGCAAAACAAGGCTTTGAGTTACCCAATATCCATTCATTTTTCTCTTCATCAGTGGCAAGATCCTCACACATGACTAGTACATGAAGCCTTCAACAGTACTTCAAATGCTCTTCCAGAATTTTAAGGGCTACGTTTTTGATTTTGGCACACATAACCACCTTTTCTTGCTCCCTCTGTCCGTCAAAACTGAGAGGAGATTCTCAGCTATCATGCCTCTGCCTTGTAGTGCAGGAAAATAATATCCTCAAGTCTTTTTTCTTTGTTGCCTTAATTCTGCACCTTGAAGACAATCCAACATACTTCTGCTGTGAACCTGCTTCTCCAGTACTGTTGTCAAAGCCTACTGCCATCTCAGAAAACTAACTAGAGCTTCTGAATACTTGGACATACTGAAATAGCATCCTAGATATTTATGTCACACTTGCCAGCACTCAAGCAGAAGTGCCTCTTGTACTTGCAGAAGAGCTATTTCTGCCAGCAATTTAGAAGGCAGCAAAGGTATCATTATAATATACTCCTGTTAATACAGCTGCCTTATCTCAAAACACAAGAGCTTGAGGGGCTACCTGTTGATTTTTTTTCTCTATCTATAAATAAATGTCACTGAGTTCAGCCTTGACACAAACTTATCTTTTTGCTCCACAAAGTCAGATTTAATCAGACAATCCTCTCTTAACTTTACATCCAGTTCTGATTTTCAAAATTGCCCTCCTACTCTTTGCATAGACTTCAGCATCCCACCTACAATCTCATCTATTCAGTGCTCGTTTTGTTCTTCAGTCTTGGCTTCAGTCCAGTCTTTTCACAAAGCGTGGAAAAAAGCAGGAAAATAAAAAGAAGTGCAAAACCCTACAGCTCCCCAAAAAGAAACCAGGGGTGCTCATTATAGAAGGGTACCTCACACTGTGCTGTGTACTGGGGCTACACATGGGGAGGGACAAGGATGAAGAATCCTCCTAGAATGTCACACAGGATTCCACGCGCAAACCACAGATGTAGATATGTGTATGTACACAAGCAGAAAACACGTCTGTGTGCATATTCATATGTACATGAAGAAAATGCATACGATTATATAAATGTTTTTACTGAACTGTAAACCATGTGAGCACCGTTGGAACCACTGTGAGGAATGCATACTACTTTACAGAGTCATGCAATAGGTATTCAGTTTGATAGCGAATGCAGAACCATCCCAGTGCTACAGACTGCTACAGACCTCTCCAGCTCAAGGTTTCAAGGCCAGGAACCAAGTTACCCAAGATCAGACTGGAGTTTGCAATAGAGCTAAACCACGCCTTGTGAGCACCATTACCTGTTTGCCTCAGTACCCTGGGCTGAAAAACTGGCCCCACCAGCCCGAGGCTCTGCCATACATTGCTCCTAGACCCACTCATAGATTGTTGGGCAGTTGTGTGTCAACATTTTGAAATGCCCACCTAACCCAACAGTCAAAATGTTGACGTACAAGAAAGCTTCAAAATAATGACTGGTATGAGGTACTGAAATTCATTGTTTGAAGCTTCAGCACCCTGTAAGTCACAATGACTGTAGCTGTTTCCCTGAGACAGAAAATTCCCATTCCAGTGTAATTAAACTATACTTTGGGAAAGATCCTGGACTAGTTCTGTCATGCAGTGCTGGACAGCCTGTTGAATTGCAAATATAGTTTCTGTTCACACATAAGAGACTAGTCATGAAATCCTCAGTTAAGACACTAACGAAAGGGTCCCCAATTAATCATTGTATTCTTTGCAACAGCAGATATCCTCATTAGGAAAGCAGCAGGACATTAACAAGTCCCACGTTGAGAGTGTCCAATTAACTCATCAACTAAATATGTGCCAAGCAACTTCTCCGGTCTAGCTTTTCCAGTCCCCACTTTCCAGCTGCAGCGATTGGGATCCCAGTCATGTCTAAAGTAGTGGCTCTTTTGCTCTTTGCAAAGCCTTTGAGAGCGCCGCCGGTGAACAACAAACAACGGCCACTCAAGTGTTTCACAGGTCTTTCACTCGCGCCCATAAAAAGCTAAGTGTGCACTCAACGAGTTCAGCACAATTAAGAAAAAACCCCCACCCCTCTACCTTTATAAACAGGGAATGACTTAACCTGCTAACAACGAGTGTGGTTGGAGCTCCGTCTGGATCATGTCATGCCTCGATTTTTGCCGTACCTCAGCAGTGGGTGATCCTGCATACAAAGTGAGCTCTTAGACAAAAGTGCTATAGGGTGAGTTAAGGACAAAGTAGCAGCTTTCAGCCTGGATTCCCAGATAGGCTGTCAAGTAAAATCCCTTGCCAGGGCAGGATTATTCCCTAGAGTATACATTTCCAACACTTTATCTCGCCTAATTTTCTAAGTGTCTCAAGCTTGGAGCCTTTCAATGTTTCGCGAGAAGAGCCATTCTGTGGCCCGGCAGGTTTTGAGGCTTGGCACAAAGGAGGGCTTGCACAAAGGCCAGGGTGCCGCTGCAGTCAGCGCAGAAGGAGCAGCTTCTCCAGAAGGAGCAGGGTCCCTGTCTCTGAAATGGCCTCCAGTCCTGCTGCCTGAAAACCACCCAGACTCTCTTTTGAGCTATCCCTAGTTATATCCCCATTTCTGTTTCTTTCCAAACATGACATTCACTTGTTTTAAACAGCTGAAAGGCATAATTTCTGCACTCTGTTATGACTCAGAGTGAAATTCATTTAGCATCTACTTTTCTTCATCTGTCCCTCGTATCATTCCCATCCCATTTTATTTCTGCTCTGGTTTTCAGCACATTTGTAACCATTTCTCTTGCACTCAGAGCTTCCCAAGTGTAAACACTAAGCATTCTCATTATGTGTTTCCTCTGGAGACCCTGACATTCGTTATTGAAAATGCCCCAGGCATTTTTTATTTCAGTAGTACTACAGACACCTCTTCCATATATATATCACTACTACTGATTCCTGAAGTAGTTATCTGTTCCACCTTTCTGCACCATTTGGAGAGGAAAAGAAAGGAATTAAGAAAGGGAGAAGGGATGGATATATTAAAACAAACCCTACAATTAAAACAATGAGAAAAGCACAAGGCAGAAACAACACCCAAGGCTCTGGCTAAGGTTCTTTCTTCGGTCTGTAAGAAGAACTCTGAGTGGAAAAAAACTTTACTACATCAAGTGTATGCTCACTGTCCTGAAGGTGACCAGAGGCATGTTGCTCAACATGGGACAGAGCTCCTCTCATTGCAGCTCAGAGACTTGCCCACAGGCTGCAGAAAAAGACCAAGCCATGCCCAGCCAAAATCACCCAGCCCAACTTGCCTGTTCACAAGTTTATTAGTACAGGGAAGAAACTGAAGACCAGCCACAGCTTTAAAAGTACTTAAAAATGCTTAATTCCAGCCATGGTCCTCAGAAACTAATTGTGTGTTTGAGTGTAGCAGATACTTCTACTGCAGACAGAACACGACCAGATTGCAAAAGCAATCAAAAGCCCATTTTCTTAGTTTAATTTGCCATTAGTACACTGCAGATTTATAGAGCCAAACAAACAAATATAACTAAATTTTCACTGCCATTTCAAACTGTTTCCAAGCAAATATCATAGCAACGTTATCAGATCATCAAGTTCACTCAATCCCAAATTCTCTACAATAAAACAACACTTACACATGTTTAAAGGAAAACAGAAAATGTATTCCTGAGTATCTCCCTAGTTCTGGACCAACAGGGTCCTGAGACAAACCCCATCATTTAAAGACCTTTTCACAACTTTAAGAGAGAAGGAAAAAAAATCAGTCAGTATTTAACAACTAGTGTTCTAGTGTTTAGAGATTTTTAATATATACTAAACACTGATGAATGTATTTATTTGAACCTCAAATACAATCATATAGATATGGCAACAGACTAAGTAGTATTTCACAGACTCCCTTCTGTTGCATAACTGAGAAGAAAAAAAGTCACGCCAGTTGCAGCATCCCCCATTTCCCGAGCTGAAGGCGACTCTTCACAGAGGGAGCTCAGCGCGGCGCCGCCAGTGAGCACCACTGCCCTGCACGCATCAGCAGCTTGGAAAAGAAGCGATGGAGGCCTTGTCACGGAAAATCTGTTATTTCAGCTTAAACTGCACTTCTAGGGAACAGAAAGTAGCTGCCCGTGTTGCACAGAGAGAACCCCCGGGCTCCAGGGCTGCGGGATGGGTGATGGTGGCCGGAGCTCGCACACCCTGGCAGCAGCAGCCCCTCCGCCCCGTCGCGGTGGGTGCCGGGGAGCGCCCCAGGACCCCGGCTGGCGGGGATGGGGGGTCCCAGGGGCCAGGGCAGCCGGCGCCCCTGGGAACCCGCCCGGCCCGGGCCTTCACGGGTGACCGGGCTCGTCAGCCCCATTCAGCGCCGCTCCCCGCGCACAATGCCCGCAGCCGCGCTCCCAGAGCACGGGCCTCCCCCTGCTCCCGCTTTTATCATCCTTCATATCTCAGCGATGACAGGCCTGAAAGGGCTTCTGATGGGAAATGTGCTTTGAATTAGCATATTTCCCCCTGCATACAATGGAGGCATTAAGCTGCTGCGTTTTGCAAGTCCAAACAAAAGCAGCCCAGGCTGTTTTTAGCATCACTGTTTGAAGTTTTATTCCCCTTCTCTCTCCCGAGTTGCAAGCATATTTAACAAATTTTCACTCTTTCTGTAAAGAAGGAAGCACGACTGATAAAATCTTATTATTTGATCGGTTTCAGACTTTAGAAGAAAAAGACAATCTTTCGATACTGCAAAGAGCAACACGGTGTCTGTGCACTGCTTCCACTGAAGTGCAGCTCAGGGTCCACCCCCCAGAGAGCTTGTGTGGCTGCCGTCAACACTTGCACGGACCCTGTCATCGAGGATTTCCGAACTCGAACACATTCACAGTAACCCAGTAGAAAGGGTCCTGTATTCAGCTCAGTTTTACCCCTGTACCCCGGGCACACTGTTGAAAATACCAGTTTTGAAAATGAGAAACGGAACCACTGTGCTGTAAGGAGAAGCAAAAAAAAAAAAAAAAAAAAAAAAAAGCGCCTTTCCCCCATCCTGGAATTATCCTTTGGTTTAACAGGAGAGCTGAACCTCAGAAGTACAACCTTTATGAAGTGGCTTCAACCTAGAAAGTGAATTTCTATTTGCCCAGAAAAAGAGGGCAAGAGGAAGGAGATGGAAATTAGTTCAACACAGACAGAAGAGGAGGAAAAAGCACTCGTGCATCAAAACATCTTTGGGCAACAGCTGCCAGGAGAAAAAAACTACCTCAGCTCAGTGTGTTTGTCTATAATTGCTCATTAACACAGTTGGACCATTAGGGAGCCAGTTTATGGCTTTCTTGGTAAAGAGGCATGTCTGCCTTCCTCCTACATTAAACAGAATTTTCTCTGAGAGGAAGGCATAAGATTACAAAGTCAAAATGCTTCTTAGAGGAAGGATTTGGTGGTTTGGGTTTGGTTCTTCTTCTTCTTTTTCTTCTTCTTCCCTCTCCCAAAATTTCCACAGTATTTATGTAATCTTCTATATGCGGCACAGCTAAGAACAAAAATCACACTCCTTAACAACATGAGATTACAGCAGAAAAGCAGAATGCCAATGAGATCCCAGGCAGGCAGCTTGCAAGTGAGGTGGATATAAAAGCTCTTCAGAAAAAAGCCTGGGTTGCAGCCTGCAGAAGGAGTCTTGTAGGAGAAATGTCTGCTTTGTTCAGACTCTTCTGTTCTGTTTGAGAAAATTTTCCTGAGGATGAGGATCCATTACTGCTCCTTGATTTCTTTTGCAGCAATGCTCAAGATACTCAACAGTGCAGGAGCACTTTGCTCTCAGCCATCCACTTCCACCCTGCCACATGCCAAGCGGCCCACGCAGCACCGCGTTCCTTCCCGCAGAGTGCCAGCCCCTGCAGATCTGCACAACCTGGCAGGAGAGGCATTTCACTCACTGACTTCCACCACAATGACAGAGCTCCCGGCCCTGGCACAGTACAGTGTCCATATGGCAACTGCGCAGCAGCGACTGAGGTCTGACTGTAGACATCCTCCTCCCTCCGGCAGGGACCCTCCCTTCTCACCACAAGGTCCTCTGCAACACAGCATCTACAGACCGAGGGTCTGACCCCTAGTGACTCACACTCTTCTCTGATGCACCAGCTCTGCCAACTTGACTCCCAGGAAAGCTTTTTCATAGTTTCCAGTAGCCACAGGTTCACTTTTAGTGTGTTTGTTCAGGGGCACAAAGGAATCCGGCTGGAGAGGACTACACATTATTTGGCAGTATTTCTCTACCACCACATGAACATTGCCTTTAAAGGCTGGGCTGGACATGTGTTTTCCCATGCTCTGAGGCATTTCACAACTTGGTACCAAAGTAGTAGACAAGGCTGCCACATGTTAGCACAGGAAGGTCTAATGTCAAAGCAAAAGAGAAGGGACTTAAGAGGCCCTTCAGAGGCCTTCATTAGGTCATTAACAGATGGGTGAGAGTAACAAAGCAGTCTAGGCAGGAGAAAAGAGGAATTAAAGACCAAAATGGAGACTGTTTTTCTCACTCACACTGGAATGAGAACTTCACTTTGTAAGTGCTCCTTCTGAGATGACTCCTTTGGAATAAAATGCCACAACAGAAAACGAAATAAAATAGATCTCAGCTCCATTCACATAGAATTCTCCTTATCTCAACCCATGAGACTTTTGCTACATTTTCTCTGCATTACACAGCTGAGGAGGGCACCTAATGTCTAGCCAGGGTCAACCCACAACAGGTGGTAAGAGATCTGACCACTAGAAAGGTCCAGTAAACTCAGCAATGAGATTTTATGCTACTTAGGGATGAATGTCTATCAAAAGAAACTTCAGGTAAAACAGTGTCATAACTTTGAATTTAAATCAAGGAAAGAGAAAGCTGAGAAAAAAAGCCCTCCACTTATTTAGAAATACTATGTCTCACCTGCACAATTTCTCTTCAGCATCTTGGGGTGTGAAGAAGAAAGGAAGTGAAAAAACTCAGACCAGGGTAAACCAATGCCTTTCACATTGCTGACACTCAAAGGGACATGATCACAGCACTTACCAATCGAGGAAATATTCTCAAATTTCATTTATTCTTCAGATTCACTGGATTCAGACCAAGGATGAATACAGAGCACATGCCGCCATCCGCTGTGGTGTTCTGGCACAGGGCAGCACCCTGCCAACAAAGACACCACTCTTCCTTTCAGAGAGCCCCAGAAAGAGCGCTCTGTGTTCTCATGTGATGAGGCAGGCTTTTACAACTTGGATCACTACAGGGTATTGAACTCTGACGGTCTGCTTACTGAGGGTTCACTTGCTTTATCTCAGACCGCAACAGGTAGGTATGATATCTAAGCTAAAATAAACCATCCTCATCACATTTATTTTGGCATCATGAGTCACTATCTTACTGAAACAAAACTACCTTCTCAGCTCCACATTGAGTAAGTGCTATTAACTTTTCCAATATCCCACCTACTGCTGTTTTCTGCTGTGCAAGTGCACAGCATAGAAACATCTCAGAATATGCTTCACGCTTCAGCATTCAGTGAGAAGAGGAAGACACAGAGAATGCTCAGGATATACTATGCCTGCTCCTGTAGGCAGAAATAGTTTCTGGCCTTCTATATTAATCTCATGAAAAAAAAAAAAAACAAACCCCAAAACTATTGGCACTCACACAAGAGATTGATGTGCTATGAAGCAGGACAAGCTCCACACATTTCCTTTCCTGTCCTTTTAACTCAGTCTAACAAAACTGATTTCGAGGATCATTACTATTTTTGCTACTTTCTAAACACTGCCCTGACTTGGGGATTCTTGCTGCAGGTATCAAGGCAGAGCTGATTTTCAGTCTTCTCAGGGAATGGTAGAAATTTGCTAGTCTAAATTTTCTGCTCCAAATGCAAGAGTCCCAGAACTCATTCAGACACACAGATGTTAAAGAAAAAAGTACCATGGCTTTCAAGATTTCCCTTGGAGAGAGGATCAGGATTCAGAAAACAGAAAATTCCTTTCAGATCAAGGTTGGAAAGCAGAGAATGCCAAATACTGAAGATCTGGGCCACCAGCTACATCATGACCAAGATCAGGAGAGTGATGCAAGTAGGCATAGAGCAGGGTGAGAGGAGAAATAAATGCTTCCCCCACGTCATCCTATGCATCCTAGTTGGAGTGCACTGCCTGGACAGAGTCCATGATTCTACAGCCCTGAAGTTTCCCACAGGGATCCTTCATGGTCCCAGACATGCTGTACAAGCTGATCCCAAACTGGGGAGAAATAACCTGTGTTCTGCTACAGAGAGGCTTCCTCACAGAATTGTACCACTGAAGCTAAGAAGCCCAGAAACACTCACAGGCCTGGATACTTACAAACACTTTTCTCCCCAAAAGACACGCTCCTCCTTTCTTTCTACCTATGCTCTATCTGCAATGTAACATCACCACAGATGTCGACAGAATTTCATCTCTCTTCTAAATAGATCAAAGAGAAAAAAATTTATATATATGTGTGTGTGTATATATATATATATAAAAAAATATATCCCAACTAAGCCAAGATGTAGCAACTAAGTATGTGGGATGCTCTACAGAAGTGAAATGTAATTTTTCCACAGTTTGAATCATCTGACAGTGTTCTGCTGATCCGTTCTCATAAATATTGTCTAAGATTTTTCCTTCAGGACACAAAATACATACTACCAATACAGAGTGGGCTCTACTTTCCACCCCTGCAAGTTTAAGCACTGTTATGGATATGCTCTGTAAATAAGCCCTGTGCAGTCCCACAGAAAAAAAGAGATTGCACACCTAAAGCTCAGCAGATACTCAGAACTGCAATGGAGAAGCAAGACTAAAAATCAGCCATTTACATCTTCAAATATTTGTAATTTCTATCTCACGAATCACCGTTTTCTTTTCAAAAATAATGCTTCTCAGTGCTCATGTAAGCCCTAAGTTTAGAGACACAGGGAAAGAATTTCTACTCCTCTACAGTAAGAGTTACAGAAGGAGTTTCTGCCTCCATTTCTCCTTTGGACCACATTTCAGCCTGAATTTAACCACTTTGTTATACGGAATAGTTGATGTATATGTAAGTGAATGAGATTAAAGGGGAAAGCATGTTTTTGCTTGGAAACATGCACACAACACAGTGTTGAAAAACTAAGTATATAAACTTTGTGTTTGCTAAGGTACTTCACGAATGTAGAACAGGTGTATTACCCTTTTTGATGCATAAACTAGGCCACAAAAATTACTTCCACAAACTCTAAAATCACGTTATTGATCTTTCACAGTATGTGCCTGCATTTCCAGATGGACTCTTAGCTACAGGGGTCAATTAGATACCACAGATATCTTTAAACTTAACAAATTATCTGAACAGAAAATGTTAACAAATAAAATAGGTTACCATTCATATGAGCCACATCTTCAAGGAGTAGGAAAGCTACTTTCAAGTTATCTTCAGAGGAACATGTCAGTAATTCTTCTCTGAATTTTTAGCTAAGCTATTTCTTTCTTTCACATTATTTTTGAAACTTTATAAAAGTTTTCTAAACTCTGCATGCTAATTAGATTCTAATCCAATTCACCAGATGTGGGCAGTCATCAGTACTCTTCACAAGACTTGTGACTCAAAAAAAAAAAAAAAAAAAAAAAAAAAAAAAAAAAAAAAAAAAAAATCAAAAAATCACAGTTGCTTCAGTTCCTCCTTGCAAGGGAGCACTCTTCAGCATTTTGCTCTTAACAACATATCAACCAGGGCCAGAATTGAGTAGCACAGGCTACATTTCTACCTCACACTGAGTTTCTCCTCTCAATAGTTTTTGTATGATTTCCTGTTTATTTATGTTTGTGCCTAAATGCGACATAAAAAGCATGAACAATTTTCAGCTGCAACAGCAGTATTTTAATTCTTACCAATTTATTTGACAATGCTCCTTTTTAGAGAGGATTTTACAGAGCAAGTGGAAATGGAGTTTTAAATGTAATTTGGTTAAGACTCACACTGCACTTAGGAAATACCTATACAGCAGGGACAGTAACTAGCAACTATGACATTACATTTAAACACTGGTACCCAATACTTACTCATTAGCATCCTTCTGGAATTCTGCTCCTTTTAAGAAGTTTCATTCTTTTGCTTTAGAAATAGCTATAATCTGCTAATACATGATCTGCCTGAAACCCCCTCTGACAAGTTCTACCAACACAGTCATATTTTTCCCACTTGCACTTTCACATCGTTTGAATGCATGCATTGTCAGCCTCCTCTGCCTCCACCTCTCCTTTCCTACATTATGTGCAGCACTCATTTGTTTCAGATTAGAAAAAGCACTAGTGGATTCTGAGGCCACTAAAAAGAAGTTGCCGGCATATGGGATCTGTGGGAAATTTGATCCAGTAGGTGAAATAAGACTTAACTTTAGAGCTGATAAATAGGATAGAAGTTTCAAATATTATTATTATAGAATAGGTTGCATTTTTCCTTTTAAAGTTATGCAGAAGAACTGTGGCCATTGCCCTTGCAGAAAACTGCAAGAAACCTAGGGTTTTTTTTCAGCATTTAGACAGATGGCCCTGGCTTCAAATATAGAAGACCTTCCTACACAAAACAGAGGTGCTGGCACATGATACGTGGGTGAAGGATATTCTGGATACTTGCCTGGGAATGTGTGGACCCAAGAGGTGAAATAGCAGGATAAGAGAGAAAAAAGGAGACAAAAAAGAAAAAAAAGCTAAAAAGGAAGAGGGAAGAAGGAAGCACTAAAGCAGCAGGCTCAGAAGGCATGGTGAAACATGTCAGTGGCCGGAAAAAAATGCAAAAAGCATCACTTTCTGAGCAGATGGGGAGTGTATATGTACCTTTACATGGGGGTTCAGATTACTGCATTGATCACTATTTCTGAATACTAAACGGGGCTTGAGATTAAGAGCAAAGAAATGGCTTTAGTTCAGATGCAGGAGGCGGCAGAACCCTTCAGACTCCATCCACTTCCCACGTGAGTGGGAAAGCAGCACTCCGAGTCGTGCCAGAAGACAAGGTCATACCAAACGCTCAGTGGGTTTCACCCCACAACTGGACCACTTCAGGATCCCCAGCTGGAGACTCTCCCATCCAAGCAGCAACCCCCAGCAGTGCTGTTCTTGCTCACAGTCTTCCACCCCTGTCGCCTGTCACAGCCCTGGGCTCACAGTCTTTGTCTCCCTCCTGAATAACTCCTCCTGCTTTCAGCCTGTGCTTAATCCTCCAGGAAACCTCATTCTCCCAAGAAGAAGAGTGCTTCTGTACGTAATCTCCAGACAGCAGCTGTGACCCCGGCACCCAGAAAGGCGATCATTGTGCAGAACTGTGGTAGCAGGGGTGAACTTCCCCTCTCCCCCCCACCACTTGTTTAAGGGCTGCTGGAAGCGCGCTGTCACTTTATGTGCACACACTGCCAGCAGTGATTTTCTCTGGCAGCTGTGGGGTACTTGTCCCTTCACCCTCATTGCAGGCTACCCTCAGAATCTGCACAACCATCTATTTTATTATTTTTTATTTTGCATTTTAAGGGATTGAACTTCCCACCTGCCAACAGAAGGAGCACTTGTTTTTTGCATTCAGTCCTCGAGGCTATGGCAGTATTACTGAAAAGTGACTTTGTCCATTTTTAATATCCAAAAATACAGAACAGCTGTGCTTTCTTGAAGTCCTTTTGTTTAAGAGTGGCTCTGAGACAATACTAAATTCAAGGCTGCCAAAGCTCAGACCTGAACGGCCTGAAAAATTGCCTTTTTCTTTTTTTAAGCTAGTTCTCAAGACACACTATACTACCAGCATGTCAGTAAAGCAACAGGTGTTATTTTAAGGCAGAAGAATTTGAACAAGGTAATTCTTCATGGCAGGCTTATCAGCCTTTTAGAACACTCAGCTTTTATTATTCTGACACAAGGCAAACTTACGTAACAGCACAGTGCGTACTAATTTACGGGATAACAACATGGATGTTGAGTTTGGAACACTGCACTTTTGTTTCAGACTGTGGATATTTCCCATACTCCTAAGAAAGGCATATGCTGCGCAAACACTTTTAAAAGCATCCAAGTGGAATTCAATATATTGAAAGAAGCTAAAGTACTCTGGAGTGATTAACAAACACGCTTCAGCAGAATGGCACAAAAGGATAATTAAGAACTAAACCCACAGAAATACTGAGACAACTAAAATCTCTCAAATTTCTTCTTCAATTGATCAGAAAAGCCCACTTGCCCACTGATGGTGTACAGACAGATTGAAAAGTGGTTCAAGATCACTGCCAAGTAACTATAAACCTTCCCATCTTCTAACGCAAATCCTCACTTTTGGGGGATTTAAGGGCTCCTGTTTGGAGACAGTGAGAATATATGCAGCCACAAAGCTGAACAATATCCCTTCTCTGACTCCTGGCTAATGTTTCTTCTTTGCAGGCAGAAGCGCACTGAAAGCCATCCACCCAGAATGCTGGTCTCTGGCAGAGTAAGAGTCAGAAGAAAAATGGTATCAGAAAGACAGAGATGTCAGAAATGGCAAAAATACCAGGGAAAAATGATATGACTTCTTAGTTTTCCAAAATTAGCCTGTTTGACTTTTCCTTTATCCCAGAGGACAAACACCTCAAGGACAAAGAAATGCCTCTCTCTTCTAGCTCAATAGAATTTTTCCAGACTCTGCCTATGCAATCCAAGTCATCATCTCCCCACTGAGACAACACAACTCTGGTGAAAGGTAAATGGTCACTATTCATCTTAGAAAAACGGATCACAGCAAAACTATTGTCTCTCCTCTGGCCCTTCCCAAAGTCTCCTACTCACTCCTTGAAATATTGTTGATATCAAAGTCCTTAACCAGAAAAGAAAAACAACTAAAAATCACTCTCAGTACCTTCTCAAAGGCTGAGAGAGATTTCCAGGAGGGATTTTACACTGAAGTACTATTTGTCCATCTTTAGAACACACTTTCCCTTCCCTCATTGGCTAGAAATATACTTAACAGAGGTACATGCACACACACATTCCTGCTAGCTATGGCACACATCTTCAGGACTAGTGGACCTGATGATGAAAGACACTTTGCTCCCACAGGCTGGAGAAAATTTCTCAGCTGTAACTCCACATAGGTGAGCCATTCCCACTCTCGTGCCTGCTTCCCTTGTCTCTTTGAAAACAAACATTTGTACACTATCTGCCATGCTAGCGCCCACACGCAGGTTGCCCTGAGTATCTGAACATTCATGCCACAACCCAGCCCTTCTACAGATGAGGTAAAGCCAACCAATTAACATGCTGAGGATCCTATCCCATAGTGACAAAAGACTGCAGGCAGCAATGTGCCATGAACATTTACATAATATTATATCTGTGCATGTACAATCAGTGAGCATCAGTGCTACTTCAGGTGGTTGGCATCAGCACTGCCTTCCTCATCAAGTGCTTTGCAGTGAGTAAGCAGCTCTGGGGCAGATCTGTAATCTCTGAAGATGCTGTTTGCCTGTCTTCATCATGTCTACACAAATGAACATATGGCCTTCTAGCACAAGGCCAGCTTACACAGTCATTAATTAGATATAATTTCAGCCTGTTCAATGTATCTGATACAAAAATCTGTCCTCTGGCAGGAATGCCATGGAACTTTGTCTCTTTGTGAATTGACTCATCTGATGAGGAGAAGCAACAATTTTGCCTGTGACTAGGTAAATATCTGTTTATTACAAATGCAGGTTAAGCAGTGTAAACACACCTGAACTTGCCAGAGGGTTTCTTCTCACCCTCCCTATTTCCCACTACAAGTAGTAGCATGTGATACCCAAGATATCCCCTCTAGCATGTGATACCCAAGATATTCTCCAAAAGCACCATCACAGCTCAGCAAGGCATTACAATGCCAGTAATTCAGTCCTGCTGCCAGGCTCAGAGAGCTAGTCACAAAACTCATGGGAAAGTGCATGGAAGCAATGATCCTATATGCAGATGCGCCTCATGGCTCTATGTACTTAAGTAGACTTTGTGAATTGGTGCACTTCACTCATTTTTAAGGGAATAATCAAGAAAGAGGATTAATTAGGGCTGAAGACTCAGGAAAGTTGGTATGAAAAATACATTTTTGGTAAAAGGTGGTAAATTTTTGTTCAGATTTTGCCGCATTGCTTCATTCTCTCACACAGCAGCACAAAACAACACCAGGCACATACACAGACCCAGACAGGGATGCTACTCAGAAGTAACCAGAGTACATGATGGCCTAAAGAAGGAGAACTTTGAGCTGTGCTCTCTTCTTTCATCACACACAGCACCGTGCAGGAGTTTGCAATGCAGCACTGTTTGCAGAAAAGCATAGCAAATTCAAGAAGTTTGTAAGAACTTCCCAATAACATATGAAGTGCAAACTGCTGGTTTATGAGGAGAGAGACCTGACCTACAGGCACGGCCTGGAGCTAATGGGGGAGAGGACCTTCTGTGTGAAATGTGAGGAGTCTTCAGCAAAGCAAAGCAGGTACCTCACAGAAAGAAGTGAGGATTTAACAACAACAAAAGAAAAAGCATTTGAGGGATAGCATCCAGTTCAATGATTTGTCTTTAATGGTACTCAACTACTCCTGAAGTACTGTAAAAGAATTTTTTAATTTCTCTTAGTAGTTCTTGATTATATACCAGTTACAGAACAAAGTACCCAATAATAGTGGCCCTTCAAAATATGGTGATAGATAGAGGTGCTTTTCTGTGGAAACAGATAGGCAGTAAGATCTTGCTTTTGGAAGTTAGCTGGTTCACTGGTTTCCCCTTGAACCCTATAACGTTTGCACATGTTTATTTTTGGCTGAGCAAATAAACGTACTTGAAAGTGCATTGATCCCCACTTTCATGTGAACCTTGGTGGCTTTCTTGGATTTTTTTTCCTAGAGATACAAGTCTCTCACAGAGCTGAACAGTCACAAATTATATATAACTATGATTATTATGATAGAAAATTAATCATAACTTCTCTTCTGTGTTTCATTACAATGGATTATGTTTTAAGACTGACTTCCAGCAGATTCTCAGTACTAGCAGAAAAGTTATATTTTAAACATCTATGCTATACAAATAATGCTGTGCTTATCTAGTATATTCATCCTTTCTCAATTCCTGATTTCCAATTGATTAGAATTTACTTAGCAGTCATTAATTTAATGCAATTCTTCACTATCAGCTTGTGAAGTTGGGAATGGCTGACAATTATCACTGTTGACAAGCACCGGTATCTTCCTCATGCCTCTCTCCAGATGAGGCACCTCAACAACCAGGAGCAAGACAGCACTCAGTGGTTTTTGTACAATCTAGGGTTCCTTACTGTTACCTCTTTTATGTCCAAAGACTGCATAACTATTTCTACAAACTGAGGAATTCCAGGTTTGTTTGATGTCTTTGCCATCTCTACCCCTTTCTCATAAGGAAGTTGAGAAGAGTGATGACAAGAAGCTGGTAATGAAGAATCACTGAACATAGCTGATACTCACATGGAAGGCTCTAGAGAAAGATTTGGCACCTGGAGACCTCAGCCTGTCCTACTAGGCAGGAGACAAACCACTAAACCAGCCCAACACCTGGTAATGCAGTGCTATAACAGGCCAGGGTGTCACAAGACAGGTAGGGGGAAAAGACCAAGGTGACTTTCTTACTGGAATTTAACTGGAGGTAATATGTACCACATAAAGACCCACTCAGCTAGACTGAGTCTGGTACTACTTCCTAACCCTACAGGACACATGCTTAAATGGTACTGCAGAGTCATGAAGAAAATGAAAATATTTGGAGTATCAGAGATTTCAGTTTCCCTCTCAGTATTTCCATGGTCTACATTTTGCAGCTCAAACCATGTGAATCTGCCATGAAGGGAATAAAGCCCCCAGGAGGCTGGGTTTGAGAAAAGTGGACACTTAAATCAGCAGAAGATCAGCATCCATTTGGGTGTAAAGCATAACATTCACACCTGACACTTGTGAAAGGGCACTAGCCTGCCCCAAACTGGCACAATCTAAGCAAAGAGAGGAAAGGTTGGCTGGACAAAAGGAATGTAAAAGCAGACAAATTTCCCATCTCTATCCTTGGTGAGTCCAGCAGAAGCTACTCTCAAACAGTGCTGTATAACAGCTTCAAACAAGTCAGAACTGTCAGCAGAAAGTACTATATGATTTAGTGAGCTGCTTCTAAAAGTTATCTGAAGAGTGAAATTTAACTGCACATAAAAGCCCCCAAGATCTGGTCTTACCATCTCCACAGGGCACTGATCTGGATTTTTGTCCTGTATTTTCTTTTGTTTCCTCTGGTTCCCAAACAAATGCTGTGCTAGAACAGATAATGTGCATCATCCCTTCCTGTGGTGAAAAGACTATGAAGCAAGCCCACATTTCCTTCCACTGCCAAAATCACTTAGAAATTCTGGCAACGCAGGACACATTCTTTATGTTATCTGGCAGCTGTTCAGCACCCTATCTGAAAAAAACCTGATGGCCTCACTCCAGTTCCTGACGGACTTATTCCAGATCACAAAGCTTCCAGATTATTATAGCCCACAAGACTTCATCCAGGGAGTCCTCCGTCATCTCACTGTCTTCTACTTTTCCTACAAGGCTATGTATGACATTTCTTCTGGAGAAAGACAGCTAATCTGGTATCTTGAAAGCCTTGGCCAGATGAGGAACCTATTAAATCTATGGCTTAGATCTTTCACAGATGAATCATCAGCCTAATAAAGAGTATTACTTATTAGTAGCATGCATTTTGTGTTCCAGCTTCCAGACTCTGGAACTTGTTATGCCACTGCCTTATGAATCCAAACTCTGTCCACTGGTAGAAATATTCCCCCACACAGAGACTGACCTGCTCTTGGATCATAGCAAAACCTCACTCCCTCACAGCTTTTCTACAGTTACTGCTCTCCTTGCAACTCATGTAAATCAAACCCTTTCACACAGTGCTGAATCTTCATCACTCCTGTAACTGGGAATCAGCTGCGTCCCTTCCTCGAGTGCCCTACAAGAGCTCATGTTGCAGTATCCATCACAAACTATACAGGCCTCAAACTGCAATTCATTCCTTTCTTGGATTGTGACCTACATTGGGTTTCTAGATGCAGTCTCTTTTGCAACTATATCAATACTCTATCTTCATCACCTACAGCTGGTTAAATTAATTAAAAAACAGATTATCTTTCTCTTCTATCCATGCACAGATTCCTCCACTTCAACAACTTCTTGGAGCCCACTGGATTTTTATTAAGACATTTTATGTCGTGTATAATTAATTCACTACAGCATTTCTTTACTGTTTAAATGGTGTGACCAAAATTTTCTTATGTATTCTTTTTCCTTATTGGTTAATAAGAATGTAACAGTCACCCTTAATTAGACTGGTTGGACTACGCTTGGGTAGGGGTAGGGACAGCTAATATTAAAGGAATTAGCACTTCTAAGGGTGGTGGGAGAGACAAAAAAAATCCAGGGATTTCTTTTTGAATCACAGCTAACAGCCACAAAGACTTTCATCTCAGCTCTGCAGTGTGACAGTTTCAAATGGCTTCTGCAACTTTGTACAGTGTAGAAGATATATCTCAACACTATTTGACTGAGTTTTCAGAAAAAAAAAAATTCTTCAGATCTATCTGAAAATAAAACACTTTGTCTTTCATGAACACTGTCTAGTGCTTCCTGAGGTCTGTACTCTTCACCACCAGACACCTTAGAAAATAAGCATTAACGACACCAATATGAAGAATACAACCAGAAATTAAATTGTCTTACCTATCTCCTTCCAGCCTAGACCACACACCTCACTGATACAGAATTTCTTTGATGTTTATGGCTCAGAATTTCTATGGACCTGCAACGGGATAGCACTGACACATCTTTGTGTTAAAAACTAAGATAACCTGAATTAATGAATTACTTCCGAATAGCAAGAAAGGAAACGTAGAATAGAGAGTACAGCATTTTCTGGAAACCATAATGATTTTCTGCTGAAATATTTAAATGTAGTTAATGCCAAGGAATTTTCCCTTTCTGATCTATTGGGTTGGGAAGTAATACATAATACCATGCCTTTTTGATCATCTTGAATCTCTCCAGCAACAGGCAATCAATAGCCTTTCCAACAACCACAGAGTAATCAAAGAGATTACAGAGGATTAAAACTGAATATCCTTGATACTTTAAGTGTTTAGTTTAAGTCATGTGAAAATACAACATTTAAACATGTTTTGGAGCACATGCTTACTTGGAAAAAGTCCTGGAGTTTTGCTGGGAGAAGACACGTGTTAGAAAGCGCTGCTATTTGTTTTTCCCAGCATACAGGAACTAGTGGTATGAGACAGGATTCTTCTACATTGGCCATGGCAACGGGTCTATATGAGGGAAAGTAAAGCTATACAGTAGTTTAAACTTACCATTTCTGTTCACCAACACATTTTTATGCACATAATGAAAATCGAGGCTGGGCATACCTGTTCAGAGATAGTTACAGCATGACAGTCCTCAGAGTGGCCAAGGAGTATGGTACACACCCTCCCCATCGATCCATGGCTGCAGGATAATATCCTGAACGAGCAGCAGCCTGCTGCTCTGGACTCCTGACTCAAGCTGCACACCAACTATCTGCTGCTGGATATCGCTTTTTCTTCTTTGTCTTTACATCTCCTGTTCTTTTACTCAGAGTTCGAACTGAGACGCAGGAGATCGAGGATTCTTGTTCGGACTTAGTGGTTTATTATATCTTATCAGTAACACAGCTGCACAGAGTGTGCCTCTTTGTTGGAAGGGTGGAAAATGGCCATGAGTTTTTATTTTCCAAGCTTTTTAAAGTCTAAACTAACCAATTATGAGATATGTTTTTACTTACAATCCAATTACTAACTTTTTATGTTCTGCAGTGAGGAACTTTTGACCCAATGACAGAACATTCAGATTTGTCAAGAAGAAGGAGAAGAAAGAAGACATAAATCCACACCCAAAATCCTCCATATTGTAACCTATTATTACCTATATGTTCTAAACTTAATTTTCTACATTTCTAAATATTTCACCCAGTGACATAACTTTTAATTACACAGCAACAACCTCAGTGTTATCACACAATTTAGGAAACTTTCCCCAGGGTTTTGGATCGAATACAGTGTGTTTCTGAGGATCACTGTCTCTCAGCATGGAAAGGCTGAAACTCTCAGAACCCAGGGTTCCAACAGCTGGAGACTTGTCATTTCTACCAAGACCATCCCCTCTCCATTTCTCTGCAGTTGTCAGCAATCGTGAAGAAAATACAACTGTGTAAGAGAACAGCAAAGTCATCCAATACCATAGATATTGCACATACCAATGAAGATTAGTATCACAGAATAATTTAGGTTGGGAGGGATTTCTGGTAGTTTCCAGTTCAATGCCCAGGCCAAAGCAGGGTCAGCTACAGCAGATTGCTCATGGCTTTGTGCAGTTCTGCATTGAGTATCTCTAAGGATGTTCTCAGCCTCCCTGGACAATGTCTTCAAATGCTTAACCACCCTCACAGGGAAAAGAAAGTATTTCCTTGGATCTCACTGGAAATTCTTGTGTTCTGGCTTGAGGACATGTTTTTTCATCCTAATATTATGTATCTCCAAGATGAGCCCGGCATCTTCTCCAAACCCTTCTAATTAGGGCATGAAAGATTATCCACAACAAAAAAAACCAAACAAAAAAACCAACAACAAACTTGTTTTCTTTCCCCTGTTTAAACTATTTCAGCCAAATCTGAAACTGATATACTCTTTAAAGCATTTTGCAATCACACATTTTTTATGGAGGAGCTGAAAACATTTTGGGGAAAAAAACTCTTTGAGAAGATGTACAGAAAGGGCCTGTTGAAGATCTTATTCTGCATATTCCATATTCACCAATTTCAAAAGAAAACTGACTATTCTGTATTAAAAAGAAAAGAAAGGAAAATCTTCCTTTGTTAGTGCCAAAATCTCCAAGTCTTTCAAAAAAAAAAAATATCAAGAAAAACATATCCTGTAGTTCTAAAAGCTGCTGCAAGAATCAACACAGTATTTTTTCCTCCCAGGAAGAAGAAAGTTAGTTTCCCATCAGGCGATCACAACTGAAACAATTCATCCGCATTGTGATTAAATGAAACTTTTAAAATGTACTCAAAAGCTACATTCATTGCTGTAAGGAAGAATGACCTCCCTCATAATGAACTCTGAGACTAGCAGTCAGCTTACAGAGGTTTTATAATGGCCAGTTTTGGCTTCAGAGTAACTGGTAGCTTCATTTTGCATGTTGCATAGCAGATTCGGGGGCCTGCTGAGGCATTGAAGAACCAGACTCAAAAGTCTGCAACTGAGGCTGGAATATGTTATTTTTATAATAAAGCAATATACTGTAAACCTGAAATTTAGCTTTTATTTTAATTTTGTGTTTTGATAAGCACTAGAACTGGATTACTTAAGGCAATTTCAAATGCTATGCTTTAAGTAAGTGAAAAGATGTTTTAAATAAATGAGAAGAAAGCTCCTGATGTACTAAAGAACATGAGTTGGATCAAGGGATGGACAACACTCCTGAATGCAGTTTGCCTACTAAGATCCTAATTCATGTAAGCGCCCAAAGATGTCCTATTTGCACCAGCAAAAGATAACTTATGAAGAAAAGCTGAGGAAGAGCTAGGGTGATGGACAACAGGATCAGAGGGTTGGACAGATGAGCTGCAGAAGAGACCTGCTGTGAGAGGTGCACCCCACCACTGCACATCACACGGTTAAATGTTATGAATGGCCTTTCCTACAGATGGATGCACAATTGGCAAAGTTGGGATAGTAGTTGAAAGACGTCTCTGAACCACACCTTTTGGGGTCAACATCAAATTAATGATCCTATTCTACAGACCTCAGTTTATCTTAACTATCAAGAAGGCATTCCATTAGTCAAAAGACCATAAGACAAACAAAAAAACCCCCCTTTGTTTGTATTCTAATACTCAATGTTTAATTTTGCAGGCCTCCTGGCTAGAACAATCTAATTAACCAAAGAATGAGTCAACTGGGAGTGGTGATGGCTGGTAGTGGTGGATGAAGTATTCACAGTGACCTGTACAGTTTCCATACATTTTTCTTCAGCACACACACTTTATTGTCAGAGGTGCAGTGGTAGCACAGGAGGACTCGCTCAAATTAGATTCTCTCTAGCTTGTGTCATTATTAACCACAAGCCCAGTCAGAAGGAAAGAGATGCAAGAACAAGCTGTACAAATTCATTTCATCTAAAATGAAGGGTGAAACACCACAATTTCACTGCAGTCCCTATGAAACCAAATCTACTTTGATGAGTCTGATTTGATGCCCCTCATTCTTGCCTGCACTTTCTCTACAGGCATAGCTAGCAACAGGGATTGCCACAGCTCTTCAGGCATGAGAGTCTCCCCTCCACTGGCCTGTATCTGCATCTGTGTTACTACTCTTTGTAGCACAGTAACAGAGGCAAGCAAAACATTTGCCATTTTCTTTCCTCTGAAACTTAAATCTACTTTCTGGCTGCAAAAGCAAGCACATGTTAAACACACAAGCACAATAAAAGCCCTAAGATTTAGGCACGATGAACTCAAGGGAAGCATGTGATTCTGCACTAGCAAAAACTACAGTATGCAATTACAATGACTACAAATATTTTATGTAGAAGATTTATTGGCAAACCTCCACAGTGCCTGTAATCTGTAGCACAATTTCCTGTGCTCTTATTAGAGGAAGATAACCTTTTGGCAATTGTTTGTATAAGATGACAGTAATTGCTCATGATAAAGAGCTTAATTAGTGGGAGATTATTACATTAAAGGAAGTGACAGCAAAATAGATTCTGTACCATTCTTATTTTTTTTAATAGTTCATAAAAAGTCTTATAATTGAAAAGAGCACAAGAAAATATTTAACAAAACAGAGGATGGCGATTGCAAAAACACTTTCCAGACAGCTGCAGATAGCTGGACAGCACATCTGACTTTCCCTTGGGTTGTTCGTGGGTTTCTTATTGGAAATGGAAGCAACTGTGATATACACAGACTTCTAATGAAATGTTGCAATGGAGTCCTTTGTTACCGTGTGACTGGGACACTGCATGATCACGTGCTTTGCTTTACTCAGAAAAGAAGCCTGAGGAATTTTAATCAAATACAATCTCAACACAACATACAGCATGACCAAAAGTAATCTGTGACACCTTTAGACAAACACCCTCCTAAAAATTCAGCAGTTTCTAGCCTTGGTCAAAAGAAACCCCAAATCCTAAAACATGTGATAAACTGAGAGGCACAGAAATATGAGGATTATGAAGCATGAAGACAAGGATAGGCAAGAACAGCTCCATGCCTGTAGGTGCTCTGAGTTGCCACAGCAACAGAGATAGGCTGGAGGAGGCAGGAAGCAACAAGGAGATATCTAGGACCGCATTGCACCCTCCCATCCTGCAGCCTGTACACACCACTAAGTGTTGGCAGCTCCGAGACATCTAAACTGCAGAGGGAAGGCCACCAGGAAATATGCAGACAGACCCCAGGGATATCCACCCAATATTAAGAGGACTTTGCCCTGGCTTGAGTTCTGCAAGTACCAGCTCCTGAATTGATTTCTAGTCTGATTGACTTCTACCCACCAAAAGAAAAACACAGGCTTAAGAAACAGGGCCTGTGTTAAGAAACAGGGCCTGAGGTATGCTGAACAGCACACCTCAGTGAGCAATTAAGTGCTGATCCCAGCTCTGCCTCAGGTTGAGCTTTTCCTACCAAACCATACCAGTTTGCGCACAGGTGCTGTCAGGAGCACACTCACCCTGGAGAAGAAGCTGCACCAGAGCGACATCCCAAGCTCTCCCTCAACCACGAAGACCAAGACGGATGCTTTAAACATAAGCATCTACCAGGCAGCCAGACACAGAACACAAATAAAGTCACTACTTGCCACGTTCTGGCCTGCCCCTTAATTATATGTCAACAGCACACACTAATGAAAGAAACACTTAGAGCTCAATTCCTTTTCAGCTACTTGCAACTGCTGCTCCAGGGTAGAAAAACAGAGTAAAGCCAATCCATGTTTGGAAGCAGAAGACCTAGGTTTAAACAAAAACATGCAACCACATTGTTCATTTGGCTGTGGAGAAAAATTTAGGTAGAAAAACTGTCTTCAAAACAAGAAGGAAAGTCAGGAACAGCAAAAGGCTAACTCATCCCAAAACAGGAGTTGACGTGTAAGAGCTCCCCACAGCTGATGACTACCTGCATGGCTGGCAAAGAGAGTGCAACTGGGAAACATGGGAAAGCAACAAACTTCATCTAGTAAAGTAGTAGGGAAGTAAAGTCATAACCATGCCGCTGAGCTCTGTTTTTCATGATTTAGATCCTGAATTGGCAAGGTGCAAAAGCGCAAGAACAGAACGTGGACACTTCAGTCAGGCACGTGCGTACACTTCAGCAGTGTAGTTTATGCAACACTTAATCACAAATGGAAATACCTCTGCATTCACTACAACACTTGTCTAGTTGACCAGAAAAATCGACCTGGATATGCCTAGGGGTAGAAGATGCAGACAAAGGTCCCTACCTGGGTCCCCCTAAGAAGAGGCCCACCTGGCTGTCCTGAAGCCCCCATCACCCCATGTCTAAGCAGGAGGATGCTGCTTCCCCTATCTGCCACCGCAACCCCCATGGGCACCAGGAGCTCAGATGAGCAGCGGAGCAGAGCGTAACAAACATCCGGGTGCTGGGACATGGCCCGTGTGCAGGGTCCACATCTGCCTCTGCCCAAAGGGAATAAGCATTTCATGGAAGCATTGTCTCCAGATGTAAAACTAGTTTCTAAAGCCAAAGAGAACCTGGAAATGTATCTCTCTGCTTGGCCTGGCCTCAGAGCCTAATGCGAGACACTCACGGCAAACCTGGGCTTGTGCCAGCAGCAGTTTGAACGTGGAGCTTTTTTCCTCCTTTACATAGCAACTGGCTTGAGGTTTAAATTCATGATCCTAAGCACGCACAGACAAAAAAAAGGAACAAGGAAACCAACCTAGTTAAGGAAGGTGGTAGAAAGAACTGGAATCCCATCCTTCCTCCTGTATGGAGTCACCAGGTCTCTGAGGAAACAAACTGGTAATCTAAGGCAACACGCAAGTCTTGAGACAACACTTGTACCGAGCACATACATAGAAACAACACTGTCAAAGGGCCAAACCCAAGCCCTGCTGAAGCCCAGATGAGTCCTGTAAGGCTACTAAAAGCTAATTTTGCAAACCTGTGAAAAACTTCAAGCTCTAGCAAGATTTTGATCCACAACAAACAAAATAAATCCTGCTCATCTCTATGTGTCAGTAAGGGCAGCCAGTTATGTATGTGGACAGCTGATTTTCATTCAGCTGCTTTCCTCCAACTAAATACATTTTTTGTTCATTGGAAACCATCCAGAAAACAAGTCACAGATGAGCACTGCTACTAGAAATCAAAAGAACAAGTTACTTCTGAAATACAGGATAAACATTTCAAGGCTGGTTATAGCACACATGTATGTACATGTACACTGTATGGAGAAATTATTTGTTCAGGGGCTAACCAGAAGTGGTAAATAATATCTATGCACCACTGAGCTGGACTGAGCACTTTCCAATCCCCCAGTTTTCTTCTCCTCCAGCCAAGAATCTATTCAGAGCAATTCACTGACAGGGATCCCAGTTGAAAAAGCTCTTTCCTCTTTGTAGTGCATCCTTAAGCACTACTCTTGAATCACACTCTCTAAAAGGCTTTTCCAGCTCACAGGCAAACCAGGCAGCACAGGACAGCGACATCCTCAGTATGCAAATGACATCATCTGGGTAACATATGGCCCCAATGTGAAAAGCCAGCAGTGCAAAAATTACTTGCACCATCTCCTGTGCACCTGAAGAATTTGCAAGCTGGGCTCCTGTGAATGCACCTCCACTGGCAGGAACTTTGAAAGAAAGCTACAGGAGGTTGCAGAGATGGTTTCACAAGCCCCACTTGCCTAATTGGAAACACAAGCATACTTTTCTTAGCAACTGACATCTTGAGAGACTCGCTGCTTTCTGAAGTACGAAGCATGTGTGCAGGGAAATTCGAGATCTCTTGTATGACCTTTATGTCTTTCATAATCATTCCAGGAAAAAAAAATGCTTCAGCCCTTGGCACATCAGGTGTCCTTTTTCTGACTAAGATGGGATGTCTGTTTTGCTTTCTTTTAACAACTGAAAATCATCATCTTTCCAAGCAATAGTGACAATTTTTTCAGTGGCCTTGTCTCTTGTATCTTTAATCTCTACAGTGATAAAGCAATGGCAGGTAAATCATGGAAGTATTAAATCCATTGCTATCCCCAACCCAAAGCAGTTGACTGAGCTCAGCCCTCCTCCTCAAAAACTTTAAGCCAACACTTTAAATTAACATGAATCATCATAACTTACACTGTGCTATTTGTCACAAGCGCTACCACATTTCTTTTTGAAACACTGCCCTGTAAACTGCAAATGGTTGAATGAAGTATTTTACATGCACAACTCCCAGTCTTAGATTAACACTTAATGGCCATACTCCTCCACTGTTCATATACTGTGTGTGAGGGAATGCCTGTCATAAAATGGTCCACTTCAGGCAAAGCATAAATAAAATAGAACATCATTTAAATTTACAGCTAACCTGTGCAATTTAAGATGGGTTGTTTATGAGCATTCATTGAAGAAATAGGCCATGGTTTTAAATACTGAAAAAAACATAGAGATCCGCTTAAGAAACATATTTGCCTTATTTTAAGGTCAGCATTTAAATATCTGCATCTGGTAAACATTTTATTTCCATGGTACAGCATACGAAACACTAAAGAAAGATCCAGTTGCTATTTTAATTCACTTCTGGGTTTTAAAATATGGCCCTATTTTGACACAATAATATGTAGCCATATTTGTTAAGAAAATCATTAGCAATGCTAAGGGAGTATTTCTATGGCTCTACAGCAATAGTTGAAGCTCTTCAAAGCAGGCAAAACATGGAATACACTGAGCTGTTTATCTTCACATATTATTATAGTAATCTATAATATTACATAAAATTATTATATTAATCGATAATATTTTTCAGTATCTACCATACAACTTAACCACCATTCACCCTTAGTTTAATCCTGTAGAGGAGAAAATTCGTGAACTCCTTGATACCTGAGTCAAACTCTTCACTTAGGCCACCATGATCTATTGCCTTTGTCACTATAATATTCCACTCTTCTGGAATTGACAGCTGCACTCCTGCAAGTCCTGTGACTTACTCCAGCAAAGGCTGGGACTCCCACAGACAGCACGTAGGTGATACCTCCACCTAGGTACTCTCAGCATCACTTGAGAAGACCAAACCACCCAGGAAGCAGATGAGTGGTGGGAACTGAGTGGAGGGACTGAGAAGCTAGGGTGCTGGGAGATCACTGAGAGTTACTCACACTTGCTCTTGTCCCTGCTGTTCCTTGCCAGGCCCCCCAAGCCAGCTGATGCTGCACAGCCCGAGCTGGCACCAGCACAGGGTGCTGGCTCAAGAGCTATACCTGCTCAGAGGCAAGCAGGGGTGTGAGAGGCCTTTGCATACGAGTGAGGTCTGCATGCACACACCTGGGGGACCGAAACACCTTGGCATCCATGTGCTGGACCTCTGCTTGTTGAAACCATAAGGAAGACACGTCACTGTTCAGCCATTTGTTCCTCAAGTTAGGAGAGGAGGAGGTGAGCTATCTTCACTTTCCTTACATTAACTTAGCACTTTTATAATGCAGCAAGTCAATACAGGACACAGAACATTACCATGTGCAAATGTGGCTCACACTGTTGAGTAATACCGCTATTTTAAACCCTCTGCTGCTAAGCAACACTGACAGTATGGTTGGAACATTTTGGAAATACCGAATGCTTCAATTCTTCCCCCCCCACACGTGTAAAAAAGCTGCTCCCGCACTGCACATACATCCAGAAGCTATTCAAAGGTGGGGGCTTCAGTTTTTGTCAGGTTAATTCTCCTCAGCATTGCAAGGACCCTGGTCATACTTGTGCAGAAGCAGCCCCTTAAGAGATAAACAAATGTGGCCTCTTGGTTTGTATGTAAGCACCTCAAAGGCACCATTCCTGGAAAGCTCAGCCATCAGCTTCTCGTACTGGATACTCACAGCTAACAAGGAAATGGAAAAAAAATTATCAGTTCCCTTAATTCAAGAACAACCCCCAAGGCTGGGATCCTCTCCAAATATCATACCTACCTGAACTGTCTAAAACAGGGCAGTTTGTCCCTTCCTGTAAGAGAAGGGTATTTGTGACAAGCACTACAACCCAAAGAGTAATTGCTGACAGCTAACATGAAAAATTTCCAATGTTTGCAGAGCAACAAGAACAGAAGAGAGCATGGGGAAAGCACAACATTTAGTATCGTAAGAGGAAGACTTGGTGAAAGACTTCAGTGAAACTGCATTTACTACACTGAGGAAGACTTATTTTAAACCTTTCTATCTACTTACACTCCAGTAGGAGAAGGGGCGAAAGCGAGCTTGGAAGTCTCTCGCCCAGGGGCTGCCAGCACTTGGTCCCTTTGAACTAATCTCACTTTGTGGAGCAATTTTGCATTTTTCTGTACCAAGCAAGCACTGCAAAATGGCCCATTAATTTGGGTTCCTCTTGGATGGATTGTTTCACAAGGTTTGACCATGTTTTCTAAGGCAGAAGTGTACCTCTGAGATACAACTGATGGAGAAACGGTGCCCAATTCTGATAGAATATACTTCAAACTTTTCATAAGCTTACTCCTCTCATCATTATTCTAATTTATTCCAGAGTACTTCATTTTGCCACAGACATTAGTGAGGTTACAAATACTCATGTCTCTTCAACTATTAATTCTATAGCATTTTTCACTTCACTGTATATTTACCCGTCTATTAACCTACATGGATGATTTCATAGCTAATCATTTCTACTAACACCCTTTTAGACACTTGTGACTTCAACCCTGAAGATGTAGGTGGCTGGAAAGACTTGCTTGTCTTCCTCCTCCCTCCTGTGATCTAAAATTAAAATGATGTGACCAGGACAACATGCCTCATATCCTATACTTCTTTGACAGACAGCACAGGTCTAGACCCAATTTCCACAGAAAAAAGTGAATCACTGAAGAACAGCAAGGCAAAGCTTCTCCTAAGTAAGCACATTACAGCCTCCTGGGGAGAGAGCAAGCCAAGACAGATGTAGAATACACATCTGGGTTTTAAATAGGTACCGTTAAGTAAGATGCTTTAGAAAAAAATACATTGTTTATCTTCCAATTGACTGGAACAGACCCTAATTCAGTCAGATGAGAACTGCAGTACTGTACGATTATGCAGCAGCTGAAAGAGGTCTTCTTACCTACAGAAAAGGCATTTAGGATAGTCTCTTTGGACCATTCTCTGCTTATTCCCAAATAAGATCCAGCACTTTCTGCAATCAACAGGAGCAGGTAATGCTAATCCCATCATGTATGTCTCTCTGATCTGCAAGACAACTGTCTCAATGATCAAATGCTGTAGAAGAAAACATTGCTCAAGCACAGTGGCCTTGGACATGCAGTATTTAAAATCCCTCTGCAGCTATTGAAGGCAACTCTTTTTACTCATTTCATCACGACAAACTGCAAAACAAGAGACTACAGCATGACTAATGAATCCCTCAATTCCCATCTGCCAACACAAGTCAGTCAGTGTTTCACCCACTCGCCCCCAGCCCTTCACGCTCTGGAGCGTCTGTTGAGCCCTGCACCTGATCTGCCTCAAAACAGGATGGCAGCACATGCCACACAGCCAAATCTTCCTGGCAGGGCACTGGACACTCTCCCTTGCTTAGACAAAAGGGTATGTCTGATAGCTTTCTCCTCTCTTGATCCATTGTCAATTTCATTGGCTGTAAATCACAAAGACCACAAAGAATTCATCTTCGTTTCCATGTCCAATATCAAGGTTTACCTTCAGGACTGCTAGGTATGAGACAGGCACAGATCATTAGTTAGTATGTAATTTAATGATTTGCTCGCAATTTTTCTGTTTTCATTAGAAATCTTTTTTTACATTAAAGCCCCCAATGTCAAAAAAAAAAAAAAAAAGGCACCTTCTTTCTGAAGCATTTCTTGCCAAATTTAAGGATGAAAAACGGAGCAATTAAATTAGATATGCTTAAAACAATGTACCCTCAAGGTCCAAACTATTGCAAGGGGGAGATAGAGTGGGAGTGTTGCAGCTCATTCTCCTCTGCCTATTTCAGTTGTCACTCAAGGACCTGATTTGTGAGCCCAGCAAGTCAAAATGATCCTCATTTCCTCTGTTCCCTCTCCCTTTTCCTCAGTTTGTTAGCAGTGGGTGCCACCAAATCTGAAATCAAACACTGCTGCAGTTTTGCTGACAGGTAGAATGCAGAGCACAGATAATCAATAACAGCAGGACGCGCACAGATACTCAATAACAGCGGAATGAAAATCGACTGAAGGTACCAAGAACAGGAATCCACAGCCATTTTGATGCAAGTTTGCTCCACTTGGTGAAATGCAAAAATGCAACCGATCTGCCCACCCTGCAGCTCTGCTGAGTGAGGGCATTCTTGTTATGCTGAGAAGCAGCCATATGCTGTCAGCTGTCACGATCAGCAAAGGTATTACTGCATTAGCACCTACAGTGCTCAATTAGGGAGAAGGCTCCTGCTGCATGAGGCGAAGAAAGCAGACTGCTGTCATCCTAGACTGAATCCTCTGCTATACAGACAAGTTGCAGAAGCTGAACCAAAAAAAAAAAAAAAAAAAACCAAACCAAAACCAAACAGATGGGAGGGAATATCCCTTGATTAAAAGGACAAAGCAGTAGTGAAACCAGGGCACATTTTATCAAAATCTGAGACTTCAGATGTTCGAGATCATGGCCTGATAGGGAAACGGGTATTTAGCTAAATATCACCTTTCTAGACATGGAGCTCTTTCTACATACACATGGCACCATTATGAAGAACCAGGTCTGTGCAAAACAAAATGCACAATGAAACTCAACAGAATTGTCCGAGTAAGAATCAAGCTCATGTCAGAATATCTTCTTTTACAGAATATTAAGTTATAAGGGACCCACATGGATCATCCCAGTCCAGGTCTTAGGCCTGCACAAGACAGCCCCAAGAATCACACCATGAGATTGTGATGCCTGAGAGCACTGTCCAAACGATTCGTGTGCCCTGTAAAGCTTGGGGCTGTGACCACTTCCTGGGGGAGCCCATTCCAGTGCTCAACCACTCTCTGAATTAAAACCATTTTTGTAATATCCAACCTAAACCTCCCCTGAAACAGCTTCATTCATTCCCTTGGGTCCTGTCACTGGTCGCTAGAGAGAACAGATTGGTGCCTGCCCCTCTGCTTCTCCTCGTGAGGAAGCTGTAGACTCCCCTTAATCTTCTCTTCTCCAGGCTGATCAGACCAAGCGACCTCAGCCATCCCTCATACAGCTTCCCCTCCAGACCCTTCACTATGCATAAAAATGGTTCACATGCATAAAAAACATGCATTGTTCACATACATAAAAAAGGAGAAACAATTTAACAAACTTTTGTGCTTTTAGGAACATACTTAGTAATAATCCAGCACCAAGTTAGCTAAGAGCAGGCAAAAGTTGGCGTTGTACCACCATAAATCCCACTAGTGCATGCACAGGACACCACAATTAGGAAAGGGATTGTTTTTTCCATTCATCACTTCTTGTTCACAACAATGCAAAGAGCTCCTTGGTGAGAAAATGATGCTAATAATGCCAAAGTTGTGTATTTAATCCCTGTTGGGCTATTCTCTTAAGAGTTGGACTCGATGATCCTTGTGGGTCTCTTCCAACTCAGAATATTCCGTGATTCTGTGAAATAAGTAGTGGCTGCTCAATGCTGGCATAGAAAAAGTCAATGAAAACACACTAGTCATACTGTCATGAAGATGCAAAGGACAAGAGAAAGACAATGGCAGTCATTCATTTTATAAAATGACGTGTTGCTGCAAGACTTTTGGGCAGTGCTTCTCTTAACAGAATGCAGCAAATATGATTGAGTACCCATCCCCCGCCTCTTTCACTTGATTTTCCAAACAGAACAAACAACAAATGTTAGGCAGCATCACCCATCCTCCAAAAACTCTTCCAAAAGCACCTGGTTATAGAGAATGATGCCTGGACTTTCAATTTCTGATGCATCATAACCAAATCTGTCACAGAAAAAAAAAAAATTCTTCCTATGAAACAGGGAACAATTTGTTTCCATAGCAGCAAGGACAGTGATGAGCAACTCAGGCAAACAGCTTGAGAATTATTAGGAGCATAATGCAGATCAGATGATTTACATACAACATAAATAGTGCAGAAGGTGACGAGAACAAGCAATAGCCTTTGAAGTATGAGAATGATAGAGACAATCATCAGATCTAACTTGTCTCTTTCCCTTTCATCCCTGCACAAAGTCAGGAGAAAACTGTCAGCGCAGATGGATAAACAGTACTGGAGGAGATAGGATGGCACCTCTGAGTCACAACGCTGTAATCCCAAAGCACCCTTGCAACAGCCAAAATCTGCGTGAGATCAGCAGAAAATTTAACAATTTTCAAAGTCAGGTGTAACCTTTGTTTAATCTACACTCTGCAACACTGTCAACTGTTACCTGAAACAGTCTGACAGACACTGTACCTCTCTGCTTGTGGACGCTGCACGTCAAAAACAACATCCATTCAAAGCTCCTTTTATTCAGTGAAACAAGTGTTATCTACCCTCAGCTTTGAGGGGACTGGCACTTAAGTTCAATGGGACACAAACCCATGAGGTGAACCCAAGGATCATTTGTCCCTAGAATTTCACACCTTCCCTCCCACTGTTTTCTCATAAATGCCCTAAGTTATTAGAGGATCCCACTTTAATATTGTTGGGTCTTGGCTCTTTAAAACCTTGAACTAGAATTTCGGTTCCAAAACTAACTGAACCAGACATACGGACTCAACCAGCTGCAACAGTTTCTGAAACAGGACATTTGCTAAAAAACCCCAAATTCCACAACACTTAAAGAACAAAAAGTTATGTATCAGCTAAACCACCCTGTGATAGAAGATTAAACTCCCTGTAAAGTTTTTCTATGTGAATTCACTTCATTTTGTTTATCATTAATGCTGAACATTGCTGACAGGCACATTTTGAGAGCAATATTGCTAAAGCCATTATGACACTGCAACCTTGAAGGCACCTTGAAAACTAAGTAGCATTGCGGCTATGCCAGGGCTAATCCACTTAAGAAAATAAAGATGAAATTCCTTGCTTGACATTTCTGAGAACAAGGTGACAGTTTTAACAAACTCATCATTGAAGGTACTCTGCCTAAGTCAACTCAGAAAGTTTTCACGGAGATTATATCCAGTCTCCAGTACAAATTGTATCCACACAGCCTGATGCAAACACCTAACTGAAAAAATTACTTGGAACAACTTCGTGGACAAAATTATTTTCTTTTATGTGAAGCAACAAAACATTCTGCTGTCCCCTTCAGGTTTCTCAACCCCAAGGTACACAAGACAAAACCTCCCCTCAACTAATGAGCATTGGGCCTGAGACAAGCTTTGAAAGAAGCTAGACCTGTTATCTTCCTCTTTGGGGAATTATCTTTTGTAGCCATCAACTAGTCTTGAAATAATAGCATGGGAAAATAAGCACTATCCATCCCCTAGGAAATAAACATCTCCATATGTATACACAGAAAAAATATCTATAGCATGATGTCTGTGGGAACATGGGAAGAGGAATTTCATGTTGCTTAAAAACGTAAGTAAATGATGCCCAGCTGTGTCAGATCAATAACCTGGTATTCTGACTCAGTGACAAAAGCAGATGTTAGAAAGTGAGTCTGGCCATTTTTTGCATTTCTTTCCTCTTATACTCCCTGAGGGTTTGGAATTGCTATATTAAAGCTATTAGTGGGTACTTGGAACTTATTGCTGAAATTTCCCCTGAAATCCTGAATCCTTTCCTACCTGTAAATTACAGCCTTTCAGAATTAACCCTCACCATGACAGATCTTACAGAGCTTGAACAGCAGCACACAAGTTTCAGTGACACAAAAAAAAGCCTCAAAACAAGACACAGGCAGGTATCTGCAACTCATTCATATCTATAATGAATTTTGCTATCTCTGTCTTTCAAAGGGAGGAGAGTCCTTTCTTAAGTTAATTCAACTCCTGTTTGCTCATTTGGAAGCACTTGAGGTTGAATTCTATTAAAAATTACTGCAGCTAAGCCAATGTGCACTGGGGATCTTGGCAGAAGAACGCAGGCACATCTCTTTTCTAAATGGCAGGAAGGCCCTTTCCAGGAAGGAATATTTTTACATTTCATTGCTCTTTTTCAACCCTCCATTTTTGCACATGTTCCTCCTGAGTTCACACTGTTAGGCCATGTTTCTTTTCTTCCACAGTCTCACAGCACTGCAAGGGACCAAGATGCCGCCACCAGGGTATCACACAGCCAAGCTGGGGCACCTGAATTTGCCGTAGCTCTGAAGAAGCTGCAACCACCGTGCTCAGCCACAACCAGTTCTTTTCTCAGACATATTCGTGTAAAGTAAGGCTGTTGATTTCCATGCAAAGATTCCATATATTGAAGTTCCCACCCTTGTGTTCCATGGAGAAGGCTGCCCACACAGCATGCAAGCTGTTTAAAAGCTGATCCCTGTGCCAGATTGGTTTGCTGTCTAGCCAGGAAATGCTTCTGCCTCCCCCTGCTCAAAGGACATCAACGTTATTCAAGTGCAGCAAGAGCAACCATTATTCCAGCTGAAAGGAACAAAACATCACCCTTTGAGGATACAAACTGCAGGAAAGCTTTGGGGTGAGAAGAAAGACCCGGGAAAAAAAAACCCCAAGTGCCTAAAGAAGACAGTACTCTTTGATCCACAGAGAAAGATCTTGCTAAGGACTGGATCCTGTTTAAAGGGCTGCATAAGTAAGCTGAGAGCTTTCCTAAGCTCAATATGGAAGAACTGCAGTGTTATTGCAGTGCCAGCAGACCACGGTAAGCAAGCAGCATGTGACATTGACTTCACAGAAACCTCTTCTGGTGGCAAATGTTAGCTGAGTTTTGATGTACCTGGCAAGCCCAAGGAGGCAGGGTCTTACACATTTAAATCTCAAACACTTAAACATAAGCTGATAAAGCACTGCCTTCGTTAGCCTGACGTAGCCGCTCCAGATCAAGGGTACCCTCACACCCACTGGCTATGCCCTCCTTCAAAGCATGCCTAAATAGACTCAGGCTAAAAGCTCAGGACAGAAGCAGCCAGAAGGAGCTTAAGGATCACTTGAACTTGTCAGGGAAAGCTCCCTGGTTGCTCTTAGGCCAACAATGCCCTTGTGGCTGAAATGGGTTGGATTAAATTGAAGCACATCAGTCAAGAGGCCAGTCCGTTCAGGCACTCTTGACAGCCAGCACTGCCAGAGCACGGTAGTATGGCAGAGCTCCCTCCTGCCACCCCACATGGTTACAGAGAGAGCCTCCTCAGCTACAAGGCTAAAGTTAGCTGGTAACATGGAAACGTGTTCTCACTACCCACATCCCCAGATGTCAGATTAATTTAAATACATTTAACCATATTCAAAATCTATGTGTTGCCAGGAAAACAAGCACTAATTTGTGCCTGTGAGAAATTCAACTGACAAATCCAGAAGCAGCACAAAAGTGATAAACAGGTTAGATAGTGGAAATAATCATGCATTAGCCTTGGCTGTAATTTGTCAATACAAGGCTTTTAGCAAGCAAAAAGCATTTGCACAGAGACCTAGAAAATGAAGCACTGCCAAAGAGATCAGCTGCTAGAAGCAATACTGCCATCTCATGATTTTAAGTGAAGTCTCATGATATTCGGTGCTTCTAACAGGGGTTCTTCAGCTTTTCAACTGTTAAACATGAGCTGTAAGTTGCTTAAAATAAATACAAACCCAAATTTTCTAGCCAGTTTTTTTTTTCTGATAAGAAGCCTAAATACGTAACCTTTAACTATTGATCAAGAGGCAAAACTGATGAACTCAAAGCTCAACATTCAACACCAAACCATGTGCTTTTGGGCCATGACTTCCCAACAGCAAGACTTTCTGCTCCAGACTGCCATTCTCATGAGCTAGATAAGCATAGCAGCTCAGCTCACAGACAGATTCGAGAAGCTCTCACCCCCTGCTCTAACAGCTCGAGAGTCAACTTTTGGGCATCCAGGGGGAAAAAAAAAAACAACTATAGGAGCCCACACCTTCCTTGGACTACAACTGCCAGAAGGGACCAGAACATCCCAGAGCTTGGAAACTTTTTTAGTTCCTAGAAAAAACTAAACACACCTGATGAACAAACCATCCAGAGATCCCCACTCCCCCACTGACAATTTACTGGCAAAAGATTACAAACAGATCCTAGCTTGATGTTCACAAGCATGTGAAGTCATTCAAACCTCTTCAGGTTTGAATGACTGCTCACAGCAATGCCTTGCTCTTCAGCTGAGAAGGATGGAGACACAACCTAGACATCAACTCCTCTCAGGGATGTTTCTTGCCCCAGCTCGAAGTTTTCCCACCATGCTTCCCCTGGCGTGCAAACCCACTGACTTGCTTTCTGTGGCCTAACAGGAGCAGGGAAGAGCCCTGTACTCACATCAATGCAAAGCATCGTTCCAGTGATACATGCCCAAGGCCTCTCTTGATTTTATCAATTTTATTTCATCCATGACAGCTGGAAGGCTTCTAAGTAGCTTTAATCACCGGTGGGATCAAATTACTCTGGAATTGCAGGAACAAGTTAGGCCAGAGAGCAGATACTCCTGATCCAAAGCAGGTAAGGCTCACCAAGGAGCACACAGGACAGAGCACCCCAACTCCCCCAGCTGCCAGACCCCAGCTGGCCTGCAGCTGCAGCCCAGCACCAAGGCTGGCAGGAGCTGCTTTGAGGCTCAAGACAAGTTTCTCCCAGGCCACATCTGCTCTTGGAGGCAACAAACCCATAGTCAGCAGAGGAACACTCAGCTTTGAGAGCTGCACTCTTGATGGTAGGGCTTGATTCAAAGGGGCACAACAGCAGATGTGCTAGAAGAGCGTTTCTCATCTTCCCTCTCTGTAACTTCACTTATCAAGGAGAGATTTTCTGGACTATTAGATTTTCAAAGGAGCAAACTAGAACAGCTGGGCTCGTGACTTTTTTCCCTTGCAGAGGAACACCAGTAGGGGCCACCACAAACCCAACTGAGCAGGTTTTCAGTCACATACGCAGGTGTGTAGGTTCATCCACACCAAGGGGAAAAAGGGACTGGAGACAAAATTTGGGCTTCAATTATGTCTCGACCGGTGCTTGAACAAGACATCAAAGCAAGCTTCATCACTGGCAGCCTTCAGAATCTCTTCATGCATTATTCAGTTCTAGCTCCTCTCTTCAGCCTGAAGTTCATTATTATACTCAGAAGAGCACAAGTGAAAAAACAGTAAATAATATTACAGTATTTCCTGGCCATCACATAAAGTGCTGTGGCATTCAGCAAAGAGAAATCCCAGTGAATCTGCACTAAGAGGCCGGGGTTAAGCTGTCATCCCTACATCCTCTTGCAGTTCACAATAAAGCCTCATCTACTGATGTCAAATCTCATTTCTGATAGGAGAAACTAACAGAGGCCAGCTGTTTTTCCTCTGTTTTCTCCCCAGATAAGTCATCACCTCAAACTCCTATGTATACAAAGGCCCCATCCTTATACTCACTGCCTCCTTAGAACAACTACTGGCTAATGAAAGTACATAGAAAACATGCAAGAGGCCACATCTGTGCCCCCAAACAAGATTCTTACAATTTAAGAATTATAATTTGTCACTGGACTAACAAATGCAGCTCAAGCCAAGACTTATTTCAGAGCTTATACACACCAACGTAAACTTCACTCTGAACTGGATTAAGCTTTTGCTTAATCCAAAAGAAGCTTTCATTAAAAAGCAATTTTTTTTATTTCCTGAGCAGGAAGACTTTCAGGCAACAACATCTAGAACTTCTGTAGGCAGTCTGCCCTGTTCACCTCATTAATGTACTTTTTAAAGAAGCCATAAAGCCACAAATCCTCAAGCCGGGCTGTCCAGCACTGCTTCTGGATCTTGGATGGGGATGCTTACCAGAACCAGCAGGTCCTTTCAAGCCCAAGCAGCAGAAATACCTCTCTTTGCCCCTGGCACTCCATAAAAATGACAACAGCAGCTTCAAGCGAGGCCAGATTAAAATCCCCTACTCTGCATTTCACTGCAGATGTCATGGAGACTAATCCAGGCATGAAGCGGTGCTCAGGGCTGGGTGCACAGTCACAAACCCCAGCTCCTGCAAAGCAAGTCCACCTTTCCAATTCACCTACAGGCAGTGCTTGGACTGGATAGGCAGGAATAATCAAACTGTAACAAGCTACTGCTCCCAGCTGTTTCTAAATCATTCTTCTCTGTCTAGTTATGTGTTATTAAGCATTATGGTCACTAATTGACCATCACAGATTAAGGCCATGTAAATCAAGGTAAGAGTGATCAGGAAGAAAGTGTACACATGCTTTTTTCCAACTGCTTATGCTATATATTGGTTACTGAACACACCTCTCAGAGTTCACAGATATCTTCATTTTTTAGACTCTGATAGACTTCCCTCTGTCACTAGATTGATAGTCTATAAAGAAAAGAAAGAAGTGTGACAAAAGATTTTGAGTGTCTGAAAGGTTTCTGCGAAGAGGAATAGAGCATAACATCCTCCCTATTCATCCAGGACAGACAGTGCAGTTGGCTTAAAATGATGATAAAAAGAAATTGAGACTGGTTATTAGGGAACTGTGAGGAGGCGGTGATCGAGGGAAGAGGAATAATGGACAAAACAAAGACAAATGCCCACCCCAGGCGTAAGGACCAGAACAGGTCACCTAGAGGTGCCCACCCCATCAGTCCCTGGAGATTTTCCAGAAGGAGCAACACAAATGTGTGCTGGAATTGCACAGAGACTGCAAGAAGCTGGAGGAGAACCAAGGGGATGATAGATATCAGTTTGTTTTCTCATGGTGACATGACTACCAGATTTAATTCACCTTTTTGTGTTTTACAAGTGCTTTCACCAACAGCCATGTATCTATTAAAGAGCTGACAGAAGATTAGCACTTAAAGGAAATGGATTCACCGGAGGTGAATGGCAATCTAAGACATTTCAAAGGTCTGAAGAGAGGAAGAGAAGCTCTCAGACTCAACAATTCACCCCTGCCCCATCTCATGACTTGAGCTACCACCTTGACAACACCTCTCACCTTTCAAAACTAAGCAAAGACCCATTCAAAGGCATTTAACAGGGTTTTGGGAACATGGACATTGTAATTTCCTTTTTGATCCAAAGAGTCAGAGGGAATAAAGGCTTTCTCCACCAATTTCAGCTACTCAGATACCTTTTACTGGATGGTGCATGACAGAAAAGGGTAATTCCTTCGGTATTTTGTTGTTCAGCTGTAAAGAACAGTATTTTGAAAGCATAACAATTCTTTCTCGTCAGGTCAGTAAAATAAGGTCGATCATGCTGGGGTTTTTATTGACTCAAGAATAGTACAACTAAGCTCCTTTTTCCCTGTTTTATGCTCATATATGCTAATCCTTTAAAATGAAATTTTATAGAAGTTACTTTTCTTTGTTTAACTATGGAGTTAAAGAAATGGTACCATAATGCTCTGGATAATGCATAACAGCTTTTATCCACAGATTTTTGGCATCTCTGTCCTTAAAGTTGTCACAGAAAGCAATAGAAAATATAAAAATAAGACCAGGAATGTCTGAAAATCTTTTATAGTTCATTAGTGACCAGATCTTTCCAGTATCTCCTAAGACTTATGCAATTCTTTCCACGCATTGATATTGGCTGCACTCCACAAATGTAACTATTCAACATACCTATTTGCTCTGTTTGGTTATCAGTTTCTTTAAAGCAATTTTTCCATTCAGGAAAAGTCCAGTTATGAACCTATAATACAATAACCTTAACCACATAACAGTGGCACATTTCAACAACACTGCCTAAAACCCAAAGATATATTTTAAACGCATCCTGACAAGAAGTTAAAACCCAGTCTCGATGGTTCAAAACACTCAGTAGCGCCCTTCTGTTTGTCAGAAGACACTTTAAAATAAATGTTTCCTATTTTAAGGTGAAAATGGAAAATTATCTTGGTGTTGACTGATGCCATTCCCATTGCCCATCTACGGTTGCCTAGTTTCAGCATTATGCAGTGATCACGTGAATGAATTCTCACCAAATGGCCTGACATGTTACATAATGGTTAAACAACAAGCACTCAGGCTAAATCTTCCATTAATGAAGTATTCTAAGGTCTTGGCCATCAACAAAAAATAGTAACAGGCTCTAAGTCTGTACGATAAGGGGGGAGGAGACACCAAATGTGTATTAAATGAGAGCTGAAATTTGACTTCATTACAGAGTCTTCACCTCACAGCAGGCCATTGCAAAAAGTTACGTATGACAAGTTATGTATGACTACAAGGTCACATAGAGCTATTAAGAGTTATAGGAACATATTCCTATTGATATTTAGCATCTATTTAAAATGTGAATTGTGTCTTCTTCACCTAGAGGGTGGTGACAAACCACAGAATTAAGTTTCCTTAACTTAACTTTCCTTAACTTGTGAAGTTTGGCAGTAGTTTGACAGACCAGTTGTCTGACAGGACCTTTGCACGTAACTGATAACAAACCTACAAAATCTTTTTCATGCCAGGGATTTCTCTCCCATGGTTATGTGCCCGTATTTCCCTGAAGGAGATGCAGGAGAAATGGGGGAAGAAACAGGACCATACACACCCCACAAGGGTGTTTTATGAACTGTGCAAATTAAGCCGGAGTCATACTAGGTTGTCTTGACCACTTAAGTTTTGAAAATATCCAAGATCAAAGATTCCACAACCTGAATGACTTCCAGCACTTCACCACTCTCACTACAGTTTTTTCTCCTTATGTCCAATAAAAAAATTTATTTTATTGCAACAAGAGACAACTGTCCCCTGTCCTTGTACTGTGCACATATAAGAAGTATTTACCTCCACTTTCTCACACATGTCCATTAACGTTTGGGGATTAGACTGGCCCCCCCCCGCCTTCTTTCTTCCCTCTGACTCCTCATATACTCTGGTCCCCTAAATATTTCACTGGATTTCTGCTGGATTTCCCTCTCTGATCTCTCAATAAAGCAGTTACAAAGAAGTGACAGATCAAGGAGCAAAAGTCATTGTTAATCTGCTTCGAACATTTTAGTGGTTTTCACACTGACAGAACAGAGAAGCACCAATAAATCTTTCTCTGAATAAGCAGTGATCATAACAAAGTACCCCAAAAGGCGTGCTCTTCTTTTCCTGCAACAGTGAGGTTTGTCAATGACTTCAGTCTCATTGACCTCTTGCTAAGAGCCACCACACTTGTCAAAAGTCTTCTACCATAACAGAGAAAAACACTGTAAAAACAACCAAGAGCCTTCAAGACAGCATTTGGATAAAAACCAAACTTACTGGACATGAAGAGTGTACTTCTTTTTATTATGAGTTGTAACAGACACCTAGCAAGTTCAACAGGAATTCACATAAAATATTCCAGCAAATCTAACATATACATTTCATGATAAGACAGCAGGATTACAATACTAGATGAACAGTCTGATTGTGTAGAAGAGATTTTTCGTATTTATATGCGTGTATGTATGTGCCAGCGCACATATGCGCACTAAGCATTTCACAGGCTTAGAAGAGGGAAAACCCAAAGACTGTGTTCTGACTGATTTTACAGGAGTAGTAATCTCTTGCAAATAAATACAATTTAACTGTCCAATCCACGACTCAGCTCCATAAAGCCATCTGAGAACCAGCATTCTCCCTCCCTCCCAATAAACAACACATGACCTTCCACATTGGTGCTTCTCTTCACATGAACCACCTCACTATCAGGAGTCTGCAAAAAGCATGAGGCTTCAAACTGACCTACACCAAATGAAAATCATGTAGCAGTCATTTATGGTTTACAAGTAAAATACTTTTGAGTGACTTACTTAGCAAGTGCATTTTAATGATTTTAAGTTATCAGCGTGTTAACTTAGCTAAATTAAGCTGGCAAAGAGAACACGCAAGAGTGTATAATGCCAAAGATATCATAGTCAATGCACTCATGCTGTTTTGAGGCAGAGGGAAAATACCTGTACAACAGAAGTAACTTTCACATGGGTAGAAAGGTTGTCAAGAGATTACAGAGCACTGTAATACATGTCCAGAGAGGAATTCAAATATGCAGCTTCCACCATCTACTGCCTGATCAGTTTGGCTCATGAGGGTACAAAGCAAATACCTCTGTTTCTACTTCATGGGTTTCCACTTCAACTACCAATCTTCCCAATGGTACAATCAATAAACAGTTAGGTGGCTTCCTCTTTGCTGGAACTGGATGAGGTACTTTTCAATAAAAAAGCAGAATAAAATGGAAAGGGTTTTAAGATAAGACTACAGATAATTGCAGCAAGTTCTCCTCTGCATCCCAAGCAAAAAGGAGCAATAATGTACAATAATCCAGGTCAGGTGACAAACAGCAAGTTATCATCACCCACACTTCCCAAGGTCTCGCTGTCTAACACTAAGCACCTGTTTTGACTGGTCATGGAAACATTACTTTTTTGAGCATACTCTCCCAAGAACTGCTAAAGCAGCAAAGTGGTAACAGCTTGCACCAGCTGGTCCTAGCAACGATGCAGATATAAGTTGCTGCGGGGAGGTGGGACAAAAAGGCATTCTCAACCAGTCAGCTGAGAACTGAAGAAGGAAACAAAGTCCAACAACTCACCGTAAAAGACACTGTACCTTAAAATACACAGAACATTTACAGCTTCATAGCACAGGTACCTGTAAGTGTTCAAGTTCTTTGCTCAAGTTTAATGAATAAATGATACTTCTCTCTTGCAATGATTTATAACCAAATTGATCATTAGTAATGAAATTGATCATTATTAATGAAAAACACAGTAGATTGATCCTCTTAGAAACTGCAAAAGGTAAAACAGGTACAGCCTAACATCTTCACTCAGAGAAGATGCAAGAGGAAAAGACACTACCAGTGACAAGGTCAAAAGGTGAGCAGAGATAAAGGTACAATTGTGGCCAAAAGGCACCCTCCATTTCTCCTCCTTCACTTATTGCTTAGAAAGAAATACCAAGATCTAAGCCTGCAAGTGGAAAGAAATACTTCCAGTTTATTATTTTAAGTCTTGAAAATGGAACTCTGCTGAATCTGAGCATCACTGAGATCTATGGCAGATCAGTAATTATCTTTGCACACACCCCCCTCTGAAAAATGGCCTTACTAATCAAAACACATCCAAGTGAAATTCTATGAGGAAAAAAAAGTCTAATTTTGCCTGTCCTGAATCAATTTCTGGCTCTCCCAGACAGTTAAAGTCCCTTTTCCTAGATTTATTTTAAGAGTATTGAAACAGATTACGAAAATGCTCAAGTGCAGGACAGAGAAGTTGCTGGTAGTCATGGGCAAAAGTTCAATTTTTCATTTTTCTCAATTTCTACAACTGCCAAAAGGTATGCAAATTAAATTTCTACTTCAGTTTATTGCTTTAATTACACAATCTGTATCTTCAGCTTACGTAACAATTATATACTTGGTAAGCAGATGCAAAAGCTAACACACAAGTTGTAGGATGTCAGACTTCGGGCAAGTGGCAGAAGAAGGGGAAGAAACATATCAGGATACAGTGTATTGCCATAAATCATTTTCACAAAGCAGTCACAAAGAAAGCATTTATCTGAAACTGAGTAATTTAGTGCTGTGCCTGTCTGCTTTCCAGCTGCAAATTAAACTCTAGCACAGAAAAGAATGTACTAAACCTGTTCCAAAATGACCAGATGTGCACACTCAAACACCATTCACACCACTCTGGTGAACAGCTGGAGCCAAGTTTTGACAAGGGCAACACTGCAGTTTAGTAGTGACAGACAATATCATGTGAATTATAACTAAGTGATATGCTTCAGCCAAAAACAAACAAAAAGCTAGGGACACTGCAGGGATCCTTTCAATAGCCAGGGAACACTAATGCTAAATTCAACAGGCAAAATCAGCACTGACCTCTTACAACAACACACAGAGACCCAACAGCTGGGGAGCAAAAAACCCTAACAATTACTATTTAGATGAAGAGACAAGTGCACTTCTGACACATCTCCCAGTCATCCCCCCTTGCCAATCCTCTTGTCCCACACTGTGGTGTAGCCTCAGAGCACACAAACTGACTTTCTTTTTAGAGCAAGTAAACCCAGACATGCTCCAGGAGCACACAAAGCACCCCGGCCAGAGCTAATTTGACATGACCCTCCACTTGTCAGTAAAATGTTCAGCAAGGACACTGGGACCTTATGAACAGTGGTTTCACTCTACAGAACCAACCCTAATGAGCCACACTACTGAGGACACAGCCACCTCTGGCTGCATCTACTGGTGTGCACAGCCCCACCTCGTGCAGACCTGGACCTCCTGCAGAAGAGCCACAGCTCCCACCAGGTCCAGCAAGAGGTGAGGGTTTCAGCTGCTGGGCTGCAACAAGCTGTGGTATGTCTCCATTTTGACTAAAAATATCACAGAATCGTAGAATGGTTTGGGTTGGAAGGGACCTTAAAGATAAATTAGTTCCAACCCCACTGCTGTGAACAGGGACACCATCCACTAGACCGGGTTGCTCAGAGCTCCTGTCCGGCCTTAAACACTTCCAGGGATGGGGCATTCACAGCTTGCTCTGGGCAACCCATTCCAGTGCCTCACCACTGTCACGGTAAAGATTTTTTCCTAATATCTAACCTAAACCAACTCTCAGTTTGAAGCCATTCCCTCCTGTACTGTCACTACATGCCTTGTAAATTGGCTCTCTCCATCTTTGTTGTAGGCTCCTTTCAGGTCTTGGAAGGCCACAATTAGGTCACCCCAAAGCCTTTTTGTTACCAGGCTGAACAAACCCAATTCTCTCAGCCTTTCTTCACAGCAGAGCTGCTCCATCCCTGTGGTCAACTTGGTGGCCCCTCTACCTGAATAAGCTCTCCAGAAGCTCAGAAGTTGTGCTACAGCCTATTCAACACCACCATTGTAGCATCACTTGATTGTTTTACTTGTTCATGATGTCTGCTCTGCCAAACCAAAACACAATTTAAAGGGAGAGCTACAGAAACTAATTCAAATCAAAAAAAGTATCAAAGAGCTAAAAGGCCAGAGTGAAATGGGTCACAATAACTTGACTCCCTTGTGACGTAACTTTTACCTTCTGAATATTTTTATACTTCATGTGCACCATTTCCTTGGCACAGATAGTATTCTGAACCCTGATCAGCTATTCAAGCACAGCTGGGGAACTATGGTGGGTGGAGAGGGATGTACCACAAAAGCAAATTAAAAACTAAATAAAATACTTTCTTTAGCTTTCCTCATAAGCAAAACTGCCTCTGGAACTTAGAAAACCTATGCTGAGGTTTACACAGATTTATCACCTATGTGGTTATTGTGTGCAGCATATACCCGAACAGCTTATGCTTTTGGTTAAGTTTCAAAGAAAGACAAATTAGATTAGCAGCAGTCCCTAGCTAAGCACCCAAAATTAGAGACTATTGAAATGACTTTTTGTTTTTAAACTCTCATTACCCTGCTCATTTTATTTATTTGCTAGCCAGTTGCTTATAGAGAGTAACTCAGATTTGGAAAAAAATCCCAACCATAGCCACCACCTTCACCCATGGGGCCCGGAAGTGCTTCCCAGAGCTGGCCCTGCACACCCCCTGCCAGAAGCAGTACACTGCCAAGCAGCCCAAGTACAAGTTCTCTAACCTCACTAGCCCTGCAGGATTCCTCAGGATGCTGCTGAAGGCAGCCAGGTGAGGCCACATCTGCCCTGGTGCCCACAGCCCACCCTCACTGCAGAGAGAGGGAGGGACAAGTATGAGCTCCCCAGATCCCCCACCTCCTCAGAAGGGCTCCCCACCTCTCCAGCTTTCCTCAGATGTGCACCTTCACACACAGACTCGTGCCAAAACAAGTGTGGATTGCTGGTAGTATGTGGGAGATCACGTGCAGGTTTAAAATCCAGCATACACATGGTCAAGAGTGATCAGATGTACCTATTTCTGCTTACTAGCTACACGCATGCTGGCAGATTTGGTATACAGTTGCCTTAGTTAACTGATAAATATTGAAGGTGTTGGAGTGCATTAAAATGATGGGCTCTTCATTCAAACCAAGTATGACTTTCATTCAAACCAAGTATGACTTTAAACTGATTTATTATTTATCCTCCATCTTTTAATAAATTAGAAAACTTAGATTATGCACCTTCTTAAAATAGACCTGCATATTGTATGCATGACAAAACCACGCGCAAAGTTACCATAAAAGCTATCTATAGCTTAGTCAACATGTTTTAAGTGGTCACTGGAGCTTCAACTGAAAAATAAACTTGGAAAGCAACAGCAGCAGACTTGCGTGGGGAACAGTCACTGCTGAGGTCTCAGTACCCACGCACTTTCAGAAGAGAGGAGGTGACTTCAAACCAACTCTAACCTGATCCCATGAACTGAGCAACCCTCAATGGTGGAAACGCCCCAAGTGCCCTCCTGGAGGGCAAATTGCAGTCCATTTTCATCCAAAAGGAAACCAGGTCATGGACTCCAGGACTGCTCTGAGACTTGAGCCAAAGCACAGTGCATAAGGATAAACCAGATTTGCTCCAGAGCCTCATTCCTGGGTCAAAAATAAAATGCAAATGCAGAAAACACCCGCCATCTGTTATGGCCATTTACTTGACTATGGATTTCCCTTTGCTCTCTACATTGAAAATATTTGAGCTTATACATTCCTCTGGTACAATTTTCACTGTGAAATAATTTTGCCTGCAGTTCAAAAGAATTACAAGAATTTGGTTCAGCTTCACAGCTCTCAGTTTTCAGCTTTGTCTGGTGACTCCAGCTCCCATCAGTTTATCCCAGCTGGGGAGCACAGAGGGTCACCGCCTCGTTATCCCCCTCTCATTAAAAGGTTGGTTTATTTGCACACTTGTTTATGATTCCTTCCTCTTTGGAGGGCAGTACTGGGTGCAGCTACTGCAATGCAGTTGATTTTAGGAATACATCCTCATTTACATCTGAAATTTTCTCTGTAGGGAGGCTGAAATAACACATTGCATTGAATGTACCAAACATTTTTCAGCTGAATAAAAATAGTATTTTAATGATGATTTGCAGTCAATCACACTGTTTGACCAAAGTAAAACAGGGTACCAGGGGGTCAGAAGGGGCTCTTCACCTACCATTTTGTCAATAAGCTTACCAACAGTAGGATAATACTTTTCTTCATGGGTAACTGTCTTTCAGGTCATCAGATAAATACTTTCATAGATGTCTTTCAAGAAGAATAATTCTTTGAGCTTGACAATTCAATTTATTTATCATTCAGGAAATTAAGAGAAAGAAAAGTAGCACAAACAGTAATATTTAATAAAATACCATTTTAACATGTACCTTAAAGTCTGTCAAACCCTGACTTAGCTACTATGCTCAATAATAATCTATATTCCTTGCCACAGCATATGTTCAATTGCATACTCAAAAAAAGAATCCCAGAATCACAGGATCAATTAGGTTGAAAAAGACCTCTGAGATCACAGAGTTCAACCTATGAATACCACCCTGTCAACCAGACCATGGCACTGAGTGCCACGTCCAGTCTTTCTTTAAAGATCTCCAGGGGCGGTGACTCCACCACTCCCTGGGCAGTCCATTCCAATGCCTAACAAATCTTTCCATGCAGAAATTCCTTCTGATGTCCAACTTGAACGTCCGCTGGCACAGGCTGAGGCTATGACCTCTGGTCCTGTTGCTGGTTACCCTGGCAGAAGAGGCCAACCCTCACCTGGCTACAAGCTCCTTTCAGGTGGTTGTAGAGAGCAGCAAGGCCTCCCCTGAGCCTCCTGTTCTCCAGGCTAAACACCTCCAGCTCCCTCAATCACTCCTCATATGCCTCACTCTCTAGAGCCTTCATCAGCTTCAGTGCCCTTCGCTGAAAGAACACGTAAGTGTCAAATTTTCACATGCTCATGCCTGGGTACAATGTCCTGGTAAATGAGCATTCAAACATTCTGATGAAAACTGAGCTGCATTCTGTACAAAAAAGCTGTGTTGCATCTACATTGTTCCTACTGTTATAAAAAAAAATTAAGAATTATACATAGGTAATCAGATACTCAGGAGTGTGACTAACTTAAAAAGTATGTCCAGCTCTCCAGCTCTTTTGACAAATTTGACAGCTGTTCTGGCACATATCTTTTCTGCCCTTTTCATCCCTTCTTTCTTCCCCATTCTCACTCTAACAGATGCTTTTATTCTGTTTTGGTTTTTTTTTGTTTCTCCTCCTCTCTTCAGTGGCAGCGTTGGGGGGAGGGAGGGAGGGAGGAAGCGTAGGGTGCTAATGCACAAAGCAGTGCTTGTTAAAAACTGGACATATCCAGGCAATTCGCCAAATCTAATTCCAAAGACCCTGCTTGTGATTCGATGCTAAAGTGGAATATAGCATTGTTCTATCTGTCTGTAGGACACCGTGTCTTCTGTGGAAGAGGAGTTCAAAACAAAAGGACAAAAAACAGCTTGACACTCCCCCCAGCCTCCAAACACACACTTCATTCCAGAAAATACCATATTCATTGGCCTTCAGAGTTGTTAGAAATAAATCAAGCAGAAAAAAAAAGGGATTACCTCACAAACATGATGAAAAAACATTACTCAAGTTCACAGCAGATATGGTAAAAGCCAAAAAGAGTAAAATTCTGCTGCTTTTATTAGATCTGCTACATTCAACCTTTGTATTTGGACCTTTTTGCAGTGAAAACTGTTGATGAAGAAGAGATATCAGAGTCTGGCCTGAAAATACCATGATGGCTTGTGTCCTTGAGAAATGTAAAGCACTGACACAGCTTCCCAAACTCTTCTGAGCCAGACTCTGAATTCCGTATTAATGTCATGAGGAATCATTACATAAGGCTAGAAGAGAGGCTGTTCAGGTGAGAAAGCACTCATAACATATAAATCAGTGGCTCTAAAGACAAGACTGAGATTATTTTATGAAATGAGGGAGGGAGAAAGACAAAGAGAAATTAGCTACACTTTAAATTGTAATGAGTAATAGTCACACACACACTTTCCCTCTCACAGTTTGCCATGTAGCCCAATTTGTCCAAACAGATGTCAAACCATAAGTCAATTTAACAGTGGAAAGAAGTATTAAATTGTGAAATGGGCACAACATGAGTTTAAATTCCAGATGATTTATGCCACATTGCATTACGTATCCAAAATAAAATGCATATACTGACATCTATGGCAGTAATAATATATTGAACTACAGACAGAAGTTGTATGAAAAGATAAATCAAGATTTAACTGACAGGATCCCGAGCACAAATTTTAACTCACTTCCTGTTTAGACAATTTTTTTTTTTCTTTATTAACCTCATGTGTAAGAAGTGCTTCTTTTCCCATGACTTTCCACTTTTCCATGTGCAGCCTTTCCCATCTCTACTGTAATGCCCCTGCTCACCACCCGCTCCCTCTCCTCTTTAACCCAGGCCACTCAGCCATCAGTGGAGCAGGGACTAGGGCCTCACAGCAGATGTACCTCTTCCCTGCTCCACCTGCGGGGTCTCTCCCTTCGTTTGAAAGACCACTGACAGAGTACACTAACTTGACTTGCAGAGCACAAGGAAAAACTCATCTTTAAAGATGGGTAAACAAAGAGGAAGGGACTGCATGTCTCAAGACCAGGAAAGAGGAGAAGAGCTTCTCCATTCAAAAGTAGCCAAGCATATGAACTCCAGGAAATGCAGCTAGTCTTTTCAAAACCCTAAACCCTGTCAGCCAGCTCCTCTGAGTCACAAAGCAGAGGCTGAGGTCCCTCTGTTGTCTGGATGACCATAGAACTCAGCCTTCCCATGTAAACACAGAAAGCAGTAACGGGCTGGTTGGCAGCTTCACATTTCTGAAGCTCCAGAGATGGCAGAACCCTAGAGAGCTTCAAATCAAAATTCTGAAGTGGCAGCGGACTTCTCCAGATTTTTTTTTTTTGCTTAGTTTTTGGGGGTTGTTTTGTCATTTTGTTTCAGTTTTCTTCTGTCTCCTCTAAAATGATAAAAAACTCTAAGTCTTTCATATTTAGACAAGCATACATAGAAAGAGAGGGAGAAAAGCGCTGTGAGAATGCTGGAAGAAAACTAAACTGCAGGAGAAATCTGCCCTTGGTTTCTTAAAGGCAAGGCAATGCTTGTTCCTCAGCTACAGCTCATTTTGCCTTCCAATATTCTCCTTTATGGTTGCAGCAGAAGAAACCAAAGGGATGGGATTTATGAGCCTTTTCAGACATCATGCTTTTGGAAAGTGCAAATACACACACTAGTTGATAATGCTAAGAGTAAGTATGAATCAAATCTGCAACTCCAAGTCACGTGTTTTCCACAGAGAAACTTCTTCATTTTGAAGACAATAATTACCCATAAAACACCTTGAACATGTAAACACATGAAAGAGAAATGGGCCAAAAAAATGCAATTCGCTTGCTCAAAGCCATAAACTCAAGAAACAGGTACAGCTATGACTTCGAATTCATGTAAATCACATGAGGCTGGCAGCTACAGCATACTGCCTTAATGAACAGCTTAGCATTTTGCTAAGTCAATATGCTTGTTCTTATAAAAAAAGCTCTTAGGAAGATTCTCAATAACATTTTAATCAGACAGCACTTTCTGCAGTCAAAACCATAATACTTTCTCAATAATGTTAATGTGCAAAACTGACATTAAAAAGCAAGAGTGACTGAAAGGGCTTTACAGTAACCCTACAAATTATTCAACTGCTGCATAAGACTTGTGTTCCTCAATGTTCAATGCACATAAAATACACTGAACCCTCTCACTGCCCTTTAGGACACCCTGCTCTTGACAATTTCAGCTATGAGGAAAACTTGCATGTTGTCTTTTGAGTCTAGTAAAGTTACACACTCCTATTTAATGTCACCTTTAATGAAGGTTAAACATCACAACAAATGAACCACCTTGCAGCTCCTGTGTTCCAAATTCTAACCAACCTGGCTGTTAAGGAATCAAGCTTTTTGGAAAGCCAAGAGTTAAGAGAGCTGTTGCACATGAAGTGTTCATTTAGAGAGGTCATAAGTTCTGCATCCTCAAGCATTTTCTTAAATACCCCATTTTGTAACAAGGCGCTTATTTCCCAATCTGTCTCACAAAATAACTTAGTCGTTCTTCAGTAAGTCTACTGGACTCCTAAAACAAACTACCTTGTGTAACTTTGATAAGATGGTGCACTCTAAAATATTATTTGCTGTTGCCACATCACAGGTAGCTCACAGATTAGACAGCCCCTTCACACATTGCTGGGCCAACGTTTTACGCAGAGGAAAAACCCAGCAGACTGGGCCACCACTGACAAAGAAACCCATGAAACAGTCCCTGCTATTAAACAGTTAACACCCTAGGCTTCTGTTCTACACAGGCACACTCACATACCAAGTCTTCTCTCACATGTTTAATTTTTGTATGTTTGTAGTTGTACAAGGTATGACAGGTAAATTACTCAGCAGACATTGCAAAAGCCACAGTTCTAACAGCACAAGGTGACAGCTCTGAGCTATTTTTCTTTTATGACCACGTAGATGGTAGGTATGCAACAGAAGAATCTATTTCTGACCATTCAGACACTTAGAGAAAAGATACCATCAATAAAACTGAAGGAAGTTGCTTATTGTTGTCTCCTCAAAGGATACATTTCTGGCAATACAAAGGTATCACGATTTTTTTTCTTTTAGAGAAACTGAACAGTCACTACAAAGCAACACTGCTAGATTTATAGTACCACTTTGTTTTAAAAAGGCACAGTTTCTGCCACCTAGCTGCTACATGTAGGTTTAGGTATGCTTATATCTAAAGGAGTTTCTGTATTTCAGAGATGAAAGTTTATTCACAATATATTCACAGTTTTGAAATAGTGAGTGTATTACAGCATTAATTGATACCATTAGATGTACATATAAGGGGAGCTATCTATAGAAGAATTATTACCCAGGAAGGCTGCAGTAAAAGTAATTGCTAGCACTTCATTACTGAAAAATGAACTCATATTTGGGGGTGTCTCTGCATTTTTACAAAAGACTGAAAAATGCAACTCAGAAAAGCCTGCTCTCCTGCAGTTCTGGAAATCAATACAGCAATTCCCAAACAGATACGTGACTGTTAGAAACCCTGGTTTTAATTAATGTATTTTGTAACTATGAAACAGCGTAAAATTTGAAATTATAGTACAATCTCCACCACAGATCAAGTTGTTTCTTATTACAATTGGTTGCTAGATAGAAAACAGTGGTAACAATAGAGTTGCAAAAATAAACTGTTGTGTGGTTCTGGGGAAAAAAAAGAAAAGAGTTCCAAGTCAGTTTGTATGCACATTGCCCCATTACTAGCCTGCAACATCTGTAAGGGGCCAGTAACCATGTTTTCACAAATCATTTCTCTACTAAGCTTAATCATTTGTATCCAAATTGCATTGTACTTCATTTCCATGGTGGTGATCTTCAATCACATTTCCAAGATTGTGCTCATAGCATAAATCATGTTTTGTAGCTTTCATTATAATCAGAAGTTGTTTCCTGGATTATCACATACCAATACATGTCTGTAATTACTTACCTGAAAAATGAAGCTAGAGAAGTCTTTCATTTGGTCTTTAACACAATGTTTCAGCCAAATAAAAATTATTCCAAGTCATGCTTTATACACCACTCCAAACCATTTTTTTTTTTTGCTTCTAAGTCTAACACAAAATATGAATTCTCCTGTCCATTAAAGCAAGCAGGCATTTGCAATACTAATAAATCACTACTGCAAAGTCTCAAATCAGCTAAATTCTGCCTGCTGTGCACGGGTGTTTTCCAACATGTTTTTTAACACAAGCATGCATATAGAGACCCTGAGGGAGCAGACTCCTAGTATGTTCTGCTGCCAAGTACACCAAAGTATTGCCTCTCAGGCTCACAAGTTCCTTGGTGGTGCAACTAAGGAGACACATCTATCAGTGCATTTCTGAACTGGGACAAATCTTCATACTAAGAAGGATGTGACACTAACAGATTGTACCCTGAAACACAGTTCTCTGAGAATCAGTTATTTACATAAATGTGCATTTGGGTTTTTGGTTTTTTCTTTTCAATATGCATTTTATACTTCCACTTGCACCCACCACCTCTCTGCAGCTTGCCATATAATGGGAGAGGCCAACACTGAGTATGATGAGAAGACAACTAGTCCAAGGCTTTCCAGAGAGGAGTTATCCACTTCAAAGCAATCTTCATTACCTTTAAAACTATTTAGCTTTGGAAGTTTCAGAGGAGTCATCCACTTCCATAATATTCTGTAGAAAACCACCCCCTAAAAATAAGTACTGCTTTTATTTTTAAGCTCTTCACCCGAAACAAGGCAAAAGCAAGTTAACTCTCCTGTTCTTTGCAACAGTAAAGCAACAGCAGTCTACAGCTTCCTCATGAAGGAAAGCACCAGGGCAGGCTCTGATCTCTCCTCTCTGGTGACTGGTGATAGGACCCAAGGGAACAGCATGAAGTTGTGTCAGGGAAAGTTTAGACAGGATATTAGACAAAGGTTTTTCACCCAAAAGGTGGATGGGCACTGGAACAGACTCCCCAGGGAAGTGGTCACAGCACCAAGCCTGAGAGAGTTCAAGAAGTGATTGGACAATGCTCTCACACGCATAGTGAGACTCTTGGGGCTGTCTTGTGCAGGGCCAGGAGCTGGACTTCAATCATCCTTGTGAGTCCCTTCAAAGTAGATCCTCATATTTCTTCTCATGGAAGAGTGAATTACTTCAGAACTTTAAAAAAGAAAATTACCATTTTTTGCTCTTACGTTCCTTTGCAGCAGCCACCAATAAGTAATCCAGTAAATCGTGATTCTTAGCTTAAAATACAGCACAGACTCAGCCTGCTTTGATGAATTTAATAAACTCACATTAATAGGAAGAAGTTCAGCTGAACTTAGGAACTTCAAATCAAAGATGCCTGCACTGTTCACTGAGGCTTTTTTATTGCAATGGACTTTTAAAAAGTTAAATTTGCCTCCATGAAGCCTTTTGTCAAAAAAGGCCTGTACCAAAGCAAATTGAAACTTATCAGGATAGTCCAATTAACACATAGTCTGTGGTGGAGAATATATAAACCATCTAGATAAGAGAGGCCAAAGCCTCTGTCATTCCTACCATCACATTAATTACATTTACTGGAGACTGAACAGGTGGCAGCAGAGAGATTTGACAAAACAATTCCTTAGTGTGAAGCAGCCTAACACCTAAGGAAGATGAACAGGACGAAAAGAAATCTATGCAATTATTTCACAGCACTGTAAATTAATGACTCTTCCAATTTTCATAACACAGTTTCATTGGAATTTTGCAATTGTTGTAAAAATGCAGCACAAAACCTGAAAGGAAATTCTCCTTTTCCTTCTAAACTGGGGTTTGAGGACCACACACAGATTTTCATCGACAGCTGTTTGTCCCAGACCGCCAAAGCCACAGTGGTGAAAAGATGCTCTAGCAGTGGCTATAGGCAGCTTCTCTTCCCTCACTGGGGTACCTCCCTAACTGGTTTAGTAAAGGACAGATGGTTGTGCATGACCCAATTGAACACCCTTTTTTTTTTTGTTATGGCTTTGGGGAAGGAAGAGAACGTTGCACGCAAAATTCAGCGTTGATTAAAAAGCACTAACATTTGGCTGAGCAAACCCCAATTTAGCCCCCTGGGCCTGTCTGACCCACTAACCACTGCTTCCTAACTGCTCTGTTATGGCAAAGGTTGCCTGAAAAATGCAGAGCTTGCAGAGCAAAAGAGTGTGACCTTTACATCAGTTTTGCAACACTTCCTTACTGACATACTATGAAAATTCCCATTCCCACACCCTCAAATTTATTGGTTTTAAACTACACATTTGTAGCAAATATGTAACAACTGATGGAGCCTCTTCAGTGATCAAACAGGGAATGCATTGAAGCATCAGACAGACATATGACATGACTCAAATATAGATAAATAGCAGGATCTTGTTTCTTTACGTGGAAGAAATGGGGGAAGAAGCCCAGAGCATTTTGAGAATTTAAAATGTACTATCCCTGTGGTACGCTCAGTACTTCTCCTCCAGACAGCAAATAGGTACCACCTACCAAAAGAAGGGATTCCGGTTTTGTTTCCACAATTTCCTTTCAGATATGCTTCCTTAAAACGTAAGTCTTTCATAGGCTCTGTAGGCTCAGGGTTTGCCTATAGCCTTTGTGCTTTCCTACAGATCTGCAACAGTAATCCCTGTACAAAAAAGAAGAGCATGAAAAGCAGGGGCAGGTAAAGTGGAACACATTTAGCCTTTTCTTGCCAAAGCAACAGCAAAGGTACTAGGGTTGTGGAAGAAGAAACATGCTAGCTACACTTGAACAGCTTCTTGCAATACCATCACCAAGTTTATCAAGATCTGGTGCCCAGCTCAAGTCCCAGATCTACAGCATGCATGAAAGCCTTCATCTTTTATTATGAAATAGAAAAAAAAAATAGTAGATTTCCATTCATCACCATGGAAGAAGGCAGATTTGAAGTAAGTACCAGCCACTAAATGCTCAGAAAACAAACGCCTCCAAAATAATAGCAGGTCTTGTGATTTTTTTTTTTTTTCAGCATTCAAGGATTACAACAGACAATGGCTGGATAGGAGCAGGAACCAAGAGCAAAGATTTTGCAGTGTTAAAGAACCAGGCATCTGCAGCTCTCTGAAGGACACTGATCCACCTCTTGCAGAGAAAGCAAAGAGATGCTCCCTAAAGAACATGAGACACCTTACAGCCAGCGGGGGTTAATGGTATCTTGCAAAAATGTGATTCTTCAAAAAGGGAGAAGGGACTGCTATGTTTAGATATTATCAATGTTTAATCATTTTATAGGAACGTGGAAAATTATGTTTAGCGACCTCTAAATTCTCATTTTCTCCAAAGATAAATTAGAACTTCAAAGGAAGAATCAGGGAAAATCAGAGCCAAAAACACAGCCTCTCTGTACAACTCATACGTTTGCTTTCCTTTCCAATTGTTCCCAAGCTGAGGGGATGTCCAACACAAGCCTTCAAATTAAGGATTAATTTCATTTCACTGCAGACACAACTCTTTCAGAGGGAAAAAAAAAGGCAGCATAACACAATGTGCATTTCAAACATTTTTTTTCCCAAAAAATGTTTCAGTTTTTTGAGAGAAAGAGCTTTCTAATACAAGTATCCTCCTGGTCTGGATCAAAAACATAATCCTACTGGTTTTTGTTTTTCTGCCAACATCAACTTTTTAAACCCTGTAAAAACAAACAAATGGTGAAAAAATAAGAATATTCACTCCATCACCAGAGATCACAGTCATGGAGGACCTTACCACATCACTGTATGGCACAGCAGAACAAGGCAGGAGCATCAGGGCATCCAGGCACTATACCGGAGAAGAAGTTGGGAAAATACTTTAAAAAAATGTCTGAAAAATGTCTTGGAAAACATGTAGCACAGCTGTCATATGAGAGACTTTGAAACTGGTACTCTGTAGTTGTGACCTGTTGGAAAGACAACCCGATGCAAAATGCTCTTTTTCAAAAAGTCTTTACTGTATTTTATGAAAACTCGTGTTCACCTATCACCCAGCCCACAAAGAGGGCTTGAATATACATTAAAATGGTGTCATCTACATAAAAAGAAAAAAATAGGCACATCATCTAGCTCATGGGAACAAAAACCACAAACAAGGGACTTTGAGCCTTCAAACTAATGAAGCTTCCACGGTTTGAGATCAAAACTCTGTTGCACTCTTGCTTTTCTTGAATTTCCCACACAGAGATATAAAAGGCAATGCCCTTAAAGCTCAGAGGACTTGGATTTAATGCAGTAAACTCGCAGCAGCTCAATTATGTTAACTATTTTAGACACCCATGAGAAGAATAGCATTCAGGTCAGTTATGCACACAATAAAGTTTTCTTTTCACTCCCCATTTTCTGCTTCCATAGTCCTGGTTTCTGGACATGGAACAGCATGAGACCCTGTCAGCCACCAAGCCCTGCACCCTGACAGAGTCCCACCAAGGCTTGTGCTTTGTGTTAGCCTAGCCTTGGTCTCCTCCACAGAGATGAGGGGTCTCATATAAACAGATACTACCCCAGTTACTGAGCTGATGGAATGGCAGGAAATGAACAACATGGAAGCAAGGGGAAAGACTCAGCAAAGCCAAATACTGCTAGAGTTAATAATCATGCCCTAATTCAAACCAGGCTCCTCTAAAGCAGGTCAGGTTAATTTTAATTACTATGCAGTTTTTTTCTTCGCTTAAGCCAAAGAGGTTCACATCAGAACCACAGGAACCACTTGGGAGGCAGGAAGCTGCTGCACTTATCCTGTGAGCACCGTGACCCGAATCAATTAGTATGCAGTGCTGCACATTTCCTTAAATCATCTCCAGTGCATACATTCCTGGTCTCACATCCAGGGTCACCATAGCTATGAGGGAAACAAAAGATGCTGGTGACGCTTGCTGGCAGCTGCTGCCCTGCCTCTTCCATGTGTCTGCACGGGGACACAGCTGCTGGGGCTAACATTTGGGAAGGTATTTCCTTGAGCAAACTCCTACCATGCAAATGCAGGTAAGCCCACATACAGCTTCATGAAAAGAGACTGAAGAGATGGCATTCCCAAGCAAAACTGGAAATGAAAAAGTCTGCATGCCAGTGTGTGACTGAGCTAATGGCCAATTTAAGATTATGTGAACAGAGGTAAGTTTAGGTTACTACACGAACCCTGAGAGGAGGGAAGCTACACAGCCCAGGCAGAACACTACCAGATTTCCACACTGCCACAGCACATACAGGGGCATTGTCGTTACCTTCTGATTCAAAGCCACCTACTCCACAGGGCTTAATGTAACCAAAGTGTGTGTCAGCAGCCACCCCAAACACAAGGAGGACCCTTCTATGCAATGTTACTGTTACATCTGAAAAGAGTATTTTCCTCTGTACTTCATTAATAAAACAAACAAACAAATAAAAGAACAAACAACAAAAACAGACACCAGGGCAAAAAAGAAAGCTTGTCTTCCTTCACACTAAGCCCAGAAAGGCCATATGAGTACCCTCCTCAAAAGCCCTTCCAGAAAGGATCACAGATGTCCAAGCCATGGCCTACACTTCGTCCTGCAGCCACAAAAGCCCCTGATCATGCTCATGCTAGTCTCCCACAGATGGGACACTGATGGTGAGTACACAGCTAAGAAGTGCTGGAATCCTGATCTCCTCCTCTCAAGCTTCATGTTTTGTATCATTAACTTCTGCTTAAGAGAAACACAGCTGCCTTGGCAGGTCACACTTTAGGAAGAAAGGCAGTTTCTGAGACAGTAAGTGCAAAAGCTCCTCAAAAGTCATGATGACCTAGGGGAAGGATTTTAAATTAATTGCCAGTATTTCCTAGCAGGAAGCACTGGCGCGGTACATCCCAAATGCTGTGGAAGGCCTGAGATGCAGGCTGTCACCTGGGTGCTCTTCCCAGCTGTCTGCTTCAGGACAAAGCAGGGCACACAACAGCAGCCAAGCCTGAAGGCTTTAAGTGTTACAGTTCTATCCATGTCTGCCACAGAAGAGCAAAGGTCACTGCTACAAGTCCACTCATGACTATGGAAGTCACCTGAGTGTATAAAACGTCTCTGAGTTTACGGAATGTCTCTGGGACCACATGCAGCAGGTCAGGATAAATTAAATTTTGGGATACTGCTGTGATGTCAGTGATTTAGCCTGATATGAGAAAATAGCATTAAAACGGCAAAAGAAGGCAAGCTTAACAAGGCCAAGTGTAATGTCCTGCACCTGAGTTGGGGCAATCCCAACTATGCATACAGGTCAGGCAATGAGTGGGTTGAGAGCAGCTCTGCCGAGAAGGACTTGAGGTGTTGGTGGATGAAAAACTGAGTATGAACCAGCAGTGTGCACATGCAGCCCAGAAAGTCAGCTGTACTCTGGGCTGAATCAAAAGCAGCATGGCCAGCAGGCTGAGGGAGGTGATTCTGCCCCTCTACTCTGCCACTGTGATACCCCACCTGGAGCACTGCGTCCAGCTCTGGGGTCCAGGGTCCTCAACACAGGATGGATATCGACCTTTTGGAGCAGGTCCAGAGGAGGTTACAAAGATGATCAGAGGGCTGGAGCACCTCTCCTGTGAAGACAGGCTGAGAGAGCTGGGGTTATTCAGCTTGGAGAAGAGAAGGTCTGGGGAGACCTTGTAGCACCTTCCGGTACCTCAAGGGAGCCTACAGAAAAGATGGGGAGGGACCCTTTATCAAGGAGTGTAGTGATAGGACAAGGGGTAATGCTTTGAAGTGAAAAGATGGCAGATTTAGATTAGATACTAGGATGAAATTCTTTACTGTGTGAGTGGTGAGACACTGCAACCAGCTTTCCCAAGGAAGCTGTGGGTGCCCCACCCCTGGAAGTGTTCAATGCCAGATTGGATGGAGCTCTGGTCTAGTGGAAGGTGTCCCTGCCCATGGCAGGGGAGTTGAAACCGGATAATCATTAAGGTACCTTCCAATCCAAACCATCCTACGATTCTATGATTTTTCTCCTGTGTTTAAACTTGAGTAGGGAGAATAAATCTCTCTCCATAGAGATCTCAGAACCACATGCAAATGCAAAGCACAAGTGTCGGAGCAATGAAGCATATGTAACTAAAAGCTTGACATATTTTCTGAGTAAGGCAATAGAAAACACTTTATTTACAAGGTACAGGAGCCAACATAAGGGATGTTTCACACATGGAGAAGAAGACAGACTACTGACCATGTGGGAAGTGGGCACAGCAGTCACGCTCGCAAACACATATGGAAGGAAAAAGGCATGCTTCCCTCCTACTAATCTTACCATTCTCTTCCCTAAAAAAACAAGGGTAAAGGACCAAGTATTTTAAAAAGAATTACAGTAGACGAGAACTTAAGCATGATGGCATTTTCTGAATTGATAAACCTGCCTTATATGATGGGAAAGATGAAGGAATGCTTTGGGAACTCACATTTTGGCTGGAGAACTGCTTTTCCCCTTCTTTGTCGTCTTATGAAGTCCACTGTCCTGGTTTGGGAAGGGCACGCCCCAATTTAGTACTCCCACTAAAAAAAAAGACCATAAGCCCTCCCCTCCTCCCCCACTCTGGTGGGAGACAAAAGGCAGAGATGATGGGTTGAGATAAGAACAAGTTACTGGAAACAGCAACGACATAAGAAAATGAACAATACAAGTAACAACTAATTTAAAAAGCGTATCAAGAGAGGGCGATTTACAGGCAAAAATGCTCACCTAGCCAGGGACAGTGAAAAACAATGGCAGACACCCTCCACATGCCACGCTTTCCTCCCGCAAGCCATGCCCGTGTTCCTCCCGGAAGCAGGAGTGCCTTACTTCCACCCTGGCAGCGACGTGGGTGGTACAGAATAACAACCCACATGCAACCACACGGCTCCAGGCTCTACCCCCTCATGGCTACTGCAAAGAAAATAACTCTGTCCCGGCCAAAACCAGGACATTCTCATCAGTCTCTTTCCAGAAGTCCTGCACAGGGAGCCCAGTTAGCAGGCCAGAGGAATGGCTAATGAACAAAGATGCTACACTTCCAAGTAATTGGTAGGGATTCTTTGGGTTTTTATCAACAGAAACTCTGGTATTGTTTCCATTCTCATCCCTCAGTTAAACCCTAACAACTCTGTGGCAAATGAGGAGCATTTCTAATTCTCTATCCACTTTGAACATAATTCTTTTTTAGAGGGTAGGTAATCTTCAGAAAGTAGATAGCCATCCTACAGCCATCACACTGAACAATTTGGCAGGTATCTCTACAGCCAAAAAATGCCAATGCTATCTAAGTTCAACTAATCAAACCTGAAACAAAGCACTTGTATGAACTAAACACATTTTTGTAAGGGGGAGAAGTAGCTAGTGCTTACTGCAACTACACTGGTATTTTCCTCAACCTTTTTCTTTGTATGTTCTTATAAGAACAGAAGACTCGATGTGCAGTAATTAACACAGTTATATGTCAGGTTTTAACAGCAGCTGGGACATTCCCATTAGCCTTGGCAACGACACTTAATATTCCACATGTGCCATGCCTTTTTGTTACTGTGGAAATAGAAACCTAAGACTCCAAGCTCCCTCCAGTAAAGGACTTAATTTTGCTTTAAGAAAGTGTCTCCTGACTTTCTGTTTATTTTAAAGCTGTTTCTTTTAAAGTCTCCCTGGTTTTCTGTCTCTAAGAGAGGTACATCACTTACTTGGAAGTACAAGTCAGTCAAGCTGTGCTCATCTATTGTGTGTGAATCACAGGCATGCAAAACCAGCAAGTGCTTCTGGACACCACTTCATGGAGAAAGTCTTCAGTGGAGGATCAAATGCCAACAAGAATAAGGGGGGCAGGGAACTATCTAGCACACACATCCCCTGCCCACAAAACCCAGTGGAAATCAGCCTAGAGAGAGGGAAGGACAAGGTTTGACCATGATATCCAGCACTTCCTCTGTGTGAGGATAATGGAAAGAGCCGAAGCCATTCTGGACAAGCTGGAGAGCTGATGATAATGGGAAAACATTCAGCAGATTTTATGATGACAGCCATAGGAAACATCAAAAAAATCCAGAAATTAACTTTTACAGGAAAATAAAATAATGAAATCTGCAGAGTGTTTAAGGCTGAAATCAATTGAGTCTTGACTCGTGCTGCTACCTCATTCGTGTTTTGTTTCAGTTCCACCCACTCCTCAAATACCTACCTTCAGTCTGCCACAGCTACTTTAAATCAACATTTTCAAGAGTTTTTTTACTCCTTCCTTGTTCTTTTTTTGGTTTCCTGAGGTTTCCACTGAGGAATAAGAGGAATTTAGTATGTGGTAGATTACAACAATTTCTCAAGCATGGTGTTGCAAGCATATCAATTGCAGATAAAATGAAAAACCTCAAAGAATTTCAGGAGAAGGTTAAAGATTAAGTATCTCTTATATGCTTCTCTTAGCTAAAGTTTGAGGAGAAAAACAGGTATTTTCAAACTGTTTAAAAATAATCTAAAGGGAGAAACAAAACATTGCAGGCTAAACCCAGCAAAAATTAATTAACTGGCTATTTTTCATTCCATCCAGTCATTATTTAAGTCTCCAGACATAATCTGAATGGGGGGATTTTCATCAGACAATTACCAAGCATGAGAAACCACCATTTCAATTTCAGCACAGTATGGGGGAAATGTCTATGAAGTGAAGGTATACATTGCATGAGGGAAATAATTACTAACACGGGCTACATCAGTCACACGTAGCAAAGCCCCCTCTGCATTGCATTCCTCACATTCGCTTATGCAAAACTTTGGCTCAATGCAACTGTTACCAGCTTTAGTACCTAATAACTCCACTGGCTGGGGAGCAGGCAGCAACAATGTACTGGATTCTGTTACATTCCCTTGACATGGCGTGACAAATATCTCAGAGATTCCAAGGCTTTTGTACCTGTGCCCATCACAGAGCCTAAGCAGATGTTACATGAAGTGTTCTTGTTTTTACACCTTGCAAGTCGTGGGTTCTTGACAGATGTGCTGGAGCAGATCCCTGTGCTTGCACCAAGAGAACTCCAAATACTCCCACTAGTCATCTCTATTTCCTCATGACTTTTTTTTTTTTTTTAATGCATGCCTAAACAGCTCAAGAAAAGCATTTAATTTCCCACAAGGGAAGTTCCATGTGGCAAACTTATTTTCAGCTGTGTACTTAACAAATACAAAAACTCATTTTATGCTTTTGTTTGGGAAAGCGCGTGACATTTATGTCAACACAGTTTTGGTAACAAAAGGATAAGTTTAGATACAAGTAGCAATCACTTAAAATATTCCAAAAGTTATTCCTTAAAAAAAAACCAACAAAAAAACAAAAAGAAACCTACAATATAACTTACAGAAAACACAGTGAACAAGAGAATTAAAATTACTTTAGTAAAGAATTGACAAAAAAGTATTGAAGATCCAGCCAGTGCTCTGCACTAGCTCAGACTTGCACAGTGTTTGTTGACATGGTGTGTGCTAAGGAGTTCATTCCAGAAAATCCTTACAGAAATTCATAGAACCTAGAACTTAAGAAGCTTTAAAAAGGAGTCTTAAGTTGATGAAAGCACTGTCTTATGCCATGAAACATTTGTGTCCAATCAAAAAACACATATAAACCCACAGAATAAACAAAAAAACCATGAAATCTCTGTATCTTGAAGAGCTAGCTAAGACCCAACAGCAGCCACACTCCCAAATGGGCTCTCAAAGGGTGTCAAGCAGGTGAATGCAGGCAAACAATGCTCACCTGCATTGCAGCTTCACTGATACACACGCAGTATTAGAACTGAGAAGACTCAATGAATATGCAAGCTGGAAAAAACATAGACTAAAAAGTAAAACCAGGCATCAGAGAGTCCCAGCTATCTGTGCCTTGCTGGCAGCATGAGAGAGTCAGATTCCTCCTCAGTTAGCCATCAGTGGCAGGCTCCTCTGCTCCAGCTCAGCAAAACAACCAATAAGCCCAAGTATATGTTTCTAGTATCGAGAAAACCAGTGCATTACTCAAAACATAATCCTCCTCTGGCTGAACTCCCATAATGTACTCTGGGTTTGGATCTCCTGACCAGCTGCATTGTTAACACAAGGTGTCCTTTCTGTCTGTTTATCCACAAACCAGCACCTGGAAGGCAAGCCAGCTGCTTCCTTACTCCTGCCACCAGGGCAATTCTTGTATTTCCATTGGCATTGAAGGAGTGTATACAAAGACAAGAGCTTTAGGCTGCCATTTGCAGTGACTGCTCTATGCACTTAATAAACATTAAAAAAACCCCAAATAAAATTATGAAGGCTGTATGTTACATTGGATACTTCAAATCAGTTCAAGAAGTCCAGTTTTGTTCACCACCCAGGTCCCAGCTATCTTTGAAACACAGTCCTTTACAACATCTCTCCCTGAGCAAAAAAAAAAAAAAAAAAAAAAAAAAAAATCCGAAACATTAAAGTACAAACACAGCTCTGAAAGTCATTTGCTATGGAACTTGAGGCTAAAATTTCCAAGTGTCACATGCACACAACTATCAAAGCATAAAACAAACACTCCCAAAACTGATGCAGAGAAAGGCACTGAGGTTTGTACCTCTTGATAGCTCTGTGGCTGGCACACCTTTCTGTTAGTGAAACATAAACTCCATTCACATTTTGAAATTGCTGTTAGTCAAACAGCTCCAAAAACAGGGAGAACAAAAGATGTTGAATTCTCATAGTTCTTTGTGTTGCCTGTAAATGTTTCCCAAGCCACAACTCCCCATGAAACCTTTTGAGCCTAAAACCCAAGAGACAAATAATTATGGAGAGGAACACAGCCAAAGCACCAAGACAGAGCAGCAACAGAAAGCTAAGAATTAAGTGGTACATAAGATGCTACCTCACCAAAGCTGTCTCAGGTTCACACCTGCCTGCAGAATAAATGCTGGGAGAGGATCAGGAGATGTGGATTCCTCTCTGGATACTGTCAAGCCAAGTTTGCTTCCTTTGGGCCACAGACTACATTGCACATGACCTGGAAGAAGCCACCTTATGAGATGGATGTGATGGGCTCTGTTTTGCCTTTTGACCATTGTGGATATTGACTCAGTAATCCTCCCAGCACAGGATTCTGCACCCGTACAGAGGCTTGCAGGCTCAGCTGGGACTCATCACTTTAGTACAACCATCTTTGATGTCCCACAAGGAAACTAAGCTATCTTTCCTTACATTTACTCACGCCAACGCAAATCCAGAGGCACTCGAACGGGTTTTAAGGAACCAGCCAGAAGAATAGAAAGAATCTTGATTTCTCTCATACCAATCCAGCCACAAGCATGCTGAAGTGAGCCCTGGAGAATGGGCCTCCCATATGTCTCACCACACACCTCATCAGACTGGAACCCCAGCAAGATGCCACGTGCTGCATCGGGAGCAGGCCTCAACCCCACACTCCAGGGTAAGAAGCACCTATGTTAGATGTACACTAATAAGCATATACATCCATCTTCCACAACATTACCACTGTGGGGCCATGAAGAAATTGAATTTTCTACAGGAGGGCTCGATAAGACAGCTCCCATGGCTCTGTGCAAGCTCTCGGCACCTCAGCGGGAATGGTGCAAGGAGCTGCACAGAGGAGCAAGGTGCTGTGCTGCCTGGGCAGGTGCAGGGTAGGCACTCATGGGGACCAGGTGTGTGCATGTCTGAGGAAAGGCAGAGGGCACACACAGCTGGGGTGCACATGGGGGACGTCAAACGGAAGAGAATCCATCAGTTTCAGTGGGAAGAGCATCCATCCTGATGAGTGAGGCAACACAACAACCCACAGCAGTTCCCTCAGCAAGTGCTTTACCTCAGTGAAATTTCACTGGGTTCAGTGTTCTCCTACTTCTAAAAAGACAACACCACATTTCTATCCAAAAACTATCAGTGGAAATACAACACAAACAGTTATTTTGCATCTGGCTTCAACAGCTGTGTATCTCAGGGAAAAGAAAATACTCGCTAATGAAAACGTGCACCACTCAGACAACGCAATACCGCTGCATGAGGAAAAGAAAGACACCAGGAAGTGGGCTTCACTGGCTTTAGTTTCAAATTTTTTTCACCTTATCCTGAAATGGACACTGGACTTATATTTTAGAATAAGGACTTCAGATATTACTAAATATTGCTCAGAGAAGTTGTGGATGCCCAATCCCCGGATGCTCCTTCCCTGGAAGCGTTCAAGGTCAGGGTAGGCAGGGCTTTGAGCAAGTGAAAAGATGTCCCTGCACACAGCAGAGGGGTTGGATTAATTGATCTTTAAAGGTCAAACCAAACTATTTTATGATTAGAAGACACCTGGAGACTTCAACTGGTTTTAAAAATTCCATAAACAGTCTGAAAAAGACAGGTAATCAGGCACTAACACAGTTCAGAGCTCCCAGGGATGTACTCTATCATCCAGTACATTTTTCTGAAAGGTAACAATTCAATATCTATCAGACATAGAATTCACACACAGGACGGAAGATACCCTCTATCAGAGAACCACACATTTAAAAAGAGTGTAAGAGGGAGAACCTGTAAATATGGTGAAAGCACAAATTGCTTAAGATACTAGGAATATCTGAAATGCACATTTTCTCCTCCACCTCCTTCTCAGACAAGAAGGATTACAGTGAGAAGGCAAAATTAAGCACCTTTTAACAACACAAACAGATGCTGTGGAGATAGAGGAAAGGCAGCAGTATAAAATTTTGTATTTCACAGGTTTTATGAGAAGATAAATTGAATATTAGTTTCTTTTCTTTCAATAAGAATAAGGTTAAATATGTTTGAGAGGTGTACAATTTAAGAAAATATGGACTACACCACTGGGCAATTGAAATCCAGCCACCTTTAATGACCAAAGCTAATCAGATTTTACTATTAATGTTAGACACAAAAGATTTCAGCTCTTGCCTGAATGAAGTGTATAGCTGAATAGAAGAAGACTGATTCTCTTCCAGAATTTGCCCCCAGCTGTTTATAAGAAGAAAGCCTGGTTTAGGAAATATTTGAACCTACTTCAGACACATTTCATGTAAAAGCAAGGACCATTTCACTGGGTGGCAACAGCCCCTAAGGTGGAACTCCTGAAAATAATGCCTACAAGAAAGGGATGGTCTGCTCTGGGATGGAAGGAGGAGCTACAGGGACGAAGAAGCAAGTACTGCTGAGGGAGCTGGATGTGCTGGAGAAGGTGTGAAGGACAGGAGATGGCTTCTGGGAATTCCTGCACTGGGGCTTCAGAGAAATGGGATGAGAACCCACATAAAGACAGGCACCCTCTGTTTGCAGACAGTGTTCTCCTCAGTATCTCTTTTTTAAAAAACCAACCACCCCTAATATAATATATGTACCCACACTGCTCCAACCACTTCTTTTTTTTAAGTAAAAAGCAACAGTTTGGAGAGTACAAAGAAGAAAAAGCGTAAAATTATGAGAACATGCAGTTCCTAAGACATGATGTTGTATCATGACTTTCAAACTTTTAGGAACCAAAACTTTTTGCATTTTTTTGTTAATTTTGTAAAACAACAGTCCCCCTCCCCACCTTCTAAGTGAAACACTATGTTTTGGAGAGTGTGTGCCATGATGTAAGATGCCCATGGGTGGGACTTCTCACAGGAGATGCACAAAGCAATGCAGTGGTTATTAGTGAGGACCCTCCCTTCAGCTGCTGCAAACCCTTACTGGTGTTGAAAACAGAGTGCCCAAGCTTCGGAAGTGCTGAGGGAGCCAAAAGCCCAAAGAACAACAATGGATGCGGAGGGCTCTCAGCCTCCAAAAAGGAAAACAAAAACCAGCCTGGCTAAGCCAGTCCTACACAAAAGTTTTGTGTGAGCAAGGACAACTCAAATGGCCTTAATGAGAAGCAGTCCAACACATCCTTGCCATCAGATGAGGAAGCTCAGTAACAGCATTGGGGCTCCACACAAGGCCTGGTGAGACAATCACATCAGCCTCAGTCTACCTAATGCCAATGCAACAGTTATGCAATGACAGAAACAAAACGTTGTGTTCATGGAGGACTGGATCCCCAGCTGACAAAGGCTTCTTTTTGTGACTTCTTTTTGTGACTTCTTTTTGAAGTACTTCATATGAAATTTCTGCTCCAAGTCCCCTCTCCTGACTGACCAAACTGCCATTAGCTCAGGCACAGCTTGGTCATCCAACAATGCTTCCAAGCAAAGAACTCGGAAGACCTTGGAATTTTGTGTTGTTATTATCATCATTATGAGCAAAATGTTCAAGAAAAGTTTTCTTGTCTTCACTCCCCTTTTCCCAAGTGCTACATTCAGGACAACACATTCTATATGGACATAAATTATATACTTCACACACTTCACAATGTGCAAGACTAACTTCAGTGTTTTTCTAAGATTTTAGGACTGAAATAAAGATGGGCTTCTCCTTAAGATGAATCATTCACATAGATTTAAAACAACTTTTTGATTTCAAACAGCTAGCAACTTAATTCACTGAAGGAAAACCAATTTCATACAGTTAGCAGCAAAGACATTAAAGAAAAATTTTACATGTGTTACCTTGGAAATCAATACTTTTCTCTTAATAAGACAGTAAAAACATTCCTTTGTTTCTATGCCTCTTCTCTCCCCATTCCAAGATTTACTGGACATCAACCCATGCCAGTAAAAGTGTAAGTCAAGAGGAGGATAGTAAGATATGGACAAGAGGAGAAGCTGCCCACTTTGCAGTTTCATTTAATATCAAAAGTTCACATAGGAAAAGAATAGTCTAAAAAATGGGTATCAGAATATGGACGCAAAACATAAGCTTTTTGATGCTGCTACAACAGCTGGTTGGTTTGTTTCAACCATCAGAGCTGCTGAGGCTACAGGAATCAGTACTTCAACGTGTACTGAAAGGGGTGTAGAAAACTTGTAAAAAGCTTAGTTAAAAAGACATTAATACAAGAGGAGTCTGATCTTCACTAAGCTAGGGAACAAACCAGTTAATAAGCATTTAGAAATTAAGGAATTAGGTGATGCGAATTAATTTAACAAAGTAGCAACCATAGGAATTCTGTCAGCTTCCTTTAGCTTTGGCTGAGTAATTAATTTTTTTTTTTCTTCTTAATTAAAACCAGAGAGAGTGCCAGCATCAGTATGTGCAAATTAACACTCGGGCATGCACTGATAGCTCCGCTTTAGCAGCTGCAACCTCTAAGCAATAATATGCCAGTAGCAAACTAAACCAAAGATACAGCTGTACTTTTCTATCTTTTTCTTTTCTTTTTCCAAACCTCCTAACTTTCACTACTACTTAATTAATTTGCACGTATTGTTGGTTGAAAGGAGAGCTTGCAGGAAGCAACTACTAAAAGTCCCATGCGGAAAGGATGGGAAAGCTGAAGGTGAGTGCTGACTGCCGACGGACACACGTACTCTAGGAATCTTTCCCTCCCTAGGGCCCCATTACTGCTCCTGTTAACACACTCACGCAAGCGCTACCCTCCCCATAAGTTTGAGAACAGAAGTCGCCACTTTCCACCCACACCCAACTCCCTCCACCGCAGCAGAGGGAACAGCGCACCACGTTATCCCAACGGCCCGCAGGATTCCCTAATGCTCACACCTAAACGCATCACGCCTAGCACAGGGGAGTACTCAGCGCTGCCCGTCTCCAGAGGCACGTCCACTTTCCTCCCTGTGTCCCGAGGCTATCCCCCCTCTCCCGACCAAACTTCACACCCCGGCAAAAACTGACCCGCACCTCTGGGGACGCGGGTCTGGCGAAGAGGGGCTGCGCGGCTCCCCTGCTCCGCCTTATCCCGAGGGGAAGCCAGGCGAGACCAAGGCAGTCCGCAGCGCCGGGCGGCGGCACCGAGACCCGCGGGGAGAGCCGGGGCCGCTCCTGCCTCCCCCCGAGCGCGCCTCTTCCTCGGCTTCTGCGGAACAGACGCGGGATGGAGAAGCTCCGGGCCGGCTGCGTACAACCGCCTCCGAAACTACAGATCCCGCATTCTGCATTATTATTATTATTCTCATCATCAATGATTTATTTTCAGAGGACGGGAGCTCGCCTTGCTGGCGAGCAAGGTCTCGTTGTCCCGCCAGACAGGGTGTCCCTGCGCCCGTCCCCGCTCCCGGCGCGGAGTTCCTGTGGCAGCGGCGCGGAGCGAGGCGGGCGGAGGGGCGGCCGCTCCCCCTCCCCGCGCTACCGGAGCGCTCAACAGGCGGCTGCCGCTACCGCCCGCCGGGGCTGCCCCGCACCTGCCCCCGCTCCCGCCCTCCCCGCAGCCGCGGCTCCCCTGCGGCCCCGGGGCGCGGGCTCTGCCGCAGCCGCGCTCGCTTACCCATGGCTGCCTCGCGTGGTCCGGGCGGTGCGGGAGGCGCAGGGCAGGGGCTCGCTGTGCCGTGCCGGGCTGGGCTGTGCCGGGTGAGCGGGCTGGCGGAGGACAGCGGCCGCGGCTCTCGCTCTGGCGGGCTGGGCTCGCCTGCGGCGGGAGCGAGGGGCGGGAGGGGCGGGGCGGCCCCGCCTGCGCCGCCACAGGGGCCCGGCCCGGCCCGGCCGCGCGGGGCAGGGGGGACAGCGCCCCCCCGCGGCCGCTGCCGCTGCCCGGCCCCGCCGCCGCCGGGAATCGGCGCTCGGTCGCTCCCGCCGCTCCCCGCCCTCCTGCGCTGCGACCTCGCTCGGCCTCAGCGGCTGCCAGGGACGAGCACCCGCTGCCAGGCGGGACCCCTGACCCTCTCGCCTGGGAAACCTTGGGAACCTGAGCTGCGGGCACCCTTTACCTTCAGAGGCACCTGCCCCTTGATGTTTCTCTGACAATGGCAAGGGCACTGCGTGCTCAAACACAACATCATTTCATGACTGTCTATACCCGTGCTCAGCTGTGTGATCCTTATCTTCACAGCCCCTTCTGAAGCGTCTCATGCCGCTTTCCAGCGTCACACAGCACTGCGGGAGCTGCCACTTGAGCGACGTTCCAGCCACACCGCCATGCATGACGATGCTCGCAGGGACTTCGTCATTCTTTAAGCACTGTGAGGAATGTGTCATGGCTTTAGGAAAATTCGGTAAACGGGACCCTGGAAGTAACAGACTGGGTAGTTTGGGGACATATGGGTGGCTTCTCCCTTAGGAGATAACCAGTAGCCCCTTCCCCCTACCTAGACATGTTGGAGGTAAAAACGACAGTGTCACACAGGAGTGATCCTTCACAGGCACTGAAGACAGGTATGGAAGAGAGTGGCAAAGTCAGCTTTTTGAGTTTAGTTGCTTTCCTAAACTGGACTTTCACCATCAGAGCAATTTGATTGCTTCAGTTGCAAAGGCCAGTGCTTTAGACAGAGTAAGTGCATCTACAGTGACTAATATCAGTCAGATTGTGCTCATTTACATTAACTGGTTGCTTGGAGTGCATTTCCTTTGTCACAATAATAGTACACTAATTTTCTGTTACTTATGTGAAGTGTAAGGACATATTTCACTTCTTCCTGTGATCATTAACATATTCATCTATTCAATTTCGTAACTATATTATTCACCTCAAATTGAGATCGATTGCTTAAGAACATATTAATAAAATTCAAAGGTAAAAGAGTGACAGAAGCGTGAACACTAATTTTCAGGGAGATTAGTTTGTACTTCGGAAATTCAGGCCCCTGCTCCCAAAATACTGTGTGCACTCATTATAAAGTTGCAATGTTAATGTGTGGTTTCTTTGTTAATGGTAACATAAAAATCACAGTCTCCTGGGCCAGAATGATCTGAGGCTTTTGCATTGATTAATGAACATATATGCTTTTCTGGTAAGGTCTGTGGGCTCAACACCATGCAAGCACCATGGAATCAGGGAGTAAATGCCTCTCCTCTAGCAGGCAATAAGTGGATTGATGGAGTAAGCCATTTCATAAAGATAGAAAAAAAAAAAATCATAGCTAAGCTGATCACTAGCAAGCTGCTTCCAGATCTCACTGGGAATTAAAGTAGATGAGCTATGCACCTTTGAAAAATTAGATTAATTATGGAAATAGCACATGACCCTTAACTAGAGTGGCACTAAATAGCACTGAAATACGGCAGGAACAAGAGGCAAATGGTAAAAGCATCCCACTGTGTGCAGCACTATGTGCTGGTGAAAGTATAAGTTAATTTCCTTTTTTAAAATAAAAATTGGTTGAAATTTATATTCTTTGAAGTTCCTACAGCATACTGCTTGATTTATACTAGAATCAGCTGAAAAATGTCCCTTAATTCTGAGTGTACTTGCACTTATGAGTAACTTTGCATTACTGAAATCCATAGGACAAGTTCCTCAAGGGAAGTTGGTCAGTGCTGTCCAGACTGGGTTTACACACTTACACCGAAGTATGAGGCAGATATTCCTAAGGGAGTGTAGAAGAAGTTGTCCATATCAACACATTTGCAGTGAGAGGAGGGACTCACTTTCTGCCATCCTCAGAAATGTTGGTCATTTTTCTCTCCAAAGGGAGAGAAAACGCAAAGATAGAAAATAGTGTGTGCATAAATACTGGTTATGGCTCAGCAAACCAGTCAGTGCAGATTTCCACTCACAGAGATACCAAGCCTCTGATAAGTGAAGAGAGAAGTTGACAGGGCTGATGTCAGAAATTTTGGTTCCTTAAGGGAAACTACATTGTAATATTCAATTGAGGTAAAGGAGACGGGAATATTTGAAATTTCTGTGAGGAATAGAAAGTAATGGATTTCATTTCAGAACCAAGATGTCTGGAGAAACAGGTATTTCCCTGTTTGGGAAAGACTTATGATTGGATTCTAGTCCATGTTCTTGTATCTAGCACACAATGTAAAAGAGAAAAGCTGAAGTGTGCAGCATTTCAGCAAGTCTCTGTATTTGAATGGCTCCTTGGGTGCTATAGCTGGTAGCTGTAAGGAAGGGCTAAAGTCCTGCTGTAAATTATGCTGGAAGCCAGACTGATCCAAACAATCTCATCATCAAGGGATTATAAAATGACCATTTGACCAATGCTGCCATTGCAGATTTGATCTACAAAAGAGAAAGAGAAGGTTAGTATTCTGCATTGATTAATGTCATTGTCTGTGTTGAGTACTTAAAACCTTTTCCATAGTTCAGGTAACAACCTGCAAACATTTTTCTGTATGCAGAGTTACCCCAATACTAACGTCATGATACCAGGCATTTCAAGACACACCTTCACTCCCTGTAGCAATATGTTTGGATTACCTCTTAACCTATTCTGGAGCAGTATGTTCCTCTCTGGAGATGTTTTAAGGAGGCCATTTGATGTTCAGAAGAAAATTTAACTTCAGCCTTAAGATTAGTCGAGAAGAGGCAAGACGGAATGTGGGAGTCTCACTAGCAGTAACCGAGGGCATGGCATCAGTCTGAAACATCATGTTTTACTGTATTTGACAATTTCCAGCAATTAGTGGTGAAACTGATTTCTAGATTAAGGGAAGACTCATTGCATTTAATTTATTTTCTTCTTGTTTTAATTTACCAAGCTCCATCTGTTTCCCTACTTCTCCACTGCAGAACATCCTAGCTCTAAAGCAAATCCCTTTTTTTGTGGACAGAATGGTGTGATAGCTGCCACTACCTGTTTGTTTGTCTCTGTTTTCAACTCCAACTCTTTCCTCAGGCTGTCTAACTAGACAGATTGCCCTAGGTAGGAAACCTTCCCTATTAAAAACAGAAACAAAGGCAGTGTGTTTCCACTTAATGTTTTAGCTTTGACTAAACACTCAGGTGCATTAAATTTCGTAAAAAGATGTCCTAATGGGTTGTGTGTTTCAGTGGGTTCTCAGCTCCCACATCAGCTGTATATGAGGCCCCTTCCCATGGCTCCCTCTGCTAACAGTGATGCTAACGGTTAATCATGATATTACTTCTGGCTACTACACAGGCAGTGTCAGTGGGTAGCAGTCATGGCCACTTTCCAGAGGATTAGAGTGAGTGTATGGGGTGCTACTCTGCTTTTGCAAAAAACCTGCAAACTTCCAAAACCTTATAAAATCAGGGACTCGTAAAACAGCCTCCTTTTGAATGCTAACATGAGTGTATTTTAGCTTCAAGGAAACCAGAAGCGATAAAAACCGGTTTTAGTTTCACTGAGTGTTCCCTGTGGCCTTTCTCAAGGGGGGTTCAGCCATCCTCTCTGTATTGAGCTTCTGTGATTCCACGTACAGTTGAGGCATACCGTGGTTTTTCTCTCCCATGTGATCTTCTGTTCACAGAGGCCATGGATGTTAAAGACAAGTAAGGTGACAACTGGATCCCTTTATACACTTTGTGCACTTTATATCTGCGTGTAAAGAAGAGGTGACCTGTGTAGTCACCTCTCAGCATCTCGATGTAGATCAAGGGGAATGACTCATGCTCTCCTATACCTTTTGTACCTGTTATGTGAAGCTGATCCACTTTAGACTCCAACTGCTGCTACCAAAACTATTTTTTAGTGCTCACTGCAGAGAGCTGTTTGCAAAGCTCGTCCAGCAAAATGCTGAACAAAATGGTTCAGATCATTGGCACTGTGTAGTTTGGGGGAAAAGAGAGAAAGAGAAAGATAAAAACTGAGAAGTAATTTGATACAGTTTAGCCAACATGTAGATACTCCTCCTGGAATTTAACATTCAGGTATGATAGTATAAGAAATAAATGGTCTTCAAAATGAAAACTGTTACTTATTACCAAATAGGTCACATTTCCAACAACTGTTTCTCAATATGTAAATATAAGCTGTGATTGCTTTGAAAAATATATAATTATATATTCAGCAGAATGCATATTTTTTCCCAGTGCAGCACAGTTAATTTTATCTGAAAATTAGTGATTACCATTTTGGTGCTAATTATGGAGTACTAAATACATCTTCAGTGTTAAAAGATAGACTCATCTCTGTTTCATATATCCCTTGTAGAACTCACTTGTGGAATTAACAATGTTGCTTTGTGATTTTAGAGGCACAAAATTTTTTTTTTCACTGAAAATGAAGGATTAATATATTGATTAGGACCTCTGCTTTTAATTAGGCCTACATGAGGGACCTTAACCTAAGCACAGAATTTTTCACTTACGTGCATGGATATTCTGTCAGTGCCCCTGAGAAATCCAGGTATGGGGGGCAGCAGAGGGAAGATCACAGTATAAGCTGCTTTTATTCTGGATACACAGACTTGCTTCTGTGCCTTTCTCTGTCTGCATGCCACAGAGATAACCCACGTCTGGTAGGGAACCACATTGGAGATAATATGAGGTCTGAGAGAGCATGAGTGGTTTCAGTAAAGCATTATATAGAGCAGAAAGCTTGCAAGTGAGAGAGTACACTAACAATCTGAAAACAGATGAGTGTTATACAGAAAAAACCACAAGTGGATACAACCTTTCCTTTGATGTGCAGCCCATCTCATTTCATCCTCCTGGTTGGATCTGTGAAATGTAGAAATGCTGGCAACCCTTTGTTCAGGTGAGAGAGCAAAGTCTTACCTCCTGCTATGTGAATCATGATACAATAATCCTATGAAGGCATTCTTCCACATACCTCATTCTAAAACATTTGGGCTGAAAAATTCACTTGAGATTGATCAGAGATGATGAGTTCAGTCTAGAAGGCTTGGATATAAACACTTACTGAAGTGCTTTGCTAAGTTCCTATTGTGGGGTGTGATCATGTGGGCTGGAGAGGCCAGCCTAGGGTCTTTAGGAGGAGCTGACTCAAATGTATGGATTATCCAACATTTTCATTAGTACCACTGGGGAGATTTGAATGCGGAATAATTTGCAAATGAAGAAACCAGAGAGGGGCAAAATGCATACCCAAGGAACATTAATATTCAACTCCAGAGCAACTTCTGTGTGAGCATATATGTACTCATTGCAATATTCTGAAAATAATTGCATACATATGTATGTTAGCCCCACCCTCCAGTGGCATCAATAGGTTTAACCTCAGTTTTCTGTTGCACTGCAAATTAAGGGAAAAGACTTTATTTTAAGAGTGTTGAACACATGGCTGCCATCCAACAACTTCAGTATGGCACCCTCCCAAGAAAGCGCTCCAAGGCAGCCTAATCAGGACAGAATTCCTGGCAAAAGTACATTTTGAGACAAGGCTCTCTCTCTTTTTCCAAAGTAGAAAACTCCTTTGATGGCAGGCACAGAGAGCATTTAAGAACATTCTCAGGTGCCTTTTCTGCAAATTGAAAAATCAAACTCAAAAAGTTGGGAAGGAAAATTGCAGGAGTCATTTTAACACTTTTCCTGATCAAGTTGGGCAGTGGAGACTGAGAAACAGCCAGCTGATTTCAATTTACTTCTCATTTTTTTCACTTCTGTCAATAGGTACAAGCTCATAACTGATTACAGAAGGTTTTAATGCTGCTCTGTAAACATGAATGGTGCCTTAAACTGTATCACAAAACTGAGTTAAATTCTCTCCTAAAGAGCCACTCAGCTTTAGTTTTCTACTAATATACGTTCCAAAATGCTGGCTTGGGTTTTGTGTTGGGATTTGCCCTCCCTACACACAGTATGTTTTATTGTTTCTGTACTGCTCTTCCTGCTTTGCACCGTCCAGTTCTGGCAAAGTGGCTATACCCAGAGTAGTGGTTTGTGGCAAAAATGCGATGTATTGGAGAAAAGATGGGAATGGCTCCATAAGCCAGCAATAATGTAACATCCTTGGTGTGCCCACAGTGCCAACAGGCTGCAGAGGACGGGTGTCCTGGGCTGTGGGGGAGCAACAGGAGCTGGCACAGCCCTACAGGTTTTTCACTGGGAGGTAACAGAAGTGGCTCTAAGACACAACATCCTCCCTCAGCTCTGTGAGATGTGGTTTTGGAAGGAAGGTGTGGCTTCAGATCTGCTGACATCATGGAAATGCTTCACCTCCTTCTGACTTCACAGAAAGCCAAACACATTAGACCTGCCAGAAATGGGACACTCAGGAGTAAAAAGCACAAGCTGTTATGGTCAGATGAGTGAGAGCCCTCCCAAAAAGCCCAACCAGGATAAATGCATCTGAGGAACTTGAAAAATAAAAATTAGATGATGTTTTGATATTAAATGTTGAGTTTGGAAGATTAGTGTAACTTCTCATTCTCTAGACTAATAAACCTGGTGATTTTTTCCTAAAAAAATCCAAACATCTATTCTAAACAAGAGCATTTTCCTCCTGTTTTCAGTACAGACAGCTAATTTTTTGCAAATGCACAAGTACATAACTAAAACATAAAAGCAGAACACACTAGTCACCCACATGTATCCATTCTTCACCCATATCTATCCATTCTTCAATTAGGAGAGATAAAAAAGTAAATGAAAGTGTCAAGTATCTTACATTGGTAATAATTTTATCCTTTATTTATAGCATACATAAGATGGATAGGAGTGCCTGGATTTTTTAAGTAAAGAACACTCTTTTAAGACTCTTTGTTATCTCATTCTTGTTCTCCTGGATACCATGTTCAGCAAATAGAAAAATAATATAATTCCAAGTGAGGAATGTAAAAAAAAAATTATTAAAACTATATTAAACACGTTCTGCTGTCATAGGCGGATCTGTTTTCTTACTTTCTGTACTTCTTTTTTTTTTAAAAAATAAAGTTCAGGCCAAACATGAGTGTTGCATAGCTGCCAGATAGCTTAGAACATTAATTCTGCCATCCACTATTCCAAGGATATAGCTTCTTTGTGTTTAAAAGATGAAAGGGCCACAGGCAAACCAAACATCACAAGAACCTGGCAGATAAAATGACCCGTTAAAGAAGTTACAGAAACTGCAGCTTGTACAATTATTCCCAAAAGACAACATCACTTCCAACACCCCTTGGGCTTTCACTGTTTGAAGTCCACCTTGAAAAAGAAGCAGAAGTGCATGCCCAGGCCTTGAAATAGTGTGTAAGGGCTCATGCATACGAGGTATCAACGAGGTGATGCTGTGATGAGCACGGAGGTGACTGCCCAGAGCCCTGCTGGTAGATGATGTGCAGGAGGAACTGGAGACAACATCTACCAGCGGTTTTCAGAGCATTTCCTGCAGTTCTGTAGAAGAGAGGTTGAGGCAGAGGTAAATGAGCCTGGCAGGCTGGCAATTAATGCAACAAACCAAGTGGGAGCCAGGGAAAGCTACAGAGAGGGAGGCAAAGCTCTGCAAGCAAGCCCACTGAGAGAAATAGGGAGAGGAAGTAATGAGCAAAACAGGAGACAGTGATTGTATTTCAGAAAGGGGAAGAAAAAGCTCCTACTACAGCAATTTTCTAAGGCACCAGGTGCTGCTCCATCTGCAGTTACATCTAGACACATCTCTGAGGCAACTGGGTACACGGGTTCATGTCCTTTCTTTCCTATGACTCCCACAGGTTTTGAACCCTACTATTATAGACCTTCAGGCTTAAAAATTCCAGTGGTTAAGTTAGAAATCTGTATTCATTAGAATAATGGGAGATCCCTAGAGAGAGCCAACACTTCTATGCAGAAAATTTATTAGCAGCAGGAACAGAAGCCTGTATCAGCACTTTACTGGTGGATAAATCAGTGGGTTTGCTAATGATGTTTCGGTTCTCTTGATTGAATTGGATTTGTAAGAGAAATGCAGCTGCAGACTGAATTGCTTTATATGACAAGAGAATAATGAATAGCCAATCCTGAACACCCAGGGTTTCTGTATATATGGGATAATTTAGCTTCCGTTCTTGTTGTTATTATTTTATATGCAAATGAAATTATCAATGCCTTTATGTAATAACTTCCTGGATCACATTTATTCTAGAGCTTTTGCCTGTTTGTGTGCAAGAGAAATTTCTTTCCCTCATTTTAGCCAGAGTTTAACCCTAAATTCAGCTCCTGCTGGAGCCTGTGGGAGTTTTATTGTGTTATAGATATGACCCATCCAGAGGACATTGAAAGTGAACAGAAAATATTGAAACTGCCTGTGGTAATGAGGGTACTATTATTTATTTGGAGATAGGGCCCATTACCTTATGCTATTATCTGCATGTTACATGTGCTGGGTTTTGCATATTTGATGTTTACTTAACATGCATATCAGGTTCTTTTAACAACAGTGTTTTGGAGATGGTCTGGCTAAGTGCCCTCATCAGCCTCTTGCTAGGTCGTTCTCTGGGGTTCCAGCCAGTCAGTCTTTATGTGTTTTAAGCTCTAAATAGGCTACTGCTCCCACTCTGAAGGATCACGCCAAACTGAACCAATGCCCGCTGGAAAAGTAAAAAATGGGATGCCAGCTGGCCAAGAGAGCTGAAAAGAGAAAAAAGAGATAAAATCATTCTTACATCAAGAAACTGCCTTAGCAACGTCCTTATCTGCCGGGTGGGAATAGATCACGGTTGCCTGGTTGGTTTTCCAAACGGCTGAGCTCCCAAGTTCAGTTACTCCTTGCCATTGGAGGTGCAGTTGACAGAGATGTACTGTTGAGATGCACTATAAATTTAACAGATGGATTGTGAAGGCCAGCCACCTATCCAGCAATTGTTTCTCCCACTAGGGGAAAGTCTTACAAAAGCTTCCCTTGGTGTTCAACAGGATCGTGGTGGTTCATTGCACTGCAGCTTTAGAAAGGTTTTGGGTGATTGGCTGCAGTGGGTAGAAACAAACTGGCAGAGACACAATTCCCACCACTTGCACAGCAATGAAGAAATTTTCTCTTAGGTAGGAAAAGAGGAGAGAATAATCTTCCCTCACCCACTGACAGGTCAGGGGCAATGCTGTGGGAAGGGTCTTGGCACTTTTCTGCGTTCAGCGTTTATGGTGCCAGAGGCACTGACCAGAAAATCTGGTCATCTCCATTAGTCCTTCTCATGTGTTCCGCTGGGAACGGAGCGTCCAGGCAACGGGTTCTGCCCTCCCTGTGGGAGGCAGACAGGAGTGTAGGAGCTGAGAGAGCATCATCAGGCTGCAGAACAGCATGTGCTGGGGTGGAGGGACACAGTTAGGAAGGAGTTTTTGTAAAAAAGAACACGGGGGAGCAAGAAGAGAGGTGGGCTGAAAAGAACATAGGTAATGAGAAGCCCAGGAAACTACTCAGCTGGATTCTTGGAGATATAAAGTGTTATGGATGTGGCCAGAAAAATGCATCACAGTGCATATTCATTTAATTCCAGGTAGCTTTGTGGGGACGGCAATGGTGGGAGAGGCTGTGTAGGCATTTTTTCCTACATTTCATATACATTCAGATGGTATTTCAGGCCTTGAAAGTGCAGCTGCTAAGCCACTCAACATTTTAAAGGTTGCTCAGCTAAGAAGTATAATAAAAGACACCTCAATTTTTAATCCTGTAAGCCAGGAAATTAAAACAATGTTGGAAAATAAACACAACACAATTTTTGGACACGTTTTCTTTACAATTATTGTAATAATTTTGGGCACCCTACTAGAATAAAAAAATTCTGTATTGTACTTGAGAATCTGCTGGTTTTTTTCAGCATTTTAATGGTTTTATATAAATTCAGACTTCACAAGCCTGGCATGAAGGAAGTTAAACTAGCAAAACAAAATTGTTTAATTACTGGTTGTTAGTAAAATATTTTAAAAATTTCAACGACATAAGTAGTTGGTATGTTTTATTCCAGTAAGATGTGCTATCTTCTTGGTCTGAAGTGAACAATTCTGTCATGCCAGTGGGGACTATCACACTGCAGGCTGTGCCTGGAATGACAGCTTCCACAAAGTAACACAAATCACTAGTGGTGCTAGTTATTATCAATGCATTTACCACAAAAAAAGCTTTAGCTATAACCATGCCAGAGAAACAGATTTCATTTTGTTAGACTTGAAAAAGCAAGAAACACTGCTAGACTAAAAGAGCTATTAAAGAGAAGAGACAGTTAGGCTCTTTTTCTGCTTTCAAACAAGATTTAACTAGTGTTGACACAGAAAGTACAGGACATCTTTCTAAAGCAGGTCTGCACAGTAAAACATACTTGGGAAGGGCAAATAACTAATCTTGCTAAAAGTTCTCCACAAAGCACTTTTGCACTCTGGAGATACATGTTTATGCTGTCACACACTGGAGCTGTAGGTGACCTGAAGAGGGATCTGCTCAACAGAAAAAGCAAAGGAGGGAAAACTGAGAGCTTAATTTTGTATGTAATTTTCTCTATTTTCTGTGGTGATAGAGAAGAGCAGTTCTGGAGTAAGGACTTTCTATAGCACAACACAGCTGTTCTTTCTGACGTGTCCCTGAAAGAATTCACCATCTGGCACTGATGATTTCACAGCCTGTTGCCATGGGACCATCACGTCATCACACATATCCCACACTCAGCGTCCTCTCAGAGCAGGACAGTACAGTTGGCATGTCCGAGTCCAGCAGCAGCAGAAAAGGGTGACAAGAACCACAGGGCCAGGACATAGTGACAAAAGCAGCTGCCATGAGCACAACCATCTACAGGGCTTCTCTGAGGAGGTGCCAAGGCAGGACTTCCTGTGTGCCCCCAACACCCAGGGCAGTGACACCAAAACAGGACCACAAACCAGCTGTGGCACTGCTGGCACAACTCTGTTGCAGAGCAGTATCAATGAAAACGTCATGTTTTGCTCAACAAATACTTCCTTGTCTCTAATGCAGTGTGGTCTGGCACCACTGGAAATCCTAAATTCATCAACATATATAGAGAAAATTGATAAAAAGTAGTGAATACTACTACCACCTTCCCATTATGCAGTCTTTTATTCATTTGATTGCTCTTGGTTTACAGTCCATTTCAGATTTATATTCTGCAGTCATGTAAGGATTAATCTGTTTGGAGAAACTCACAAAACTTGTGTGTTTCAAGTGCATTGCAGCATAACTGACTGAAGTTTTAGCACAACCTCACTACTTTTCATGAAAGGACAGCAGAAGGGGAGCATTCAGCTATTATTCAGCCATTTCATAGAATATACTACAGACCAAAAATGTGGCCTTTGATGAGTTATTGCTTAAATAAAAACAAACTTCAAGCATTTATTTCTGTTACAACAGTAAGTCCCTGCCTTCTGTCCACGGGGAAGATATTACAGGATCTTACTAATTTTAAAAAAGCTCAAGATACATAATCTGTGACTGCATTTACATTTTTTGCAACTCTCTGACTAAGGACAACTTAAATTTGTGACGTTCCTGGTATTTTATTACACTTTGCAAGCGAGAAGCAGGCCCTGCAGTCTTAACAAGCAGACGTGGAGGTGACAGGAAATGGAATTTCCTATTTAGTTTCTGAAATGTATGAGATGATGTGGTTGCTGGAGGTAGCAGAAACCAGACATGATGACTGAGATCTTTTCCTGTCCAATGCAAAGGATGGGAGTAACACAGCTCTGTGAGTATCAAAATTGGAAATACAACGCACAGATTTTTTCGTGCTGGCTGCTTGTACAAGCCTAGATCAAAAGGGTTTACTGAATTTTGGGCCAAATAACAAGCTGGGTTACATTAAACAGCTTAGCAGTAGATGTGTTCCAACTTGACTGCTTTTGACCTTAATGACAGTAAAAAGTGACCAAACAGGAGGGGTTTCTGTAACTAGAAAAGAAAATGCATGAGATAGCTGAAAGCTGAACCTCAGGACTGGTATTTCAATCTTCATCTTCAGTAGAAGCATGTGGAAAGATTCTAAACACCCCTAAAAACAGATCAGAAATCTGGTTATCTTCCTATGCCAACACCCAATGCTAGCTGTCTAGGGGACATGAATAAAACAGTACTTTGTTACCCCTTCCCAGATTACAGACATATAAAGACAGAAGTGTAACTTCTTTTTTAAGAGGCCCTCATAGATTTTTGCCTCACTTTTTACTGAGTCAAGAAACTGTTGCTTTTACTTAAAACAAAGTCTAAAAGTTAAGGAGGACCACTTTTAACTCCATTTAGAAAAAAATCCCTACCAATCTGTTCCAGTTTTCTCATCCCTTCCTCCCCGCAAAGGTATGGCTTTGGGATGGCTGTAAACAACAGTCATGGGGATAGCAGCTACGTGTAATTTGGCTCTTCAAAAGGCTTTGCAGACAAAAGATCTCAATGTAGTTTAGGGAACCAGCAGTGGTATTGGCATCATTAGGCTGAAAAGTATTTCCTTTTCAAAAACTATGTATGTTTGCACTTCGCTTGCTCGCCTTCTTAGAAGGATTCATGATTAAAGGGGAAAAAATTTCTTCTATGACTGCGTAATAAAATCCATGCACAGAGAATCTCAAGTCAGAGATTCAGTAATTCTCAGGAGAATTACTCCCTGCAAGCTCACGAGAAGCAAGTCTTTCTCCACTTTTGGCCAAGCAAGACTGCACCATTCCTGGCCTGTTGAAATTGATAGCTGAGACTGATGCCTGTACAACCAACTCCAAAGAATGGACTGAGTCCAAGCAATTCCTCTGCTGTGATAGCCAGGTCTCCAAGACAACACCCAAATAGCAGCGTCATGGTCTGTCACCTACCCACCCTGAGTTCCTCTGTATGTGTCACTGTGTGCCAGCATAGCAATTCCTATGTGAGACTATAGGAAGAGATGTGAAGCCTTGAACACACTCTGGCTATAACCACCCTTCAGAAGCAGCTGAGACTCCTTCACAGGCTGCTATTCTACCTAGAAAAGAGCCCATAAGAATTTATATCCTTTGGACTACCCAGGCAGGAACAGAGGAGACAACAGGTTAGACAAGGCAGACAGCTGAGTAGCACACAAATGTGAAAAAATATTTTTGTCACAGCACGAATGTATTATTTATCAAATAATACATTTTCCAGGAGTTTACACTTTTAAGACACCACAATGAAAACAGAGTTGGGATGTTTCCTTTTGACAGACTGTATTTCACATTTTGGGCAATAATCTTGGCCCCTCTCTAATTCTTCCAGCCAAAATGTTCAGCCCAGCATGCCAAAAATCACACTTAAAACTCAAAATTCAAGCAGCTGATTCTGTGTCTTGCTTTTCTCAATTTCTACTCCAAGAGCTAAACTGCTATTAGTGCAACAAGAGATGAAGATACCAATATTTACGGCGTATTTCATGTAATGAATGAGAAGCTTTTACAAAGAGAAAGACACAAGTGACCAAATCTGTGTTATGTAATGTTTATGCTTCATAAAGGCTGTTACAGAAATTTAGGTTGCTTTTTATTATAGCTTTTTCCAAGTGTGAGATGTTTGCAGCCAGCCGTTAATGAGACCCCTGTCAAAAAGGATGAATACTTACCCATAACACTGATTGAGAAAATGATGCTCATTAAAATGGTTTAATCTCTTCTCAGGTCACCTGCACTCACAGGCACACTGAGCTGTCAGCTGGGAAATAATTCTAAAAGAACAAGAACACTTGACAACATCACCATATACACCATATACTGTGGAAGGTATCTTTTCAGCTTTTATACCGGCTAGCGCTTGTATTTCAATGCCTTAGAAAGCCTCGAGCAGCCTTGAGAGGTAGCAAGGGCGATCTAGCACTTTAGTAGCTCTAGAATCGGTACCTGAATCAGCTGCAGAGCAAATACCATCAGCAGAAGCAAAGAGGGAGAAATATAGCTCCCTGCTCGCTCAATTCCCTGCAGTTAGAAGCTTTCAAATGAGACAGACGACCAGAGATGTTCACAGGAAGATAGCTGAGCTGAGAGATGGCGTTTGCCTCCCCTCGACCATCTTTATCAGGAGAAGGGGAAAGGGGAGGACTGGGGGCGGACCCGGGGTGAGCGGCCAATCAGACACTGCTGAAGAGTCTGAGTTACATTTGGCTTTGCCCGCGCTTGGAACAAAGGAGCTCAGAGCACATGTCTTTGGGAGGGGGGAGGGGAAGATCAGAACAGGCAGCAACAATATACAAGTAAGCATTTTTTCTTTTGGTAGGAAACAGATAATTGCTTCATTTCTATGATACATTTATATCGCACTCCTGAAAGGATTTTTTTTCTCATTTAAGAATACTTTCAGTAGAAAAGACCTATTACATTTTTCTCCTATCTTCAAAGCATCTTCAACCAATCACAAACTCTTCTCCTGAAAATAAGGCTGATTTGCACATAACAAATGAGGATACCAGTTTCTGAAATCAAGACTGATTGGATGACAACTTGTGACTTCAGGGTAATTCCTGCTACTGGAGCTGGGAAAAGCTCATGAGAAACAGCACCACCAGCAAGTGAAGAACTCCCTTTGGGCAGGACTATACCAACAGCTGGCATAACTGAAAGCAAAGGTGCAACCTTCTGGACAAGGAAGAATCAAGTCTGCAGCACCACAGCTGCATTCCAGTCAAGGAACACTGTATCTTTGGGGGAAAGAAGTGTACACGTTCCCATGACTGAGGACTGCAGCATAATATGTGTGTGCAAGAAGGGTGAACGTTACAGATGACTGAAGTGGCATTTTTGAGTTGCTGCTGCATTTCCTCCATGATCACATGTTTTTATGAGAGATATTTATTAGAAATGTAAAATGACACAGGAGACGGAGTAAAAGCACTGCAACCAAGAATTTCCAAGTTTCACTGAATTACCGGCAAAATGTGATATCTGGACAATGACCAGCAATGGCCCATCCCCTGAAAGGAGATTATTCGGCAGCAACTCTTAAGTCTGCAGTAGGGTGTTCCTCCCTTTCAGGCCTTAGTACATAGTTCCTAGGGAACAATTCATCCAGTTCTCTCTCTTTCTAACCTCACAGCATATTAAAACCCTCTTAGAAATACTTTAAAGAACCGAAGGCAAGGAAATTTCCTTTATATATTTCTTTTTATAAATTTATTTTATATTTTATGTGAAGTAGGAAAGGAATTCAATGTTTATCTTATATGAGGTCTCTACAAATACTTTTGGAGACCAGAATTTCTGCTTCTGCTAGCAGAACCAGCTGGATGCAGAATAAACCACAGCAAGAATTGGAACTTGTGCTGAAAAGTAAGAACAACCCATTCTTCCTTTTTTTTCTGAACTGAACTGCACAGGGAAAACACCATCACCACACTGGAAACATTTCAAATAGGAACAGAGAGATTTATGCATGTTAATCTGCAACAGTGTTTTCCTCCAGTGGATGCAGCAACCCTCCCATTCACTTTGCACTATGTATGGTATTGCCTGACATTGCTGTGAAAGTCCTATCAACACTCCTCATGCTTCTCCGTATGTTAAAACCACTCCTGCTCTAAGTTCAATCTAAGTTCAATGCAGCAGCTAAAAGAAAGCTTTACCATCTAAGAACTGAAGTGTTCTAAGTATGGAAATTTGTTTATGTGAAAAATAAAGTAAATTACAAGGTATCAAGATGAAAATTTATTTGGTCAATGAAAGGAAACCCAAACAAAACACTGAATTTTTGACAAACGAGTGAAGACAAATGCAGGACTGTTAATAATCCTTTTCTCTCTCCTGTCTCACTGAAGTTTTTCAGATTAATTACACCAGAAATATGTCTTGGAAACTGGAGGCTTTTTAATTTCAGTGTTGAATTTAACTTCATCTCATCACATCTAAAGTGAAAGAGGTTGAAGTGACATGGAAATGCTGCTTTGAAAAAACAGTAACTACTAATGAAAGCAAAAATATTCCAAACTGCCCCACAGACTTGCTTTGTTGCAGCTGGCTGTTGCAGAGGCCACAGCAACTGCTGGGTGTATTACAAACTACACATGCTACAGAGAAACTCTGGAAACTCAGTCGGCATGAACTGAAGCTAAAATTTTAGTTGTGACCTTCCTCTGCTGCCAGGAAGGCAGATGAACACGTCACTATTAAACCAGCAGAAGGTTCCTTTGCCCTGGCATGGAAATGCTGCAACACAAACCACAGCCCTTCAGCACACAATATTTATCAGCAGAGCTTAATGGAGAATCCTTTCAAGTGTTCAGGGTACCATTTTCTAAGGAGCCACTGGTTTTAAACAGCCAGTTCAGCCTCTCTTACACAAACCACCAATGCGCCTCACTCCACCTGCAGAGCTATTAGTGGGGCAAGCACAACTGGTCAAAAGTAAAGAGTGACAGAAGCAGAACCAAACAGCCAGTGCAGATGGATGAGCACACAGAGAGGCACATCTCTGTGCAGAGGGATGAGTACACATCTACTTGCTTATGTTTAAATTTTGTGCATGTCCTATGCACTTGGCCATTGGAAAGCTGCACCTAAAATGGACATAGCCCACAGGGCTACCTGGCTTCCACAGCTCCATATACATTGTTCAGATACAGTCTATCACTCTAATAAGCCTTCTTTAAAGCTTCAAGCCTTCAAGCCCATTGCTGCTTTTTATTAGAATGGCAAAAATGACTGTAGGCACTGGTCCCAATAGTGCTGTGTCCTCTTAAGTTTCTCTTCTGCTAAACAGATCTCTAACAGACAGGACCACATCAGGCTTCTGCCTGATCCTCCCACCCCTTCATTAAAACATTTTTCTGTATAATGTTGCTTTAGAGTCAAACTCCTGCCAGACAAGTATCAGTCTGGAAGAAAAACTTCCTGCTTTATTATAAACCTTTGAAAAAGAATTCAAATGTCTGGGCTATGGTAATTTGATAAGTTGCATCTTGGCCAGTAGGCTCCTGGTTCTCAAAAAAATCCAAGATTAGCAGACATAACACTTTCAAGCTATGCTGTGTGAAACAAGATCCTAATACTACCACATTAAATAAGACTAAAAAATGAGATCACTCAAATTCCTAAACAGGAAGACCAGACAATTCCTAAAGTCTTTTTCTTCTCTGCCTTGCTTTAAGTTTTCCCAGTTCAGTGGGTATGGACATTGTTATGTTTATTGCAAGCATGGTCAAGGCAAGTGGGCATCAAATGAGTGAATTTTAGACAGGTTTTATATTCCTGTCCCTTTTGTTACTACGTGACAACTGTATGTGGGTTGAATGGACTGTGAGCATTGCTGACAGACACTGTAAAAAAAAAAAGGCCAAAGAAATACATGCTGCCTTGCCAGACTCTCTCCCAAAGCCCCAAACCAAAATCTGCAGTTTGTTCTTTCAGCAGCCCAAGCTGAGGCACCTGACCCTATAGCTCTGTGCCACGTCAGAACAAGTCCAGGTACTCACAGCTTAAGGGGAATAATGGGCCAGTATTTGGGCTGCTTTTTGTCACAGTTCCTATCAAAGATCAGCTGCAGGGCAGCCTCCATTGCCTGGATTTTGGCAGCTTCAGCACCATACAGTCTCTTCATTTCTGCCATGCGCCTCTCCCCAGGTCTTTCTGTAGGCGGCTCCACAGAACGCTCCACCCTCCTGTGCAGGTCTTGATCAGCCTCCACGTATGGGTCCTCAGCTTCCAGCTGCTGCTGCCTCCCTAGACAAAGAAACCATAAGAGATGTAAATTACTGGGCTATCAACCAATCAGGTTTTATTTTACTTCTAAAAATATTATATTTTCATATTTTTGCTGTGTCTAAAAGGCCAAAATCCACATGTTCTAGGATGCAGCTGCACTCATTTTGCATAAAGAGAAATTCCTACTAAATATCATTATAAAGCCAGGCTGGAATAAATGGGGAGAAATTAAGGTGGTCTTGGAATTGAATCCTAAAACTGTAGGAAACCTCTGTATTAGTACTAGTAAGCAAAAATCAACATTGCTTTGTTTCTCCCCAACATCCACATGCCCTGAAAAAACTAAAACAACAAAACAACAAAAACCCAAAACACAACTGCCCTCCCCCTCCCAAGAAAACAGAAACAACCCAACCAAAAAATCCCAACCCCTTCCCCATACCAAAAAAATCTGAACAAAAAGGAGAGTTGTTTCCAAAATCATGACTTAGCAGCTGAGAAAAGAAACAATGCACAGGACAATGCAACTTTAGCTGAACGATAGCCAAGAGAAAATGCAATCAGTTACTACTCTGTGAAAATGAACAAATGGGTCTGTCCTGTCTGCCATTAAGTGCATTCAATGAAACACAGCTATAAGCACTGTGCCTAGATAAACTGTCCAAACTCGGCCATTTCTCAAGACTTGCAAAGTTCAAAGCTGGCAGCCTTACTCTATTGCTTTGAAGACAAACAAAACAGAACCAACATAAATGCATGCATCAGGTCTTTTAAAGAGGATTTAAAACAATTCAAGAGGTGAAACATTTGGACCAATCTGTCAATAAAAATTCTCTGTGGCAAGCCTGATTGGAAGAAAGAACTTGATTGTGCACATCCAAATTTACCTCCACTTCCTGGGTACTGCTCTGATGAAACAAACAATGCTGTGTGAAGTCAAAGTGCTATACAAAACTCCCCTCTTATGGGGACATTTCTATAAGAGGTAGAAAATCACCCGGCAGCTGAACTCAACAACAAATGACCATCCTCGAAACGGTGTACCAGGCACAGTTCACTACTATGACAGCAGTCGGGTTTTTTTAAACATCAAAAAGGACAGCATGTCCACAGGTCAGGATGCATCAGTCACACACAGGACATGCTTCTCAGTGTTTGGTGCCATGTACCTCTTCCCTCTTTCACCCTAAAGCAGAGATTTAGCTTCCACAACACACATGACATCTGCAAACCCTAACCCAAAGTTAAGTATCCTGACATTTCTGTGTCAAACATCTGCAGTTTATTTTTATACTGGAAAGTACTGTACCGAGCAGCCAACTGTCAGCCTTCCTAAAGGAATTATCCCCTGTACCTCATTCACAGAAAACAGGTATTTTAAACATATGATCAGAAACTTCAGTTTTGGGATCTGTTTGTCTGACAGACACAGAAAGCTTTTGTCCTGTCATTTGAAATATCATTCACAGTTTTGTGTTGGTCGTCAAAGGGTTTGAGGAGTTATTAGCCATTTATTCCAGAAAGCTGTTTCTGTGATTCTGCTTTAAGGGCACACCCCTGAATTAGGCTGCACTGCCAGAATTCACAAGGAAATATACATTAGAGTCCATATGTGTTTTTGGAAGAGTCAGATTTATTTGGTGTTGGGCCATTTTATCCAGAAGGTCTGAATTAAAGAAACTAACATTGCCTACAGAGGGCTCAGCACTTGGAGGACAAGGTATAGCACCCAGGCTACACCTTGAATCCCACTGAAACCAACTTCCTGGGACACCACACTGCTCACAGCTACGTAACATGCTATTAAGCACAAACTTGATGCAAATTACACTGAACAGTTTTAGACAGAAAAAAACAAACAAGCCCATGCTGGCAAACCAATGCCTCCCACTGTAGATTACACAGCAAAACTCCGGCAATGCAATGAATTGAATCCGTATTTGTTAACTCTCTTGGGCCACAAAGACAATTCCTTGTAATTCTGTGTTGCCCATGGAAATTTTTTATTCTTTTGCTCCACAGCTGCATGGTAGAGACAGCTGCTTCCTTGCTTGTTTGCTGTAGAATGCTCTCTGGTAGCTCATTGCATATACTGATCCTTAAGAAAAAATAATTTCTCTGGAGATAGATAATGAATTCTTCTGTTTGGAAATTAAATGGACCTCTAGCATAAGCTTTATGATGGATGAGTGGATTACAGTTTAGTGTGCATCAATCTCCATTTCTCAGCACAGAGTAGTTCATAAATCTGTAGATCCTAATTGTAACAATTAAAATAATAATACCCATTTAAACTCCATTGTCAGAATTATCTGATGAATGTCTGGAGTGTTTTACTTTACACTAATCAGAGGTACTGCCCTTAACTTTCTAACCTGACTTCTGCTATTCCATAGCTACTGGTTAAAAAAATCCCAGAGTGATTGTATTACAGAGTTTTAGACACATAAATCAGGTCTAGAATCCAGGCAGAGGCTTGGGACAGAAATCCACTATAGGCACCCACAGTTTTTTGCACCAAAGGAATTTGAGCACAGAACATGACAGCTGTTGCTGGTAATACCACTGCAGCTCTGTGGAATATGTTGTAGTTTCAGATCACTTATTTGTGCAGAGATACTACTGTGATAAACTCCACAGCCATAGATAAAATCATAGAATGGCTTGAGCTAGAAGGGACCTTAAAAATCATCTTATTCCAATCCCCCTGCCACAGGAAGGGACAGTGTCCCCCAGACCAAGTTGCTCAGAGCCCCATCCAGCCTGGCCTTGAACACTGCCAGGGATGGGGCCTCCAGAGTTTCTCTGGGCAACTTGTTCCAGTGTTTCACCACCCTCACAGCTGGCAGCACTATTTCCTTTTACAGACTACCAAGGAAAGAAGTCATGAAACTAAATGGGCATGTGAACTACTGCTTTTCCAAAAACAGTATTTCCAGCCAAACACAAACATAAGGAATTGATAACAGAGAAAGTATTGTCCTATTGAGATGCACACTAAACTTGCTTTGATGGGGCAAGGGCTGGGAAGTAGAACTGCTGTAATTTCCAGCAGTCTGGATTCTATCCATTACCTCAGAGTTTACTTTAAAAACAATACAAAGCAGTACAGCTTGAGCTAAATGTGCAACTACCTCTTAATCAAAAAGTCGACAACAAGAATCTGACAATGGAAATACAAACAAAATTATAAACTGTCCATAACCCTGAGCCTATGGAGACAACCAGAATTTCTCTGAAGCAAGCAACACATACTCATCAATTAAGCAGATAGTATGGTTTATCAAAACACTAATTCTCAGCCTTCAGCAATGAAGTCCCCAGCTCATTCTCAGATCAGTTTCACATTCCAAATTCACAAGCCATTGGGCTGCTAAGTTATAAAAGTAAAACAAGTAATTTTTACACAATTCTAAGTAGTTCCTCCTTCCACTTCACACAGACTAAAATAAACAGGCTTTCTTTTACAGCATTCAGCTTCAACTACTGGCAAGCTTCCCCCAGTCAAGGAACAGTATTTTGTAAATGTTCACAAGATAGGCAGGCAGCTGCAGTGGTGGTTGGTTCCTGCACAAAGGAACAGCATTGCTGACGTTTTCCCAGTTGGTCAGTTCCATTTCTTTTCAAAGATGTTCTTTCTTGAAGTGCTTTTCAAAATTAACTTATTCCTACTAAGTCCAGCTCTGCTGGGAAGTCATCGCTACCTGGCCAAAACCAGTTGGGACATCTTTTTCCAAACATAGTAAATAGAATTCTTCAACCATGAAGAAAAAAATCCAGACCTGTCATAGTTTGCCCCCAGTGTCCTGGGTAACCTAAAATGGTATTGTATTCCATATCTTCCTGTGCCCAGGAAGTGTCTCTTTAAGACCCTGGATCTGGAAATGGAACCGTGGGGCCAGCAGGTGCCGGTCTTTTTAAACTCGGGGTTGCTCAGGCAGAGCTCTCTTTTGCCTCATGGCTCTCACTCTTTGCCTTTTGTTCTTGCAGGCAGAGAGCTGAGGCTCCCCTCTGGTTTTCTTTTGTGTTTTTTTTACGAGGCAGGCAGGTGTTCAGCCATCTCCAGGAGAGCAGGGCCCCATCACACATAACAGTGACTTGGGAAGACAAACTCTATCACTCCAAATGTCCCCTCCTTCCTTCTTCTTCCCCCCACTTTATATACTGAGCATGATGTCAGATGGTCTGGAATATCCCTTAGGTCAGTTGGGGTCACCTGTCCTGGCTGTATCTCCCCCCAGTCCACCATGCCTCCCCAACTTCCTCACCAGCATGGCAGTAGGAAAAGCAGAAAAGGCCTTGGCTCTGTGTAGGCCCTGCTCAGCAATAACAAAAACATTTCTGTATCATCAACCCTGTGTTGAGTGCAGATTTGAAACACTGCCCCATACCAGTCACTGTGAAGGAAATAAACTCTACCCCAGCCAAAACCAGCACATCTACCTAACTCATACTATGTCCTGTGCCATCATCAGTAATTCTAGGCCTTATGAAAGAAAGTTTTCGATTCCTGTTTCTCCCTTCACCACTTTTCCCTCTTTTTATGGGTGACTTTTAATCTGGCATGTAGTAGCTGAAAAGTGAACAAATACAGACAACTACCTCCATCCTCAGGGACTGCCAAAAGCAGGAGAAACAGTAACTAGTATTAGCCATTCACTGCATTTCGGCCTTCATAGGCACACAAATGATCTCTTACATATTTTCAGCAAGACTATGACCTAAGCCCTTCAAGACATAAGCTATTTTCCCCATAGGTCCTTAGAAACTCAGATGCCTTGTTTCTTATTTTATAAAAAGGAAAGTGCCACACACTTTTTGTAAGTTTGATCCACTTTACATTTCTTTCTTTCTTTGTGATATCCTTTGAGAAGCTTAAGTAGTAATAAAAAAATAAAATTCCTGTCCAGAATTTATCCTTCTCTTATTAAAAGAAAAAGAAAAACTCCAACAAAACAAAGAAAATAAAACAACTTCAAAACCAAAACCCAAGGAAATTCCCTCCATGGAAGTCTCCATGGAGAGACTTTGCAACATTAAAAGGAGATAGAAGTAGAGAGGGTAATTAGTAATTATCTATGTCAGATTTTTAATGAAAGATTCATACCCAGCATTGTGTGATTTCTTGTACCATTTTTAGCTCTCAGTATTTATACATCCAACCCCCAGCTCACTGGAGCCTGTGATCATATGGCATCTGACAACATTTCTTATTCAGACATTCTTCCCCACAGGTCTGTAGGTGCCCACACTCAGCAGCCTGCCATGTGCTGCCCCACACAATGGTAGGTAAGGTAAGAAACCAAGGGCTTGCTCCTCCCAAGCATTAAATACCACTACTGACTTTCAGTTGCTTGCTTAGTTAATTAACATACTATTTTTCAAGGAAATACTGCACTTTCTCCAGTCTTGATGTGTTTTTAATTTTCCATGATTTCAGACTGAACTATACCCTGTTCACATATTTGTCTGTTTATTTTAAATGATGAATTATTTTCTGTTACTGCTGTGTGTGCACTTTGCAAGCTTTTTCATCTTAAATGCTACCTGAGCTGATCTTGAGCAGCCCACACTAACAGTTAAAACCACTACTCATTTATACTGATTAAAAACTCCTAGTTCTCTTTTTGAATGCCACTTCCCACGAGCCTATCTGCTGTGTTAAGTGTTCTGCCCACATAGGCTCCTCCATGCAAAATGCCAGCTTCTTCATCTTCCTAGAAAAGCCAAATACCTTTATCATAAACCTACATAAGAGGTTTTTTTGAGGTGATAGAATCAGACCATTTTATTGCGCCCATACTTTCATGAAATGGGTATAACATGGGGAAGATCAAGATCTTTGCCTCAAGGAATTCCACCAAAACAGGGATTTAAATCAGGATTTGTAAACAGGATATTCAAGGAGTTTAATTTCTGCAGAACTCTGCAAAGCTCTGGATTTCCAGAGGGCTGGAATCTCAAGTACTACTCTTTATCAAGTGCAAAGCTTTGCAGAACAAGAGTTTCCATCAGTGGGAGTCTGCAAGATACAACCAATTGTGACTTACCCCCACATCTATAAAGATAAAATATTCTTGGTTGCTAAAAACAGTGTGGTCTTGCTTGCTGGAGGGTTCCTATGGAACACTAAGTAACTTACAGAAATTGTGGAAACATGCTGAAAGAGAATGATGATTTTATAGCAGAATCAACAGCCTTGTTCTAGACATAAGCTGGTTTGGGGAAAACAGACTTCTTTTTAAACTTATTCTTAAATTTAAAACTTTGTGCTTGCAAAAGGTGTACAAAAGGATTCCCCATGACACCATGTAACTTTCCCATTTTTAACAGAAGTCTGATCTCCAAAGACAGCTAGGCCTTATCTTACTATGCCAGCAGTCTCATCTATACAGAAAAATCAAATGCTGTAGCTGACTGGAAAACACTGACTTGGAATAAAAATTACTTTTGGTGGGAGTAATTGCCTGCAATGTTAAGCTTTCGGTCACCAGTCATGATGACCATGAAAGAGAACTACCAAAAATGCTGAGGATATGAAAGCTCCAAATATCTACACTGACAAAGTTTCCATCTGCTAGTTGAAGAGTGAATGAGTTAAAAGAAATGGACTATTTCACCACATATATCTACAAGCAACGCAATATTCTCAAGAAAAAAAGAAAACTTTCTCTTACAGGCTTTGAAGTAAGAGCAGATGTGATTCCTTGGCAAGCTTGTGGCAGTCTGAAACCATGGTTCCATGGACATTTTTCCTTCCTCAGCTACAAAAGCAGCTTATGCAACTTCTGCTCTCCTCCCTTAGCTGCGTACTCCAGCTCCCAGGCCCCTCACGGATGATGTTACAATTGTCTAAGGGGCAACACAAATAATCCTACAAAAAAAAAAACAAAACCAGTCCCCCCAAACAAACAAACAAAACCCCAAAACATTGTATTAGTTCTAGTACAGTTCAGTGCCCTGGAAACACCAGAGCAGGAGTGAATGCATAGGAAGAATTGCCTGGCCTGGCTTTGGCATCAAGACGTGTTTACTGAAGCACAGCTCAACTGAAACCTATTGGTAACAGCAGGAAATAATCTCAGGTAAGAGAGTGGACTCCCTCAGACAGACTCAGTTGCAACAGGCTGTCTAAACAGACAGCAAGCAGATTTTGCAAATCTGAAGTACTCCAATACCTACTCTTTCACTCTTTCAATTTTTCTACACATTTTGAAGAGGACAGTTCTGTAGAAACAGGGCAAAACTACTTACCAACCCAGCAAGTGGAGAAAAACTACCTTTGAAATAAAAATTAATAGAAACCAAGAAAGCAAGATTAGAACGAAGGTGGTCCACTTTCAGGTTTGCTACTTAGTGGTATGTGTCACTTCCAAATTAATTAACCACATGTCTCACTGTAATTAATCTGTAAAATGAATCTAATAATTTAAAGAATTAATTATCTCACATTATTTTGTTATTTGCGTTAAGTAACTGGCAGAAAGTTATACAGCTAACTGGAGAATAAAGAAGCCGATTTCTGTTTTAGAAATAGGATTAAAACCCAAGAAGGATTGTTGTGTGGTCTCCAAAACAAACTGCCAAGGATCCTACACAGAAATAATATAAGCCTTCATGTCCATATTTACATTAGCACTAGGCTACACTGGTTACTGCCCAGCTAAACATCAAATCACCTTTCTTTTATTTTTCTTCTATTACCTTGCACAGTGAAACCCTTAAAAAGGAATATTTTTAGCCCAACCAGAAAATGCACTGAAACAATTAAATCCCAAGAACATGAAACAATCAGCTAGTCAGTTGGAACTTCAAATGAAAGCCTGCTCTAGAAATTTGATTGCTCTAAATGTAATTCATAATCAGGGATTTGTTGATGAAGGCTAGAAAACACAGAGGTGAGCCCTGTGCAATCAGGGGTCTGTATCACACCAGAGGCACCAAGGTGTCTGTATGCTGGTGCCATCTGACAGAATTAAACTGATAGGAAGTTGCTGACTGACCACTGCTTAGAAATTAGTACAGGATCAGGCACTGGCAGCTGCCTCTAGTAAGGATCAAGTCTACTTCAATAAGATTAAATACAGACCAGCTGACTCTGCACTCCCATCCCCCAAAACAACTCCAATCTGTTACTGATGGCAACAATGCTGACACCAGACAAAGACAACACTGCTAGAGTAAACAGAAGGATTACTTAAATCTATATATAACTATGTCTTCACATACATTTATGGCACAGTCTGAGGAAACTGAACAAAGAAATGTTAAAATTTAAAAGTGTTACTTTAAAAGCAAACCAGAACACTGAAGAAACATGAGTTTCACAATAATTTTTTATGTGTACCCTGAATAGAAATTAAACACATGCACTTGGAAGAAAATGCTTCACGATGCACTGAGCCGCTAGACAGCTAAATAATACTGAGTTTGGTGCTTTCAGGAAAAAAAGAAAGAAAGTAGCCTGTGTCAGTCTTCTAGATCAAACTCACAAATTTGAACTTCACACTGAAATTTCTTTGATTCCAGATACACTACAGTACTGAATTCAAGTTTGGTTTATTGTTTGATATGAGAAAGCTACTTTATCAAAAACACTTGAAAAACATTTTTTTGGAGAGCAACCTGCAACCATGTTGCTGATTTTCTGGAAGGAAGTATACTTAGGCTATGTAGTGACCTTTCAGTTAACTGCCAGGTCCAAAATTCAGTATTACCACAGACATGCAGAATCAAATAACAAGGTCTAATCCGGAGAAAATTAATTTCAGCAAGTAAATACACTTTTCCTCCATGCTGCTATGTGTGCTGCCCGACCAAGAATTTGGGAAGAGACATCTGGAAAAAGGGTCATACTAAAGGAATCAGTGAAACACATCACAATTTGTGAAAGGAAGGGCTGAGGGGTAGCTTTGGAAACCTAAGTTTACCTATGACCTTCTGAATTTCTCATTGCTCATTTCAGCATTCTAGTAAATTAAATTAAGTATACTTAAACACAAGGGAAATTGCTACGCCCAGTATTAAAAACGCAACAAAAAACATTGGGGAAATATGCCAGAAGAAACCTGCAGATGTGCATTTATTGTACCTTCCACATAACGGGAATGTTTGACTTCAGAAGTAGTTCCAGGGTATGGTGTTGGAGCATGAGTCTGAGCACTCTCTTTTAAAAGAGACAGCTGGCATCCCACCTGGCAGAAAGTTAAGTTGTACTTCTTAGTACTTGGGAGCTCCCTATCTCCTCTCTGTTACTTCAACAGGATAATTCATACATGAATGAAGTATTTCAGTGACTTTACATGAAGCCCATCTAGTCTGACAGCCTGCTCATGACAGAGCAGGGCGTCAGTACCTAACGCCAAGGGAAGGATGCAAAAGCAGGGAATACAAACCCCTACACATCACCAGCATCACCGAGTAGAAATGGAGAGATCAGAAAAATGCAGATGCTTCTTCCTGCACTCCTCCAAAGCCAGCCAGCTGCTCTGCGATCTACCACCTCAACACCTCCTCCATCAGCATGTTGCAGATGATGCAATCTTCACAGTCTGGACTCTTCTACATTTACCAGTGGCCAAAAATCCCAAGGAAATAACAACTGATGCATTTTAAAGTGAGTCTTCCAACGCTCACCACAACCACATCAGAAATTGCAGACCTTCTAGAAATCAAGGTATTCTGCAGGGCTTGTACAAAGTGAGAACAGCAGCATTGGTTTTAGCATTTGAACAACCACAGAAAAGTTGAGGCCCAGCATGCTCTTTGGAGACCTACATTACTTGGCAAAGTTACTACAATTTCTGTGAATACAGAGCTGACTTTTAGAGCAACAATCACTTCAGCAACTACAAATGAAATTAAACCCAGGAGATTCTTAGCCAGCTAAATTTGAACAATAACACTCAAAGGTGTAACACCCCTGTTATTTATTTCAGTAAAAATACCCATTTAAGGTTTAGCCTTCATTTTTTTTACATTACCTCTATGATTTCAGTGTACCAGAGCAGTGTTCTGACAACTTCAGACACTTGTCCTTGGAAATACCGGGGGAAATTCTGACAGCTACATAAACAGCTTTGGGTACTTTGGAGGCCAGCACGAATTGTAACAATTGTAACACTGATGAACAGCTGGATTGATCTGTACTGGGTACTTCACAAGTGTGTCTCAGTATGTTACCATACCAACATTCTCTATTTTTCTGAGCGACAGGGAAATGCTATCACCCCTGTATTAAAGGTCAAAATAAACAGAAAATGGACACAAATTCCTAGAGCAGGAGGTGTTCTAGATTCCTCAGAGTAAGCTTCACAGCAAATGACATCACAAGGTGGCACAGGTGCTCAACCCAGTCACTGGGAAAGACAAGAGGGACAATGTTCCCCTGTATCCTTAGGGTTCAAAATGTATTATCCTTTGGGTATAAATGACTAGCTTTTTTCTTCCTGGAAGGCATATGTGAAAGACAAAGACTATTACTTGGGATATTTGTTTCTGAATTCCACCTATGCCATAAGCTTTTGTGGATCTAGTCCCAAGTGGCACTCTCAAGGCTGTGACAAAGTCGGTACAGGCCACCCAAGTCTGAGATGGGTGGCCTAACAACCTCTGTCTCTCACTTGATTTTTAGCATCCAAGGAAATGAGTTTTGAAAAGACCCAGGCAGATGGAAGTCTCCGAACTGTCAGTTTCTGCCATGCCAGCACCCACATTTCCCTAATGACAAAGGATGTGAATTCCATCTGGATGCTTCTGATAAAACTGAGGCACAGTGAGAGGTGCTGAAAAGCAAATGGTGCCTCTGAAATCTTGGCATTAACAACACCCCATTAAAACTCGCAGGGGTAAATTATGTGTCTCCAAGCAAATCTGTCTGTACAGGGGATTTGCTTTATAACAGAGAGACCTAAAAGGTGTAACACTCAAGGGATTTTGCTGCCATGCTCTGTTGCAACTTCTGAGCAGATTTTGTAGATCATGAGTGTAGAAAGCAGACATCATCATTACATCAATTTTTACCTTGGTGTCTGGCATTTGGTTTTCACTATTACTCCAGTGCTGAATGCCTTGAAATGAAACATCCTTTCTACAACAAAAGCTCCCCCAGTAGATATCAAAATAGGTTGTGTAAGGAAACACTTACTTCATAGCCCACAATGTCACTGTCCACTTACAAGGTTGAAAGTATCACACTAAAGGCAGGTGAATTCAGATTTATCAGCAGAGATCTAAGATACAGCTCTCTCCTAATAAAGATCATTTAGAGATCCAGAAATGCTGCATGTGGCACCCAGATGGAACCAGTAGTTGAGGAATTTTAGGGGAAAGTGCATAAACTGTGAAGACAGACTGCCCAAGCTGAGTGATTAGCACAGAGATGCTTTTATGCCACTTTTCCCTAGAGCTGTGTCTGTCAGCATGGTCTCACCTGCTCTTTTCCACAGCAGCTGCAGCTGCTTTCACGGGCTTCCCTGCAGGGACAAAGAATGAAAAGGAGACTAGAAGAGCCACTCAGAGCAGCTGTAGATGCTAATGGAATAAGCAAGCAGGCAAACCTGCCTTCAAAAAACTACCAGCACCAGTTCTGAGTGTAAGTAGTGTCTGCATCTTCCCACAAGAAACTGTTTCCACATGAAGCAATCTTCCATAACAGCATTCTGAAAGGAATTTTCACTCTTACAATAAGACTGGGGAAGGATTCCTTGTTCCACATGTGGCCTCAGCCCTGGAGCCCACCTGTTGGTTCTTTGCTAAAACTTTGCAGAGCCCAAATATGTCACAGCAATACCTTCAATCCTTGGAAACCTCACGGACACAAAACAGGCACTGACACTCTGTGTGATCTAAAACTGAATTACCACATGTATTTTCTTTGCAAAGAGAAAGTTCCAATGGCTGATCCATCAGAGCAAGCTACTGACCTGTTTCCATGGGATCCTTTTGTAATCAGCAACTACCAAAAAACAGTTATCAAATGCATCTCAGATGGTGAGGAGCAATGACTTGTCTCTCCTGTTTTTATTCCTGTATCCTCATGACAAGTCCAGTCAGAAGGAATTTTACCATAGCACTGATTTACCAGGGCAACAACAATACAAGATTACCAGACTTCTCTTACTGACTCACGAACAACTTAGGGATAATAGCTTTCTGGGAGAAAGATTAGCTGAAATTCTGTATTTTTTCAGCAAAGATGTTGTCAACAAGATGCATTTTGCAACAGGGATGACAACTAAGTTAACTGTTAAGCAAAAGGTCTGTAAAGAACAATCATCTCAGATATACTGTTCATTATTCTACCACTGGAGGCTTTTGCTTACTTCCTGCTGAGGTACTCAAAGTCCCTGATAAAGATAAATAAACTGAAACTTTCAACCAGCCCCCTAGTGTATGTACTGTCTCACTACAATAAGAGGAACACATAAGGCAGACAAAGGGTGACAACTTCAAACACAGGTTTCTGAAGTTTAATATGTATTTTCATATTAAGACAGCATTCTTCGTTTCCATCAAATGTAAGAGGAAGTAGAGGTGTTCAGCATCTTGGCATTCCTCTTAAAGTATCAACTACACTACAGTCACACTGAGTCACATGTGCTTCTTCTCCCACACTCCCAGCTATAAACCTGCTGTAACTCGAATACCAGTACTCCACAGCATGCTTAGAAAGAACTAAGACCAGTACAGCCACTGGCAGGTAGGGAACTGGCATTCCAGGTCCCAGCTCCACTCAAGTCTCCAGGCTGCATACACGGGAGCTTGATCCACAGAATCCACAGATGCCACCTAGGAGCTGAAATCTGTGGCATCCCTTAGCAGAAAACAAAAAGCCTGGCCTTGTTCTGGTGTACTTTCAGGGGCTGCCAACACTGTCAAACAGGCTCATTCTGAGGCATGTACAAATAAGAAAGACTTTACATATAATTTCCAGATATATGTATTAACTCCCCCCAACTCTCCAGAACACACAGCAGAGGATATCCATTTCTGACTGCCTCTGGTCTGGCGACACCAAAAGCGCAGTTTCCTCAGCAGCACCTCCAGCTTTCTAATGTCTCTCTTTCATTACTTCCTGCAGCAGCAACACATAGGTTCACACAGCAAAGCTACACATTCTCCTAAGCTCGAATTCTGTCTCTAGCGTAGGATCCAAGGACATTTTCTTGACTATCAGATATCTTACCTATGGCTGTGTTTCCAAATTCATAAACTTTGTATAAAGATAACCTGGTCTGTCATGAAACATGTAAAACTGTGCCCAACTGTTGCTCTCCAGACTAATTTTGCAAGTAGAGATTAGTTTTCAATATGAAAGCAGTGAAAATTGTGGCACTCTTCCTTGTTTCTCTAGTAAGGAGGCATTTTCTCAGTTGTTCCAGTTGCTTCCCATACCAAATAACACTACCTCTATGCTGGACACAGTGTGTGCACTTGAGAAGATTCTGCTGCTACACAACAAAAGGTTCAATCATCAGGATCAGAGATGTGGTACAAAAGGAGTAACTTTCACATTGCTTCTTCAGTTCACAAAAGAACGTGTTTCAAAAGCATCTCTCAAGCACCCACACATATTGCAGAGAGCGCTCTTATTTCACAGGCATTTCTCAGAAGCTTCAGCAACTCAGCTTCTGAAGACTGTGGCTAAAGTTCATGCCAAACAAGGCTTTTTGGTTTGTCAAAAAGTTTGTCAACCAAGGCTGTTAAAGCCAGGGAAGTTGAGTAGATATGTAAAAGTTCACCATCCACACTGCTTGGACAGTTTAGGGTAGGGAAGAAGAAAGAAAAAGAAACGGTGGGGACCAGGAGTCTTTAGCTCAAGAATTTGAGCTACAGTCTTATGAAGAAAAGGCAGACTAAAAACAGGAAAAAGCATTTACCAAAAGTGAAGGAAAGAAGGAAAATATGGTGGCAAAACCCCCAAATCAAAGTCTATTTGCCACGAGGCACGCAGGCTTTAAACAAAACCAAAAGCTTCCTGGATCTGGTACGATTCAAACAAGTTACAAAACATGGAAAATTCCATTACTTCCTCTTCACAGAAGAGGCAGAGGCAATTATCATCTTTCAGAGAAAAAGAAACCTGAGGGAAAAAGCCTACAGACTGCAGTTTTGAAACAAACATCTTCATTCACCATTTCCTTTCATTTCTAAAAAAATATTTTCCATCTAGCATAAAAAATTTTAAGTCGAGACATTATTTTTGGGAAAAGCTGGAGGGTATGCGTGGGCAATACAAACAGAGGCTTTAATGGAAAAAACTAGTCACAGCATTAACAAATGACAGACTATTATCCTTCAGTAATGAACTGACATGATGGTACTTTCCCCTTGCTTTTCTCTGTTTTTAAAGAAAGGATTCTGTGTCCTGTTAACTACTACAGAATGGTTCTCAATGTACTTGCAATGCTGTATTCACTCAATTATAGTAGAGACTTTCTCTTATATTCAAAAGGAAACAAAGAAAAACTATATAAGGACAAACTACATGTTTCAAAGGCTAAATTTAAAAGTGTAATAAAAATGTGCAATTAGACAATTTACAGAACTGTTAGGTTTGTGAATCTTCCTTTCTTGGTTTTTGCCCTTTTAATTCTTGCAAATGTAAAAAAAAGCAACTTACTGCATTCTGTCCTTTACATCTAGGATGCCTGGAGAATCTGCTCCCATACCTAGGTCTGACCGGTATGATAAGTCAGGAAAACAACTTCATGCTTTTCAACTGCCAGAGGGAAAACTTAAATGCAACCATAAACATTCCCAAGATGCAGAGTGTATTTGGATCACCAGCTACATGAAGAACCAGAACAACAGACCAGCCTGACAAGAAAACCATCCGAAAAAGAGAATCACTATATAATTATGATTGCATATGAAGAAACAAATGAAGAGGAATTAAAACTGTCTGTAAGGCATTTTAACCAAATGCACCATCTATCTAAAATATGAGATAAGTTTGTAGTGCATTAGTATGTCTGAGTTCATAAAGCCTCAGCAAAACTTTGGTCATAATTACTTCTGGGCATTCCAGGAACACGTAATTGACTACAACACATGATACAATATAAAAACTAGTAAGAAATTGATGTGACTTCAGAGACAAAAAAAAGATTTTTTTAGAAGAGGTTGGTTGTGAACTATATCACTGCAGAAGTGTTAAATCATGCAGCAAGCTTGCCAGTTTCAAAGCCCTTACTTTGCAAGTCAGCCAATCACTGCAAATGCCCACCGTGAAAACAAAACAAAAAATCCTACAGAAGTTAGGAATCTGCTTCTTCTTCAAGTTGGTGGCAGCTACCAATAAATGAAATAAATCTGAAGTTTTCTTCTTTGGCTAGTCTGACACAACTCTTTCTCATCTTTGAAGGTTTTCTATTTGCAATTAGCATTAAGGCTTGTATGTCACTATCTAGGCTCAAATGCCTTTCACAGAACCATGGAATCCCAGAATCATTAAGGTTGGAAAAGACCTCCAAGATTGAGTCCATCTCATTCCCACCTACACCTCAGGCCTATTTAAGTCTTTCACAGTTAAAGGTTCCAAGATCTTATCCCCTGATGTCTGTGATCATTTACCTCCAGCAAGTTCTAGCTTAGCCATTATAAATGAAGAGTCTGACATCAGCTAGGATTCCTTTTAATCCATTTGATTATCCTTCTACATGCTGACGAGATATCTGTGGGTGAGGAGTGGGAACCAGCTATATCTCATTTGAAAAATCAAGACTCACTACACATGTCCAAAATAGCTGCATTAATGTTGCATAGTATTTCCTAATTTTGGATGGCTAGAAAAACACCAAACTAATGGAGGTCATACTTCACAAAGATTAGTATCCCCTTCCTTATGTGCCAAATTCCCCTTCCTATTTGCCCCATTGCTGCTCTGTTCCCTTGTGACTCACACTTCATTAAGCTGCCCATAAATGTGAATCAAACTCTTGCAAACTCTGCTTTAAAAAGAAGAGCAAGCTATGTGTCTTCTCCCAAGTGAGTACCAGGATGCAGTGGTCAGAGGATGTGAATTCCACCTGGAGCCCCTTACTGATGCCAGAGGAAGAAAACATGAGACACAATCTTCCCCTTAATGTTCCCTAACGACTGGCTTTTGCTTTAACTGATCATCAAGGTCTCTATTGGTATTCCACTGTAGCACATCCAAACAATCTCATTCTTTTTAAAGGCTATGTAAAACTCTTGCCTCACCCTTACAAATGTCTCTTTCATACATGGAGGACTAAATTGCAGGAATTACTGAGGTTTATGCTACCCAAGTTTCTCTATAAATCTGCTCCTAAGGTAGGCATGCTCAGGACATGCAGTTTGGGATTAAAAGGAAAAGGCAGTAAAGAGAAAAGACTCAAGTAACTGTGGGTTTCTTCGGCGGATGCATTATCTCAATCTTCTCAAGCATCAATACAGAATGACAACTGTTCTTAAACACAGTATGAAAGATATAACGTGATATAGCATCATAATGGATTGCTTAATGAACCTCTAAATTTAATTTTGTTCATAAACAGCAATCAGGGAAATTAATAAAACTACCTCTTAAAGTAGAGTAGTAGTGCCTTCAACACAGTCTCCATACCAGCTTGTTTCCACATCATCAGGGAAATAATGATTTTCCTCTCCTCCTGCTGCTTATGTTTCTTGTTTTGAGAAACTTCAACAGAATAAAAGAATTATTTTATTCTCCTTTTCCCTCACCATGCAAGAAAAAATTATTGCCGAAAAAGATCATACTGTATTTTTAATTACTCACAAAATTAGCATTTAGAAAGCACCATTCACCCTAGATTTCTATGTCACTTTTAAATTTCATTTAACTCAAGTACTTGTTGACTTTTTCATGCTTTGAGGAATTATAGATGCTTACTTAGTAATATCCTCACTTTATCAGGGAAGCTACTAAAAAAAACTGAGGCATGCAGTAGTGAAAGACCAGAGCCTGCTTGAATTTGCATGAAGATCTGCAATAGTGCCTCTGAAGTGCATGGAGTTACACTCATCCAGAACTAGGTTACTACATAGCACACAGCAGAGACCAAATCATTCCAAAAGGCTCCAAGTACCACTGTGATGGAAGGAACAAAAGCAAAATCTGTATTCTGAGTCACAAACCTCTTTCCCAATTCACCTGCTCATCATAAAGAATCAAATCATATTTTTAGAAAGAGCAGCCAGTGAGGGGTCAGGAAGAGACTAAATAACTTTACCAAGGTCATACAGGATATTTGCAACAGAGAACATCTCTAAGCCCTGATTTCCCAGTTTCCAGGATGCCACCTTATATCAGTCACAAACCTTTAAACACCACTAATCATAATAGTTAAAATAAATAAAAAAAAAAATGTTCTTCATTCCCAGAAGTAGCCCAGTGTCTTAAAGCATCATGTACCTCATCAAAGAACATTTCAAGAGAACATCAAGCTGATTCTGCAAATGAATGATGAGAAAAAGATTCGTGTCAGGCATGAGAGGAAATATGTGTGCTAATGTCTTTACAAACAATTTGATGGGTGTTAACGTCTTTGATATGGGTCTTAATGCCTCTACTGACTTTGGGCAGCAGGTTCATTACCGGGACCAGGCAGCTTGGCTCCTGAAGTAGACAAAGCTTCGCACAAGCCTCAACTTCTGAGCTTTGGGGTAAAACAGTAGGTTCAACAGGGGGATATGGGGTAGCCAGTTCGGGAAGGCTGCACCTTCCTAGTACCACAGCCAACGGGGAAAGGAAGAGGGCAACATGCAGCCGGGAGTTAGGGTAACAGGGAGGCTGTGCCCTCCAAAACACTGAGAGAGAAAACCCATGGGCGTGTGCTCTGGTGGACTCTCCCTTTATTCCAATAAAGTTGAAGGACTCCTCCGTCTCCTTTTCGGACATAAACCTCTGGCATTGGTGGATTTTCCTGACAGGCACTACCACAGAGCTCCTTAACTCACTTCCCTCTGCTAACTACATCAACTGTGCATCACACTGATGAGAACTGTGAAGTTGTGTTGTTACAGCTCACCCTCTGATACCTGCTGATCAAAGAACTTAAACCACTTTTTCTTTCCCTTCCAATCACTGCCTTTATTACACGTTTTTAGAACATTGTCTCTTTCGGAGAAGCGGAGAAAGCTCTATTAAACATTCATTCTAGGTATTTCCTACTGAAGTCATGTGAGGAAAGTTCTTTTTATCATGCTGCTTTCTTAAAACAGATAACAAATTTATCTGCAACATCAGTATAAGTAAAGTGTCAATAAAGTACAGAATAATCCTTTACCTCTTATAAGAATTTCACAGAAACAAATATCACTAATAATTCAGAGGATCAAGATCTGAGAAAAATCTTAAGGCTTTGGCTTGCATTCCCTACCAAAGGACCTGGGTCCAGATCAAGATGCAAAACAAAGAGAAACTTGTGGTATAGTACATAATGAAGAGGATGCAGGGGAAAAGAAAAGAAAGGGTCATGAAACTTTACTGTCTGGTTAGCCAAAGAATAACAAACAAAATGGCTGCTCCATGCTATAAAACACATTGAGGCTTACTCTAGGGTTCAGGGATGCAGTGAAGCATTTCCTGTGGGTTCCCCCCTCAGACATACAGCATATTAACTAGATTTAACCGTAACAATTCTGGAGCTTTTTTCCTCAGCAATGAAGATTAATATTGTCTTCTGGACAGAAGTGTTATTCTCTTTGCAGTCATAATTTTCTCTCTCTCACTGAAAACGTTCAAAACATTTTCTGAAACTTACTTCTGATGAGTGGTACTTAAGTGCACCCATCAGTTCTGCCTATTTCATTTTGGTTGGCTGGCTCACTTGCAGTGCCTGTTTCTGTGAATTCTTACAAAACCTGTAAATGCTGAAGCCATCCAGCACTCAATGTTATGGCCACCAAATACCACAAAACACAGAACAAGCATAGACTTACGCAGCTCTTCTCGGTGCCTCTCTGTCTCTGCAAAGAACTGGCGAAGCTCCTCTGTGATCTCCATATTGCTCAAGTCATATTCTATCTCCCCTTCAGACTCAGAGTCTTCCTCCATTTCAGAGTCCCTTTCAGCATCCTCTTCCATTTCAGAATCCTTGTCAGCATCCTCCCTCTCCTGGTAGGCACCTGTGTACTGCTGAGCTTCTGAATAATATGGAGCTCTGACATGTGGTCTACAGCTGGAAGAGTAGTTTTGGGTATATGGGAGATCATTCCCACCCCAATCTGAGTAGTGGCTGCTTGAAGAGGCTGCAGCAGGATGCCACGGATGCCACGGCAGGTGATAAAAGGACTCCATGGCTTTCCTGTAGGCTTTCTGGTGCCTACGCATCCAGCGCATGGCTAAGTCATAGTGTCTCCAGTACCTCGTGTACACTTTCTGAGTGTACCACGGCTCGATGTCTTCCTGTGGCCAAAACACATGGGGAGGGGGAAAGAACACAAAAAAATCAACCACACACCACAGCTCCAATGCTCCCCCCCCCAAAAAAAAGGAGGTACAAAGAGAGAGAGAAACAAAGAGGGGAGCAACTAAATGCAAGCACAACGCTGCCTTTTAATCCTTAGTCATCCTTTACCTATGACAGAACATGGAGATTTGAAAAACAACATGTGTGAGCACTATGCATGTGCACCACACCTCATTACTCCTACAAGAGACTGTTTTCGCATCAACACAACTACCAGTGAAGAACTAGAAATAGAGAAGTTGTAGAGTTCAGAAGGTATTTTCCAAGTGTTCATGCTACTACAGTGGGAATCAGTTCTTTTTAGGAAATACACTGTGTGGATATATTCCACAATTCCTTAGACACTCACATGAGTTGTGAGAACTGAATCACTCCAAGGTGTAGCTATTGCAAGCTATACCTGATTTCCAAATTCACAGACAGAAAACACAAGAGATTAAAATTCCTCTCTATTAAACAAATGCATTCATTTTTATCCAGTAACGTATTTCCTCCAGTAATGTATTTCCTCCATCTGCCTGCCAAAATTTCTCAGGAAAGGTCAAACAGCAATTCAGACAAGTTCATATATCCACTGTGGCCTCAATCAAAACCAAGACTGTATTTAGCCAAATGCAAGCTGCCAGTAAATCTCCCTTTTGTATCCATCACCAACCAGAACATGAAAAGAGGCAATAAAGTGCCACTGATAAAGTACAGAGAAAAATAGCTCTATAGAAGGAAACATACTGTAACACACCTTCTCCTGTCTTCCAGCTAATCTTAGTTTTCCTTAAAAAAGTTTCATGCTGTTTGGATTTCACCAGGAATTACAAAGCCCAACAGTCTCTCTAGCCTTAAGCTCCCTTCATAGAAGCCATTTCATCTCCCCCCTCATCCTACTCTCAAAAAGCAGGGTAATAGAGGATCTTAAAAAAAAGCCATAAAGTAGACTAGAGCCTAGAACAAGTAAACTAAATAGCAAATATTTTCTTGCTTTCCCTCATGTCTTAATTTCCATAGAAAATCTTTTATCTGGACTACAACAGAATGCCTCTACTTTAAATTGGAAAATTTTAATTAAACCATTTTTTGGCAAACACTCAAAACTATGGCAAAACTAGCTGAGGTTTTCAGACATGAATGTAACATTTACAGTCCTTTATTAAGGTTGGGTTTTTTTGTTTGTTTGTAGTTTTTTTTAGTCACAGGACAAAAATCCTTAAGTCTGTTTTCTTGATCTGCACTGGCAATTTGGTCTCCTTAAAAGAATGATTCTCTGGGGGAAAGAAATCCCAAGGCAAAAAAGAAAACTCAAACCAAAAAATACTTTCCATTTAACACTATCCAGAGAGGCTAATTTATTTTACTTATATTTGTTTCCACTTTCTGGTTCTCAGACAATAATGCAAATGCTAGTGAGTTTAGACTAATAATTGCAACTCTCATGATACACTTCTTTCTGGAAAATGGAGCCCATCATTGCATAAGAGAGCAATGCTGTATCTTTTTAAGGTCATTGCTAAGTGCTCTCAGAATCAAAATACCTTCAGCTAATAGAGTACATAAAGAAAACCCTCCAAAACAAACTTGCATTCCTTAAGGTATTGCTGATCAAAACCTGCAACCTATTTGTGAAGGGCTGTGTAGCTCAGTTATTGTGATTTAAAAGTGCAGACAACTCATCCTTCCTGAAAAGAAAGAATTCATGGAGATGAAACTTCACTGATATTCTCTTCTTGGTCTAACACTGCACTGCTACACCACCATGCATTTTGGAGCATTTATTTCCAAGATGAGTGGGTAGAAGGAAAGCATCTGCCTTCCATATGGAATTTCTTCATCCTTAATCATCCAACTACCTAACAGCCAGGATGAACAATGTTTTATTTACTGCTTCCCTTTGCTTAAGAATGTCACACTGACTCCTCATCCTTCAGCAGACAGATGAGAACGTCCTGTTATCAAATCTGATACATTAACAGGTTACTTTTAAAACATTTTGCCTATTTTCTTCCTTAAAAATGAAAATACTTTAAAATCGAGTTTTGAAAGACCATGAAGCTTGACACAAGCAGGTATCTCCTACATTCTATATATCTGCAAAGAAGACAATATATTCTTTCAAAGCTCAAAAATTATCTCCAGTTCTTCTAAAATGTTTCTAAAAAGGAACTTGATGACATTACTGAAAGCTCTGGAATCGAGTTGGTTGATTTGTCTGGCTGACTAGCTCCAGTTGTTAATTTAGGGGAAAGGAAGACAAAAAGCCAGTTCATGCAGACAGAACTATGATGCTGGTGCTTGTCCAACTACTTTTTGTGAGGTTTTTTATGTTGAAAACGACCCTTGAAAACCACTCTTACATTTGAATTTTAAAAATACATCTGTTAAAAAAGTAATTACAGACATGTTTTACATTGGGGTGGAAAAGGGAAAGGAACACTTTTAGTCTCACTTAATTCTGTGTCTGTGCTTTTTCAGCTGTGGAATAAATGGAAATAAGAGATTTCCTCAAGGAAACAAAAGCTATAAATCTAAGGCAAATGATCAGAGTCCTCTGTTATTCTCCTGTTATTTCTCTGGAGTCTTCCCAGGAGTAGACAAATCACGCATTGTTGTAATCTGAATTCTATTTTCAAAGCAATTTAGCTACTTCTAATTTTTACATGTCTGCACTCACAGTTCAGTAAAAGTGTTTATATGCATTTTATATATAAAATGAGACTAAGTTATCACATAGAAACCTGTAAAGATCTCTTACCATCTCTTGTGGAGTTTGTTCTGGTGATGATCAAGGTGAACTAGAAAAGAAAATAGTAGCCTTTTAATTCATAAAAATATACATATTAAGGTGGTCACAGGCACTGAATGTATTTTTTGTTACATTTGAGTACTATGACCTACAGCTGTTAAATATCCCTTCTCTGTTGTGGCGAGTTGAAGTCTCTTATTTATAGATTTTGATTGGCAGCAGTAAAAATCCAATTCTTTAGAATTCCCCGCTACAGGAAGAAAGCTAAAAGGGAGCCTTCTACAAAATGCAGTCTAAAATGCTGGAACTGAACACTCCTCCCATTGCTCTTCTCCTTCTTTATGCTCCCACAACCTTTATTTTCCAAGTTAATGCCAAACAAAAATCATAAACTTAAAGGAAACAAATTGTTCTTACTTTTTAGCTGTGTCTGCACAGGTACTTGTATAAAAAAAACAAATTATTAAACCCATCCTGATTCCACTCATGCAGTAAGGTTTCTGTTTAACCAGTGGTTTTGACCACATACAGCCCCTTCTTTCTCTTTTTTTTTTTCCCCTCCAGCATCTGTTCCTGCCTCCCATGAAGAAAACACAGGTCAGTTCAAGTTGCAACCAGATTTTTTAAATGTGAGGAACAGGTTTAAGGAAGAGGAACAGCTGGACAGGAAAAAAATAAAAAAGGGAAAAATAGTTGTGGGGGTAGAAAGGGAGAACAAGAGCTCTACAGCCACCACGCAGGATTTATAATCACCAACATTTTAGTGTGGTTTACCAGTATGTATCACTGAGAAATATTCTTAATCTCCTCTTATCTGACAATTATTTTATTACACTAATAGGTTAGCTGCTTCATTCACATATTTCTCCTGACATTCTCACCCTCAACTTGAACTTTATTTTAGGTGAGTGCCAGTGAAAAGTAACAGAAATGGAGTACACTAAAATACCTATTGCTACTCTTACGATATGGTCAAATGCTATTCCCAGAAACACTGGAATATAGCCAAGACAGCACTTAAAACTGTTATAGATTTATACCAGGATAACACCAGGGTTTTTCAAAATGCCTATGAATATAGTACATACACTGGTTGTGTTCTACCTCACATTTAACAATACTGATTAAAGATAACTTTCTTAAGGTAAGCCACATGGCATGAAAGCAGAATGGAATGGTCAGAGAAAATGCAAATCATGCAGCAAACACAAAAGCAAATGACTGTCCTTTCCAAACCCCAGAAGCTCAAACCCTTGGCAACACCAATCTGTCTGCAAGAAGCCCCGCATACAGGAGCAGTCCCACTCCAGTTGATGGGACAATTCATGCCAGCAAAGGCTGCAGATTCAGGCATTAGGCAACCAAAGCATGTGAGTCACTGGATTCTCTCCTGCCTGCTCGGAGGAAGAAGGAAACCCAGCACTGAGATAACTGCAAAACACTGCAGTGACTTCTAACACTCAAACCCCCCCCACACATAAAGATTGCTGTGCCATCCCTCTTTGTGCATTTCAAATATCTCATTTCCAACCATAGCCTGCTTCAAAACTTTTATCTCCTCTCTCATGATGTACACATATACTTTTTGTCTCTTTCCCATATACATCTAAATACTGTCAAGGTTGCCATAATGTTATTTTCTCATACTTAAAAACCTAAGCCCATGGTAGCTGATTCATTAATTTTCCACTTCAGAAAAGTAGGTGTGTCTAATATTCATATTAACTCTAATTCCTACACAGCAAAAAATTCATTGAAAGAGCTTCAGAATAAACAGAAATCAGGATTGAGCTTGATGTAAATAATTTTTTAAAGCAGTAATTGGTAAAGTCTGATATTTTATTATTAACACACAACATGTACATATGCTTTCTGAAAGGGAAGGAGTGGAAAATCCCTGGCAAAACCATCCAACTATATTAGTTTACCAAATATGAAAAACCTGTTTTGCCAAACACAGAAACTTTAATTACTTTTATAAATTATTTATGAAACATTATACTACAAATATAAAGCAGAGCATAAAAATGCTGCGAGGACACTAAATTAAAAAATGAGTTTGTTTTATTTTCAGTTGAATTACTCTTCCAAAACAAACTACATAAAATATGAAACATGACAAGCAGCAGAAAATAAATGTAATAGTTCTACTTCTACAATTTATACTTAAAATAATAAAATATGAACCAACTGAACATATGAAACTCACCAGCAGATGTACAATTTAAAATAGGAAAGAGATTTGTTTGCTTATACTGATCATTAATGATGGAAATATTTTTCTACTTCCTTTTCCAGGTTTTAAAATATTTCTCCACTGAAAATGAATCAGGGACATACTCCCTTTCATCAAAACATCTGTCCCCTTACCCCTTGAGGCAGCTGAGCATTAATGAAAATAAATAAATCTGATGACAGTGTTTAAATTCCCTTGGAGCCAACAGAAATTGAGACAATGTCTGTCATACAGTGAGACACACCTCAACACACTGGGGTTTACAACTTGGTAAGTCCCACTCTGGGACAGACTAGTGGTGTGTTGGATACAGTGTGGCCACATGGAGGTAACAGGGAGAGCCCCAAGCCCAGTGCAGGATCACTGAGGGTTCCACTATTTAGGACATCCATTGACACAAGATTAACTAACCTGTTGCATGACGTTATGGTAAAAAACATCATATGTTATTAAAGGAAGGTGGAATTTCAATAAATTCAGCAGGTTTCAACAAAACACATGAAAACAAAGCTTTCATAAAAAAGCCAACTATGTTTGAAGTGACCCAACAACAGCCAGCTGACCAGCCCCTCTGCCCACTGCTGCTTTTGTCCCTGAAGCGAGAAGTGCCTTCAGTCAGGCCAGAGCTGCCCTAACTCAGTATCCAGTTTCTGGCAATGGCTATTAAGAGATACTCAATAAAATGTGACACTAACATATTTATACAGGAATTACTTTTCCAGGTACATTTGTCCTGATTTCAGCAAGTGGTAGTTCAGACACTTTTTTTTTCATCTCCAAACTGGTTTTGGCATTTAAAGCCAAAACCCCCATGAGTTATAGGTGTTTCCAATAAATCCCCTGGCAGTAAATTTCACAGTTTAGGGATTAAACACAATTTTCTGCTGTATATTTTGAACTCACCCTAGTACATACTAGCTAAAAAAATGTGAACATAACAACATCAATAGTGTGCATTCTCCCATAAACACAGGTTCATTTTATACTTCAGATGCTTACTCTTGGTGCAGAATTATCACCAGAAGAGGGAAATGTCTGAAAAGTGGTCTAATAGTCTGTGCTTCAGATTAACACTGTGCATTGCTATGGCGTTAACTTTAATACCGAAGTGCCCTAGTTATAGTCACGCAGAAACACAAGCCTGTGATTGCTGGGACAGTTGGCAGCAAGTTATTTCTCTTCAAATGAAGGGGTAAAAATTCCCAACACTATACACTGCATTCTGGTTTGTGAATGGCTGTAAATACTTGTCCAGCACTTAGGATACAGTTATGGCTGCTTCTCATCCCAACAGGAGCGCTATGAAGACCCACCTATCACTCTGATGTCCACATCAATGTCCTTAAAGCAACAGTAGCAACTCCTGTGAATGGAAGGGAAACAAATTAACATCATGCAAAAAATAATGTTCTCAAACTTCAACATATGTACTACAGCTCTTTTGGCCTGATCAGAAACCGAGGCAGTGTAATCCATTGGGCCTTCCCAAAAGAGGTTTGTTTATTTATTTTTTTTTTTTCTCCCTGAGCTCCAGGCCATAGACCCAAAAGCTATTTCGGCCAAAAATGAGAGGGGAAAAAATGAAATGCTAAAAGCTGTACAATTATCAGTAGCCCAGTTAGCTTATGTTTCATATATAGCTGGTCAGTTTAGTCATAAACAAGGAAGAGGATAAAATTTCTCCTGTACAGCTTTTGAAGGCATAAGTAATTTCCTGGTCGCACAGATGTCGTGTCTAGACCCCGGCAAGTGGCTTAAAGGGCTCGCAGAAGCGATGAGCAGCTCTCGCCTCTGCAAACAGGGCACACAATTATATCCAAAGGCTGGCAGGAGCACAGGCCTTGTGCCCCAGGCTGCCCCCGGCCCCAGCGCACAGAGAGCCGCTCTCGCCCGAGCTCCCTCCCCGCCGCCTCAGGCCCGGGGCCGATAAACTGCAGAGAAGCGGCAAAATCCCGCGCCCGTACCGGCGCCACCCCCACCGCCCGGCGCCACAACCACCGCCCTTGGCCCCGCCAGGCGCCCGGGCTCCCACATTTCCCACCCGAGCCCTTCGCTTTCCCGCTCCCGCCGCCGTTTCGCCCCGGCTGCCACCGCCCTCAGCCCGGCCCCCTCCCCGGGCGGGAGACCCGGGCCGCAGCCTGCGCGGGGGCACCGCCGTCCCCCCACCCACCCGGGCAGCGCGGGGCTCCGGCGGGCGAGGGCAGCCGCGCACAGCCGCCTCCCGCGCTCCCTCGCTCCCTTCCGGCAGGGCCGGCGCGGCTTCCCTCGGCGCGGCTTCCCAGGGCGCTTCCGCCCGGCGCTCCCCGGGCCCGCGGCGCCATCGCGTGGTGTTATGGGGAGGCGCCGCCGGGCCCCGCTCCCCGCAGCCGCCCCATGGAGCCGCAGGCCCCTCACGGAGCCGGCGCTACGAGCTCACAGAGTCACAGGATCAATTAGGTTGGGAAAGACCTGCGAGATCATCGAGTCCAACCTATGACCGAACATCACCTTGTCAACTAAATCGTGGCACTGAGTGCCACGTCCAGTCTTATTTTAACCACCTCCCTGGGCAGTCTATTCCAATGTCTAATCACCCTTTCTGTGAAAAACTTCTTCCTGATGTCCAACCTAAATCTCCCCTGGGACAGCTTAACATTATCTCTTCTCGTCTTGTCACTTGTTACCCGGGAAAAGAGACCAAGAAGAGACCTCCCTACAGCCTCCTTTCAGGGATTTGTAGAGAGCAGTAAGGTCTCCACTGAGCCTCCTTTTCTCCAGGCTGAACACCCCCAGCTCCCTCAGCCACTGCTCACAGGACTTGTGCTCCAGACCCTTCACCAGCTTCATTTCCCTACTCTGGGAAGTTCTGAGTTCCTGCTGTCCCACCTGACCCCCAGGTGCCATCTCCAGTCCCAGAGCACACACAGTGCTCACCAAGCTGAAGTGTTACTCAAAACACGCATGCGCTGCAGTGGTGGTGTGGCACTGCCATACTTTACCCTCTGGTTATTATTTTTTCCATAATTCTTAACTTTCTGTTCAGGTTCTGTACTGAGCTAGTATTTTCACGGGACTGTGTGTGAGCAGTCCCTTGGGGACCTGTCACAGCTGGCAGAGCAGGAATTGCTTTTTCCCCTGTGTAGCATTTTACACTCTCTATATTAAATTTGCCAGCTATTGCCTGGTGCCATAAAGTTGTTGTGTGTTTCTTCATGGTCAATAAACCCCTCAGCTGTACCATACTGAATAGCCCAGTATCCTCAACAGACTGTGCCATCTCATCATCTGTGCCTTTCTCCAGACAACTCGTGGACGGGCTGTAACACTCAAGTATGGCTCCTGCTACTGATCCTGGCAAGAAGGACTCCCCTGGGTCTTCTCTCTACTAAGGCTATTTGTCTTCAATACTTTCTGTGCTTTTAATTAATACTTTTGGTACAAAAAATCCACCCATTATCCCTGGTTTTCGGCTCTTCTGGTGTGCTTACTGCTCTAGCTGCTTGCTTGCTGAAAATTTTAGCAGCTCATATCAAGTCAACTTCCATTTGTTTCCTGCTTTAATTAAAAAACCCCATTGTGAAGCATAATTTCATATTGAGTGTCATTCATATAGCAGATTTCTACATGTATTTCCCATATATCTATTGAAGCTATTTTTAA